>NC_135896.1:98386515-99586515 GCF_964194155.1 Cetorhinus maximus
AGGGTCTGGGGTTGGAGGGAGAGCGAGGGGTTGGGGTTAGAGGGAGAGCGAGGGGCTGGGGTTAGAGGGAGAGCGAGGGGTTGGGGTTAGAGGGAGAGCGAGGGGCTGGGGTTAGAGGGAGAGCGAGGGGCTGGGGTTAGGAGAGCGAGGGTCTGGGGTTAGAGGGAGAGGGGCTGGGGTTAGAGGGAGAGCGAGGGGCTGGGGTTAGAGGGAGAGCGAGGGGTTGGGGTTAGAGGGAGAGCGAGGGGTTGGGGTTAGAGGGAGAGCGAGGGGTTGGGGTTAGAGGGAGAGCGAGGGTCTGGGGTTAGAGGGAGAGTGAGGGGCTGGGGTTAGAGGGAGAGCGAGGGGTTGGGGTTAGAGGGAGAGCGAGGGTCTGGGGTTGGAGGGAGAGCGAGGGGTTGGGGTTAGAGGGAGAGCGAGGGGCTGGGGTTAGAGGGAGAGCGAGGGGTTGGGGTTAGAGGGAGAGTGAGGGGCTGGGGTTAGAGGGAGAGCGAGGGGCTGGGGTTAGAAGGAGAGCGAGGGTCTGGGGTTAGAGGGAGAGCGAGGGGCTGGGGTTAGAGGGAGAGGGTCTGGGGTTAGAGGGAGAGGGGTTGGGGTTAGAGGGAGAGCGAGGGGCTGGGGTTAGAGGGAGAGCGAGGGGCTGGGGTTAGAGGGAGAGCGAGGGAATGTGCTAGTGAGAGCTTTGTGAGGAATCCCCTTTTTTTCAAATTTGAAGGACAGTGAATTGAGGACACTGCCTCCTGAGTCTATTTTTTAATAATCTACAATTCTATTTATGGGCAGTGAATGTGCCTGCTTTTTTCAAAAAACTACAGGTCATCAGCCGGATGTTCTGCGGGGACACCTGTAGAGATAGGAGTTACTTTGTTTATCTGAGTTGAAGATGAACTGCTTTTACCCGGATCGGAGCGTTTGCTGATTAGTTGAAAATACCTGGCTTGGGAGACGTATTCTCTGAACATTTCATTCTTGCTGAACTCGGAGTCAGAGAGTGTGTGTGTTCCTTGAAAGCAGGCTGCAAAAGGAATAATCTCTCTCTCCCCACCCCTTCTAACCCGTCTACCCCTGCCTTATATTACAGGCAGCCCAGAGGGAGTTAATCCTGTCAGGAAATTCTCATCAGATTAACTCATCTGTATTTTCCAAGTCTACAAGCGATGATAAGCGAGAGGTATCAAACACAGTGTGGCACCAAAGATCCACCTAAAGGACCCCCAGATCTACTGTGACCAGAATTCTGTTGGATCAAAAGAGTTGAGACCTTTTCGAACTTTATCCTTTAAGAAAAACACTCCCCGTACTCCAGCCTCTGCAGAGACCGTGTCTGTTTTGTCCTGTTTTCTGTTTGTGCGAGTGTGGGTGTTGGGATACCTGTTTTGTAAAAAAGGGGGAAATTGTTACACTTCTAAATTACAAATTGTATGTTGATCAGCTTTGCAATTTATTTTTAACAAGTTTATTGTAATAAATCCAATTATTTTGTGTTTATTGAAAGAAGCCTTATTAAAGTCTTTTTATGCTGGGTATAGTAATGTCAAAGGTAAACAACTAGCCATTTTGATGAGTGAATTAAACATTTAAACTGTTGTTGCAGCCTGTGGAGAAGTGGGGCTGGAATTGTCCGCGCAGTCCTCCTGTCACGATCAGTAACATAGATTGGGGTCTCTTGAGGGATTTGAAACGTGGCCAATGAGTGATTGGATACAGATTAATACTAATTGATAAACTATAAAATGACAGAAATCAGGCTTCTTATGCATTAGTAAACTAAAATGGCTTTGGAAGTTGCTAAGAATTTTTTAGGAATAGAAGATGTAACGGTTAATTGTTTGAAATCCTTGACTAAAGCTAAACTGAGAGGGTTAGCAGATAAATTGAAGGTAGGAATTAGAGCAGGAACTCGTAAGGATGATATGATTAAAGTAATTACCCACCATTTAGAATTAAAAGAGGGGACACCCAAGATTGGTCCATCACAGCTGGAGTCAGCTAAGATTCAGTTGCCAACGAAACAGGTTGAGGTAGCAAGAGAAAGGGAGATGAAAAAACTTGAATTGGAGGAAAGTGAAAATTTGAACTTGAACTCCAGAGAGAGAAGTTAGCAAGGGAGGAGAGGGAAAAGGAATGAGAGAGGGGAGTACCAGCTTGAAGGCTGGAATTAAAAAACAGAGGCTTCAGATGTTGGGGAAAGTTTGGTGATGGAAGGACTACACGAGCCCAGTGGGGAGATGCTCAAATTTGTATAAGCCCTTCCAAAATGTGAGTAAAGGGATGTAGAGGCATTCTTCATTCCGTTTGAGAAAGGAGCGAGGCAAATGAAGTGGCCAAAAGAAAACTGGACACTGCTCCTACAAAGTAGGTTAGTAGGCAGAGCATCGGGAGACATTGCTTTCAGAAGAGCTGTCTATGGAATATGATGCAGTGAAAAAGGCAATTCTTAGTACTTACGAGTTAGTCCCCGAGGTATCCAGGCAAAAGTTTTGAAACATAAGTAAACAGCTTGGGCAGACCTACGTTGAATTTGAGAGGGTAAAGCAAAGTAATTTTGACCATTGGCTATGAGTATTAAAGGTAGATACCACATATGAAGCTCTTAAGGAAATAGTCTTCCTAGAAGAACTAAAAAATTAATTTCCTCCAATAGTTAGAAGCCCATGTCGAAGACAAGAGGGTGACTACAGCCAGACAGGCAGTGGAGATGGCTGATGATTATGAGCTGGTCCATAAATCCAAACCCTTTTTGCGTCACCTCCACACACCTGAGAAGGATAGAAAGTGGGAGGGTGAAAGGAAGGCAAGTAGCCAGAGAAGAGAAGAGACAGCTGGGAATCCCCAGAAACTTATACTCAGACCAGAAAGGAAGATGCTGAGGGTTGGGTTGATATTTAAAGGCCTAACTGTTTCTATTGTTAGAAAAGGTGGGATACATTCAGGCAAATTGTTGGAAGTTGTGTGGGAAACCCACGCGACTTGTTAGGGTATGTAAGGATGATTTTTTTTTAAAAGCCCAACTGAAAATACAACAGATCAAGTTGCAGCATTAACTCCAGCTGAGAGTCCAAGTATGAACGCTGCTGAGTTCAGGTGAGGTGACGAAGGTACATGAGGGTTGTTAAAAAAAAAAAAAATTTTTCAAGAGAAAAAGTAACCACTTATCCTGCAAATGAGAGAGTCAAACCTAGAGATACAGGAGCCACTTAGACACTTTTGCTGCGGAATAGCTTAACTTTTCCACCAGAGAGTTCATTGAATCCCAATGTTTTAATAAATGGTATTGACGGGGAGTATATATCCATACCTTTATACAGGTACACTTGGAGTATGACCTAATGTCCAGATCAGTGACGGTAGAGGTTGCCCAGAAGTTACGTGCAGATGGAATCGACTTACTCCTGGGAAATGATTTAGCCGGACCGAAGGTGGTAGCTTATCTCATAAATATGGAAAGCCCAAGTTAAAGAGACAGAGCAGTTACAGGAATAGGTTCCAGGAATTTTTCCTTCGTGTGTGATAACTCGAGCAATGGCTAAACAGAGTCCATTATCGGAAGCCAATATGATACCACAGACAGATATTTGGTTAGCCGAAACTTTTTTTTAAGGATTTAGACACTCCGAAAGAGATGTTTAGCAAATCTTCTCTATTCGCGGCTCAACAAGCTGATTCAGAGTTTAGCGAGATAGCTCAATCAGCCCAAACTGAAGCTGAGGAAGCTCCAGATGTTATTTTGTTAAATGGAATTCTGATTGAGGAGGTGGAGGCCTCCTCAGAGACCTGCAGATTAAGAGTGGATGGTTGTTTATCAGCTAGTGGTACTGCCCACATATCATTAAGAGATATTATAGATAGCATATGAACTTCCTATGGCCAGACACTCAGGCGCAGATAAACCGACATTCTTACTGGCCAGGTCTTCAAAAGAACGTGGTGCTGTTTTGTAAAATGTGCCGGATGATGGGGAAACCACAAGCTACAATCAAGCTGGCACCCTTAATTACCATACCAGTTTTTGGGAACCATTTGGTAGAGTATTGGTAGACACTGTGGGACCGTCATTGAAAGTGAAAGCGGGACATAATATGCCAGAATATCCTTACTATTATGGATATGACAACTCGATTTCCAGAGACCATCCCTTTGAGAACAATTACAGCTAAGGTCGTGGTAGAGAAGTTTAACCAAATTCTTTACTAGATGTGGATTACCGATGGAGATCCAGTCGGATCAAGGTTCCAATTTTATGCCTAAAATTTTTCAAAACATAACAAGTAGCTTGGGTATAAAACAGTTGAAGTCCATGGTGTATCATCACAGACATGGAACTTCAGAGAGGTACCACCAAACTCCCAAAACAACGATTAAAGCATATTGTCATGAATATCCCCATGACTGGGACAAAGGACTGGACTTTATTTATTTGCCACCCAAGGTTCACCAAATGAATCTGCTGGCTTTAGTACTTTTGAATTAATTTATGGACATGAGAGAAGAGTTCCTGGGAAATTAATCAAAGAAAAGTATTTAGGACAGCGAGATGAATCCTGTGTGCTGGATTATGCCCGTGTTCCAGAAACAGCTCACAGGAGCCTGCAAAGTGGCTGGAGAACACCTTAAAATCTCACAAACAAAGATGAAGGAATGGGCAGATAACAAAGCTGAGACCCGAATGTTCAACCAGGAGATGAAGTGCTCGTGTTCTTGCCTTTATGAGGGAGCCTCTGAAAGCACAGTTCAGTGGTCTATACAAGGCAATTAAGGGGGGTTGGTCTAGTAAATTATTTGATAGACACCCAAGCTAGTAGGAAAAAGAATTGGCTGTGTCACATCAATATGTTAAAAAAAAAAATACCATCATATGGAGGAGGATAAGAAGCAGCAGGTATGTCAGGTAGTGAGGAGAGTGGAGGATGAAGGAGACAGTGAGAGGTAGAAGGAGATTTCGACAATTGAACCTCCTATGGCCAGGTTAGCTACTTCTGAAATACTAGAACAGTTAGACACCATGGGCAGAATTTTCTGACTGACGTGTGGGTGGCGGAGCCCACACATCAGCGCTTAAAATATCGTGTGAGCGTCCCGACGTCAGCGCGCGGAATCGCGATATTTAGGTCAGCGGGTGCGCTATGCAGCGCGACGCGCGCCCGCTATTAATTAAAGGCCTTGTTAAGGTCCTTAAGTCGGCAATTGTCGACGATTTTGAGGAGCCCGTGCGAACTTCGGCTTGGCACATGGGCCCAACGGGCAGGCGGGTAAGTGATTTTTTATCAAAACTCATGCACTGGCGGGATATTTGGGCTCAGAGAGGTTGTTCACGTTTTTCCTGAAGTATTCAATGCAGAAAGTGTTTTGAACATTGCCTGTGTGATTGTTAGCAGTTCAGATCGATTTCCAAGAGCTTTCTCTGTACTTTGAAGCTTCAGCTCAGCCGTTTGCAGACAGTAATCTTTATCGGGCCTGCAGCTTTCCGGAGGCCTCCATTTAGCCTGGGTATGGGTTCTGACATCTCCACTGGAGGCAACTCCTCTGAGGAGGAAGGGAGGGATAGAACAAGGAGGAGGCCAGGAGTGGACAATCAGCCTCCAGGGAAGCCACCTTTGGGAGGACAGGCACAGGCACAAGGGGCACAGGGCCAAGAGGTTGTCCAAGGTGGAAGGGGCCGCAGAAGATGCCACTATCCTGCTGCCAGGGTTTACAGGCGGCGAAGCAGCTACCTCAATATGTCTGAGGTGCAGTGCCGAAGGAGGCTCCGTCTCTCAAGGGAAACAGTCAACTTTATCTGTCAGATGATTGGCCCTGAGATCTCCCCTAACTGTGTGGGTGGACACCCCATGCCAGTGGCTCTAAAGGTCACAGCTGCCCTCAATGTCTATGCCTCCGGCTCTTTCCAGGGCTCGGTGGGTGATCTTTGCGGTGTCTCCCAATCAGCTGTCCACACTTGTGTCAAGCAGGTTACAGACGCTCTGTTCAGACGGGTATCCACCTTCATCCAGTTCTGCTGTGACCAGGCAAGCCAGACACAGCGAGCCAGAGGCTTCGTGGCCATTGCTGGCTTCCCCCGTGTCCAGGGTGCTATAGACTGTACACATGTGGCCATCAAGGCGCCAGCAGGTGAGCCCGGTGCCCTCGTCAACAGGAAGGGCTCCCACTCCATGAACGTGCAGATAGTGTGTGATCACAGGATGCTGATTCTACAAGTCTGTGCAAGGTACCCAGGCAGCTCCCACGACGCCTACATCCTCAGACACTCCCAGGTGCCGGGGCTCTTCAGTGCTCCAGCCCGGCTGGATGGATGGCTGCTGGGTGACAAGGGCTATCCCCTCAGAAGGTGGCTCATGACGCCTCTCCGCCATCCAAGAACAGAAGCTGAGCAGCGGTACAATAGGAGCCACGGCACCACAAGGGCTGTGGTGGAGAGAACCATCGGTCTTCTCAAGAAGCGCTTCCGTTGCCTGGACCGCTCAGGGGTCGCACTCCAGTACCCCCCAGATCGTGTCTCTGTGATAGTGGTAGCATGCTGCGCTCTGCACAACCTTGCGCTGGAAAGGGGGGATGCAGTTGGCGATGAAGACCTTGACGCAGTGGATGAGGCTGCACATGATGAATCCAGCAGTGGCTCAGAGGATGAGGAAGCACAGGGCGATGATGAGGGGCAGCACGCTGACCCACTAATACACCAAGGAGGCAGGGACACCCGGGACACTTTAATCCAACAAACCTTCAGCTAGCTCCACACACGTGGATCAGCAGAAGCAGCATTGCCTGGCACTTCCACACGTGGCACTTAGGTGCTACATCTTCCACCTCATCAGCTGCAACTAAGGGCTTAGTACAGAAACATCAATGTCCACTCAAACACTCAGGAGATGTCTGTGAAACATACAAATGCAGCACCAAGGAAACACCCTCAGCCATGGTCAGAAAAGTGGACTTTATTCCCACCAAAATAAAGCACAAATGTCACTCTGACATACATAATGATATATTCCCTAATCTCGGTCAACACAAAATCACCAGTGACAAACACGTAGAGTGCCTAACATGCCTTATCCTTACGTTTGCGGGTGCTACGTTTAGGTGCCACCCCATCGCTCGGAGTGGCTTGTGGGACAGCCTGCTGACTCTGCTGTCCAGTTGGCCTCGATGACCTTGGCGGCCGTCCTCTGGCCCAGGCCCCGCCTGGGAGGGAGTGGCCAATTCCAGAACTGGCACCTCCTCTGTTGTCGCAGCCTCAACGAATGCAACGGTCACTGGCAGAGGGGCGGAGGAGCTGCTGCCCTCATCCGGAGCGCCCTGAGAGGAACTCGCAGCGACGACAGGCACATTGACCTCCCTGCTCACCGCAGATGGATGGGCACTGAGCGGTGACACTTGGTGCCCAGAACATTCCTCACATTGGGAATGACCACCTGTGGCCATTAGCGCTGTGAGGGCTGCAGGTCAGAGTGTAACCCAATCAGAAGATTCTCAATCCGATCGATGCCGCTCTCCATGAGAGTCGCCAATCTCTCAATGGAGGAAGCCTGAAGCTCTGTCCTGAGGTTTATGCCATCACTGACACTCTGCCTGGACTCCTCCACCACAGAGACCAAGTAAAGCACACCCTCATGCAACCCTGCTAGATGCTCCCGCGCACCCGGCTGCTTGTCCTGCAGCTGCTGCATGGCGAACATCTCCAGAGGCACATCATCACTGCCGGACTCAGCATGTGCCTGGTCCCCTGCAGTCCTCCGGCTGCTGGCGCCATTGGCACTCTCTGTCCGTGTCATCTCCTCCAGCGATTGTGAAGTGCCATCTCCACTGTGCCCCGGGACATTAGCCGACGTCATAATCCCCACCTAAGTGTCGCTGCGCTGGTGCCTGGCTGGCTGAAAGGATGTGACGCAAGCTGCAAGTCTTGGCCCTCAGGTGTAGAGGGAGGGCTCTGGACGTGTTGGTGACGGCCATGCGGTGGTGATGCTGAAATTAGCAACAAGGACAGTGTATCAGTCAGCGTTCAGTCAGTAACACCTTTCATCCCTTTCCCCCCCAGCCTCATAAGTCGCTCACCCTTCAAGAACCTAAGGAGACGAACATTGGTGGGGTGGTAAATAGTCAAGAGGAGGCCCAAACATTACACGCACATACAGACAGGCTGGTCAGATGGCCTCAGGAATGCCACATGGAATATTATGTGGCATTGGAGTGGGGAGAGGGGTTCCTGACCTGGATGCATGCTGGCCTGGAGAGTTGAAGTTATGAGGGAACATTGCAAACACTTGCAACATTTGCCGTGGATCACAGGAGACTGACAAGTCACGTTATTGACCTTCAAACCGTTACGAGGGGCATAGAACTGGTGGACAGAAGGCAACATTTCCCCTTGGCGCAGGGATGACTAACGTGGTGGCATTTATTTAAGTTAAGTGCCATGAGATTGACAGGTGAGGTGCTGAAGACCTTTTGGACAGTAATGTGGGACACACTGGCTGAAAGGGTGGTGGAGGTACAAACCTTCCTACGATGCAATAAGTCTTTGGATGTGCAGCAGCGATGCCATGGCATGTTAGGCCATGGGGCTAGTGGTCACAAATGGGATAAGGCGACTTTGGAAGGTGCTAGAGACGCGCATCCTCATGGGGCCGAGGGACCTTTGTGTATGACCTACACGTCTGTGAATGAGCAGTGTTGCTGCATTAACGCTTGCAGCAATCATTAGTGCTTTGGATAGTGGGGAGACAGAGTGGGTGGGACTGTGACCCTCAATTACCTGGCTTCTGCACCCCAGCCTCACCGACACCTGCCAACCTGGCCGCCTGCCTCCTCCCCAGCTCCATGACCTGCTCCTCATACGTGGTGAGGTGCTGCAGCACGGTGTGCCCACCACCAGCCAGCTGACGCTCCCGGATATTGCTCTCACTTTTTGCCTGCAGAACATAGAAGAGGATTTATTGGGGCTGATTGCTCATGTACTCTGCACGTGCACCCCGCACCCCAACCACAGTGGCCCATCTGAGGCCTCCAGCGGCTCCTGTCCACACTACTGGTGATCAGTCCCCAGAAGATAGTCCGGCTGCTCCCAACCCCCTCCCCCAACGGACACCTTGGACACATTCGGCGTCCATCACTTTGAATAACACACGGGTCTTAGTGCCCATGGCAAGGAGACGCAACTAGGTGCGGCGCCGAGGCCAGCAGATGGCACTTGGCCACGACACCTTGAGGATCCCCTTCCACCATCTCATCACCATCAATAAGACATGTGTTGGAGTTCTGAGTATGTGTCTAGCTGCCTCCCCTGCAGCTTGCCCCCAGACTACTCAAATGCGACAAACACCAACATATGCTGCGGGGAGAACCCATCTTCTCCTCAACCACTAAGGCTGATGTAAGCATGGTCACTATCTGTTTGCCCACCCAGTGTGCGCCAAATGCCCAATGCAGTAACGACACTAAGACGTCGGAGGCGGGGGGGCCTCAAAGGCTAAGGCTACCTGCTGGGTAAAATGGCCAAGGCTGACATGGTTCTCACCCTTCCAGAGCGCAGCAAATCATTGGAGCGCTTGTGGCACTGCATCCCATTGCGCCACACATCGTAGTGGGCGCTTACTGCCTCCTCCACCTCCTGCCACACCTGCTCCTCCTCCCATCCTCTGGATACAAAATATCCTGATGGTCGGACATCTCTTGGAGGAAGACAGCAAGGCAGGCATCTGAGAACCGAGGGGCACAGTGCCCTCACTGGCCTACCCTGCAGCCTGCCCCCCTCCTCCTCCTCCTCCTGTGCCCTGAAACCAGCATGTCGCTCTCTGTCAGTGGCCATGGTGCGCTGCCTCAAGGAGGCTGCCTGGTCGTTCTTTATATAGACTGCCAGTTCCCCATTGCAATCGGCGGTCTGAACACGCCCGCTGCCGAATCGATTTCCCTGTTGTACACCAGAGTCGCTTACCCGCTGGGTGGGCCTTAATTGGCCCGCCCAGCGCAAAATGGTGGTGCAGCCCATTTCGGCAGCGGCAATCGGCTGTCCACCCGCCACAGAGTCTGTCGGGCCTGCCCGTCAAGGGCAAATTCAGCCCCATATTCTCATACTTAGAGACAATGAAATGATCTAATGACAGAAAATGCTGGAAAATCTCTGCAGGTCCAACAGCATCTGTGGAGAGAAAATAACAGAGTTAACATTTCGAGTCCATATGACTCTTCTTCAGCTTCTTGTCCCAATGGGTCAACCAGATTTTGTATAGATTTTGAAAGGTTAGTGCAACAACCAAAACAGACACTTACCCAGCCTTCTTTTCTCCAAGGGAAACAGTCCCAACCCCTCCAATCTATCCTTTTCGATACAGTTCTTTATCCCTGGAATCATTCTTGTGAATCTCCTCTGTGCTCTCCCCAATGCCTTCACATCCTTCCACAAATGTGGTGCTCAGTACATGGATGCAGTACTCCAGATGAGGCCTAACTAGTGTCTTGTACAAGTTCAACATGACTCCTTACTCTTGCACTCAGTGCCCCTATTAATAAAGTGAAAGATACTATATGCTTTATTAACTGCTCTCTCAACATGCCCTGCCATCTTTAATGACTTATGTGCATATATACCAAGGTCCCTCTGTTCCCACACCACCGTTAGAGTTTCTCCCTTTATTTTGTACTGTCTCTCCATATTCTTCCTGCCAAAATGAATCACCTCACATTTCTCAGCACTGAACTTCACCTGCCACTTTTCTGCACAACCCATCAACATGTCTATGTCCTTGTGTAGGTCAAGACCATCCTCATTACATTTGACAATGTTCCCAATCTTTGTCTCACCTGCAAATTTTGAAATCACGCCCTAACCCAGTCTCTCTCTTTCTAACCCCTCTGTTTCTCACCACCTCCATCTCTCTCTCTCCCCTCGTCTTTCTCTCTCCCAGTATTTCACTCTCTCTCTATCCCAGTCTCTCTCTTTCTATCCCTCCATCTCTCCTCTCTCTATCCCAGTCTCTCTCTCTCTTTCTGTCCCAGAGAGACTGGGAAAAGAGTGAGACACTAAGGAGAGAGGGAGATACTGGATAATGGATGATATGAATATAAAATAACACCGACATTTTTAGTTTCTTTTTCTTGCACTGACAGCTATGGCCCAGTTGAGGCTGTATTTGTGTAGTAGTGCAGACTGGAGTGGCTTAGTCATACCAGAGTAAGAAAAACTTGAAGTTATGTAGCACCTTCCATCAGGGCACTTTAGAGCCAATAAAATACCTTTGAAATAATGTACAAAACATGGCAGCCAGTTTTCACAGTACAAGATCCCACAAACAACAACATAGGAATCACCAGATAGTGTGCTTTTTGCTGATTTTGATTGAGGTATAGTTCAGAGTTGTGCTGTAACTAGTTGGCCATTTGTTTGTTCCTATCAGTCAGTACTTGCCCATTGCAGATTTCAAAGTAGCAACTTTGGTGATGTTGGACCGAGTATTCTTTTGATATCCTCGTATATACCGCGAAGATTACCATTGTCACTAGCAGTTTGTATTTCTTTGCATAGATTGATCCAATACTTGTTGGCACAGTACATCTGCACAACTGCCTTGGCTAGCATAACTGTCACAAGCTTTCAGGTTGGGAGACAGGTTCTAAGCCAGGTGAGCTGTGCTCTTTGCTTCACTGACCGGCCAATTTCATGTGCAGCACTTGTGACAGACTTTGCCTTTCCAGAATCGGCTTGTTCAGCCATCAAAACAAGTGCAGCGGATGATCTCATCTGACCTCACCAAAATCCTGAGGCTGCATCCCCATCATTTCTTGCAAATGGAAAAATGCCAATTAACTGAAGTGTAAATATTGGTCAGGCAGCCAAGGGTAACCCCCCGCTCCCCTTCTTTGGAATTGTAGGAACATAGGAGATAATGCCACAGATTCTTTTATGTTCCACTGAGAGAGCAAGCTGGGGCTGTGGTTTAACGTTTCACCCAAAAGATGGCACTTCCGACAGTGTCGCACTCCTTCAGTACTGCACTGGAGGGTCAGCCGAAATTTTGTGCTCAAGGGCAGAATTTTTCATCCAGTGGGTGGGTGTGCGCCCAGCCCTATCGAGAGTAAAATAATGTGCCATGACATCGGGGGAACGTCTCGAGGTCATCGTGCACTCCAGCGATATTTCGGTGGTGGGCGCGCGTCAGAGTCGGCAGTGCGCCCGCTGACAACTAAGAGGCCTATTAAGGTCCTTAAGCAAGTAATTGAATGCTATTTTTTGCTGCCCGACCAACCTTATGGTTGGCGGGCGGGCGGACAGGGTCTTTGCATATTTTACAAAACCTCATCCACGGGCGGGATGAGGTTTCCAACAATAAGTAAAAAAAAAAATGTTTAATGTTATTTTTCACATGTTCCTCTTTATGTGACTGAGTCACATGTGGGGACATGTTTATATCATTTGTAAAATCTTTATTTTTCATTTTAAAGTTCCTCAGCTCCCTGAGGCAGCTCTGTGCCTTCAGGGAGCTTTCAGTGCGCGCTCCTCCCCCCCACCCAGCGCATGCGCAGACTTCAGCGCTCGCGCTCCTCCCGCTCCCCACCCCGGCAGCGCTGAGGCTCTCAGCGCACGTTCCACACTGGCTGGCCGTTAATTGGCCGTCCGGCGTGAAATTGCGGTCGCAGCCCGATGGCCGACGCGGTGCGTTTCGTGGCTGTTCCCAGGGTCGCCCACCGGACGAGGGGCAAATCCTGCCCCAAGTCTCCGGTGTGGGCCTTGAGTGCACAACCTTCTTACTCAGGTTGAAAGCGTTGCTCACTGAGCTAGTTTGCCAGGAGACTGGGGCACACTTTTGGCACCAGTTTAAGCAAAATGATGATGTCGCTGCAGTTCTAAAAATGAACTGTAAAGGACATCAGTGAAATGCAACAACTATAAAAGTTGGCTTTCGAACTCAATGCTTGGTTTGTTTTTGGAGAGGGAAAGAAATCTGTTTGGGTTGCTGAGTAAAGTAAATAAAATGCAAAGTGAAAGCCTATTTTAAATCGTGGCAGCGTAAATTGCAAAATCACGAATGCCACTATGAGGTGGAAGAAATAGCTGTGGCTACCTATTACTTAATTGGCATCAGATCATATGTTTCTTCCATTCCTTTATTAATATGGATGTCAGGGCCATATTAATGCATGGGCCTATGGGGCTTGTGCCCTTGGGCACAGCGGGCATAGCTCAGCAGCCATCTGACAGGCTTCCACAAAGTTAAACATGCTGCCCGCCAATTGGTTAACTCCAATAAGAATTGGAGAGCTGGGATGGGGATACTGATGGGGTGGGGTTACCCGAGGGCTGTCAATCCTCCAGGATTGTTCTGGAGTCTCTTGGAGCTAAATATTAGTTTCCTGGACACTGCTGCAATAAACCAAGGGGAGAAGTCAAGGGGGCATTCAAAAAAAAACATTTTTATTTTCATTGAAAACTTTTGTTCATTATTTATAGAAGCATTGGTGACGTTTGACCGGGTAAGGTGGTTCGAGGGAGGAGGTCATGTGATGACATCTCCAGCAATATGTCAAAGTAGAGTTGGCAACTTGACACAGCAGCAGAAAGCCAGTTAAAGAAGAAGCTTGAGGCTATCAGTAACATGGGGAGATACCAAATAGGGTCAGGATGACACTTTGTGAGAATGCCTGCAAAATAGTTACCAGTGATGATGAATGGATTTCAATAAGAAATGAAATGATGTGGCACAAAAAGTACCATTAGAGAGAAAATAAAAACAGCATATGGATCAACAGCTGTATTCAAATAAAACTCCTCTGCTTTGGCAGAGTTTGTTCTTACATTGAACATCTGCTCATTTGTTGCCACTCACTTTTTTGCAAATAAAAGGTGTTGCTATGGGAATCCATATGGGTCCTCACTGTAATAAATAAAAGCAGAGGATGCTGGAAAAACTCAGCAGGTCTGGCAGCATCTGTGGAGAGAGAAACAGAGCTAATGTTTCAAGCCGAATATGTCTCTTCAGAATGGGTTCCAGTTCCGGGGAAGAGTCATATTTGACTCAGAACGATTACTCCGTTTCTCTCTCTGCCGATGCTGCCAGACCTGCTGAGTTTTTCCAGCACTTTTGGTTTTTATTTCAGATTTCCAGTATCTGCAGCATTTTGCTTTTATTTCAGGTCTTAACCATGCTCCCTATTCATTAGATATGTGGAATATTCTTTGTTCCAGTCCAACTTGTGTGGCTTCCCTCACCAACGTACACTGATGTGTGTATTGGTGCCACTTCCCACTCACCCAAAGTGGAAAATTTCATTGTCTTGGCTTCCAATTGTGACCCTTCCTTTGCTTTCACACGGTCCATCTCCCTTCAATGATTTCTCTATCTCTATTTCTGGGATGAGACAGTAAACTAGTATCTACTGCTTTATAATGTTCCTGTGAAGCACCTTGGGACATTTTGTTATGTTTGGTTTTGTTTTGTTATGTTATATAAATTTAAGTCGCTGTATTTTCACCATGGTCCCACGTGTCATTTAATCCCTCCCGCCTTCCCCAATATCACAGACATTCCATTTTGTTCTTTCCTCCTCCTCCACCCAACCCCACCACGCTCCCCCACCCCCCCCCACCCCGCGCCCCCCTCCACCCACCCCACCCTCTGTTTTTGCTCGAAAACTGTTCCAACTCTAATTTTTACAGTTCTACAAAAGTTCACCTACCTGACATGTCAGCTCTTTCTCTGTTCACCGATGCTTCCTGGTATGCTGAGCATTTTCTGTTTTTATTTTAAATAACACTGCCTGCCCATCAGAACTGTCATATTAAAAAGTTTAACAAGGGAAACTGCAGGTTTAGGTTAGTTGTCCACTTTAAGCTTTGCCTGATTTTACTCTCCATGAAGTCAAGTGAAAGGAAAATCAGACCGTGTGTGAAACAGCATCCTAACCAAGCCCAGCAGTATCTACTTGGCAGGTTAGGTCAAAGTTAGACCCATAATGTACTATTGCTGTTACTAATGGTTATTTGAAGACATATCTCTGAACGTGCCTCCATAATCTGGTCACAATTACATCCTCTTACTTTATGACATGACTGAAAAAAAATCTTTAAGGATAAAGAGACTAAAAGAAAACTAATTGTCACCTAAAATGAGATGCAAACATTGCAGGAGATGCAGAGATTTTGAGCTCCAGCACAATGTCACAGAGGCGGAGGGATGGGTTTTAATTTTGGGTTCCTAATATCATCTGTGTTGCTGTGTTAGTGCCAAGTGAACACCAAGTGCTTTCCTTGTGAAAAAGAGAAAGTCAAAGAGAGAGACATTTTCTGTCCTTTGGGGGCTAGACACAGGCAATAGTGAAGGGCTGAGAAAAGATCATTCACCTCCCTGCTAAGCTACAATGGGATAAGAGTGTATTTAGAGAAGTAGAGAAATCAGAAAGAAGAAAGGACTTCTGCAATACCTTGTAAAGATTTGGTTTGAAGGTAAATTTTGTAACAATAAATGAAAAAAAAAGACCTCTCCCAGCCTACCTTTTCAGATGATCAAGTGTTATTTTTCAATCTCCCTCTGCTTCGACAGTCCCTCAGGACTGGAGTTCTTCCACTCAAGTTCGATGGATTCTGAGGTAGCTGACAAGTCCAATGGGCAATCAACAGACTCTGCCACATGCAGTGCAGGTGGTGCTCGAAGGGTTGGTAAGTGGGTTGTTTGGATGTTTGTGCGCTCCCTCTGACCACCCTGACTTCACCTCTGCATCTTCCCAATGAAGTCTCTTGATGGTGCTTTCCCGGGTGAGCCTACTGAATTTTGGTCGGTCTGAAGCCAGGGACCCTGAGGTGACTCGACAGAGATGTTTGACTTCTTCAGGAATGCTTTGAGGACATCCCTAAAATGTTTGCGCTATTCTCCTGGGAGTTTCCTGTTACGAGTGAATTCCAAGTAGAGCATTTGCTTCGGAGGTTTGGTGTGATGCATTTGAATTAAATAGCCCACCCAACGGAGTTGGTTTTGAGTGATTAATGCCTTGATGTTGGGCAAGTTGGCTTGGGAGAGGACACTACTGTTGTTGTTATATTTTGGGACTGTAGCTTTAAATTTAGGATAGATGAAGGGGTCATGTGACCTGTTCTGAAGTCTGCCTGGCAGTAAGCCTGGGTGATATAATTGTTAGAGATCAATGGCAGGCTTCAATTGTTTTACTGAGAAGAAGGTGCAATATATTTATGCTTGGAGACAATGGCAGCAGTCTCTGAGTTTGCAATGAATAGTCTCCAAGTCTCCCAAAGTCCCAGAAAGGTGTTCAAGGTATTGGACTGTAATGGTTGTGCTGTAAACAGTCCATGCTTCTAAGATGAAAGGGAGTTAAGGTCAAGAATAGCTAATAAGTGTGTCCACCTGGTTACAAGGTTAATGTATTTCACATTGTCATGGGGAAGAGGGCAGAGGAAGCTATTTTTGAGATCAGGTTACAGGCTTCCCTACAAATCAATGAATATCATAGACAGACAGCAGAGGTTCTATGTGGTCAGCACAGAGAAAACATTGCTTGACTTTGCAAGGTACCACACCCTGATGCAAGAGGGAAAGGGTCCCTAGCCGAAGACATGCATCCTGCAGCCAACTATGGATTCTGGGAGATTCATTTTGGCATCGCTAGGGGGAAGAAGAATAATCAGAACAGGCTTTATTGCTGGTTGTGGATTTAAGAAACCTTTCTAAAGACTGAGGAAAGCGCCTGGAGACAGTCGCTCAAAGTTACTACTTGGTGAAATGGGGATACACGAGCTCATTGGAAGCTGAGAGTAACTGTGTACTGTTTGCTAAAAGGACTGTAATTCAGTGGAGAGTGCAATGGGTGATAAATATACAATAGAAATGTCACTTTCTGTCATTAAAGTCCAAGTTGCCTATAAAAAGAAAATAGTGTTTACTCAAGAGAGTTTTGTTTTAGTAATTTGTTACGGTGAAAGTCTTAAAACGTGAAATCTTGCCGGGTGATTCTTTCGGTTAATTACTGAAGTTCAAATCTCTTTTTAAAAGTTATGGGTTCAGAGATCATAACAGGATAAAAAAGAATATTTTGTGAATGGGTGAGAAACTGGGAAATATTTTCCTTCAGAGGGACTTGGAAGTTCTTGTACAAGAGTCACAGTAAGTTAACATGCAGCTACAACAAGCAGTTAGGAAGGCAAATGATAAGTTAGCTTTCATTGCAAAAGAATTGAAGTGCATATAAGTCTTACTACACTTATATATGGCATTGGTGAGACCACACCTGGAGTACTTATTCTAGAGAGAGCAGAATGAAGGTTCACTGGACTGGTTCATAGGCTGAGGGTATTGTTCTATGAGTAGACAGGGCATATATTGCCTGGAGTTTAGAATGAAAGGTGATCTAATTGAAACATATATAATTCTTAAGTACTTGACCGGATAGATGGTGAAAAAATGTTTCCCTTGGCTAGGAAATCCAGAACATGGGATCACAGACTCAGAATAAGGGGGTCAGACATTTAGGACTGAGATGAGGAGAAATCTCTGAACTCAAAGTATCTTTGAAATTCTCTACCCCAGAGAGCAATGGATGCTCAGTCATTGAGTATATTCAAGACACAGGGCAATAGATTTTTGGGTACGAGGGGAATTGAGTAATATGGGGATTGTGTGGGAAGATGGAGTTGAGGTACATGATCAACCGTGATCTTGTTGATTGGCAAAGCAGGCTCAATGGGTCAAGTGGCCTTCTCCAGCTCCTATTTCTTATGTTCTTATGTAAAAGCTTAGAGACATAACTGAAAATGTGTCCATACATTATATAAATGAAAGCTCTTTCTTTACCAGAAGCAGGCTGGGTAACCGTTTTCCTTTGTCTGAGACTGGTAACTCATGAGGAAACGAAGAGGAACCCTACACACTGCATAGTATAGCAGCCTGAGCCACTGTGACATCCTTGAAAAATCATTTTTTTAGCAACAAGAAATCACAAATCCTTTGCAATTTATCTCTTCAATCTTATTTTGCAAAATCATATTGAATTCAGTTATACCAATGTGGAAACTGTTACTACTCAAATTAAATCTGGGACTGTTGATTTTTGGCAGCTACTAATTTGATAGCTTTCTATCTAAAACTACTTCCTTTTAAAGTTACTGAATACTATGTTTTTTCCAATAAGACCAGGATAACCAGTAGCTTCAACAATGACATGCTGATGCTTTGCTAAGTGCTGTAGGGGTACGTTGTTTGAGTAGTTAGCTTGTCCAATCATCTTCATGCCAGTGTTTGTGAAATGTCATGATTTACAGATAGGCTTGTCTAATGTAAATTTGCACATGGTGTTGGAGAACCCAGAGGAAATACAGCAAATTACACAATTCTGTCTGTTAAACTGTGTTTTACCTGCATCATCCATATCTTTACTCTTGGATGAAGTAGATGAACCTAAATGTCCATCAACTTTCTCTCCACAGATGCTACTGCACCTACATAATAAGTCTGCATGAATGAAAGCAAATTATTCCAATATGTCATCAAATTCATAGACAATTGCCTTTGAGCTAAAGTAAAACAATTTGATATAGCAATGCAAAGAAAAACTTTTAAGATCATTAATAGCAAAAAAAGTTCTAAATAGGTTCAACTCATTCTTTAGGAAGGATATCAAGGCCTTAGAGAGTGTTCAGTGCAGGTTTACTCAAATAGTATCCAGAATGTGGAACATTTGTTATGCAGAGGGACCAGAGAAAATTGGGTGGTTCTCTTTAGAACAGAAAATAGTGGTGTTCAAAATCATGAAGAGTTTTGATAGAGTAAATAAGGAGAAACTGTTCTCAATGGCAGAAAGGTCAGTGACCATCGGACACAAATTGTCAAAAGGACCAGAGGCCAGATAAGGAGAACTTTTGTGACACAGCAAGTTATGATGATCCAGGATGTAGGCCCTGCAAGGGCGGTGGAAGCAGATTCAATAATAACTTTCAAAGGGGAACTGAATAAATACCTGAAAGAAAACAAAATGGAGAGCTATGAGGGAAGGGCAGGAGACAGGGAAAATGGGTAACTATTTCAAAGGGTCAGCATGGATTTGATGGGCCGAATGAGAGAAAAACTCAGTACTTGTATAACAAGTGCTTTAAGTAACTTCCAAGATTCATCATATCTCTCCACAAACACATTGCACTAAGGAAAGGTTTAAGAACTAAGGTAAGATGTTTGAAATAGGGACGCTGTTACTGTTGAAATGAAATTTAGTTGATTAATAACCGCTGTTCATATATAATTTTTTACTAAAACTGCTTCTCCATTTCAAATGCGTTAAATGTTATTTTTTTAATTCCACATCAACAGCCCCCTAATTACAAATTCCAGAGGGTGGTGATGGGTCATCTCTTTAAGCCATATTCCCTTGCAGCAGTTTGATACAATTGAGTGGTTTGCTCAGCCACTTCAGAGGGCAGTTTAAGAGTCTCCGACATTGCTGTGGGACTGGAGTCACATATAAGCCAGACTGGGTAAAGTTTCCCTCCCTATAAGGCATTAATGAAACAGTTTCCTATCAATCCAACAGCATCACTGTCATCTTTTATTGCCAGCATTTCATTTTCAGATTTTTAGAACACAATTCAAATTCTCAAACTGCTGTGATTGGATGCATTGTTTTTATTGATTTAATACAATTGCCATGATTTTCATGATTAATGGTTTTGGGATAAACAGGTTATGATTATTATAGATCTGAGATACCGCTATATATCATTGTGTTGTGGTATAAGCAAACAGTTAAGACACTTTCTATGGTTGAGTACATCTATCTAAAGTACTTAACATTAAAAATCAGAAGTTATTTTGCAACTGCCTGCCTAATTTCTGTCACATCGTATTTTAAAAGCTCCAAAGGCATATGCAGGGATTATTGTGCTGGGAACAGTCAAAATAAAGATTGGATGAATAGTAGGGATAACTTTTACTGGAGTACTTAAGTATTTTAAGTGGAGAAGTGCATATTTACTTTAAGAACCCTTTGAGAAGCTGCAAGGAATCATTTCACACGCAACACTCCCAAATAGTTATGATGTGTTTTTAGGTGCATGTACTTAAATATAATTATGATGCAGTTGTTCAATAATGCCAGTCCTGTCAATAGCAAATGGTTCAAGAAATTCAAATAACATCACAAAGTTCAGCAGCTGAACTGATCTCATAAGTATCATTGGAGCCCACTCCTCACCATGTTATCATTTTTATTGTCCAGAATTTCCTGCAACCTGTAAATTATAGCATTTCGCACCCCAATCTTCGCAATGTCAATTTTCACCGCATGAACCTGGGAAAACATTGTCTTTATGCTTCAGTGGCTATATGGGCGGATCAGGCACTTCAGAAGCAGCCAATGCCTTACCCCCCGCCCCCACCCCCACCCAGAGAAACAAAATCACATGCCCTCTTGGAAAGCTCAGAGCAGGCACCGTACCCAGAGTGAGGCTTGGGTGTGTAATTTTAGTATCAGCAGGCTGTACCTGTCTTGTCTAAAATCACTAAAAACATTTAAGTTCAATTCCTGTAAAACCCTGCACAAAGTAATTTCCTTAGTCTGAACATCCCATTTTATCACACACAAAGCAAAGGTAAAAAGAAAGCTGTAAATCTAGACGACGATGATGCGTGGTTACTCCTTCAGGAGGTGGAAAGATAATACGAGGTACGTTAAAGGGGATGGCTCCTCACATGGTCAAACAGACAGTGTGGAAGGAGGCGGGGAGCACCAGTTAGCTAATGACCAGTATCAGAAGAAATACAATGGCCTGAATAGGACATTTTCTTACACACAAACATTCTCTTTCTGTGCAGTTACTGCCTGGCTCCTGAATGTTTCTAGCTCATTCTGGTTTTATTTCATGCTGTTTCAAAGGAGATACTTGTTAGAATCTTCAGATGGTCTCTCAGCAGCAAGTGCCAAATACACGTGGAGATGGGCAATGGGCAGGTGTTCTCAAGACAGAGATGTTTCTTAAATCAGGTCAGCATTCTGCAACAAATGATATTCTAGGATATCATGTATGATATGCTAGAATATCTGTTGCCCAATGAGAGAGGCATTTTAAATTGTTCTGTTAGGTAATTGGGTAGAAGCAGGTCTCCACTCAAGGACATATTGGCAATGGCCACAAAGTTCACTCAGAAGTTGACAATTGAGCAAGTTAGCAGACCTGGTACGACAAGCTGAATTCCTGTGTTTCTTACCTATAATCTGTTTCCTCTCTGAGGGGCAAATCAGTGCATCAGTTATATTTTCAGGGATTAATTTCTGTATTGCAGATTCCACCCACCTTCTTGCACCTCCCTTTTGAACAATTCATAGATAGCAGATTGTCAAAGGACAAAATCATCATGTCAGCTAGTCTGAGTTTACGTGCAGGTTCCTTTGTTGGGCAACGCAGACAATTTGCACATTTAGCAAGTAGATCTCCTTCCTGTTAATAAATGTGACAAGTTGCCTCAAGTGGAACCTTCAGCACCACATGGGGCACCATTGATAGACCTCCCTCTGTACCTGGGAATCCCAACACACATGTTCCTGTCTCTGCTTCACAGGGTCATGCTGCACTTATAAAGCTGCTCAGTGTATAGGCCTGTCACCCGTCTAACACAGGCCCTCAGAGCTCCCTGCCTGGAAAGATCTCCAGTGGATGACTGAGTTGGAATTGGATGATTGAACTGGAGCCGTGGACATTGACTGCTGGGGCCACCCTGATTTCGACTGGTAAGACTTTGCATGTCCTCAGGTCTTCATGCTTCATTTCACAAAGGTAGTCAAGAATTCCTTCCTTCATCTGCACATACACAAATTCTCTGCCTTTGTTCCCTTTACACTGCCTACAAGAGGTGGGGTTTTAGCGACTGCACTGGTGCAGTCTCCTGTGCCATCCACTGTGCCTCCTACCTCTACTCTTCCGCCTTGATGTCCATGATAATGTAGAATGGGGAAATTCCTAGTGGAAAGGCCTTTGCAACACTTAGATCTCTGAAGGGATAGTGGGAGGGGGGTAGGGGTTGCCGACTGTGATTAAATGTATTCCTGGAGGTTTCATCATATGACTTGTCCCCACGGTCCAGCCATTAGTCGGCCAACACATCCATCCTTGTGATGTCATGTCTTCCAACACCAACTGGAAAGCTAAAAGACTGATTACCCAATTAGATGATGCTTGACTGGTAGCCAAACAGCCGTATTCTAATTTTCAATGTTTTTATACCTGGTAAAGAGAAATCTTCAAAGATAATGACAAAAAATATATATATATTTTTAAACCCAATGATTTTCTCCAGGATTGCACAGAGTGTTGACCTGGGGAAAAATTTCCCCCCCTGTAGGAGCAGGCGCGGGTGGGCCTGCCTCCGATCGGCGCCCCCTGAGCGTGACGAGTGCTCAGAAGCACTGTGCGCTTCCTGTGCAGGTGGGGGGGTGCGGGATTCCCTCAGCTGGGAGCGCACTCTTTCACGCATGCGAAAATCGGCTCGGAATTAAAATTTGTAAAACAAATGAGAAAAAATTTTCCCTGACGTGTCCCATCATGGGACATGTCCATAACTTTTATTGAAACCTTTAATAAAAATTTAAATGCCCTCATGAAACCTCCTCCCGCCCATGGATGAGGTTTCATGCTTTTTCTGAAGCCCACCAGGGTTCCCGGCCTGCCCGCCAGCCTTCAGGTTGGACGGGCAGGTCCATTAATGACCTTAATTAGTTTCTCAATGGCCTCAATTGGCTGTTGTCAGGTCGGCGGGTGCACAGCTGATCCCCCCCCCCCACCCCCACCCGACCTGAAAATGGAAATGACGCGGGGTTCAGGAGTTCCACCCGATGTCATCCCGCGTCATTTTACACATCGACGAGTGGGCCCCGCCCCCACTCGCCGACCTGAAGATCCTGCCCCTGGAGCATAATCTGTCATTCCTGGAGACTCCCAGCTGATTCTGGAGGATTGGCAAACCTAGAGTGGGGGGGGGGGGGGGGGGGGTGGTGACATTTGGGGGCAGATTTTACTGCCCCTTCGTGGCGGGGGTGGGGCTGTAAAATGTGGTGAGCCGTTCAAAAGTCCATTGATTTTGGTGGGACCGGAAAATCCCACTGGAGTAAAATTCTGCCCTGGAGTCCTGGAAGTATGGGCTTCAGACACTCACAAGTCTCTGGATGGCAAAAGTGAAGATCTCAGTAACAGAAAAACAGAGAGGAAATTCTGAGAGATTAACTTTAGACTGTAGAGATGAAATTTCATGACTCAGGCCACATGAGAAGCATAAATCAGGTCAATACCAAGTGATCAATATTCAGTCAGCTGGTTATGGTGAAAGAAGTAGTGTAAATCCAAGAAATGCCTGATCGCCATTGACTTGAACTGGGGATGGAGCTACCATAGTTAACTTTTTGGTAAGATAATCAGTGGAGTGACAGAAATCTCCAGAAGTTATAGCTCATTGTGAATAATGATGCAACTCACGCTATAATTTCTCGGGGCTTTTACAGTGCAAAACAAACCCAGCAACTGTAAATGTACCATCAACACTAATTGTATTATTGTCAACTGTATTGTGAGAGGAGTAAACCTTGACTGTTGTGTGCATTAGTTCATTTGAAGCCAGTGATAGTTTTGGAAGTCACCAGGCAGAAAGAGAGAGTTTTTATTACCTTATAGAAGGCTAGAATAACAAAAGCGTCAGCTGACTGAAAATGAATGAATTCTTTCTCAGCAGTTCAATGGTTTACTTACATGTTTCAGGTTCCTAAAACACTGCTATTTTTATGCTGCTGCAAAGTGGTTCAAGTGCAAGTGAATGTGCTAATTGCAGTCTAGTCAAGAGTCAGGTGGGTCATCTGATTTCTGAATGCAGGACTAAAACAAGAGGTGTTCTGAGTTAAACTCACACTGCTTTAACTTTGTCCAACATGCAGTGAGTCCCCTCTTGATGTGAATCCATGCTTTAAAGACGCTAAGGGAGTCCAATGGTCCTCCTGGTTACAGTACTTTATAAGCCTATATTTAACTTATGAAGAAAATAACCCTGCCACCTGCTCTTATAAATGATCTGCTAGGGAAGTTAAATCTGATCTGTGCATTTAAACACAGATGCACAGGACACCTTTAATACTGAGTTCAGTTCAACCTGTGAGGAGCTGTGACTACCATGTTAAATTGGTTCTACCAGCTGCACATAGCATCTACTTCTGTCCACGCTGACCTTAGTGTATCCTTCGCATTGTTTCTACTCACGCCGTATGAGTTTGGACGGCGGTTGAAAGAAACAACAATTTTCACTCAGGATTGCTTCACAGTGAAAATAGAATAATTGAATCCTCATGAAAATTAGTTACAAGCTTTTACTTTTAGTCTTCGCAAATTTTTAGCATTTGCTGCATACTTTCTGCATAATGTATGCGTTTTTTAAATTCTGACACACTGTGGAAATGATGCTGGATTATGCTGTAAGAAGTGGTGTGTATTACGTAATTACATAATAACTTAAGGCTTCTATCTTTTGTCGCAGGAGTTTCACATTGTTACAATACATATATTTCTTAAATTTTGCAATAAAGGGCAGAATTCAATTCCTAAAATGTTCGGAGAGACAGTAGCTATCATTAATCCATCACTGACATCACTTTCTCAATAGAAGACAGCACAAGACAGCACATGTGTGTTGCAGAAGCCTTTTTAAAGAGCCACTTGTCCCATTTATTTTATTAGTCCTTGGTGAATGTAATTAGAATCAAAGTAATTAAATGCAATTGTGCTCAGTATGTTACTGCTGTAAATTGCCCTAAACAATGTGCATTGCATGTTGTGAACACAATTCTGGGATTAATAGACGATAGATAATGTTTTAGGATTGTATTTCACACTAAACAGCCAAATAGAAAAACAAAGACCTTGGTGCAGTGTCATTAATCTTAGTCATCTGAAAGCACAAGTGTAATTTGCATGACTCAGGTTATGGCACATGCTGTTTTTGGAGAAGAGCTATATCATTGTCTCGCTATCTAGCTTTAAAAATAATGTCAATCCAGACATGTCCTGTAAATCTCAAGGGAGAGCGGGCTAAAGTGTACAAAATATGGGGCTTCTACTAAACCAAGAACAAAAAAAATATGAGTGCCCAGGCTTGGTTCTGAGTACTATATCTATCAACATTATTTCTTTATATATTTACACTTGAACCTAATCCTTTAAATATCAGCATGGTAATTTTTGTTTGTCCCCCAGAATGGCTTAATAGTGTAGCTCCAGTTTCTATCACATGTATTGAAATGCAATTAATTTATCTGCCTTCCTTTTCAGAATTTCTAGAGATAGAAAATAGAGCAAAACTGTCTGCAAAGGCTGTTGGAATTTGCTATTTGCATTCTGCACTGTGCTAAAGTTGATAATGGCTGCAACAGCCTTCAGTGAATATGAATAATATATTATTGTTTTTGTTTGTATAAAGCAAAAAAAATCTATACAGTAAATGGCTTTAAACGACAGACTAAAACATGACCTTCTAGATTCAAAATTAACCTCTTCCCCCGTCAAACAGCTGGAAAGTGCAAATTCAATTTCAGATCATTGTCTGCAATCAACGTAATGTTATGCTGGAGTTCTCACTGTTTGTGAAGCAAATTAATAATTAGATTCCAAAGGCACCATAACCTGTTCAGAATCATAAGCTATACCTCAGTATGTTCGTAAGTAAGATGTGATGTGTATATTGCGTGATTAATATAAATAAATTCTAAAACTGCATTTTTAATAAGTTTAGATTTATTGAGTCATGAATTTCTCTGATTGCCTTTGCCTACAAGCATACCACATTCTGTGTTTTGCTATCAACTTCTAATATGCTGGAGGCACTGTGCTCATTATCAAATTACATTTGAAATTTTGGTTTTGTGATGATTAACTGAGGTCGTA
Source organism: Cetorhinus maximus (assembly GCF_964194155.1). Classification (NCBI taxonomy): domain Eukaryota; kingdom Metazoa; phylum Chordata; class Chondrichthyes; order Lamniformes; family Cetorhinidae; genus Cetorhinus; species Cetorhinus maximus. Next base: position 98,412,407 of record NC_135896.1, read on the forward strand.
TAACTCTAACCTGATTTGTTTAAAATATCATTTCAGTGCAAGCGGCCGAAGAAGAAACTGTTTCCGGTAAACCTTAAAAAAAGTTACTGGATGGCACAATGAGCTCGGACACTGTAATTTCACCCTGCTACTTGGGTTAATTTCAGCCTCGACAGGAAGAAATCATCTCCAGTTTCCGATGTTTGCTAATGCTCCTGGATGTAATAAGTTTGGGCAACATTATCCTAGGTACTAATAGCTATATAAGTCCTCATCATAACATTACCACCGCACTGACTCAATAACTGTCTTAGGGAAACAGAATAGGATTAAAATTGGAGAATTGGTTCGCAGTGTTGTAGTCAGATTTTTTTTTTGTCAGGTTGGGATATTAAGCATATTTTCAGGGTAATTTTGTGCGTTAAATGCATAATAAAGCATGGAATGAGAAATAAAGGCTTTTGAATCATCAAATGCACTCCTTCCACAGCCACTTTACAATTTCCTCATCATAAGCTCAAGTCCATATAGGAAATGTTCCTTGACTTTCAAAAACAATCAATGTGAAATTCCAAAAAGTCAATCTATTTCCTTTACTTCCATATTCAACACTGACCAGTTGTTTTCCATAGCTGGCAACACAGGAAACATGGCATTCTTTAGTATATTTGAGCATCTCTGTTTATAGCTATCCCTATAATCTTCATTCCCATTCCTAACCAGATGCTCACCCATTTTTTTAAATTGACAATCTTAAGTCTTGAGTGCTGCTTGTTGATTCTGTACGAATGCCCACTGGTTCTCTGTTCACAGTCCAAGTTAAATAACCTGCTTCCAGTAGTTTAAAGACTTGCATAAATTCTTTAATATCACAGTCCAAATGTTGTGACAAAAAGCAGGAAACTACAGGCCAGTTAGCTTAACATCTGTCATAGGGAAAATGTTCAAAGCTATTACTAAATACGTTATAGCTGGGCACTTGGAAAAATTCAGGGTAATCAGGCAGAGTCAACATGGTTTTGTGAAAAGGAAATCATGTTTAGCCAATTTATTGGAGTCCTTTGAAGGAGTCACATGTGCTGCAGATAAAGGGGAACCAGTGGATGTGCTGTACTTAGATTTCCAGAGGGCAGTTGATAAGGTGTCACATCAAAGGTTATTGCAGAAAATAAAAGCTCATGGTATAGGGAATAATATGTTGGCATGGATAGAAGATTGGCTAGCTAAAAGGAAACAAAAGGCAACGGTAAATGGATTTTGTTTTGGATGGTGGATTGTAACGAGTGATATGCCACAGGGATCAGTGCTGAGGCCTCAACTTTTTACAATTTATATAAATGACTTGGTTGAGGGGACTGAAGGTATGGTCGCTAAATTTCCTGAAGAGGAAAGTAAGTTGTGAAGAGGATGTAAGGAGGATACAAAGTGACATAGATAGATTAATGGAATGGGCAAAGGTCTGGCAAATGGGAGTACAATTTGCAAAAATGTGAAATTGCCCAGTTTGGCAGGAAGAATAAAAAAGAAGCATATTATCTAAATGGTAGGAAATTGCGGAGCTTTGAGATTCAGAGGGATCTGGGTGTCCTAGTGCATGAACCACAAACAGCTAGCATGCAGGTACAGCAAGTAATTAGGAAAGCTAATAGAATGTTATCATTTATTGTGACATGAATAGATTACGAAAGTAGTGAGATTATGCTTCAGTTGTACAGGGCATTGGTGAGACCACATTTGGAGTGCTGTGTACAGTATTGGTCTCCTTATTTAAGGAAGGATGTAAATGCGTTAGAGGCAGTTCAGAGAAGGTTTACTAGACTAATACCAGGAATGGGTGGGTTGTCTTCTGAGGAAAGTTTGGACAGGTTAGGCTTGTATCCGCTGGAGTTTAGAAGAGTAAGAAGTGACTAGGTTGAAACATATAAGATCCTGAGGGGTCTTGACAGGGTGGATGTGGAGAGGATGTTTCCTCTTGTGGGAGAATCTAGAAATAGGGGTCACTGTTTAAAAATAAGGGGTTGCTCATTTAAGACACAGATGAGGAGAATTTTTTTTCTCTCAGAGGGTGTGAGCCTTTGGAACTCTCTTTCTCAAAAAGGTGTTTGAAGCAGAGCCTTTGAATAGTTTTGAGGCAGATAGATTATTGATAAGCAAGGGAGTGAAAGGTTATCAGGGGTAGGCAGGAATGTGGGGTTAAGGTTACAATCAGATCAGCCATGATCTTATTGACTGGCGGAGCAGGCTCGAGAGACTGAGTGGCCTCTTCCTGCTCCTAATTCGTATGTTCGTACATATCCCATCCATTGGGGACAGATTAAAACCAAGGTCCCATAGGTAATGAACAGCTTGCTAACAATACTAAGTCAACCTTTCCTCAAGGTAGAAAAAAAAGTTAGATTTATCAGATGCTCTGTGACTCTGTGCACATTAAAAACATAAAAGACCTTACTGTCTCCGCACCCCAACTTCCCGCAAACACTTCTGAATTCTGTTTCTGGACTAAAGCCTACTGCAAATATGTTGGCTTCTCCCAGTCTATCCTTCCTGCCAACAGCAAACAGCAAAAAATGATTCAAGTGTAAATTTGGTTGGTTTTTGTTCACAGTAAACATGGGTGTATAATGCACCCAAGTGGCTCACGCTCTTGGACTCTGGACTGGAGTCTTTCTTAAGTGGAAGGAGACAGTGAATGATTAAAATGTAAACAGAAAATCTTTCAGAGAGGAGTTAAGTCCAAACTAATCTCTGCTATGGTTTGCTTTGGCAGTGTGAAGAATCTGATGCATGTTGAAACCTTGACCTAATGTGAACAGTAATACACCCTCCACTGAGTGTCATCGGCAACTTTCTGCTGTTAGGGCCTGAGGGTGGCAGGTAAACTGTAAGGCTGATCAAGGTAAAAGAAAATCACATTTTTTTGCGAATGCATGTCATTTCAATTGTCATGTTTCAATTTAACAAACTATTTGATTACAATCTGGTTTCTGTAATCTCGGTTTTTGCAACTATACTGCACAATAAACTTAAGACCACATACCAGTGGCTGAGTAAATTCTTTCCTTTTAGGCTACTGAGTCAGATAATTGCATGTTAGGGAATTCTCGCGTAACATGATTACAATACTTACAGTAACAGATAAATGGAAAAGAAAATGAAAATTAAATCACATTTTTGCAGGTCAAGGTTTAAAATGAATACTGATTATCAAGATGGCGAAATATATTTGAAAATAATCCAGAAATAACACAAAATGATTTGTATCGCCAATCATTTCAAAGTGCCGCCTTAAGATTACGAGCTTGTTTTCTTTCGTAGGGTAGTTTGCTACATTTCCATCATCGGGATGCATCACTCTGAGAATATGCTTGTGTTTACTTCAGTAAAACTGGTGTGGTTTCCCCAGCAGCCCAGTAGCAACTGAAGTCACCAGCAAAACACAGGCACCAGCTGGGGAAACTGAAGTCGTATTCTATGGAAGAGGCTTATTTTAATCTGGAAAATATGATTCGTATTCTACACATGTTGCTGCAAGTAGTTAAAATCATCCAGGAGGAAAGCAGTCAAATGAAAGACAATACTTTGTCCCTTATGATGTTACACGTGAGAATACATGAAAATTTCAGAGAGAAATGAGAAGGTTTGCGGAAACTCCATGAATTATAAAGTGGCAATTTTTAATACTCTAAAAATTATCAATGTGCAGGATAAAATAGTCATAAACAAGTCGTAGAAATCTGCTTGGTAAAGAGAATACGAAAATACAGACTGACACTAGGTAATTGTAATAAGTATGTTGCCCAGTACTTTTACAAGTTTTTGCATGATTTATAATGTTATGCTCATCATGTGAAAATAACTACAAACTCCATTCATTGCAACAACTAATAATATTCTCTAGATCTCAGTTTCCGGGGGAGAGAAAGCCCTTTGTTCTGATTCTGTACTGCTGCCTCGGGCTGTAGGTTCATGACGTGTTACTGCCCCCTAGTGATATCTTTTCATTACAGGCTGCTCTAATCGTCAACACTGATCAGTGAAACTTAAGCTACAACACATATACTATAGACTGGTACAGAAAAGATCCTGGCATTTTGCATTAACTTAAAAAACACAACAGGATACACATCCTTTTTAACAGGTGTTTTGAGATTAAACACTGACGATTGCCCATTGCAGCATCATGTTACTTCCTTTGCTCCATTTAATTTTGTGTCAGCAAGATGGAATTATTCTGCTGCATTTCTTCAGCTGAATGATTTTGTGCTTTCAGAATCAGGTGTAGAAACTGTTGTGAAGGAGATGATCAATTTTCTTTTTAAAAAGATAGGTTGTATGTTTGTGTCTTAGTGCAAAATTAAATCTAATGCACCCATGTGAAACATTCCATATATGACAAGTTAAATTTGATGTTTAATGGGAAACTTCACCTTAAGTTGACAATTGACAAAGGGCTTGGACTGGAATCTATCTGGCCAAGCTAAATCTGGCCTGGTTTAGTAGGAGACCTACTTGGAAATTGATGTTGAAAGTGATGTTAATACATTGGCCATGACAATGGAAAGTAGGTCTTCAGCTTCTGGGTCACTCCCTGAGTGGTCTCATGCACCTGAAGTGTTAAAGGATTCCAAACCAATCCAATAGCAGTGAGAGGAGAAGAAATATCGTGAAAAAGGAACGTCAACCCAGATTCCGTGCTTACAGTCACTATCCAATGATCCCCTGCTGGCAAGTGCAGGTCTGTGAACATCTGGTGAGGACAGAATTGGGCAGGTATCTTCTGCAAACTGACAGCCTGCTCATAGCCTTTGTAGGGTCATGCATGAGGAAGGGTCACTTGGATGAGGTCCTGGCTGCCAGCGAGGACTGAAAATATAATGACCATGACACTTGTTCCGCATTTGTGTGATTTGCTTAAGATTTAAACTCAAGGGGCTGGGATTTTTACAGCCCTATGTCTCTCCCCCTGTGCACACAGCCAGCCATTTAAATCTCCATTCAGTTTAGCGGGACCGTAAAATCCCGGGTTCATTTGGTTTTGCTTTTCTTAAGTTGCTCATGTCATTCCGTTGGCTTGACAGTACAGCTTGCGGCAATAAATACACCCATTTCTTACGCATGCACGCAAAGCTTCCCTTCAAATCGTTGGATTCGAACAACTAACCAAAAGAAAGAAATAAAAATCACGAGAGTTATGTTTGTGATGGTGGTTTCCAGAACAGGAAGTGATTGATAAACCACCCACAGCACAACTCTGAAGAAAGGCAAATCCTTCCCGGGAATAAATGCCCAGTGTACAGTTTCTGACACACGCAGCCTTCCTCAGCTGGACACCCACAAACAAAAAGAGCAGGTTTACAAGATGGTGCCCTGTCATAGGCCATAAATGGGCTTGTCCAAAAAAATGTACATCACAGAATTCGCGTGTGACATGGCAGCTCGCCTCTCACTAGGCAAAGTACAGAAGTGCTTTATAACAATTCGGTGAGCGGGACATGGTTAGAAACTCGTTTATGAAGGATGCAGAGCTCCATCCAATAAGATCGCAGCCTGAATTCCACGCACCAAGTCGGGGGCGGGGCCCAAAAGCGGACGCGAAATGTGTTTCCAGCCACGACTGGCTGTGATTGGCCCCCAGTGTGAAACGTGCGCTGAGAAAGCCTCAGCGCTGCCGGGGGGGGTGGGGAGGGGTGGAATGGGAAGAGATGGCGCCAACAAAAGTGAGAGCGCCGGTGGGCGTTTCTAGCGAGCTCCCCGAAGGCAGACAGCTGCTGCGGAGCTGCCTCAGGGAGAGCTGCAGACCCGGACAGATTAAACAACAAGAAAAAACTGTGTCTATGCAACAGATTCAAGCTCAAAAAAACAGCAGTCCCCAGATATCCATTTTTATTATATTTCACCCCAGACATTTAATCCCGCCTAATCCCATTTGTTCAAAACGGGCTGCCTGACTGCCGGTTATACCCGAGTGACGAGCACAAAATCACACGAGCAATGTAAAATCCTGGACAACACGGCTTTTAATGGCCTTAATTGGCTCTTTGTTGGCGGGCGTGGCTCTGACTCCCACACACGCCCCCTGACCTCAATATTGCTCGCGTGCGCGATGACATCGGGATGCACGCCCAACGTCATTTCACAAAATTTCACATGCGCTTGTGTCGGGTGCGCACCCGCCCTCCCGCCCGCCCGCCCAGGCAACGTAAGATTCTGGCCCATAGCTGATCCGCTTGTGGGGGTCTGAGCCCCACTTTCCCGTCTGCAACCCCCCCCATAACCCTCGACTCCCTTTGCCTAACAAACATCTGTCTAACTCTGCCTTGAATAAGTGTAAAGACCCAGCCTCCACTGCCTTCTGGGGAAGAGAATGGCACACACCTTTGAAGAAAACATTTCTCCTCATCTCTGTCTTAACAGGGAGACCAGAAACATCTCCCAGGTGTCCACCCTATCAAGTCCCCTCAGGGTCTTATATGTCCCAATAAGATCATCTCTCATTCTTCTAAACTCCAATAGGTACAGTCCTAACCTGTCCAACCTTTCTTCATGAGGTAAACCCTTCATCCCAGCAATGGGTATCGCTCACTCATACATAACATTGTATCTGCCAAAACAGAGGGGTCATCAATGGAGATTTTTACAATCGTAAATGGCATTCAACAGGGTGTATCTGAAAACTATTGTGACAAGAACAAGCCACTTTTTTTGCCTCCGTAGACGATGCATAGCAAGATCCCACAAACATCCACAAAACAATCTGTTTTTGGTGGTGTTGGTAGAAGGATAAGTGTTGGCTAGAGCATTCAGAGGGTATTCTAGGGCATCCTTCAGATAGTGCACCTCTGCTCGGACATGGCTTTTCTATCTGGTCATAAGGATGGTACTTCCAACAATCCCTCAGTCCTGCACTGCAATGTTAGCCAAAATCAAACCTCTAGAGTAGGGCTTGTATCTTTTTCTACGGTATCCTTCTACTTAAATTATATTAATTTGTTACTGTGCAAGCTGAATATATAATTTGTAGAATTCACCAAAACAGATTAACTTCCAAAGTAACTACCATATTCAGCCTCCAGGGTTGTTTGTTTATGCCAGATCTTCTGTTAACAAAAACATACGATGGGCGGAATTTAATGCGGGTGGAAGTTAACGTGGGCCCAACCTCGGTAACGAAAACTGTGCCACTCCCACCGACCCAATCTCCGGGGGCCTCGGAGCTCTACAGTACCAACAGCACCACCAGGAGTGGTGGCCACTGGCAGTATTGCACTGCGGCCTTCACAGAGGATCACCAATGGATCCCCTGGAGTCAGGTGAGTGGCGAGGCATGAGGTTCCTGGGGAGAGGGGTTGGGGGCGGAGTGTGCCGGTGAAGTGGGAGAGGCAGTCGACAGCAAGAGAGGTGGCTTCCTGCAGAGAATGAGGGAACCCCACCCACTGATTTAATTGGAGGGAGGCAGGAAAGTGGTGGGATCTCCACCTCAGACCTTCCTGCCAGAAGACGTGGCCCCTGTGCCTCCAGACCCACCTCCGAAGGATGCATTAAGTTCCACCTGATATGTTCTAATTAATGCCCCATGCTATATTTCACAGCTATCAAGCATGTTAAGGCACAAAAAAATCAGCAAGAAACACAACATCCCTTATAGCACTTGTGCTATTAAACTAGGATTGCACTCTGGAGTTTGTCACTTCTTATTGAACATGAATACAGCAACAGAACAGCAGTAAAATTCTGCTCACAAGCTTTAAGTTATGACTCATTAATTTAAGAAAACATGCAAAATCTCTCAGACGCAAATGCATTTTGATTTGGGCAGGAGTTGACTGAACAGATCAACTATTCAAACTAGATAAACCTCCCCGTCTACCTTGCCTGGATGATGATTTTTATTGCACTGTTTTAGTTTCTATACATTGATGTTGCTCATTATAATACCTACATTGGAATGAATATGCAATTGAATAGCGCAGCTCAGATAAATACAACTTAAACATCCCATACTTGAATCATTCTAATTGTCTTTTTATAAGTAAATAATTTCACCTTTTTGTTGTGGATCTCCAAAGTCTATTTTGAGAACCACACTGAGTCTTAGAAAGTTAAGGCATTGTGTTTGCTTTAAAAGCAAAACCTAATTTGTTAAAACCAGCAATACAAATGATTGAGAACACATATCTTTAGTAGAATGTAAAGCACTTTTAGAGTAATATAATAAACTTCTGCATTATTCTGAATTTAGGAAACTTGTGAAGAAAATATGGAAAAACAGAGGTCACAACCTCCATCTGTAAATGGTGTGTGGACAACAATCCACAGAAATAATAGAGTAATGCGGAATTCACTTCTGTGGAAATAAAATCTATACTGTTAGTCATCACAACAGCACTTTTAGAATTGGGTTAATTCAAGTTCTGTCAGTTTGTACCATTCCATGTGCTTTAATGTGTTAATGTATGATGAAAAATTGAGGAAAAATACATTATAAACTCAATATTTGTCCTAGGAGGGCAGCCAAGAATATACTTTTTACTGTTCAAGTGTAGCATTTAATTGACTGTAGTGAGGGCTAGATTTACCACTGGACCAGTTAGAGAGGGGAATTACAGGCACAGAGGGACAACAAATAACATTTACCATTTAAGATTAGTAAAGTGATCCAGCTCTGAGCCGTACAAGTTCAAGAAGGTAAAGTGGGGTTTGCATTGAGACTTGTTGTAGAGGCATTGGTTTCGGATGAAATGTACACCAGCTAAGTGAAAACTCGAGGAACCAATGTGTGGCCGCAGTCAAGAAAATACAGAATGGTAATAACTTTACCAAGACATGTAATTATGTTATTATCTTTTAATACATTTGTAAGATTAGTTGGAGCAGGAATTGGAACTGTAGGAACACACTTTTGTTATTCAGTTGTACATCCATCATTTTCTTACAAGAAAATAAGAACTGACAGGGAAGAAGAACTGCTTTTATACACTTCAGGATTCATCCCTTTAAACAAATATAATACAGGCAGTTTGTTTTACGAAGCCAAAGCAGCAATGCCACTGGCCAGTGTTTTGTCTTGTATTAATCTCGAAGAGGATTAATCATCGGGATTGTGAAAAAAATGTATGTCTTAGGTCAAAGTGCTTTTTGCCGTTTGGGAAATGCATTACATTACTGCCATTTTTTGGTTTGTGATGTTAATCAAAACCAACACCACAAACCATCAGTTACCTAATTTGTATATTATTGTCGATGTTATCATTAATTATGCGTTTGTGAGGAAAAAGAGGATTAATGAGATGTCACAGGTAATTTATACTGATCAGAGTCCCTAGGACATTCAGGAAACACTAGCCATTCGATACTTTCATGCCCATTTCTTAGCGACGCCAAGGACCCATCATCCAAACTTTATCACAGATTTCCTTTCTGTGGTGCCCAGAAAAGACCATTACTGCTGGGTTGCAGAGTTCTAAGGTTGGTCAAGTGGTCAACACTCACTGGAAGAATTATTAATAAGGTACTAGCTAACCAAACTGTTCATTTTATTCCGGTGTTAACCCCTTTAGTGTTGGTTTGTCTGTCACAATCTGATTCTGATAATTTATGTGCTGTTCGTATTTGTCACTTGGAGTTGAAAGGGTTAAACTCCTTTCCTGTCATGACACAACTGCCTCTCATCATTGTTTCACTACACGTGCAGGCCACACTGGATATCTTTTCACAGCTTTACATGATAACTGTTTAGCACATGGCCATCAAATTACTAATAATTAAACACTTTAACAGCAGAACACTTTACAATAATGACCCAGTAATCTAATCCCATTATTCAACAGCAAAGTTTGTTTGATGAAGAACATTTTTGTCACGTCAAAGGAGGAAGTCCGGACAATATTGTATAAAATGTGTCAGGTTGTAAAGGCTGCTGGATTAAGATTTGGCCCATTAAGATGTAATATTTTATTATCTTATTATGGGTTATAATTCAGTGTCAGTGGCACTTGCCATTATTGATGCAGGAATATTACAGCAACTTCAAGTGAGGGCAGATGTGTGGTTGAACACAGAAATCCAAAAGTTGTTTGGATGAGCCATTCGACTTGCAAAAATTGCATCTCACTGTCTGCCTCGCTATTGAAATGCGTTGCATGACTTGCATAACAGGTATGAAGTAAACTTGCCATAAAAAGTTAAATCAGGTCTATCAGTGTAAGTACTTTTTTAATGCATAAGTTTTCATTAGTACAACAACCTCTCTGACATTGAAGATGAACTACTACAAATGTGGAGTCTCATTCTGTGAAGTTTTAGTTGTTTTTGGAGACATCAAAAATGTAAAAGTTAAAAAATTCTTATTTTAGTTTTTCTTTCTGTCTTTTTTTAATTTCTTTTAATCTAATCTTTCTTTCTCTTTTGTTACCTGATATGACATTGAATTTGCCCATCCTAATTAACACTTCCATTCTTCCACTGTTAATTTCACAATCCTTCAATCAGATTGATTAAAGAGATACACAGTGGCTTGCCCTGGTTCTCTCATAGTTATTGTAAACTGGAACTCAAACAATATTAAAACCTGAAAGTGCAAGGCCAAGTCGAACAAACAGCAAATGCCATTAGATGTTCTGCCACAGTGAATTATGGCTCATTATAATTATATAGTATTTATTACGTTATATATATTAATCTGTATTCACTGAGTTACTGTGAACAATGTCGTGGATAATGTGCCCGTATAACTTGGAAAGAGCTGAACTTCCATAACTTGAAGTATGAAAGTTGGGTTCTCATTTGACACAAACTAAGCACTATCCGCAAAGCAAATCAGTCATAGGCCTGGATTTTTCCTATGGCGGGCAGGCTGGGCAGGGGCGGGCGCGGAGCCGATCACCAATTAAGGCCCGCCCGGCGTAACGTGCGGCCAATAGCGTTCAGCGCTATCTGTGGCGGGCGGGAGGGGGAGGGAGAGTCAGGGCCTGCGCAGGAACGAGCGCAGCAATCTCCAAGGCACAGAGCTACCTCGGGTAGATCGAATAGATAATAAAACAGTTTAAAAAATGATGTAAAAATGTATTTAAACACGTCCCCTCATGGGACGGTGACATGTTTGTAAAAGGGTGGGAAAATTATTTATTTATTTTATAAAAGCTTCAGGAAACCTCACCCTGCCCGTGGATGAGGCTTCCTGAAAAACACGAAGGCCGCTTGGGCTCTCCGTCTGCCTTAAGGTTGGATGGGCAGCGTTCTTAAAATACTTTAATTAATCTCTTAATGGCCTTGATAGGCTGTTGACGTTTTGTTGGGGGCGCACAGCTGACTCTGGTGCGTGCCTGCTGAACAAAATATCGCAATGGTGTGCATCAACGTAATTTTCGGCGTCGACGTGTCAGGCCCGACTCCCACACGCCGACCGGAAGATTCTGCCCATAATGTCAAAACCACCATTGCAAAATGTGTACAGGTGTCAGGTTCAAATTTGGCTGTGACATTTCCGACTCTATCAGGGATCATCAAACTACTGGCTCTGTGAAAATGAACAGATTTTGTTTGTGAGAGCCATTACCAGATAGATTTATTTTTAAAAACTCTTAACGTCATTTGCCCTTGTTATAAAGTAAGAAGAAAATAGTTGCATATTTATCAGCTAAAGCCCATGCTTATGTCATTTTATAACATATATTTTCCAGATATTTCTGAGCCCAAAAACAAATGATGCAATGCTATAAAAAGTTATTGTGGGACATATATAGATCTTTTTGTGTAATTGTTAAAACAATGCTAATATGAGTCAGTTCCTGCTGTTGTTATATTGAATGGCTCAGAATAGTTTTTTTTTTAAAAAATAAGGCTGTTATATAGCAGGATAAAATAATAGTTTTGACTTTTGAATCTTAAAATGTACACTTCACTACAATAGATTTTCAATGGGAATAATTTTATCAAACTCAGGCATATTTATTGTTTCTAGAGGCAATGACAAGGCAGGAACAGTTACAATAAAAATGGATTTGACAGACAAAGTCTGAAATTGGCAGCATTAGTCTACGAGTCAGGAGGTATTAAATAATCCTGTGCCCAGGTACTGCTTTTCTCATTTGGACAGTTAATGTGCGACATTCGTCTGTGGTTGTTTGTAATTTAACCTTCACTCGTGATCAATATGCAATGTTTGATTATTTGCCAATTGTTAATCAAAAAAATGAAATGCTTTATGCCCGAGCAGTGCCTGCACCAGCATGCTATTTATACATTGCCGGCATTATGATTTCACAAGACTGCATTTGATCCATTTGACTTTTTTTTAACCCTCTCCTTTTGAGATGATTGATTTTTGTCCCATAGTTTGAAATTTCTCATGAATCACTTGGTCCATGGCATTCCTTATGCTGGTTCCCAGTTTCTGTCTTGTGAGTGTATGTAAATAACCAGGTCAGCCCGGCTTCCAGACTGTCAGCAGTTTTGACAAATAAACTCAAAATAGCCTGACAAAGAAATCTATTACTGTTCTGAAAGAACTCAGAATGAAATATAACCTGGTGGTAGAAAAAGAAGTATTATGTTGATAGGACTTAAATAAAACATTGACCAAGAACTGCTTTACAATTGCTTTTGCTCTATAGTTTGGACTGGATTTTTAATTGTCTGGATGAGGCTAATGGCTTCTGTAAATGCAAGCATTTCTTACAATATTAATTCATGGCTCCCCCTCTATTTTAGGTTTTATAGAAAAATGGCATGGGTGGGAACCATAATTGTAAATGAACAACTTTTTCAGAACAGTTTCATGAGAATCAACATTTGTTCTTTTGATAAATGTTGAGATGTAAACAAGTGTCTCTAGATGGTGGCCAATTTTTCATAATTAATTGATTGCAGGCCTGTTCTTGGGTCTTTATTGCAAATTTGAACTTTAGATCAACTTTTCAAAATATCAATTAGAGTTGATTATTAAAAATCATTGTTGGTAGCTGCATATTTCCATGACTGTAGCCCTGTTGAAAATAGAATCGCTCTGTGTTCAGTTTCCTATGAATTGATTGTTTTTATTTGTTCAAACATCTTTTTATTTTAATCAAATGATACAATGTTTTACTTGCTTGGAGTGTGGTGAGTTTTTAACGGTATAATGACGTTGGCATCATAGATTGGTTATGGGGCTATATAAAGATTACAGTGATAACTACTCTTAAAGAACCCATTAAGATGAGGACACACGTGTGAGGAACTACCATTTGATTCAGTTACCAGAGGTAATCAGCGCCGGTAGAACTATAAAGGCAAAATACTGCAGATGGTGGAAATCTGAAATTAAAAACAGAAAATGCTGGAAATACTCAGCAGGTCTGGCAGCATCTGTGCAGAGAGAAGCAGAGTTACTGGTCAGGACTGTTCTGATGTAAGGTCACAGACCTGAAACATTAACTCTGTTTCTCTCTCCACAGATGCTACCAGATCTGCTCAGTATTTCCAGCATTTCCTGCAGAACTATACTCCAGTGGTTCAGGAGAGAAGGAGGGAACAAAATAAGTGGGAAAGGAAGAGGAAATAGGTGGCAACGGAAGAGAAAAAACAATTATACTGATGTTAAGTTCAGAGCTTATCTTTACTCTTGCACAAGCTGCAAATGTTCCTCTGTATTAACAATAAACAATATTGAATACTTTCCACTATCTCAAGTTTTAATTGTTAACATAATCCTGCTAAAACAGTGAATTTTTTTTGGCACTGTGGCAGGAACATAGTGATGGAAGAAGATGAATGACATAATGTGGATTGAATCATAGGGCAATTAACAAGAAGGATAATTAGCAGCCATTGTGCTTGTATTTACATATGTAAAAAAATCATCAACAAGCGATTGAATACAGCAAATGTTATTGTACAGAACCATTAGAAAAATGTCGCCAGAGAGTTTAGACTAACTAGCAGGAAGTATAGGTAGCTAGCTAATGTTAAATCTGAATCTTCTTATACACACAATGAAGCTAAAAGCAGTGCAGTAAGGAAACTCTTTCGAGTTATCAACAGTCACAGATTGCAACTCTTTCGAGTATAATCACAGTTCTTGGTTTCCAGGAGTGGGACATGAACCCACAACCCTCTGATTCAAAGGCGAGGGTGCTATGAACTGAGCCACAGCTGACACAAGGAGTACACCTCAACGAATAGGCATGATGAGGAAACTGATTGCTTGCTATAATTATGCTTCACCACGTTGCATTCTATTTAAGGTTTTGCATAATGGTAGTGAGAATACTTGTCTAACATAATTTTCAATGAGGAAACAGGTGTGCAGGGAAAATAAGAAAGCATTTTACAGCAAAAAAACTTTTTTTTCCCCCTTATAGATCAGTACTTTTCTAATTGCAGTAATTCTTTTTAATTTTTAACAGAAGCTTGGCAGTCATTTTGAACTGCACTAAGGGTTAGTTATTCCGTTGAACAGAACATAAAGAGAATCATGTGAAAGAAATTACACAGCAATTTGGTAATGACTTGGTCAGCTGTTCTTTATTTTGTTTCACTTTACTGCATTGGTTTATGAGGCTCATGATCTCAGTATTTTTTGAAAATAGTACCATTGCAGTAATGGATTTAGCAGACTATACATAGTGTAGAAATTTAAGGAACTGTGATTAAGCAAAAATTATTCAATTAAAAATAAAGTATTTAAATGCACAATTATTTGTCACTGCAAAATTCCTTAAAAGGCCTTAAACTACTTTTGGGGCTCTCTATTAAAAATCATGTGCCAACTGGAAGTCAGTGTGATGGTTCGTTAAAGTGCCTACAATGCTGTCATCACCTCAAGTGCATAAACCACAGATCTGAAATCTTTGATAAAATCCTAAACATAATAAAGAACTTCTTTTTCCCTTAATGTTTATCAGATGGGCAGTTAAAGTATTGTAAGATTTGATTAACTGATTATCGCTCCACTGCAAAATAAGGACCTTGAGACAGAATTAACAATCTGTGGCTTGTGATTCAGTGTCCAGAATGCTTGCAATGCTGGAGGTATGGAGTATTTTAAGGTTATTTCATCTGTCATACTCCACATCTGTGCCTACCCCTTCTTATCTCTCCAGGGGCAGGGCAACTATGTGTATTCAACCAAGGTAAGATAAGGTCAGAAATAAAACACATTGAGTGGAATAATTAGATTATTCCTTCATCCTTTAAGTTTACAGTGTTAAATATAAGAAAGCATCCAATGGAAACATAGATTCAGGCAAATAGTTTCATTAAAGGCCATCCTGTTGATTTTTCACACTCTGTATCTTGGAACATGGACAGATAGGAGGACTCCTCCAGAAACCCAGATGGATAACCCTTGTCCGCCACAATGAGACAACTTATCTTTTATATTTATGACAACATTTCCATCATGGGCATGGGATATAGTGAAATACTGCATGCATAACTGGTGCAGATAAGGAGTTTGATGTATGACAAATATGAGTAATGATGAAGAGCATACCAGAGATTGCTACTGTCAATCATAATTATCGCTCAAGATTGCAAAGCAGAAGGTTTGTCAGTTATACTGCTTATCATGTGTGTGGCTATTTCTGTGTTTTACCACAATACCCATGTCTCCACATGTGCTGAGGATAACAATGTGGGAGGACATTTTGGCTTGGGGACAATGCTTGGGGACAAATGCAATACTTCCAATAAGCCATTGGAAAAGAGCAGCATTATTTGAGTTGCAAAGTTAACATTCTTGTCGATATTCTACAATAGATGATTCATATATTTTTAAAGATGCAACAGACGCTGTATTCTTGTCAGAGTTAAGCTAAATAACATTGACATACAGGTTAAGCAATTAAATCATCTCCTTTTCATTATTGTTCTTAGGAAATTTAAAAAAAAATGATGTGACATTTCAAACAGTTTTGTTTGTCTCATATTATTATTGGTCCAAGCACAACTCTCATGTCAAAAACATTTATTGGGAGTTTTCCTGTTTATATTTTCAGTATTTTGGCAGGAGGTATGATCCAGAATTATTGAAAACACATGCTATCCTAAATAGACACACATATTCACAGTGTACTGTTGTTTTACATTAACTGATTAAAATCTTATGATGGAGCTTTTTGAACCTGCCCTACAACGCTGCTAAAAGCAGTATAATAGACTAGACAGATGGTCACTGTGCTGCGTAACACCTGTGTGCATAAACTGTTAAGAGTCAAAAAATCATTGTGATTTCAAAGAAAGCAAAAATGCAAACAAAGCTGGTCGAAGTAAATCAACCAGGACCCTCATATTCAAGGTGCTGACTAACAGCAGCTGCTGACAATTTGCAGACAGTTGCATCTAACGCGCGTTGCTATAAAATCCTAATGTTAGTTAAGATCAGTTTGCTCTTCCGAGCTAATTAAGCTTTTCATTCCAATATTACACTGTGGTGTCATGAACTAAGACAGGTTGTCTGTCTGTTTACATAGGCAACTTAAAAGCAACGTTGATGCACTTAAATGCTTTTTTTATTGTGCAAATAAAAATGTCGTACACTCTGTTAAATATTTTGGAGAAATATGTTTTGTAATTGCTTGCCTGGGTTTTGCTTCTCCCATTCCTACACTTAGCACACACCCTCCATCTCAGTAATACTGTGCTCTCCAGCTTTTGGGCATCTTTACAGATAGCTTTAATGATGCCCCTTGGTTAACCGACTAGAAGCTGAACCAGAATATACTGTTGCACAGTTTTCCTGTTCTAAGTAAATTTCTCATATTGGCAAAATGCATGCTCAAGGGGAAAGTGAAGTGCAAGTGTCAGCAGAAAATGTAATTCAAGCCCAGATTTCCGAGCTGCACCCATGATCCTGAGTGTAGTTACTGGCCAATCCACATTTCTGACATTAATTTTTACAAACTCAACAGGTCTAAAAGAATGTGAGGGACATATATTTCTGTTTTAGTGAAATACCAACAGCATCAAGTTTAACTTCAGATCATTGATTAAAATAACAATGGAGCAAGACTAGAGAAAACTTAAGGCAGACTTGAATTTATCATTTATTGCCTGATTAATGTATAAACGTTACTTGCATTAGTCTAATGAACTAATAGCTTATATCTCATTCCAATTTTTGAGTTTTGTAAAGAAGTTACCACAATTATAGTTCCCCGCCCCCGCCCTTGCCTGTTAATTTATTGCTGCTATTATATGAAATTCCAGTGTTTGGTTTAATTAAAACGAAGTCAAGTTTTGCACTGGCAGCATCTGGACTATACCATTTTAATGCCATGTGTCAAATCAGCAGGAAAAAGTACCCCAACATCGAGGGCCTTCATTTAATCTGAATCAGGAAAGGAAAGGAAAAATATAAACTCATCTAGACCTGTCCAACCATAGCTGTATCCATCCAGGAAGCATTCAGCCAGGGGGTTATGGTGTCTTACTGGTTATAATAACAGTTGCAACAGCTCAGTTCCATCCAGTAGCCTTCAGTTTACTAGCTGCATGTGCACCAGATACTTCAATAAGCAAACCAACTTGCAACTGTGAAGAACAGGTCAGAGGCTAGGAACACTATGGCGAGGAACTCACCTCCTGACTCCCCAAAGCCTGTCCACCATCTACAAGGCACAAGTCAGGAGTGTGATGGAATACTCCCCACTTGCCTGGATGAGTGCAGCTCCAACAACACTCAAAAAGCTCAACACTATCCAGGACAAAGCAGCCCCGCTTGATTGGCACCGCATCCACAAACATTCACTCCACCCACCACTAATGAACAGTGGCAGCAGTGAGTACCTACCACAAGATGCACTGCAGAAACTCACCAAGGCTCCTTAGGCAGCACCTTCCAAACCCACAACCACTACCATCTAGAAGGACAAGGGCAGCAGACACATGGGAACACCACCAGCTGGAAGTTCCCCTCCAAGCCACACACCATCCTAACTTGGAAATATTTCACTGTTGCTGGATCAAAGTTCTGTAACTCCCTCACTAGCAACACTGTGGGTGTACCTACGCCACAGGGATTGCAGTGGTTCAAAAAGGCAGCTCACCACCACCTTCTCAAGGACAATTAGGGATGGGCAACAAATGCTGGCCTAGCCAGCGATGTTCACATCCCATAAATGAATAAAAAAGAAAATTAATTGTCTAAAATAAGTAGCGGGCATAACAAGGGAAGCAGAATCTTGGTAAATTAGAGGACAAATGTTTCTTCATGAACACCAAAAGGGTTGATTCTCAAAACAAATGCAGCTAGTTAAGTTATTCCTACAGCTCTGTTCATTATTCCCATTTTCAAGTGGTAGAGGTGAGTTCTGATAATCTAAGTTGAGACAACGTGGGTTAATTTCTGATACATGTTTCTTTTATTACATTCAGTTTCCACTCCTCCCTTTATAGTTTCCTTTTTCCCTGCGTTCATTCACCATTGTGATGGTGGATACTTAATATAGGAACAAAACTGTGTTCAGAAAATACAATTTGTTTACCTGGTAGGGTAGGGAAGTGTTCAATTCTGAGCAATTTAGGAGTGAGGACAGGAAGGTGAACAATTGGAAAGTGTAATGCTGTGTTTGCATTCATTTCCCCACAGGTTCAGACTTGGATACTAACTTTGAAAATCTTCAATGGACTCTAAACGAAAGTAACCCTTAGTCTCCAGAATAAAAGCCTATTCCTGTCATCTGCCACCATTTCCATTTGTTTCATTCCATGTGGTTGGTTGATAATGAAACTTGCACTTAAAAAATGGCACCTCTCACAATAATCAATATCTTATTTTGATGCGATCAAATTAGCTGCAGGTGATGGTATTTTTTGTGGGTGGTTTGGTCACTTCAGAATCTGTAAAGAGTTTCAACAAATGGTTTCATGCTTTTGGCACGTTAAAAAAATCCTCTCTGCGCCCTCATGTGTTTCCCACCCTTTACGCTCTGTGGTTTTTGTACCTTGAAATCTTGCATGTAAGGTGCATGAAAAGTTATTACTGAATTTTAATGATGCGAGTGGCCCACACACA
Organism: Cetorhinus maximus; assembly: GCF_964194155.1. Lineage (NCBI taxonomy): Eukaryota > Metazoa > Chordata > Chondrichthyes > Lamniformes > Cetorhinidae > Cetorhinus > Cetorhinus maximus. The sequence continues at coordinate 98,431,380 of NC_135896.1, forward strand.
CATGGCAATTATATAATTGATATAAACTTTGCGGCTTAGTTTGAGGTGGTGGGATTACTGTAAAAATGGAGTCTGTTCATTTAGTACCAGCAAAATACAATGCCAAGGATGCCTTTCTACAAAAACAGACAAATCGCAAACTGTGCCTTTTCAATATAAGCACAGAATTATGGAAACCTGCAGCTATCAAGTTTAAGTTAAGACATCCTAAATGATTACTCTTCCTTGCCTCAACCCTACTCTAACCAGTCCAACCCCTCGGTAACCAAGTTTTCATTAAAAATTGAGATACTTCTTAACCTAAGAATTCTGCTGACTACAAGGATCTTTAGACCTCTTGAGTTACTGGGATAGTAACATAAGAAGTCTTAAAACCAGAAAAGGACATTCAGCCTGACTAGCTTGTGTCTTTCACCAAGACACTGATTATGTCCCCCATCATATAAATAAATATAGAAATGAGAAAATAATTTACAACCCTCATTTATGAAAGTTTCCATTTTCCTCTTTGGTGATCTGCTTCAATGCATCAATGTCCCCTTCTCTTTCTCGTTCCTCTGTTCAAGGTGATAATTTATTATATTGTTCCATGGCCTGAATTTTTAGGATGGTGGGAGTTCGGCTGACTCCAGCTGCCCTGCAGCCATTTTACTCTCAAATGAGTGGCGATTGGCAGTCGGTGAGATTTCTACCCCTCACCCCACCACCCCCGGGGGAAGGCCCCGCCTTGGAGAGCTGCCACCCAATCGGATTGGCCGACAGCGCTCCATTCCCTGTAGCAACAATGCTGCAGTGGCCGGAAGAGGAGCTGCCTGAGACTAAGTCCCGGGAATCGGAGACCCAGGTAAGTGTTGGGGTCCCAGGGTGGGGAGCGTAGGCAAGGCCTGGGGGGGTGGTGGGGGTGGGGGAGGATGCGAGGGGGACGATCTGGATCTCGGGGTGTAGGCTGGTGGGGATTGGGTGGACAGGGGTTGATGAGGGTTGGAGGAGGTCACCAGACCTAGTCAGAAGGGGGCTTCTGATGAAGGTGTCCCCCCCACTGCCCCACTTCCTGCCCAAGATCGAACTTTCTTTATTGTCGGGTTTCCCCCACAGAGCTTCAATCCGCCCGCCAGCCTGAAAATTGAGGCTGGGCAGGAAACGACCCATAAGTAGCCATTAAATGGCCACTTATGGGCCCCAACTGTACAAGGCATTGGTGAGACCGCACCTGGAGTACTGTGCAGAGTTTTGGGCCCCTTGTTTGAGGAAGGATGTAGTTGCACTGGAGGCAATTCAGAGGAAGTTCACTAGATTGATTCCAGAGATGCGGGGCTTGTCTTATGAGGAGAGATTAAGCAGTTTAGGCCTATACTCACTAGAGTTTAGAAGGATGAGAGGAGATCTAATTGAGGTGTATAAGATGCTAAAGGGGATAGACAAAGTAGACGTGGAGCGGATGTTTCCCCTTGTGGGGCATTCTAGAATAAGAGGCCACAGTTTTAGGCTAAGGGGTGGTAGATTTAAATCAGAGATGAGGAGGAATTACTTTTCTCAAAGGGTCGTGAATCTGTGGAATTCACTACCTCAGAGCGCAGTGGATGCCAGGACGCTGAATAAATTTAAGGAGGAGATAGACAGATTTTTAATTAGTAATGGGTTGAAAGGTTATGGGGAGAGGGCGGGAAATTGGAGTTGAGGCAGAAATGAGATCGTATTGAATAGCGGGGCAGGCTCAAGGGGCTGAATTGCCTGCTCCTGCTCCCAGTTCTTATCTTCTTATGTAATTGGGACAAGGCCACGCTTCCTGTCCAAGGCCTCGCCCGCCCCATCATAAAATCATCGCAAAATTGGGAACGCGGAGAGAATCCGTCTCTGCAATTTCAAGCACCCCCTCCCCCCACCTAAAAACCCATAGGGGATGCGGGGAAGCATGACATTTTGGACATGGGCAGCAGCCACCCTCTATTACCTCACATAAATGGGTATCCTTTACGTGTGAGCCTATTGGGTGATGTGTTGCTGCTGCAGCATGTGGGAGCTGCTGGACACCAAGGTGATCCAGAGTGAACACGTCTATACCAAGTGTTTGCAGGTCAAGGAACTTTGGATCTGAGTTGAGGAGCTGGAGTCCGAGCTGCAGATATTGTGCCACATCAGGGAGGGGGAAAGTTACCCAGACACTTTGCTCCAGGAGGAGGTCACACCCCTCAGATTTGGTAAGTCAAATTTAGTCTGTGATCAGGGACAGGAGGGTGTGACTGCAGGTGAAGCAGGTTTGGGGACCTGGAGGTAGCGTTCGAGGAGCCTTGGCCCCTGCAACTGTCCAACAGTTACAAGGTTCTTGCAAGCTGTGTGGATGAGAGCAGGGACTGCAGGGAGGATGAGTGAACTGACCATGGCACCATGGTACAGGGAGGCATTCAAGCGGGGGGCAGGAATTGGGAATGTAGTACTGGTAGGGGACAGTATAATTAGGGAGATGGATACTGTTCTCTGCAGCCATGAGCATGAGTCCCAACAGCTGTGTTGCCTGCCCGGTGCCAGGGTTAAGGACATCTCAGGGCTGGAGAGGAACTTGGAGTGAGAGGGGAGGGATCGAGTTGTTGTCATTCATGTTGGTACTAATGGCATTTCTAGGACTAGAAAGGAGGTTCTGCTGAAGGAATTTGAACAGTTAGGAGCTAAATTAAAAAGCAAAATCTCCATGGTAATAATCTCGGGATTGCTACCTGAGCCATTGGCAAACTGGCATAGGGTAAATAAAGTCAAAGGGTTAAATGCATGGCTCAGAGATTGGTGCGGGAGGAATGGGTTTCAGTTCATGGGGCACTGGCACCAGCACTGGGGTAGAAGGGAGCTGTTCCAGTGGGATGGGCTTCACTTGAACTGTGCTGGGACCAGTGTCCTGGCGAATTGAATAATTAGGGCTGTAGAGAGGGTTTTAAACTAAATAGAGGGAGGGTTCTGGAAAGGAGATACGTAGGCATAGAAAGCAAAAGGGCATGGCAGCCTTGCAGGGAAAGATGTGAGGGAATAAATACAATAAATATCACTAGAGAAAAAGTACTAGGGAAACTAATGGGGCTAAAGGCCAATAAGTCCCTTGGACCTGATGGGTTGCATCCTAGGATATTAAAGGAAATAGCTGCAGAGATAATGGATGCACTGGTAGTAATCTTCCAAGAATCCTTAGATTCTGGAAAAGTCCCAGAGGATTGGGGAACAGCCAATGTAACACCCTTATCCAAAAAGGGAGGGAGACCAAAAACAGGTAACTATGGGCCAGTTAGCTTAACATCTGTCATTAGGAAAATTTTAGAGTCTCTTATAAAGGATGTAATAGTAGAGCATTTAGAATCACATAATCTAATCAAGCAGAGTCAGCATGGCTTCATGAAGGGGAAATCATGCCTGACAAATTTATTAGAATTCTTTGAGGAGGTAACAAGCAGGATAGATAAACAGGAACCAGTCGATGTAATATATTTGGATTTCCAAAAGGCATTCGATAAGGTAGCAGACATAAGGCTACTTAATAAGACAAGAGCCCATGGTGTTGGGGTAGTATATTAACATGGATAGAAGATTGGCTAACTAATAGAAGGCAGAAAGTTGGGATAAGGGAGGCATTTTTGGGATGGCAACCTGTAACTAGTGGAGTGCCACAGGGACCAGTGCTGGGCCATCAGTTATTTACAACATAGATTAATGACTTGGATGAGGGAAGTGAATGCACTATCGCCAAGTTTGCAGATGCACAAAAATAGGTGGGAAGGCAAGTGGTGAGGATGACACAAGGAGTCTACAGAGGGATATAGACAGGTTAAGTGAGTGGGCAAAAACTTGGAAGATGGAATATAATGTGGGAAAATGTGCAGTTATGCACTTTGGCTGGAAGAATAGAGGAGCTGAATATTATTTAAATGGAGAAAGACTGCAGAAAGCTGCAGCACAGAGGGATTTGGGGGTCCTTGTACATGAATCCCAAAAAGCTAACACATAAATTCAACAGGTAAAAGGGAAGGCAAATGGAATGTTGGCCTTTATTCCAAAGGAAATGGAGTATAAAATTTGGGAAGTCTTGCTAAAACTATACAAGACACTAGTTAGGCCACACCTAGAACACTGTGAACTATTTTGGTCCCCTTATCTAAGGAAAGATATACTGACATTGGGGACAGTCCAGAGGAGGTTCACTAGGTTGATCCCGGGGATGGAGGGATTTTCTTATGAGGAGAGGTTGAGTAGGTTGGGCCTGCACTCATTGGAATTCAGAAGGATGAGAGGCGACCTTATTGAAACATGTAAGGTTCTTAGGGCACTTGATAGGGTAGGTGCTAAGAGGTTCTTTCTCCTTGTGGGAGAGTCTAGGATCAGAGGGCATAATCTCAGAGTAAGGGGGCGCCCATTTAAAGCAGAGATTAGGAGGAATTTCTTCTCTCAGAGGGCAGTGAATCTGTGGAATTCTTTACCGCAGAGGTCTGTAGAGGCTGGGTCATTAAATATATTCAAGACTGAGATAGACAGATTTTTAATCAGTAAAGGAATGGGGACAAGGCAGGAAAGTGGAGTTGAAGATTATCAGATCAGCCATGATCTCATTGAATGGGAGAGCAGACTTGATGGGCTGAATGGCCTACTTCTGCTCCTATGTCTTATGGCTATGGTCCTATGGGTCTCAGTAATTTAGCTGTGAGGCTATCACAGCTTAGTCTTATCCCAACTTCACCTGACCTCCACAAGAATTTCCAGCTATGGTCACAAGATAACACTCCCTTCTCCAGTACAGGGGTGCTGAGTCTAAGTGTGGTGTTCTAACTGTTACATCTTTGGCCCATTTCTCATTATCATTTACATTCTATCCCTCATTAGGCCAACCAAAGCCATGGGGTTAACTTTCATATGTATGTTGACAATACTCAGCTCCACTTTATTGCTTCCTTCTGTGATCACCAGGGCCGCTGCCAATGCCTCCAGTTTCCAACCTGCCATGAACAGTTTGTATGAAGAGTAAAGCCCAGCACAGACTGGCTGGTTCAGCTGGCCTGCTTCTGTGCTGTAAGTTTCTAGTGTCAGAAAAAAGCTGATGCATCCTTCCTTGGCTCCCACAAATACCTTTGGCTTTGGCTCTATCAACTTCTCCAGCGTTCACCTTGGGCTAAGTCCAGAAGCGTGTAACTTTGGAGTATTGGTCACCTCTGAACTCCACTTCCTCTTCACATTCAATTCATTACCAGAACCAGTTATTTCATGTCTGAAACAATGCTTTCAATTTTCTGAACCCTCCCTTCTGCCAACTAAGTCTGAATAGATATCATTATTGCCATGTGGCTGGATATCTTGATTCTCACTTGCTGGTCTCCATACTTGCAGCCTTTATTAACATGTCATCCAGAATGTTCTCACCACTGTGAAGGCCAGCCTGCAGCCTGTCACTTCTGAGCTCCAGAGTCTCCTTCCACAGTCTTCCTTCCCTTACCTCTGATCTCCTCCAATTGTATCCTTTAGGAAGTCTTCTACCATTTCTCATTCTTATTCCGTCTGCTCCAGCATTGCAAGTGCACCTTCAGCCATTAGGAATCCACCTTCTGGAATTACTTCCTTGCTGCCAAAAGTCTCCGAAAGACCCTTATTTTTATCAGGAAATATCTCTGTTTCTTTCTCCCTCCTATTCAGCACCCATTGACTAATGGCTCTGTAAAGCACTCCAAAATCTCTCTGTAGGTGAGGGATACCTGGAAAATCGAAGTTGTGTTATCTGTGAAAATTATTTTTGTTCTTTCACAAATGAGGAACTTTGAAAGTACATATGTTGCTTTAAGACCCTCATTCCTCATCACTCTAGGCTGACAATGCAGTGCAGTTCTGTTGAGAACTGCTACACTGTTGGGGTTGCCTTCACTTCAGATGAGATAGTAACCTAAACTGTGTGTTTATCTGTTTAGGTGACTGGAAGAACCATAGGCAGATCTTGTGGTGTCCTGGCCAGCATCTCCTCTTCAGCCAACACCACCAAAAACTGATTTTCTGGCCATGCATTGTTTTGTTGTTTATGGAATGTTGCTGTCAGCAAATATACAAAGATATTTCCTGATATAACAACTGACTACAAGTCATCCATTTGTTCTAAAGTACTTTAGTCATCTTGAGCATGTAATAAAGCACCCTGGAGGTTGAAATTAATTCTCTTTCTCAGAGAAAGTCTCCTAGGTTTGCATCAGAAACACATTAGAGTTTGAGGTTTCCGTTTCTGTCTCATTAATTAATTAGTTTCTGTTAATAGTCATTTGGTAGTACAGAACTTGAGTATTGCTGAAAAAAGAGCATTTTGCACTCATCAGGACATTTGCAAGAATATCAATATAAGGGGAAAACAACAATTTATACTGTATGTGAGGAGAGTGCGCGTGTTAAACACCACTTGTCAAACAATCAGCTCTCTCTTCACGTACAGTATAAATTGTTGTTTTCCCCTTATATTGGTGTTCTTGCGAGTGTCCTGATGAATGCAAGATGAAAAGCTTAGACATGTCTCTTTATTCAAGCAATACTCAAGTTTCTATTACCTAATTGTTACAAACTGCTTAGCTTACACTGGATTCCATCACTACTATTGAAATGCATGCATATTGTTTGAAACTGTTATACTGTTATAAACATTTGTTGTACAGGTGACATAAATTTTTTTTTAAAATAATTAAAGCTACATAGGATTTTGCACTAGATTTTGATTTTAATGTTAAGTAGTTTTTCTTTTCCCACTTATTAGTGAACATGTGGAAACAAGTTGCCAACTTGTGCAGTGAATGTTCTGTAGTCCTGTAAGAAAGCCTGGACTTGTGCCTGCTGGGGTAGGAGTCATCATCTATAGGAGATAGACGCCCTGAATATAAATCAGAGCTAACGTGATCTCCTTGACTAGTTTCAATCACCTAAAAAGGTCAGAGTGGAGATTTCCAAATGTTTTCCTCTTCTAATTGGCCTCTCTCAGCTCTGGGTATGGGAGAATCCTCTTGTCCTCGGCCAAAATAGTTATGTGGATTATAAATATAAAACATTTACATGAGATATCAGACAGGGGGGATTGCCCATCTTGGCAAAAACCTCAAGTGTTTTCTTAGGCATAGTAAAACCAGGACAGACTGAGAGCAAACAAGTCCCACAACCTGATAGTGTTCCCACCCCACACAGGAACACCCCAGCTTGATGTATTCATTTTCCTCTCTCTCATTATCATAATGAATGTTGCCATCCAGGAATACCAACCAACTTCCCATTCATTGAAGTCTGACGTCATTCCTAATTGGCACAGTAATAGCCGTATCGTGTCAACTGGGTAGGTGGCTTTCACACCTGCTATCTGCTAATGAAGATTCAAATGTTCTACTTGATCCACAAGGGATTTGTTTATTTAAAAAATACTTGCGTCCTATGAGCATGACCGAATGTGTCACAATCAAAGAATTATTACACCCATTATCACCACCACACATAATAAAGAATACAGAATCTATCATTTTGAAAGAATCTTCTCCAGAAGTAAAGTTAGAACATAATTTTATTTCAAAAACTCCTAATTTGTTCACAAAGGTAAAATATTTAATATATTTGGGGCCGAGCTGAAGTATGATTTGAATGAAAAGTTAAGCTTAAGTACATAGTGCTATTAATAATGCCAAGGCTTTCACTCATATTTGAAAGAAATTGAATTTATTTGCCATGAAAATCATTTAAAAGTAATTCTTGAAATAAAAAATGGGTTGTGATTATCTGCTGCTGCTTCTAAAGATACATTACCAATTTTCTAATTAGATCTAGACTCCATTTCACCCGTATCCTCTATGCATCTTCAAGTGGATGTAATCCATGATATTAATATTGATGCATAAATTGAAGGAACCACTCATCTCTGAGGGACTCTAACACCTGACTGGATTCTGATTCATCCAAACCTATGAAAATAATGGAAAGGGAAAGGCTCACTGGTCCATCGAGTTGTGGCACATTACACATTACACTCCCTATCCCCCCCAGAGCTATGTAACCTGGGAGGGGCAAAAACTCAGGCCAAATAGGAGAGGAAAAGATTTGGAAAATTGCTCTCTTCCCACTTTAGATAATTGAACTGAGTCAAGGAGATCACATTAGCCTAGATTTATATTACAGGGCACCCATCTCTTGCGGATGATGATCTCCACCCCAACTAGGCATAAGTCCAGACTCCCTTGCAGGACTACAGGGAACCATCATTCACTGCACAAGCCAGCAACTTGTTCCACATATTCGCTAACATGTGGGAAAAGAGGAACTGCCTAACATCCAACCTGGCTCTGCCTAGTTCTTTGAGTGCTTCTGGGCAACCTTGGGGCTGAATTTTACGTTGATCAGGCCTTCAGCTCCCTGAGGCAGCTCTCCACCCCCAAGCCCAGCAACACTGAGCTTTTCAGTACGTGCTTCACACTGGCTGGCTGTCAATTGGCCAGCCAGCGTGAAATCGCGGTCGGGGGCTGAATTCGGTCAGCAGTCCATTTCCTGGCCAATCCCGGGCCCGCTGATCACGCTACCCACCGAGCTGAAAATTCAGGCCATGGTTTTTTAAACTAGGTATCAATGTTATGCCTTCACTATCCCTCATCATCCATAATTGGATTCTGCATTCTAATCAAAGTCTTATGCAAAGACAATATGGTATGCTTTAGTAGTGAATTGTTCTGTGATACCTTGTTTGCTTTAGCTATAGCTTGACAGCATTGTTCATTAGCCTTTAGGACATGATTCCCTAAAACACCCAGATCTTTCTCTTTGGCAACTGGCTTCAACTTTGCTCCCTGTTGGGTCATGAGTCATACTAAACTTAGTATTAGACCAACTCATGTGCATAACACGGCACTTTTCTAAGTCAAACATCAATTTCTAAATACAGGTACATTCTCCCAAAACACAAGGATGTGATTGTAGTGGTTGAGCATCTTCTAAAGTCCTGTCTTTTTACGTAGCCCGTCCAACCTTACGGTTGACAGACGGGAGAATCGGCCAGGCGACCTTTGCATTTTTCAACAAACTTTATCCACAGGCAAGATGAGATTTCCGTGATTCAATAAAATATAAACAAATTTCTGTGAAATAACATTCACATATAACATGTTGCCCAAAACTTGCAGCTCATTCCTCCAAAACCTACAACTAGATCATTAATAAGAAAAAATGCAAAGGACAAAGGCCCTAACACCATCTTGTGCAGGACAGCACTGGTGTCTAGTCTCCAAGTAGATCCAAATCCATCAATAGCAATTTTCTGCCTATTGGGACTCAGCCAATTCTCAATCCAAAATTCTATTGTGTGGAGAAGTCTCTTGTGAAGAACCTTATCAAAGCAAGTTTAGGTAGACAATGTCTACTGAGTTATCCTCATCCACTCTGCTGGTGGTTTCTTAAAAAAATCTACCAAATTTGTAAGATGTGACCTTTTCCAGAAGCCTTGTTGTATGTCCCTGGTAATGGCCTTACCAATATGGTCATATAGCATATTTGAATGTGTTACTTATTGCTGAAGTCAAACCAACAGCCCCAATCCCAGCCCTATAGTTACCCAATTCTGCCTTATCACATTTTTTTAAAACTGGAACTATATGGTTAGCATCATTCCAAATTGAGGAAATAGTCCCTGATCAGTGAGCTATTAAAGATATGGGCAAGGGGCTCAATAGCAACTGCCCTTTCTCTTTAAGAACATTTCATTGGCTACTATCTGTGCCAGCATCCTTTTTATTTATTCACAGGAAAGTGGGCAAAGCTGGCAGAGATGATGATAAACCATCCACTTGAAAACAACAGAATGGCTTGTTTGGGCATTGCAGAGGGATGTTAAGAGTTAACCACATTGTTGTGGGGTCTGGAGTCACATATCGGCCAGACCAGGTAAGGACGGCAGATTTCCTTCCCTAAAGGACGTTGGTGAACCAGATGGGTTTTACAACAATCCACTAGTTTACCTCATTAACATTACTGATACTGACTTCTTATTCCAAATGTCTTTAATTGATTGAATTTAAATTCGTTAGCTGTCATGGTGGGATTTGAGGGATGTCTCTGGGCCTTTAGTGCAGATCTCTAGATTACTAGCCCAGTAACACAAAACTATGCTATAATAACTCCCCACCCCACCTCCCTGATCTATTCTGAAGTGCCTTATTCTATCTCAAACCATATTTTCATCTATTTTATTAAACATTTTTACTGTTAACAGCATCACCTAACGTTGCACATCATCCTCAAGAGTAAAAACCAACGAAAATTATTCATTTAAATTCCCTGAGAGTCCTTTCCAACCTGTCCATGAACAATGGCCCAATGGAGTCTTTGATGGTTCTCTTACTCTTAATGAGAAAAGCTATTTTAACTACATTATAATCACATCTGCCAATTGCCATATTTTCCCTAACCTTTTAGCTGATAGCGACTGATCTTTGTTTTTTGAGGAATCATGTACTCTTAATCTAGAACTTTTGACGTTTACATTTTATTTGTACATGACCAGTCAGCTACTTTGGCTTATTCTTAATGTGCATCATTTGTTTGACTTCAGGCATGATAAATAATAGATCAGTCTAATTGAAGCTGCTGACTTTATTATGATTTGAATCAGTTTGCCACTTTAAGTTAAATGAAAAGTAAGATGCAAAATAGCATTTTGTTTAACACCATTGTAGCACACAGATAGCTTGAAGCGTCTCATGCATGTAAATGTTTTATAAGATCAAATATGACATGAAACTGCTCCTTCTCGGGTAATATCACATCTCAGTAATTTGTTTTGTTTTAGAATAATTCAATTCAAAAGTTTAATGATGGTGAACAAAGTTAAATTTCAATTGTACAAAATGTCGTGATTCACTGTTGGAAATGCCCTTTTCCTCAGCAAATTTGTGAATGATTTTGATATAGGGATATCTTGTTTTTTATAAGCTACCAGGAACATAAGGCTGCATTTTATTCTGATTCTATTCAGATGTAACAGGTGCTGGTACTTTGTGCCTCTTTACACATTGAAGAAAGCAATGTGATGTTTACGCTGTACAGTGACACAGACACATTCATGAGGGTACTTTGGATTCTTGCTACAATCCTACAAAGAGGTGAGGGAGAAAACAGCTTTCGTGCAGCAAAACAGAAACTCTCGATAATTTATTTGCATTGTGGTGAAAAATGCATTTTGAACAATGACCCTGAAATATTTTAGTTGTGATATAAACAGTGGTAATGGGCAAAATGATCGAATGAATTGATTGATTTGTAGTGTAAGAGGCTCATTTTAGTCATTTGAATTTGAATTGTATGTATCAATTCCATTAGAATTATTGGGATTATTTATTACTTAGCAAACCACATATAAGAAGACAAGATTAAGATTAAATATGCTCGTCTGTTTATGTATGTCTGTTGGGACAGTTGAAATAGGAACAATTGAAGTGCCCTGTATTGTTCTACACATTCCACACTCATGTTGAAAATGTTTCAGTTGTCCACTTTGGATCATATACCAGAATATTGTTTTGAAAAAAATAAATTTGGAGGATTGAATTTCAGAACGATTTCCAGTACTGAAGAATATTTGAATAAAGTATTTAAGTTATTTAGTTACCCTTTGTTGTGTTGTTGTTGTGGGTTTGATTATTTACAAACAGAAGATTACTTTTTCCAGAGCGCTGACCCTTGTTCTGCTGTTAACACATTCTGCTATCTTACTTTTATGTCACCATTAGCACCTTCTTTAGTCTTTAACACTACCATTAACACTCCCTTTGTCTTGTGCCCATGACATCCTTGTCAAATCTCTCCAGAGCTCCCACCTATCCCTGACCTTCTATTTTGCTCCACCTCCCCCTGCCAAAAGTGTAAAATCCATCACATTTCTACCTCTCTTTAGCCCTGAAGAAGAGTCATATAGACTCGAAATGTTAACTCTGTTTCTCTCTCCACAGAAGCTGTCAGACTGGCTGAATTTTCCCAGCATTTTTTTTGTTTTTATTACTTTTTCCAGTCTTGTAATGCCTGACTTTTGATTTGTATGCAGGAGAGGAATAGGTTATCTATTCACAAACAGCTATTTTTGAAAGTATGTGTTATTTTAAAAAAATAAGGAATTGTGAAAACTTATCATTGTGTGGAATCTAATAAAGTCTGGAGTGTTGGGCAAAAAAATTAGTATGTTAGTCCAAAAATGTTGTGTAGTGGAATTCATAAATGTTAGAATCCCTAGCAAACTTACCGAAATGCACTTACAAAAGTTCGACCAATTTAATAAAGTCAACGTTTGAATGTAACCTTGGACATCATTGTCTAAGCAAACCTTTAATTTACAATTTACACAGCATTGCTGAGCCTGAATAGTTAACACTCACTAGAGACTGGGCGGTATTTTGTGACTTTGTCTCAGTGCGTTTTTGGAACATTGTACATCCTCTGATCGTCATGGTGTACTGCACAGAGTACATAGAGCTGTTTTTGTTGTTGAACTACCTGGTCCACGAAACTACTAGATTTTTGACAGGAATATCAACAATCTGCCGGAAAGTACCCAGAAATATGAATACAGCTACTGCATTTTAGCTACTTTTGACAAATAACATGGTCGTCTGTCGATGCTTAAATGGTTGCTCTGCAACGGGCTAAATTAGAGCGAGTCACGTCTCAGTCTTGCGATAGCACATTACCCTCAGGACCACAGTATTGTGCTTTGGCGTCTCTGCTATCCTTATGGCAAATAGCAGGATGGCCATGAAAAAGCACAGCTGTGGGCTTCCAGGAAGTAAGACTAAGAGACCCTACGAGGAACTCTCACATGCCCATGGCCCTAATGGCAGGAAGTGCATAAGTTGCTGCTCAAGTCATACATTCCCAGGGAAAGGCGAAATTTGATACAAATTTTACAAGTATTTCATTCACATTAAAGGGGCTCTGTCATTTTATGAAAAAGATTTCCTCGCTAGGTCGCTGGCGTGGTCTATACTGCTACTGCTGCTAAACATGTAGCTCAGCTAGTACAAAACCGATAGATTCATGGGCTATGCACTTCAACTCTGCCTTCAACAACAAGTCACATTCATATAGCACCTGCAGGGGAACATTCTAAGGCATGCCCTAATAGTCGTAAAGAAAAGGACATGGATCAATGGGTGGTCAGACTTGGTGACTGAAAGCTGGGTCAAATAAATGGGTTTTGAGAAGATTTTTTAAAGAGGTTATAATTGCACATCCACACATAGACAAGTATCATGAAAACACCATGCTGAATATACCTGTTTTTAATTCTAGGTGTATTACCATAATTTGCTTCAGTTTACGTAAGTTATTTATCATTACACGTTTGAAATAATTGCACTCTTTTTTTAAAAGAAGATGTGCACTGTAACTGTTTCTGTTATCTGCAAACTGACCCCATTGACCACAAAACGAATATCTTAATGAGGAGGCTAGTGGGCTTTATTGAACAGACCTTAGTCACCCAGGAGTGAAGCCTAAAGGCAACATTCACATTTGACAAAACCAAGTACCTTTAAAACGTGATGGCCAAGATCACAGTGGAAGCAGCAAAAGCAAAGGAAGGGTTAATGGGTTGACCGATGAACTTTACAAAGAGGATGCTGCACGCACCTGGTTGTAGGCTTTTAGTTACAGAGGGGGCACAGTGGAGGTAAAATAAGTAGCACAGCTGAAGAAAACTTGCTGACTCTGAGAAAAACTAAACTAAACTTAGTAGCTGTATTTTTTTTTTGTTTGTTTTGTAAGCTTTATGGTTTTCTGATTTTTTTTTTCTAAGTTTAATTAAAGATCATGTCACCCAGTGTTCCGCACACAATTCCCATCCTGTAATCTGTCATATTGAGGCTAATACATTTCATACATTTGCAGCATGTAGCATATATTATGCTAGCAATTCTATACTGCCAAGTTTTAAGACAATAATAAATTCACATTTTGTTCCAAAATGCATGCGACAATGAGGTGCAGTGCTATTTTTTCCAAAGCTATGTTATGTATGTTTTATTATGGAGTTGTGCTGAGATGACACTAATATCTACCGTACTTAGGCACAGTATTTCATAAAGCTTCTTTGTGTTTGGATTCTACAGTCCTCAACTAAAATTAACCTAATAAATACAATGCTAAGGGTACAAAAAATGTCTATTTAAAATGCAGTATCAGCAGTAGAGTTGATCCACATTTTTGGTGAGTGATGCAGGTTGCTGTGATGTAGTTTATCTTGCATTAAATCTCATTACAGCTTCAGGCTAAAGAAAGGACAGAAAATTTGCATATTTTACCACTTCTATATCATATATTTGGTTATTAAGCTTATCAAATTCAAATCATGACTTGAAATGCATAATGAGAAGTAAAGCAGTGCTGATTCTCCACTGTCATGTGGTTAATTCCCAGGTGAGGGTAGAGTGCTCACCTGTACATAGACAAATGTGAATACACCAGGGTTTTGGGAAGCAACAAATTGACTCCCACTGATAAAATAACGTACAGTGTTATTAGCATTTGCCTACTGATACATGTGCACAATTTAAAAAAAAACATTCAGTGCCGAAGGTTCTCTTGAACATAAAATGAAATTTATCACAGCAAGTTAGCCACAAGCCCTTAAAGTTAATCCACAGAGAATCATTACTTCTTGATACAGCTTGCCTTCAGCACCTATGACTGTCTCCTCCACATCCAAGTACCACCCCCTCCTCCTGTTCCCTATACCACCCAAATCTCAGGTGGGTCTCCAATCGAGTTATGTCCCAATCATAAGGAATTCTGTCATCAAGGAAGGTATTCAAAGGGCCTCACTATCCAATCATAAACTCACAGATTGTACTGAAGTTCGGGAGTGATAAAATCCTAACAGTGTAATTCAGATGATGGGTGAGCTGCTATTTCCCAGAGGCCATAACTTGTTTATTGCATCTGGCAGCAAATTAAGGATAGTAAAAAGAAATTAAACCCCAGGCAGCAAGCTTCTGCCTGACTAGGTTCAGGGAATGTGAGTTGCATCTTTGATTTTAAATTAGGGTTTCTAGAGTTGAGGACCATAGAACTATGGCATAATAAAACATCCCATAAAAGCACCTTGGGTCATTCAAATTTAGGATTATTTTTCTTAGTTTGTTCATCGCTGATGTGTTGAAATTGATTATATTTATTCATTCATTTAATGATGCAATTTAAATCTTGTGACAATATCTTCTGTTTTATGCAGAATAGTCAAACCCACTGAAATTCTGGCCCAGGTAATTTATTGCTATTGTTATAGGAAGTTATAGTGTGTTTGGTTTCATTAAAACAAAGATTGTTGTAATAATATAATTAAAAACCAATGTGGATACAGATGGTATGGAAAAATCAGAGCTTCCTAGTTCTGATGTACATGGTGATTATTTCCTCTCTCTTTATTGAGAGTTAATCAGAAAAGCAGCTCAAGTTTGAAAAGAGAATTTTAATGCATCATCCTGTTAACCCTTGATGAAAGTATAGAGAAAAGACAATCAAACTTCAACCTCAATGCACTTGCTGGAAGTATATGTCATTAAAAATAACTTTCGCTAACATTCTTTGAATAGGAGTTAAACACAATTCAAAGACCTTACATGATTCATTTTTAAATTCAAGGTGCAAAATGCTGCAAAGTCATCCACAAACTATTTCATTTAGGTTTTCTGTGTTTGATATAAAGCCAATGAGTGAAAATTCCTAATTATTGCATTTTTTTGTTGCAAATATGGTCATTATAAGAGCAGTTCTAGTCCAGCAAGTGTGATTAAATAGCTGTTCCCTCTGTGGGACTTCTAAAACTTAAGCTTTGTAAAATGGGTACATTTAAACTGGGCTTCACTATAATACAACTAGAACAATGACAAATTGGTGGATGTTGATAATAGTCAATGTCAACTCTGCAGTTAAGGTAATCCTAATCTCTAAAACAAAGAACTATGGGCGGAATAGTTCCAGATTTGCACAAAGTGCGGTAGCGGGCAGGAAAAAGTTGTTTTAACCGCCCCCTCCTCCCCAGCTGCAATGGTGGGTTTTCATGCTGAATGGTCCCAGTCCTGCCTCATTAATTATGCAGCCTCAGGAACACACCGCCTTGCTGGCGGGTGGCCTCTGATTTGCCTGCCACGCTATTACCTCACTGCTTTCTCACTCTGGGTGCCACATTTAAACTGGAGCTGGGCGCACACTTCTCAATACTTGCAGCCCAGGACGACAGTCGTCAAGGCATGGCCCCCAAAGACTGAGAAGAGTGCAGCCCTGTGATTCAGTGACGTATCTTTGGGACATCTTCTGGACACTGCGGAGGCCCACCACAATGTCCTCTATCCCTGCTCTGGCCGCAGGAGGCCTTTCAGTCTCACCGCTCTGGCTTGGGAGGCGGAGGCAGAGGTGGTCAGTGCCAATACTGCATACAAGAGGTCTGCCATCCAGCGATGAAAATAGATGAATAATCTCATCCATGCCATGAGGGTAAGGCAACCATCTTTTCACTCACACACTGACAAGGCCATCACACATTCACTGGCATCTCACTCACTGCCAGCTCAAGGGGCATCACCACTCACTCTCTCTCACACACACCCTCACATCACCATCTGGCCTCTTCTCCTCTGGAGACTGCCTCCTCAGCCCTCACTATCTTAAGGTCACTTGCACAGATCAACTTGTGTCCCCCACACACACCCTGGGATATCCTCCTTCCCCAATACAGCCCTCGCCCTGCAGCCTCTTCCCTTGCCTGAGGCCACTTCTCCCCCTTCCCCAAGCAAGCCCTAGCCCTGCAGCTGTTGAAAAGCCACCCCCACCTTACAGCTGGTTTGGTAGGTAGAGACCTGCCCTTGAGCCCCCACTAAAAGTGATGTGGTGCTGCCTGTGAAGCCTGGTGTTGATGACTGCGAGTGCTGCCCGAAGGAAGGTAGGCAAACAAACCTCAAAGTCCCGAGCGAAATACAGGTCACCAGGTGCACATCGCTTATGTACAATTGTGAAACACGTCGGATGTGCGTTCACGCCAATGTGCCTGGATGATCCAGTGTGGACAGATGATTCCGGTAAGCAGGGCTTTTAATGAAATGCTAAAGTATTGAAATTGGGTTCCCAACGTGCGGCAGCAGGAGTCACAGCCCGCCATTGACGGGTGGAATGGACGATCGCAAATTGGTTTCACGACGGCATGAAACTGATTTTTGTCCTTCTCGCCATATTGCTCCCCTCCCCCCACAGGCTCACCATGCTGCCCGACGCCAAAGGGGCTGGAAAATTCTGGCCTATGTCTCGTGACACGGTGCCTTTAATGGAGACATTGGGAATGTATTTCATCCCAGAGCTATTTTTAGTATGTTGATTGACGTGCTGCATAGAGTTCCTAAGTGTGCTATTTTTTGATAGTTAGCACATGAAGGAAGTTTACACAATTTGTTAACCCATTCACTAAAAATAGTCCTGGGCAGAATTTGAACCGCATTGAAAATTAAGAACGGAAACCTCTGAAATATTTATTCCCGACATATTACTTTTTGGGTTCTTGTGACAATTTGCTTTTTAGTTTGAGATTGCTTTTGGTATTAAAAAGAAATAATGTCACATCAGACAGACACGTCAGTGGTTATTAAGTTACTGCAGATTGGCAACTTTACTTTTTTTGTTTAACAGATAATTTTATCTGAAAATGTCAGTGCCCTTTTTTCCTTCCTTCCTTATTTTTGAGTTGACCTATAGTGTTTACTGGACTGTAATAGTGATGCACAAGGATCGCTGTGCTACGTGAAACAGAGATTTTCTGTGAAGCTTATGAAAGAATGCTGGAGCATAAACAAAGATCGGCACTGAATAGTATTTCTTCAATTGTTGCGCCACTCTTTCAAGACCTTATGGCAGTCAGCTACCCTAATATGGATGCATCTTTGTGGATCTTGGCTGGACTCTTCACACTTGTCCTAATTTGCCTTCACAGAAATGCTGCTTGGGGAGGTATAGTGTGCATGTTGCTGAACCAAGCAACTTAGTGCGCAACCACTCGAAGAAACAGTGGATTAACAACTAGAATGTGTTGAATAAGGAATAAGTTACATGCACTCATTCTTCCATTGAAAATAGTTTTTCAGCACTTATCCCCTCTGCAAATGACTGGCCGCTTACATGCTGTAAGATATACTCTGGGAATGGGGTACCCTCTCAGCAACAGGAAAGCTGTATCACAGACATTGTTGAGAAAGCCAGTTGAAACTCAAAGCCTTTACCAAAGGAAGCTGCAAAGCCACTAAAAAGTAGGAGAAAGGAGAGTGAGTGGAGAAAGCTCTGTTTTCGGAGGCCATAGATTGTAGAAGGAGGGAAGGGGAAATAACTATGCTGTTTTAATGTGCTGCAGAACCAGGTGGGGAAAGAAGGAATTTTAACCCTATCTGCCCAGTAGAAAACAAATAGACAGGCAGTTAAAATACCCTGGATAATTTTCCCATTGATTCCTTGCCTGTTTTTCTCCAATCTGATTTTAACCTGTTCTTTTGAGGAGGTGGCAGAGGAACCTGCCCACAGCTCATGGGGTCTTCCTCAATGGAACAGTTCAGAGTCCAACAATGTCATTGTGCCCGGCTGCAATTTTAACTTGGATGCAAGCGGGCAAGTCAATGTGGCTTTCCTATAGGCGGGCTGGAATGAGCCAGAAGAGAATTAAGGCTCAGAGAAACGCTGAAAGATATGTGTGTTTTTTCACTTTTCTTTGTAAGGCCAGGAGAAGCAGGAATCTTTCGCAGGACTCCCCAGGGAAAGTTAATTAGGCCATTCCTGCCCGCAACTCTCTCTCCAGCGGTTCAAGAAGGCAGCTCACCACCACCTTTTCAAGGGCAATTGGGGCTGGGCAATAGATGCTGGCCCAGCCAGCGAAACCCACGTCCCTTTTGACCACACCAAGCTGCATGGTGGTGGGTGGTCATACACTGTCCGATCTTCCACAGGCAGTGGTTTCCTGGCTGTTCAGCATAGTGATGATGCCCTGTTGTTAAAATTGCCATGGCCACACACTGCCGCTGGACTGGCGAGGAATTAATTTGCCAGTGTGATTTCCCACCAAAAATCTACCAGAGATTAAAACCCACTCCAATGTGTGTGGAGTGAGAAATAGAACAGAGTCACTGAGTCTTAAAATAGATAGGAAAAGATTTGAAACCAGGGTGAGAGAATTGTTAAACAAGTGACCTGTATTTTCTAGTATTGTGTTCAGAGGTGGATGGAATTGTTGAAAAGGCCTATATGTGATAAGAGTATTTACGTTTTAGATATGTATGGACTTTACAGGGAGCTAAGAGTTGATGAGAGGGAAAGAAAAAGCCAAGCTTCTTGAAGGCAGTTTTAGTTTGTTAATATGTATGATATCTCTGGCTATGGAGGGTAAAGTATCTTTAGTGGGTTTGTGTAGGGGAATATAATGATGATATGCTTATCAGCATTCTCTAGTCTTCTTTACTTAGTTAATCTGGTCATTAAAATCTCCATCAAAAATGTTTCCAGAGGACATCCTCCACATGGGAAACAAAATTATAATTATTCTTACTTGGAGTCAGGCCATACCTAAAGTTACATTATAAATGCATCTGCAATCATTTTTTTGTTCCACTCACTAGCAAAATTGCCTTGGACATGACCTTCTCCTGAAACAGCTTGCTGGCTTTTTGGCATTGATAAGGCAATTTCCTTCTTGGGAGTTAAGTGGTTTGGCTATTGACATTGAACAACAGTGAGGCAATCAAAAATAACCTTCATGATTATTGTACAAGTACTTCAGATTTAGGCTGAGACAATTAACAAGTAAAAATGCAAATTTGTAATCTTCCATATTTTACAAGTGAATTATTTTGCAATATATTTTAAATTACCTTAATCTTTTCCTAATTCAGATGATTGTACCTTTCTTATCCTGTTTTTAGAACATTGATCTGATGTTCTTCTCTGGATTCTTCTGACACTTTTGTGTGCTTTTGAACATATGAAAACTAAAACTAGCTCTAAAACTATTCTAAGTTCAGGCTCTTTAACACACTGCAAGTCAAGATAACTTTCTCGGCCTGCCTCTGTAGGTTCCTAGCAACCCCATACTTCAAGTAGAGGTCTGTAACCATTTGTAAATGTTTCTTTCTGCTGCATCTTCTTCAAGGTACAATAATTTTCTAATCATATCCCTGCCTTCAGCTGCCTAGGCCCAAGGCTCTGGAATTCCCTTCCTGAACCTCTGCACCACTCTTTTCTCCTTTAATATACTCCTTAAAGCCTAATTCTTTGACTCAGCTATTGGCCGTCTGCCCTAATATCATCTTATGCGGTTTGGTCAAATATTGGATTATAATGTTCCTATGATGCATCCTGGGGTGCATTATTATTTTAAAGGCATTAAATAAGTACAAGTTGTTGTTTATAATTAAAGCCAGTTTCACTCCTATAACCATAACCCTGCATTTTTACCCACTAAGTATCCTTAGCCCAGGTTGGGATCCTTTCCAAATGCAATAAAGAATGTATGCTGTGCTGTACATTTTGCTTTCTCTTCCAATTTCTACAATTAAAACTTTGCAAATTCTGCTTTTAGTTTCCTTCTCATTTACACTGTTCCTCATGACTCCTCTGGTCAGAATCAGTGATGTACATTACATGTCATAGAAAGCCAAGAACGGATCCATCTGAAACTCAACCAGTCACTGCTCTAGTCAAGCTCAACGCAAACTGGAGGAACAGCACCTCATCTTCCGACTAGGCATTTTACAGCCTTCCGGACTGAATATTGAGTTCAACAACTTTAGATCTTGAACTCTCTCCTCCATCCCCACCCCCTTTCCGTTTCTTCCCCCTCCTTTTTGTTTTTTTCCAATAATTTATATAGGTTTTTCTTTTCCCACTTATTTCCATTATTTTAAAATGTATTTCCACCCATTGTTTATCTCTACCTTTTAGCCCTTTTAGTATTCCTTCACCCCACCCCCACTAGAGCTATCTGTACCTTGTCTGTCCTGCTTTCTACTCTTAATTAGCACATTCCTTTGGATAATATCACCACCTCCGACACCTCTTTGTTCCTTTGTCTGTGACATCTTTTGGTTATCTCCACCTATTACTGGCTGCTTGTCCCAACAACTGCACCCCCCACCCTTTAAACCAGCTTATATTTCACCCCTTTCCTAATTTTACTTAGTTCTGTTGAAGGGTCATGAGGACTCGAAACGTCAACTGTGCTCTTCTCCGCCGATACTGCCAGACCTGCTGAGTTTTTCCAGGTATTTCTGTTCCTGTTTTTGTTTTGGATTTCCAGCATCCGCAGTTTTTTGCTTTTACATTACTTAGTCACTGCTCTCTCCTGAAACTAACATCCATTTATAACCAAACTCTGTTTTCTGTTGTCTGACCAATTTGCAATCCAATTTGTTACTTAGCCCGGTAATTTCATGAGCTCTTACCTATGCCGCAAATCTAGTTGCTGTGCTTTATCAAAGGCGTTTTCAAAGCCTAAATCTATAATGTTCATTGGATTGCCTACATCCAGAAAATTACTCCACATCACAAGCTCAAAAATAAAGTCCAGTATATTTGTATGGCATGATCTGACATGCCTGAAACTGTACTGCCTTCTATTAATCATGAAGATCAAGAATTGCAGTTCTTATAATTGCTTCAAGCTTTTTTAAAACCATGAATACCAAATCTGTTGGCACAATAAATTCAGTGCAATATGGTTAAAAATATTAATTTAGCACATTGTTATGTAAAGTTTTTTTCAGCTATGTCGTGAGCAATAACAATTCATTTTATTTGAGGGTAGCATTGTGGCATGTTCCATTGAAATAGCGAATTCAAGAGTTACAAAATAGATTGCCTCCCATGATCTCCATAGGCCTGAGTTCCCAATCACAGCTGCGAAAGCGTGGAGAGATGGCAAGCTAAGTGCTAGGGAGGTGCGGGGAGGTGGGCTGGGGAAGGGATATGTGATGGTTGGTGGGTTGATTGGGTGAGTGGTGAGACCTGAATTCGAACAGAGGAGACTGGGGTAAGAGTCGCAGGCTGAGCATCAATAACAAAAGCCTGGCAACCTACAGTATATCGACATAGTTGGTTCATGGCTAAGAAAGGCATGTGAAAGAAAGGGAAAAAATTGCTACGATCAATAGTAAATGCCTCAATTGCTGAATATAATTCCCCCATAATATTTTCTTATTCTGAAAGCATTTCTCAGATAAACTCTTATCTCAGATACCCTTTTTAATTGTCACTGACTACTCCAAAACATGATAAGGAAGGAGGGGCAAATTACTCTCTTTAAACAGTTTAAAAGTCCATTGTTACAAAGCAAAATAAACTCTTGTTTGATAACTAATGATCAGATACCCAATCTGTAAAGAACAAGGCTGTACTAAAAATGTAACATAAAACATCATCTTAGTCTAACTTGCATTCCAAGATGTTTGTTATGGACTGTTGGTCATTAATGGGTGATTAATGATACATGCTGCGGGACAAAAAGGGTGCAAGGTGACCTCAGATCACTGAAATGCTTACACAGCAGTGGAAAAAAAGCCTTGTTTATAAGTGAAAGCAGCTTGCAAGGAGAAACTCAGCTCATAGAGATGAATGGGGAAAAACCCACACTTGAATCGAACTTTCTGATAAATGGAACTCGAATGTACTGAACTTACTGCAAAGTCTGTCAGTCCATGCCCATCCTTAAGTGTGTATTTCTCAAGTTTCAAAGAGATCCCTTGTATCTGAATTAATATTTCTTAAAGTTCATTTGAGCAAAGTATTGACTTCACAATTCTTGTATCCACTTGGTAATTCTCTCCCTAATGGAGAACGCATTTGAATATTGCTATTAAAACTTGCAATGAAGCAATGCATTTAAGAGCTGTCCAACAGTGCCTGTATATCTAGAGCTAATTTATATTTTTATTGCTATCCCCAGTTGAGGGGAAAATGATATAATCAGATGGAAAAATAAATAAATAAGAGCAAGTCATCATTAAAAGGACTCCTCTCCTGAGAGCAAATTTAGCTTAGCAAAGTGATATTTAATGTTTTTAAAATAATATTGATTCAAGTTAAAAAGCCAATTTATGGATGTTAGCTAAGAAGAAGAGGTTAATGATGTTTATTTGGTGCCTAATATAGAACAAAAGGAAGAAGTTAATGATGTCTACGATTCTATTATTTGTATTATTGGGATGCAATTAAAATATAGAATAGTTATGGTGCAAAAGGGTGTGATGTGATGAGATCAACAGACTGTTGCATCTCATCTTTTGTTTATAATTTTTCACTCTATTAAGTATTGTCTCAGGCAATAATCCCCAAAACATAGCATATATGAACCAAAACTTACACTGTCCTTCAAACTCGCTGATCTAGTGCTGACCTGGTGAAATTCTATTTCAAATATTTTCCCTTTGCATCTCCTGCTTTATTTTCAGCCCCATTCATAGCAAATAAATATTGAAGTCAGAGCAAATCAACCCCGTCCCCTCTGGACAGGTGAAGAAGCAACACCAGCTTCTTGCAACCATTGGAACTGTCCCGAAATGTCTTTGCTTGAAACAATTTGTTTTTTTTCTTCTTCTTTGGAATTCCAGCAACGGTTTTGATGAAGTGTTTCCACGGGCAGATTTTATATTGCTAAGAAAGCCATATTCAATGAAAATTTATTTGGCATTTGTCATCTGAGATGTATTTATAACAGGGTCACACAGAGGTGAGAACAAACATTAAAACATATTTGAACTAATACCAGAACGTCAGAAAAAGCTCCAGAAGTTCAATCTGAGATAATCGCAAGATCTGGAATTTACAATAACAAACTCTTAATAAATCTACCTGTCACCAGTCTTCCTCTGAGGGAGGAACAAAAGGTCACATAAATGGCTACATTCCATCATAAAAAAAAAATCAAAGTTAAAATGAGGTGCCTGGAGACTAAAATGAGAGCTTTAAGCAGCTGTAGTCCTTAAATTAGGTAAAAGTAATTTTCGAACTATTTGCTTTACCTTGATGGCTATGTATAGATAATGATCTCGGGTTCACAGAGAAAAGAGTGACAAATGAAATGATTCAAATTTCAGAAGTGGGTGAAATAAAATCCCTGGCTTTTGTTCTACCTTTCCAAAAGTATAGAATAATGCACAGAACAGATTTCTGCCATGGCGAGGAGTTGACGCAGGTAATAGTTTCTATGTCCCCTAATATGCCAATGAGATACTGCCCCAGCCATGAAAATACAATGTGCTGTTGAAAACTCCTTTTTCCTGTTTAGGTAAAAATAAATGATGAATGGTTGCATCTGTACACAGTGCCTATTGTAATCTGTTTAGTCACTGAAAATAAATGGCACTGCGATGTATGTGTGTGTGACATATTTAGAAATGCATGCATTTTAATTTTAGACTTTTCAAAAATAATTAAGAAATAAGTTAATCCCATCATCATTAATAAAGATGCTGCATTGGTGAACTATGGCTGACACCGACGCCACAAATTGTTTATGTTTCGGCAGGATGTTGCATACGCTTCAGAATAATTGAATTCTCACAAAGCACAGCCAAATTTGTTGAATTATTTTTCAAGTGTGTCCTTGGTAAGCTATCTGTTTATATTAATACAACTTGCGCTTATATTGTGCCATTAACTTAGGAAAATGTTCCAAGGCATTTCACAGAAGTGTAATCAGATAAAAATGGACAATGTACCACAGAAGGTGTTGTTAGGATGGCTGTCTATAAGCTTGGTTAAAGAGGTAGGTTTTAAGGGGGATCTTTTGATGGCATTTCTTGTTGAAATCAGCAGAGGTGTTTGTTACTAGTTTCACTTTGTATGATGTGAAATTGACCTAGATGAAGCACTGCCCTCCTATTGCTTCAATATTTGGAGGACTTTACCAAATTTACCTTTTTCTTCAGTGAATTTTAGCTTCCACCTGCTTTACTGAAATTGAACTCCTCTTGGATGGGGAGTGGGTGTTTACTATAGTTCTTCACGGGATTTCACTAGTAACTTTTTGTAGGAAACTGCTTCATAAGTGTAGTTAATTTAGTCTCTGATTACACCCGACCACATTCCAAATGCTAAAGGCAAGCCTTCACTCTCATTTGAATACTCTGCTTACTGAAAACTAATTAACTTTGATAGATAATTATTTTGGTTCTGATGACATGGATGCTTTTAGCCCCTCTCTTGCTTTTTACTTTCATGGGACATATTCCCGAAAAGTAGGGTAGATGTAAATCAAAAAGGTTTTTTTTTTTTGCTTTCAAGTTTGATCCTGGGAGTTGGGGAATAAAAAAGAAGTCAGTCATAATCACAGGAATGATCTCATGCAAATAGATTGCGAACAGGAAAAGAAAGCCAGCGACTGTTGCGTGTACAAAGCTGGGAGCTGCCCTGTGCGCTGACTATGCCAGGTTTCTGGCAGGAAAGGAGTGCTTTTTAAAGTTAATAAACCGAAGGAGTCTGGGGTGGGAGGCTGGTGGCAAAGCAACGCAACCTGCGCAAATGAGCTCTGATTCAACCTATTGGGCACATCTCCCAAAAAAAAAGGCAGAGAACCCTATGTCAATTCCAGCTGCAGGCCTGGATGAGCAGCTTTGCACAATCCGGGGCTATTTACCCTCTTTTCTCCCTTCCCCTCTCCCTGCTTGATGGAAATCAGGAGGATCAAGTGTCTGGAGCCTGCGGTTATTATGTTATTTGGGCAGGACGAGGAACTGGCAGGGTTCCAACCTACCTGCAGCTGCAAGCTCAGTTAAGCTGCAGCAGATTTTTTTTTTAAAGAAAAAACTATTACATAAAATATATAATAAAAAAAGCAACATCTGTTTTTTTTTTAAAAAAAAAGGTGCCCTGAAAGTAGAGTGAATGGTTAATTCAGGGAATGCTTGACTCATTTTAGGGCTTGCCACTTTGCTTTTTGGATAAGAGTCGGAAAATCCCTGGCTCTTGTATGTTGGAAAAAACAGCGAGCTAAATGTGGGCATCAAGGAAGTATCATTGATTGTTGCCCATGGGACTCTTCCTTTTTAAAGTGAAGCCTTGTAGGCATTAAAACAATGACTCCCCTTGAGAACAAGCCTATTTTTAGTTTCCCTTATTCTTAGAGCTCTGTGGCAGATCCTAATTTAAGGGACTATAGTCCATATATAGATTTGCATTCTACAGAAGGGAAAAAATGACTCTGACATCCACTGCTAACTATTTCTCCCAACTTCTGTTCCCTTTTCCCTTTCCAAAATCATCTGTCGAGGCCTAGTTGACTCATTAGTTTTACAGTGGTGTTTTGATAGACAAGAATTTACTATCAGCGCGCTTATCAGTCCTGCCAACCAGAGCTCCACAGAATGAAGCAAAATCTGTCCAGTCTGTCAGAATGTCTTTTGCCCTAGCCTTGGGCTAAATAGTAGGTAAAGTTTTTCTGCCTTGTCTAGGAAAACTGATAACTGGGATGTAGCCAATTGCTGCCACTCAAGAACCTTTACATGGTACAAAATGATTTAACTCAAACATTTCCATCTGCATGCCAGCAATCCTTTTTTTTTGTGTGATTGGAAATCCTGCATCAAAATTACAGCCAGTAACAGCGCAATTTGCCCGTGTTCAGCCTTAGCTTTAAAGATTGAAAGAAAGTTAAGTTGGGAGTGAGGGGCGGAGTGTTGGGAGAAGAAGTGGACTTCCTGTAGACACTGTGAGATCTGCAGATAACCCCTTGCATTACATAGGAGCCTATATGGTGCATGGGTCAAAGTGCATTAAACCTGACCATTAACACTGGACATTGCTGTAATGAGAACAATATTAGCAGATGCCATATTATTTCACTATATTACTTCAATAAATTGCAACTTTAGTTCTTTCAAATTTACAGCTGTTTTTACTTAAAAAAATGTTATGGGTATTGAATAAATATGCCATTCAACATTACATTAATCTTTTTGGGTTACAGCAAGGATTAATAATGGCATATTCTGATAACAGTGTCATTTAGCTATTAACGCTTGCTCAGTGTAACTAGAAACATGAGCTTGCATTATTGAATTGTACCTCAGTTTGCACCAAAGTCTCAGTGCATCTGCACTACGCACATTTTGGTAAACCAACATGTGCTGGATTAGAGAAAACATAAGTAAAGGACTTGTTATAATTTGTTAGCAGTAATATCTCTGATTCACCAGTTTTTTTTAAGTGATTGTATTTTATAATGAACTTTCCTCTCTCTCTCTCAAACTATTACACCCTGTCTCCCACTCTGTCTCTCTCACCCTCACTCTCTCACACACTGTCTCTCACTCTCACACTCACTCGCTCTCTCTTGCTCTCACTTTCACTCTCCCTCATTCTCTCTCACACTCACCCTCTCCCTCACACACACTATCTCTCACACACACACTCATTCACACTCACTCTCTCTCACTCACTCTCTCACTTTCTCTCTCACTCTCTCTCTCTCTTGCTCATGCTCACTCACGTTTGCTCTCTATCCCCTTAGGTAGAGTTAGATCACAATAGTTCTTGGCACCCAGGTAGAGTTTTTGGAGACAAACTGTTGGAGGATTTTCCTGACTGTATTTCTTCCTCTGCCACTTGCTCCATGTGTCTGCCTCGCCTGCTGGCTGATTTTCAGTTTCAGGAGCTTCATTGCTCTCCTCCCCATCCCCAACCCCCCAGCATCTCAGTCTGTCCCAGCCTGATGGTGTGGCTTTAAAAAAAAAAGGCTTCCATTGTCTCTCTAAATCCCAGTATAGAACTCAAGCAAGACAAGGCAAACACGTCGAGTGGGCCAGGTGCACTGAGAAGCCAAGACAGATGTGGGATATGGGAGGAAGATTTGGAGACAGACCCAATTTGGGAATAAAGTGAGAATTGACTGCAAGTGGCAGCAGGGAAGAGGAAAATAATTCAGTCAGTGGTGTGGTCTGTATTTTAAAAGTTCACCAATTACACCCCATGATTCAAACATGGCGTCTTGTTCCTGTGCCATTTGGCTTGGACCCAGCAGCATCCTGTGTGACATGAACACCTGGCAGCGAATCCGGTCAGTGTTATTGTATAAAAGAAAACATTTCCACACACTGAATTCAGACTTGGGCAATCATACTTTGTGGGATTGCAATGTATTTACGTTCCAGTCACTGCTGTGGCAGGAGGTCATCTTCCAGTCCTATAGGTTAACTCATTGAGGAAAAGAAAAATCACATAATAGGCAATGATAGCAACTTAATCAAGGCCCTTAACGAAAGCAGTAAAGGGCATTTCTTAGAAAAAACCAAGTCACTTTATTCCATGTTCATTTCGAGTTTTGGGGGTTGCCTCCCTGGTGTCAACAACATTGCTCCTGTTCTGAATGCCAAGAGGAGTGTGCAAACAAACTGAAGAGACTTGTTAATCCTTTCAAATTCTACCAATGGAAGTCGGTATATTTGCTCATTGTTTCCTTGAATTGGCATCTCAGATTGAGACTAATTGGCAAATGCAAGACAAAATCCACACTTCCGATTTCTCAAGGATTCTTCCCTTTGACTGCTGCTGTGAAAACATGTTCCACATGGATTACGCTAGGAATTAATATCGTTATTTGGGTACAAAATAGAATGCATTGCCTCAATAGCAAGGACAGATAGGGTGAGATTTCAACTCCATTATTCAGCTGTAAAGAAAAATAATAATCTTTTAAAGATCAGTTTGGACTCAGTATTTCATTAAAATGGTAATGAGATCGTTTAATTGTTTACAGCAGCCTAACTAATTTTGAAATATTTTACTTTTCTGTGATTATAATAGTCCTCATCTCACTGATATTATGAATGAATTAATATTTTGCATTAACTTGAACTGCACTAACTGTGGAACATAAAATGTATTCCCCTTGAAGAGAAAACCTTGGAGCGGAATATTACCGACACGCCCAAGCGACCTACACATTTTTCAGGAGACTGCATCCACGGGCGGGATGAGGTTTCTTGAAGGTTTTATGAAATAAATACATTTTCCATACTTCACAAACATACCCTGACACTGTCACATGAGGGGACATGTTTAAATATATTTTTACTTTATTTATTGAAAAATTTTACAATCCATTCAATCTCCCTGAGGCAGCTCCGTGCCTCAGGGAGATTGCTGCGCTCTTTCATGCACATGCGCAAAAGAGCTCAGGCCCTGACTCTCCCTCCTCCCACCCCCCCCCCCACCCGCACAGTTAGCGCTGAGCGCTACTGGGGGCGCGTTACACTGGGCAGGCCTTAATTGGCCCACCTTCGTAAAATGACGGCAGCCAGCTGATGGCGGGCGGCAATCGGTTCCACACCCACTCCCGCCCACCATAGGAAAACTTCTCCCCTTGGTAACTCACTTGTGATTTTTGCCATTTGTGAATTATCAGGTCTTCTTCAGGAACTGAAGTAGTTCTTCATTCCTGCTCTCCACTGATTATCCCACTAAATGTCACAGGCTTTGAAAGTTTGTGGCTTAATTTCCCATCCTCAAACACATGCACACTGTCAGCATTGACAAATGCCACGTTTACATACTTACAAACATACAAGCAGATGAGTTAGGAGCAGGAGTAGGCCATTCGGCCCCTCGAGCCCGCTCCTCCAGTCAATAAGATTATAGCCGATTTTATTGTGGCCTCAACTCCACATTCCGCCTACCCCCTTTGATACCCATGCAAGTACCCCTTTCCCCACAACATGTCTCCCAAATGAAAAATGCATGAAAGCTAAACACGTGTAAATTTAATGAAGGTGTATAAGTCCATTCTCAACAACAGCTTGCATTTATTTTGCATTTTTAACATGGTACAATGTCCCAAATTCTTCCCAGGAGGGCTATCAAACTGAATTTGCCACCAAGCCACATTAGGAGATGATAAGAGTTGGGTGCTGGCAGTTTGTACCGTATGTGAAACCTGAATCGAATGGCTAGATTTTCCCGCAGGCTTTGGGACCAAATGGGGGTTGTGAGCTGCAACCTGTCATCGGTGAGACCAGTGGCACAATCCTCCAGGAGGCGGCTCCCTTAATCGGCCATCTCCACATTCGCCATCCTTTTTGCTGGGCTCCCAGTGCAGCAGACCCAATCAGGGGGACCAATCAGCATGGAGGCAGCCTTGGAGGTGAAAATGTAAAGGCAACAATTCGGAGAGGCAAAGCTGGCCGGTCCCTTGGAGCAGAGGGGAAGCCCTTCCAATGGGAACATGTGAGCTAAGGGTGCAGCCTTTCCTGCTGGTGACATTGTACCACTGTTAGCAATTAGAACATAAAGACATACTGAGGGCAAACTAATCATTGCATGGCAAGGGTGGGGAAGGAGGAGGGGGGTGGGGTGGTGGGGGCATCAGAACTGGGGGCAAGAATTTCTTCTTTCTTTCTTTCTCAGGATGTGTGAGTTCCTGGAAGGGCAGGTGTATATTGCCCATCCTTAGTTGCCCCTGAGAAGGCGTTGATGGGTCACCTTCTGGAACCAATTCCAAAAGACTTGATACAACTGCGTTCTTGCCAGGCCACTTCAGAGGACAGTTAATAGTTATCCACGTTGCTGTGGGACTGGAGTCACATCTAGGCCATACTGAGTAAGGACAGCAGATTTCTTTCCCTGAAATACAATAATTAAGTTTTCTGATATATTTGACAGCTTCTTGGTTGCTTTTACCTTTACCAGCATTTTATTTCCATACTCTAGTATCCATGATGTGTTGAAAATTTAATTCATTTGGTCTAAGGGAAGAATATCATCGTCTTTCAACAAACTAGTAATATGTTTTTTACATTAATTCATGAATGCCTCTCTGATTCTAATTATGATTTAAAAGCCAGCTGGAGAATAGATGAAGGATTTATAAAAGACAATTAACAGTATCAATTTGATCCAGGATTAATGGAAAAACAGCAACATAAACAGTCTATAATAAAGCAAGGTACTAAATGAAACAATTTAACTACAATTAGCTTATTCATCTCCGACAAATACCTCATGTCAGGCAGCTTCCGAAGTATCGTTCCTGAACAGTAAGTTTATTTTATGTTCCACTCTGCATAATTTAATTTTAAATAATGTGGAATTATGAATTAAGACATTTAATAGTGCAGAAATTTCATACAGTGGGAATGTAACTAAAATAATCCACATTTATTCAAGGTGCCCAGGGGAATTTTAAAAATTTTCCACTAGGTCAGAGTTTTACTGATCTCTCCACAGATGACAGAGATTCTTGGCTGAGTTTTAGATATGCATTAAGCTTTTGTAATCCTGCTTCAGGCAGTAGCAGTAAAGTTAAACAATCACTGATTGACTTTTATTAGCTCTGATTTTTCAGCCTGATAGACTCAGGCATGCAGCTTGACGGACAGGTTTTTGTCAAACATCCAAGTTAAGGCCTTTGTAGATGGCAAACACGGAAGAAGGTTGGAGTGATCCTGTTTGGAGTTTGCTTGTGTGTTTTGATAATATTTGTTGTCTTTGTAATGGCAAACCTGCTAACTTGAAAGCTTATGATGGGGGTCGGGTGGGGGTAGGGAGGGGAGAAATGGATATTTATACAACTATTTTACACTGTGGAAATGTATTTTCAGCCATTTTTTTTTCAATCGCCGATAGAAATAATTAGGTGCACAAAGTTGCAAATAAAACACTTTGTGAAATTTCCAACCTTCACAAACATTCACGAAACATATTTCACTCTATCCTTTGCAACTTTGTTCTGATTTTGCTTATGCCAGTTTACATGAGGTCTTCTGTGTGACGGCAGGAAGTAGTTACTGATGGGCTGGACTGGGAAGCACTTTACCCTTGTGGAATTCCACTGCTTTTAGTTACCATGTTAATGTGTCTAGAAAGTGAAGTCGGCATAAATTACTTTCTGTAATAGTCATTCTTGAATATCAACTCTTTACTCTTTAAAACCGTCATTCTACTAAGCAGTTTAACACACCCCCTGTTACCAGGAGTTTCTAAATGTTGCATCCATCTTTCTTTGCATGTACATTCTTACTCATTTTTAAAGTCCCCTTCTTGCATTGCTGTTGTGTTTCTTTTATCCCTTTTTCTTTTCTTCACTCACTTGTCCAATCCGCATTCTCTCTCTCCCCTCCACCCCTCCACACCGCCTCTTTAAATAGACTTCATTCACTACGTTCCATTTGGTTAGAAAGGTTGGTACCGGCAACGCATTGCACTGAAGCATCAACATTTTCTATGAAATGGCTCCTTATCCATGATTTTGACATCACTGAATCCCCGACCTTATTGCTGTGCTGTCACTGAGCAATGCCAAATGAAGCACAGTTTACCATTCAAAGAGGGAATGAACATCAGGATGGGAGTTGTCTTCAGAACGCACGTGCATCTCCTGATACCCAGTTCGGGCTAATACTCATGGAGGTTTGAGAGCAACTTGCTCCTCTGGCCTCTTGATTGTCATTGATATGTCGGCCAGGAGACCATGAATATGGTAGCAAAGGCAATCATTTCTGACAAAAGCAGGAGAGGGTTTTTACATCTTTCCACAAAGCGACAATTGTACCTTGAGTAATTTAAAGACTAACAGGTTTGTGGTAAGATATCGATGGAGTTGGACATTGGTGCTCAGTGGTGAGGGATTGAGTTAGATGTGGTAGGTCCAATAACAAGGCTGGGGATTTGTTAGAAACTAGTTAATGGTATTCATGCTTTCAATGCTGGTGATTTTGGTGATTTCTTTAATGCTCCCTTTGGCAGCACATATACTAAAATTGGAATGATACAGAGAAGATTAGCATGGCCCCTGCGCAAGGGTGACACGCAAAACCGTGAAGCGCTTCATATTTTTGGGAGCCAAGGTAAATCATGGGAAGAGCGAGGCCATGTTCTTTGGGAACTGGGCTGACCAATCCTTTGTCCCCTTCATCGTCAGGGCTGACGGCCTGAAGGTGCTGGGGATATGGTTCGGAGGGACCGGGGCGTGCTTTAGAAACTGGAAGGAGCGAGTGTCTATGATGCAAAGGAAGCTGGGCATGTGGGAGCGACGCTCCCTCTTCATTGCGGGTAAGAACCTAGTCATCAGGTGTGAGGCACTCTCGCTGTTGCTGTACGTGGCGCAGGTCTGGCCCATTCCAGACTCCTGCGTGGTGGCGATCACTCGAGCCATCTTTCACTTTATCTGGAGGTCGAAAATGGATCATGTCCGCAGGGATGCGATGTACAAGCCTCTAGATAAGGGGGGAAAAAACGTGCCCAACATCGCCCTCATACTGATGGCCACCTTTGTCTGTGGCTGCATCAAGCTGTGCGTAGACCCTCGGTACGCAAACACCAAGTGTCACTACGTGCTGAGGTTCTACCTGAGCCTGGTGTTGCGAAGGATGGGTCTGGCCACGCTGCCGCGGAACGCTCCAAGTAGTTGGACCACCTGTCACTCATGGAAAAATTTATGCAGAGAAACACCTTTGACCACAAGTCCATCAGGCAGTGGTCGGCACGTAACGTCTTAAAGGCCCTGAGGGAAAAGGAGATGGTGGATCCTGTGGGATGGTTCCCCGAGCAGACTGTCAAAGTCATTTGGCAGAATGCCTCATTGCCAGAACTTTCCAACAAGCACCAAGACATAGCTTGGCTGGTGGTGAGAAAGGCCCTCCCCGTCAGATCCTTCCTACACGCCAGGAGTCTCACCCCCTCTGCACGTTGCCCTCGAGGTGGCTGTGGTGGGGAAGAGACCGTTGTTCACCTCCTTGTGGATTGTGCCTTTGCAAAGAAGGTCTGGAGAGAGATGCAGTGGTTTCTGTCGAGGTTCATCCCGAGCAGTTCTGTGACACAGGACTCTGTGCTCTATGGGCCGTTCCCAGGGACACACACCAAGACAAACATCAACTGCAGCTGGAGGATCATCAACTCGGTGAAAGATGCTCTTTGGTCTGCCCGAAACTTGTTGGTCTTCCAGCGCAAAGAGTTGTCCCCGACCGAGTGTTGCAGACTGGCACATTCCAAAGTCCAGGACTACGTGCTGAGGGACGCACTAAAGTTTGGGGCAGCTGCTGCAAAGGCGCAATGGGAAAAGGTCGCTGTCTAAGACCTTTCTGCCACAGGGCACCGAGGGGCTGGGAACTGTATAGACCCCTCGGGCTGTACAGCTCAAAATGAATGTCTGCATTGAATACTAATTGTATTATAATTGTATTGAAGCCCTCAGAGTGCAACATGATGTATGTGGATAACTCCAATCCCATTGTCTGATTGTCTGCATTGACCAGATTGAAATGATTGTAATATTCATTGATTGTATTGAAGCACCTCGTGATCCATGTGTAAAAGTTGAAACTGATCGTACTTTTTGTGATGGTGATTTTGAAATGGTTTGAAATGTTCTTCCAGATATTTTATGAATAAAGTATATTTTTCAAAAAAATTCTTTAAATTCAGTGTGGCAGTTTTCCTGAATGTATTTTTTCAATTGTGTAGCATAATTTCTAACATATGATGGTTTAGGTGAATGAAATGGCTTAGAGCATTTGTTGTTGTTGGGCAACTTCCGGGTAATTATACTATTGGAGCTTATTTACTTGTAATTTCAAGCTATATCCATTGTGAAAAACGAACTTTTCACCCTCACTTATATATGCACCTGGAACTCATGTTTTAAATAGCCAGCCAAGTAATGCTGAGAAAAGAGACCCTTTTTTCTCAAAGCTTTTTGTCTTACAATCATCAGCACAATTTGCAAGCAAATACCAGCACCTGTCTGATGCTGGGTATGTAGGCCCAAAGATTGCTGGCTTGTATCAAACAGCATGTCCCTTCCACTGTTCACAATGGGCAAGATACAGACCACACCTAACTGGCCCGTGCTCGCAAAACTCAAAACACAGTGTCCAACATTAGATGTGATTCTGTGTTTGGACAACATTTGCTAACAACCAATTTAAGATTGACAGTTGGGCTCGCAGTGTGGTGCATTTGCGTGTACTGGAAGCTACATATATTAATGCACAGGGCCCTGTTCTTTGCAGACAGAAAGAACATGTACACACATTGCGCCTGTTTCAGCTAAACAAAAATAAGTGACAGCCATTCGCTGGTTCATTCTACAGGACATGTCTTGACCAATCAGAGTCAAGCTGCCTGGTTTAAATTTCAAACGATGCTTGGCAGTTAACTGTCAGTCACCACCAGCTGGTGCATTCTCCGTGGCAATGCTCTACCAATCAGAGTCCACTTGTCAACCAATCAGCACTCTCTTCTCATACAGTATAAATATGTTGTTTCCTCTGACATTGGTATTTTCTTGCAAATTGTCCTGATGAGTGCAGGATGAGAAACTTTGACAAAAAAAGTCTCTTTTATCAGCAACCTCAAGTTCCGTGTTACCAAATGGCTACTAGCCAAGAAAGAAGGCACTTAAATAAGGCAGTTTGGTAATTCAACATTTCACTCTATGATTGTTGAATTAGCTTCAAAGTCCAACATGTTGGCGTTTGAGATCTTAGCAACAATAGCCTTACTGATTTACTAGTGGAGAGACTGGTGCATTGTTCATTCAGTTCTTCAGCATACTTTCAAGTCTTCCTCATGCCAATGTAGCAATTCCCTTATGAAAGGTATTGTATGATAGAAAAAGGACTGACTTGCATTAGAAGTGTTATAGGCAATTTAATTTGTTTTAGACTATAGCACTGTTGAGAATTAGCATCAAAGAGGCTTTTCTTCTAGAATGGTTTTAATACATTCCATATTTTAATGTATCATAATGTTCCGAAATTAATCATCCAGGTGTAGATTTGACAAAATATTTGGATAGTTCCTTTGTCATCACATGCAATGGATTTTCTTCCCACTCCCGCATCATTACCCAGGAATTATCCTTGGCCCCCTCCTATTTCTCATCTACCCCTTGGCAACAGAGATCATAGAATGGTTACAGCATAGAAGGAGGTCATTTGGCACATGGTGTCCATGCTGGCCCTCTGTGAAAGTGAATGAAAATCACTGTATTCCCAGAGGCTGCTCTAACATTAGATAGAGAGATGACTGGTGGTGAGTTTAATCTGAGGGTCACCACACCTCAAGGGGTGAGGCTGCGAAGGCTTCATGAATGACCTCAGCCGGTACAGGAATTGAATCCATGCTTTTGGCATCACTAACCAGCTGTCCAGCCAACTGAGCTAACTGACCCCCATGGCCCTCTGTAAGACCTACTCAAGTCATCCCACTCCCCTGCCTTTTCCCCATAGCCCTGCAATTTTTTTTTCTCTTCAAGTGCTTACCCAATCCCCTTTTGAAAGCCAAATTGAATCTGTCTCCACCACATTCTCAGGCAGTGCATTCCAGACCCTAACCAGTAACCACGTTTTAAAAGTTTTTTTCCCATGTCACACCTGGTTCTTTTGCAAATCATCTTGAATAGGTGCCCTCTGGTTCTTAACTCTTCCTCCAGTCGGAACAATTTCTCTGCATGAACTCTGTCTGGACCCCTCATGATTTTGAACACCTCCATTACTGAAGCTTCTCATCCCTGGAGCCATACTTGTGAATATTTTCTGCACCATCTCTAATTCATTCACATCCTTCCTAAAGTGTGGTGCCCAGACTCTGATTGAGGCTGAACCAATGCTTTGTAAGGTTTACCGTAACTTCCTTACTCTGTGACCCTATTGATAAAGCCAAGGATCCCATATGCTTTATTATCTGCTTTCTCAAACTGTCGTGCTACCTTCAATGATTAATGAACATATATCCCCAGGTTGCTCTGCTCCTGAAACTCCTTTACAATTGTACCCTTTATTTCATGTTGCTTTTCCTTGCTGTTCCTATCAGTTAGAATGTATCACTTCACAATTCTCAGCATTCAATTTCAGCTGCCACTTGTCCATATATTCCACCAGCCTAAGTCCTCTTGAAGTCTATCACTATCCTCCTCACAGTTCACAATACTTACAAGTTCTGCTTCATCTGCAGGTTTTGAAATTGTGTCCTGCACACCCGAGTCTAGGTCATTAACATTAGATCAAGACATTATCCAAAAGTCTAGGTCCAATTTTCATATGTACATTGAGAACACCCAGCGCTCCCTCGCCATCATCTGTGTCAGCTCCTCCACTGTTGCTAAATTATTAGACTGTTTATCTGATATCCAGCACTGGATGGGTAGAAATCTCCTCCAATTAAATATTGGCAAGTCTGAAGCCACACTGTTTTCAGTCTCTGCTCCAAACTCTGTTCCCCAGCTACTAACTTCTCCTTACCCTTGTAGCAATCCACGTTAAATCAGTCTGTTTGCAATCTTGCTGTCATATTTGACCCCGAGATGAGCTTCTGACTTCAGATTTGCACTGTAACCACCTACTTCCACCTGCAGATCCTCATCGCTCAGCTTTGCCCCTGTCTCAACTCATCTGCTGCTGAAACCCTCATTTATGCCTTTGTTACTTGCTAGATTCAACAATGTTAACCCACTCCTGGCTGCTCTCCCACATTCTATCCTCTGTGAACTTGAGGTCATCCAAAACTCAGCTGCCCGTGTCTTAACTTGCATGAAGTCCCGTTCACTCATCACTCCTGTGCTTGCTGCATTACATTAGCTCTCAGTCAAGCAACATCTTGATTTTAAACTTCTCGACTGTGTTTTCAAATCCCACCAAAACCTCGCCGTTCCCTATCTCTGTAATCTCCTCCAGCACCATAATCCTCCAACTTTAATCGTTCCACCATTGGTGGCCATCCCTTCAGTTGCCTAGGCCCCAAGCTCTGGAATTCCTTCCCTCCACCTTTCCACATCTCTACCTCGCTTTCTGCCTTTAATAGGCTCCTTGAAACCCACTTCTTTGCTCAAGCTTTTGATCATAATATCTCTTTATGTGGCTTGGTGTCATATTTTGTTTTATAATGTTCCTATGAAGTACCTTGGGCATGTTATAACTACATTTAAAATGTTATATAAATATTAGTTGTTTAACATAGATTTATGATTAAATTCGAAATTCATACGGTATAATGTAGGACCAGATGAGTTACTAATTCTAAGATTTAGCAAGGAATGTTATAGCAGACCGTGTTATAGTCAAAAAGCAACAATTCATGTTTTGATCTGTCTTTGATTGTTAATTTGGGTTCTTTATTTTTTTTCATTCATGGGATGTGGGAGTCACTGGCAAGGCCAGCATTTGTTTCCCATTCCTAATTGCCCTTGAACTGAGTGGCTTGCTAGGTCATTTCAGAGGGCAGTTAAAGATCAACCACATTGCTGTGGGTCTGGAGTCACATGCAGGCCAGACCAGGTAAGGACAGCAGATTTCCTTCCCTAAAGGGCATCAGTGAACCAGATGGGTTTTTACAATTGTTTCACAGTCACCACTACTGAGACTAACTTTTAATTCCAGATTTATTAATTGAATTTAAATTCCACCCAGATAAAAGCGAAATACTGCAGATACTGGAAATCTGAAACAAAAACAGAAACTGCCGGAAAAACTCATCAGGTCTGGCAGCATTTGTAGGGAGAAAAACAGAGTTAACGTTTCGAGTCTGCATGACCCTTCTTCAGAGTGAAGAAGGGTCACACGGACTCAAAACGTTAACTCTGTTTCTCTCCCCACAGATGCTGCCAGACCTGATGAGTTTTTCCGGCATTTTCTGTTTTTGTTTTAAATTCCAACCAGTTGCTATTTGAACCTGAGCCCCTCCCCCCTCAGAGAATTAGCTTTGGCCTCTGGATTATTAGCCCAGTGACATCAACACTGCGCATGTCTCCCCGCTAGTGAAAGTATGCACGAGGTTTCTGGGGGATGTTTTGCAAGGTAATGTGTACACATTTTGTTCAAGTAGATGTAGCTCAATTAATATGCCTCAATTTTGCTTTCTTTGAACACAAATGATTTTAAAATACTAATATAGATTAAATGTAGATGCAATATGTTATACCTGTTTCACAATATCTTTGCTGCTGATGTAGATATTTCACACAGGCAGATGAATTATAATTGTAAGTATTTGTTTGTTTTGACATGTCTGCACAAGTTCTTGGACCTGTACCTTTAAGTTATATGGCACACACCAAAGAATCAATCTGAGGTAGTGAATCTTTGATTGACAGCTGTGTCTAGGCAATGTCATGGGCCAGGTTGGGGCATAGGTGTTTCTTTGGATCTCTTTTGATAGACAGCTCTGTGACCAGTGGTTTCCAATTACAGGTTTATATTGAACTTCTTGCACTTAGATCAGCTGTCTATAGACTGTAAGCAATGGAGAAACTATGCTCGCTGGACCATCTATTTTCAAGGTTCCATGTATATTGAAAGATCATTGGAAGCCTATTTGTTATTTTCACATATTGAGAAGAGAACTGTAACATATCTTGTTTTGCACCAAATGTCAAGGACTGTTGGCCAACTTGCTGACCAACATTGGCTTCCAGCCCAGCAACACCTTGATGTTAAAATTATCATTCTTGTTTTAAAATCCCTCCATGGCCTCGTCCCTCCATGTCCCTCTAATCTCCTCGAGACCTACAACCCTCCAAAATCTCTGTGTTGCTTCAATTCTGGTGTTTTCAGCATCCCTGATTTTCATCCCTGATTTTCCACCACTGGCGGCCATGCCTTCATTTGTTTGGATCATAAGCTCTGGAATTCCCTCCTTCCTGCCTTTTTTTCCACCTCAAAAACCTACTACTTTGACCAAGTTTTTGGTCACCTGCCCCAATATCTCCTTATGTGGCTTGGTGATTGTTTGAAACTCTGCTTTGAAGCAGCTCAGAATGCTTTGCTATATGAAAGGAGTTACCTGTTCTCTGTTAGCTTTAACTTGAGCACCTGTCTCTTAGCAGGATATTCATTGTGCCCATTAAAAGTGAAGTACATGATACCTTCAAGTAAATCGGATTCTAGTGCTGAAGGTTCTCTGCTGAATTCATGAGTTTTTACCTGCTTAATGTTGTTTATTTAGATATTAAGAAGCTAAAGACACAAGCTGGATCATAAGAGATGTGAGGACTACCACCAGGACGGTGGCATTAAAACTGACAAGAAATCTAGCATGAAAGTCAAATGAGTTAACGGTTTGTAATGCATCTTCTAATGTTTGACTTCGATGAACATTGATTATCATTTTTTCATTTTTTCATGGGATGTGGGCATTACTGAAAGGCCATCCCCAATTGCCCTTGAGAAGTTGGTGGTGAGCTATCTCCTTGAACTGTGTTGTTGGTACACCCACAGTGCTGTCAAGGAGGGAGTTCCAAGATTTGGACCCTGTGACAGTGAAGGAATGGCGATATAGTCTCAAGTCAGGATGGTGTGTGGCTTGGAGGGGAACTTGCAGATGACCTTATGATGAAGGTCATTGATGAAGCTGTTGGAGATGGTTGGGCTGAGGACACTACCCTGAGAAACCCCTGCAATGATGTCCTGGGACCGAAATGGTTGACCTCCAACAACCACAACCAACTTCCTTTGTGCTAGGTATGACTCCAACCAGTGGGGAGTTTTTCTTCTGATTCACATTGACCTCAATTTTGCTAGGGCTCCTTGATGGAACACCGAGTCAAATGCTACCTTGATGTCAAAGGAAGTCACTCTCACCTTCCTTCTGGCATTCAGCTGATTTGTTCATATTTGGATCAAGGCTGTAATGTTTCAGGATGACCATTCGCGACTCCTCAGATACAGAAGCTGTCCATGCCCACGTGCAGCAAGACCTGGACAACATTCAGGCTGCATGGTTCTGGCAGAATTCAAACTGAGCATCAGTGTGCAGGTTATTGCTCTGTAAGTGCTGCATGATAGCATCACTGACCACTTCCATCACTTAGCTGATGATTGGATAGACTGATGGAACATTAATTCGCCAGACTTGGATTTGTCCTGCATTTTATGGACAGGACGTACCCTGGAGATTTTCCACACTGTCAGGTAGATGTCAGTGTTGTAAATACTGGAGCAGTTTAGCTAGGAGTGCAGATAGTTCTGGAGCACAAGTCTTCAGTCCTATCGCTGGGAGGTTGTCAGGGCCCATAGTATTTACTGTATCCAGTGCTTCAGCTGTCCCTTAATGTCACGTGGAGTGAATCAAACTGGTTGAAGACTGGCATTTGGAGGAGGCCAAGATGGATCATCCATTTGGCACTTCTGCCTGAAGATGGTTGCAAATGCTTTAGCCTCGTCATTTGCACTGATGTGCTGATCTGTCCCATCATTGAGGGTGGGTATGATCATGGAGTCTCCTTCTCTGGTTAGTTGTTTAATTAACCACCACTGGATGTGTCAGGACTGCAGATCTTTGATTTGATCCTTTATTTGGGGGAAATCGCTTCACCCCGTCTGTCACATGCTGCTTCCACTGTTTGGCATACAAGTGGCCCTGTGTTGTCGTTTCACCAGGTTGGCACCTCATTTTCACGCATACCTGGCGCTGCTCCGGAAAACATTATTTTTTAGGCAATGTTTTTTTTGGACAAAGCATGATTTAAAAGTTGGCAAAAGGCAAGGTTTGTTTTGCCAGTTATAAGTTTTCAGCGCAGAGTTATGCTTGTCCAGAGCATCAGCCTATTAACTGCTGAGAGGATGGTGGCAAGAGTAATACATCAATTGTTGTTAAAAATGAGCTGTGTGTTAGAGATTTGCTGTGGTTGACAGAAATGTTAAAAGTTATTCTGGTAGCAACTGATTGTTATTTTCTTCTGTTACAGAACGCACTAATTAATAGTGGCTCTGAGTTTTAATCGGCCAGGTTTCCTGACTGGCTCTCCGAGTGTAATTGTTTGTGAAGGCAGGCCAACAAGTGAGGAGTTCCCGACTATCTATTTCTTTCATGTGACATTCGGCTGCTTCTACTGGGAGTTCCAGGAAACTCCTGACACAAAAAAAATAAAGCTCAGTGAAACCCTCCAAGGGCGTCGTACAGATTAGAGGAACAACAGGAATAGTTTATGGATAGCTTTGAAACTAAAATCAATGCGGATTTGAAGCTGCAGTTGTGTAATAAAGTCACTGGTACGTCTGATTCTCCCTCTGTGAACAAATCTGTCGAGACAAAAGTGACTGATATAGCAAGGCTGCCTTGGATAAAAATAAAACAATGGTTTGCACCAGTGCAGCTCATATATGTCAACGAGTGGATAATGGGGATGAGTTTTAAAAGGCCCATGTGAAAATCAATGATAAATAATTGTAAAAGCAAATGCAGAGATTCAGCAATGAACATGTCCAGAAAAGCTAAAGCTCAAAATTACTTGCGGGAGGAGACTTGAGAAAACTACACTGAGGATCTGTAACAAAGAAAGTTCAGATTAAACTGTGGAGTTAATCTAGTGGCTGCAGAGTGAAATAGGTGCTGTAGTTCTTTTGGATTAGAAATATTTAAATATGTGTCAGTAAATTTGTTGATAAAAGGTCTGGTGCACAACCAAGAACATCAAATCTCAACAAAGAGGCAGAAAACTGTGCAAAGAAACAAGAGAGTC
The DNA here is from genome assembly GCF_964194155.1 of Cetorhinus maximus. Classification (NCBI taxonomy): domain Eukaryota; kingdom Metazoa; phylum Chordata; class Chondrichthyes; order Lamniformes; family Cetorhinidae; genus Cetorhinus; species Cetorhinus maximus. Next base: position 98,473,846 of record NC_135896.1, read on the forward strand.
CAAATCAGGAAATGTACTTCATTTAACCCATTACTTTTGGAAGTATATTTAACAGATTTAATAGAGTTGTTCAAAGTTATAATGGGTTTTCATAGAACGAATAAGGAGGAACCACATCCAATGCCAGAGGGGTTGGTAATCAGAGGACATGGATGTAAGTTAATTGGGAAAAGAAATAGAGGGGAGATGAGAGTTTCTTTACACCAGCTATGATGAACTGGAATGCGCTGCCCAAAAGGATGATGGAAGCAGATTCAATAATATCTTTTGAAGGGGAATTGGATAAATATTTGGAAAAAAGGGAAGAAATGTCTGCAGGGCTATGGGGAAAGAGCAGGGGATTGGAACTAACTGGATAACTCTTTTAAAGGGCTGGAAAAGACACTGAGGTCCACATGGCCTCCTTTGGTGCCATGTGTTTCTATGATTTGAGTTGGATTTTCTGGGTGCATTTTATGTTTCTTCATGTAAACTTGTGACAGGAAGCTCTGAGCAGCAATATTGCAAAAATGTAACTCAGGTTGGATACAGCTGTAGTCACCCACCCAACCAGTGAAGCCTCTTGCTTTCTACATATCAGTTGGCCATTGAGAAGCCACAGAAGTGCTTTATTGGATAGATGCCAGAGATCATAGTCAGGAGCGATACCTTTCAGGAAAGCAAAGTGGACCTGCAGGTAGCAAAGCTTTCAGCTGAGTTAGAGTAGTCTACAAACAGGCAGTGACAACAAAACATGAACGAGTGCAACAATTCTGAGCAAAAGCCAGGACTGAGAGAAAGAGGTAAATGCAGGAAAGATCCCGTGAGGGTCATAGTCTTGTGGCCAGTGAATGAGTCAGACTGAGAGAGGTTAACTCTCGGCAATAAAGAAGGGATAAAAACCTCCCAAAATATTTTAAGAATTAGAATTAAAAATCTATTAGGAATTATGTATTGAAATGTTCTGGGTATCAATGTAGTTCGCTGAAAGTCTGTGTCATCTTATTGGGAGACTGGAGTGTTCCTATAATTATGCAATTAAACTGGGCTTTTACTACCACAGCAGTAATTATACCTCGTATTAAGAGATACTTGCAGAAAAACGAGGTGTTGATCTCTTTAAAATAAAGAACCATATAATAATTCAAAAGTGCCATTTTTACATAAAATCTTAAATATGACGAACACATTTTGGAAATGGTCTTTAGTGTAAAGTGTGTGGTCAACTCTGGTATCATCTGAAAGCTCATAAAGCCAGAGTAAGTGGCACTGAACTGAAGGATATACCTGACTGGAATATACCATTTATTTACTTTAGTACACCATGTTATATTAATAATTATCATTGTAATTGTTAAGCTGGCCAAATGCTCTGGACATTCCTTCATTGATAAGTTAATGACGTACTTTAACTTTTTAAGGTCGTAAAATCATTTTTATCTCATTGAAATGTTGAAGGTTTTTGGAAGAATTGTGTAAATAAAATTTATTTGCATTGTTTCTCACATGCTTAACTCTTCTGTAAAACTTAAGTGTGTTGAAAGTGACTTTTCTGATATTATGTAGCAATTGTACAATGACTCAGCTTGTTCAGGCAGTGAGTTGCTGAGTCATGCAGATCATAGAGGTTGATCACAGGTCTGTGCCATGTTACCTGACCTCATTTGGAGCATTATAAAGAGGATAGTTAGCCTCTGTGCTTCTGGGTGAGGGAGGAGGAAATCAAAAAAGATGTCGGTTGGGTGAATGTATGAGTATTTCTGTTGAGGACATGGTCTTGCTGAGCTGTGGTGCCCTCCACAGGTGAGTATGCTGTTGGAGAGCAATAGAAACTTGTGGAGGCATGTCCCAACAAGGAGCTAGTGCCTTCAGGAGAGAAACAATCTGGTGGGAGGAGGTGAGGAAGGCATCATTTTAAACTTGCATGGGAAGTGGTTAAATCAAGATCCTATTGACACATTGTCAATGTGATCTCCTGGACTGGCTTGGATAGCCTCGGGGTCCGGAGAGGCTGGAGAGGCAATTTCCAGACTTCTTTTTTTGCTTATTGGCCCTGAGTTTCTTTCTGCTTTTCTTTGCCTCTCCCAGGAGATGCCATGGCTGCAGGACAGTTAGGAATTGTCCAGTCACAAAGCTCCAGGCATCATGAATGTGAATCAGGCCTGATGATCCAGCTTGTTTATTCCTGCCAGTCACTTTTGTATGTTTGTCCATTTAGCAAGAAGAAAATTAGGTCTTTTAAACATTATCATTGCACTTGGTTGCATTTCACAACTCTGCCATCACCCAAACTATCGGGTTTCATGCCTTTGTACTTTCCTTGTCCATTTCATCCACGTTCTCCATCACAATTGCCTCTCACTTGTCTACCTTACTTCCCATTCACTATTGTTTTTTTCCCATTCCAGCTAGGTAACCTGCCCTTTTTAAAGCTTGCACCACACTGCAATTGACAGCGGGATTCTATTTGTCCGCTCGTGCACTATTTTATTAATGATAAGGTCCTGCTATTCAATGCCGAAGGTCTTTCCCATCTACTTAGTATCAAAACTGCCAATTGTCTTTAATATTTTATCTTCTCCTATTCCGGCTACATGGTCTGTCCATTTGATGTGTCTACTCCACACAGTAGTTGAAAATGGGATTCTTTTCTCCTACTCATGCACCACCTCGTTAGTGATGCGGTCCCGCTATTTGACACTCAAGATCCCTCCAAAGTACTTAGCATCAAATCTGTCAATTGTTAATACTTCAGTCATAGTCCAGCTCGCTGGTCCATATTACCCAGCAACAGCAGAGTGGGCATGGAAAATCTCAGCATGCTGCCTTCTGTCACACAAATTAAATAATCATTGCTGAGGCCAACTTGTGTGTAAAGTAAATTGTAGCACCCTCTATCTAAATAAAAACCTAATGAAGATGAGAAATTAGGAGATGAGTCTTCACTTTGAGAATAAATAAAGCAATATTGTTTCCTCAATAGTTGTAATTATTTCATTTTTTTTACACATTTTGGAGTTCTTTATGCAACCTGTACACTTTTGTTTAAATAATTTTATTCTCTGTATTCTCCTCTAATCTTATATTTTGGGTTGTTGTAGGTTTCATTCACATTTATAAAGCAGTGATCTAAAGAAATTGCCAAGTCCCAATTGTTTAGAATAATGGGGTAGAAGTTCTCCTCATTTTGTCCAGCGCAGTTGACTAAAGCAGTACAAAAGATTGGGAATTTTAAACGTGAATTATGCCCAAAATCACTTACTTTCTGGTTTCCTGCAGTCTTTTATGCTGATTTAAGACTCTTTTTGCCTGGATCAGCACTGCCCACAAATCTGGTCACGCCCCCAGGTTGAAGTTGTGAGTTTTACAGATTGCATCAGTTAGAGAGGACTCTTTAAATTGTATTATTTTCTTGGACATGTTTTATAAGTTTTAAATGTCAAAACTGATAAAGTTTACTAAGAAACCAACTAGGGTACACCTATTAAGTTATTGAGTATATTGTTTTAAGTCATTTAAATGATTTAAAATCCGATTACTTACAGGTGAGTGACTGGACACACTAAGTAAAAATGCCTATTCTTTGTGCTAAAACCATTTTTAGTCCTATTAATAAAACCACACCAGGTTATCACTGTTACATCAAGGATTTTTTTAATTAAAAAGAAAAAATAAGCAATTATGTTCTTATATGCTGCCCAACAATGTTGGTTAATAGAAGATTCTGGGTTAAGTATTGGTTTGCCCTGTTTTTTGGGCTCGGGGGTTATGATTCGTGACCTGTCTGTACTAGTCCTACTGAAGATGGGCAGCACACAAATTTGGTGATGCCACCATTTTACTGTGTGGAGTAGACACATCAAATGGACATCACTGGGCTAAACGGCTTCTGTGCTGTTGACTGCCTCTGCTATCAGCAGACAGCTGAACTCTGTTATGCTGATAGCATCTGGTGCAGTCAGATTTCTGTTCTTAAAGACAGTCTGTCCCTTTTAGTGGGAAGCTGCACTGAATTATAAGAGGCTTCTGCTGATTGCTACTGCTGCCTTTCTAAACAAGGAAAACCGAACACTCGAGTGCGGAGCGGGTTCCAGGCTCCCAGATGCAGTGCCGGAGGCCTTTGGTGGTGGTAGACAGGAGGAGAAATGTCATGGTTCCACAGAGGGTCAGGAGGCCCCCAAGGTCAACTCTCAGAAGGGATTAGGTGCAGGTGGCCGGGGAGGTCAATTTCCAGTATTTGAACCTTGGGACCTGAAATCAGTGCCGCAAGACATCTAGTGACCTCACAAGGATAATCAAGGTCAGTGAATGCATCTTCAAATGAAATGTTGTACTCATCGCGCGCCCATCAGTCACCCAGCAACAATCTCTGGAACTTGGGACTCATGGTTAACATTCAGATACCTCACTCCCTCATCTAGTCTAATGTTGCCAGCCTCACACCCATTGCTTCAACATGTCTCCAACTATTCTGCCTAGAGTGCACGTCACACAAACACAGTGCTACACGGTCACTGACACTCTCCCTCTTGAATGGCAAGGTGGCACACAATAGAAGGAGCAGTGCAGATCAAGTGGGGGACAAGGATGCCTGTGCCCAAGGATCCATCCTGTCTGTGCCCAAAATGTAAACTCTATCCCAACATTTTGATGGTAATTAGTTTACCTCATTATAATTTGAGATGGAGTAAAGACCCAAATGATTCTGTAAAGGTCAGGTTCCAGTCCATTCATCAAATAATGGTCACATTTTGAATCTTATTTTTGTTTTATTTTCTCTTTTTTTATAAAAGGATTTGATTCCACTATGTCATATAGCAATCGAAAGCCAAGAGACCACCCTGCCACCATATTTCCATGAATATCAATAACTAGTACATGTATGATCGTAGTCTGAGTGCCCTCTGACCTTTCCCCCGTGTATGAAAGAATCTTCACCTTTACTCTACTTCTGCTTATCTGTCCAAGGTCAAGAATTTGTTGTCAGCAATTGAAAATACATACCCACGCTTGCAACTTTCATGTGCTGGCAAAGTAGCCAGGTAGATCGAGAGGAGAGAGGGAGAGGGGGGAGGCTGCGGGGGGAGGAGGGAAGTCAGGGAGTGGCAGAAATTCTCCTCGTTGGGGAATCTACTACCAGGGGACACAATTTAAAAATAAGGGGTCTTCCATTTAAGATGGAGATTAGGAGGAATTTCTTCTCTCAGAGGGTCATTAGCCTTTGGAATTCTCTTCCACAGAGAGCAGTGGAGGCTGGGTCAATGAATACAATCAAGGCTGAGTTAGACAGATTTATGATCAACAAGGGAGACAAGGATGAAAGTGGGGTTACTGCAGATGTGATTGTGGCTTCACTGAATGGCAGTGCAGGCTCGATGGGCCGAATGGCCTACTCCTGCTCCTATATCTTGTGACCTTAGGCAACAGTATGTAGCTATGAGCTGGGATTCAAAGCTAGAATAAAAAGTAATATATTGTACAGTGAGAATAAGGATTGAAGGTGGGTGACGGACATTTGAAATACTGAGGTTTGCCCATAGTTCTGTGGGAGTTAACTATCTCGCTGACAGTTCTGAGGTATTTTCAAAAATGCAATTTTTAATCATATAACATCCACAGATCATTACTTGATCTCAGTTTGCAATCTGCATCCAACACTATGGAGCAAAATTCAAGAAATGGGCAGAGCCATGGAACTTTTCTTCAAATAGAAAGCTGCTTTCTACATTTGTGTGTGTGTGGTGGGGATGATTGGGGGGCGGGGGTGTGGGGCTTGCAGCCTGGGGGTTTCTTAGAAATGTCGGTGTTCAAATTTTCGTAAAATTACTCCTTACTCAAAAGCCCCCAAATAATCGTAATCGCAGAGCGCTCAACTTTCCCTCCTTCATCGCTAACGTTTAGGTTTGGAGCAAATCACGTTTGCAGCTCAACCAACAGGACCTATTTTGTGATAATCGAATGGTTGCAGCACAGGGTAGTTGAAGCTAAAGTTGTTGAGAGCAGGAAATGCCAGTCAACATTAATATGAGTTTTTTTGAGCCTCGCTGGCTATATTGTTTTACAATGAATATGTGCAAATAAGGGCACATCTTATCCATTTTCTGGCAAAAAGAAATCAAACTTAAGGATTCTTGACTCCTTCAAGGTAACTACCATGACAATTGCCCTAACACAAAAGAACATATGTAATGAGCACTCTGCTCCACATTGAAGTGCTCCCCGCAGTGATTGTTCCCTTGCTCACTGGGTTCTGTATGATTGTGTGCTTGTCCATTCCAATCTAATACAGACCCTTTTTATTGTTCCAAATCACAGGAAAGTATGAAAATCATACTCGGGTTGCAATTGGTTCATTATCCATTTAAAGGCCTATTCTTACTAAGAGGAAAACAGAACATTGGTTTAAAAGGGTGTTCACTGTAATAAAAGCAACTCATCTGAAAGTTTAGCTTTTTGTAAGTGTTTACACTGAGCTCACCAGCTTATGTAAATTGATTCATGGTTCTAATTTAAAATTACCCATGAACATTAATGATTTGACACCATTACTTAGAAGTGCCTTATTTTAGTGAAGCTGTCTGTTGTACAACAGAAATGAAAACTTCTATATACTTTGTAATATTTCACCTGTTTCCTCTGGAAAACAGTTAATTTCTTGGTAGAGTTTATTTAACTGGATTAATTTTTTGAACCCTGACTACCTAACACAAGGTGGCTGCTGGAAATAGTTAATGCCCCTGGGATCCTAGTGTGCATAAAGAACATCTGTATTTGCCTTTCCCTGATGGGTTAGCTGGTAAATGGGCTGCACAATGAAACCCAAATTAACTTCTTCACCTAGGGGAGATATCAGAGGGTCTTCAGCATTACATGCTGTACTGACAAGCACCACTTAAGGCAGCCCGTGCTTCCCAAACAAGTATTTAATCTCCTCATTAAAGATATATGAAACGGGAAATCAATATGCACATCAACCATTGCCTTGCTGGTTAGAAACTCTTTGACTATTACACCTTGTCTAAGATTAGAGACTTTATTCAGGATGTGAATCTATTACACACATTGAAATGTGGATCAAGACTACAGAATGGTTTTCAAAGGTGTTTTCACTGACAACTGGGCTTTTAAAAAGTATGTTAGAAATTGGGTAAAATAAGCATTTGTTTATGAAAATGACTGGAGTAGATGAAATGCACTGAATTTCCTGCTGGGCATCAAGACTCTGATGTCAGGTCAATATGGGTGTTCCAAGCCTGCTCATGTCTTCAGTGGACCCGCCAGTGCAACCTTCCGGGAGGCGGCCTCGGAAGCTGTCTCCCACCAAGGTTCTCAATGCCGGAGACCAAATCAGAGGGTCCGCAGCAATGTCAGGCCGGCAGCCTGACTGGGAGAGGTAGGCTTTGCTCAGGCAGGAAGGCGAGTGTGAAGGCGCCTCAACATGAAAATACCCTCGGTTACCTTCAGGAATGTCATCGAATAGACATTCCCGAAGCAGGTACGGCCATCGAGGTGGAGGGGAAGTTCCTCTGCTGGAGCAGTGCTGGATGTGGCTGCTGCCTTTGATCCCCATGGCCCTGTCATTGAGGGTTGAGGGCCTCACCCTCCAATGGCCACCTCGCCTGCTGCTGGAGGCTCCACACTCAGTGGAGGCGACTCCGACAGAGAGAAACTACCAACGCCACCACCAAACAGCCTCTAAGTGTGGCCCTTAACTGTTCGAATTGACTGTTCATGTCTGTGGAGTTGGCAGCTCACCTTGTTCCCCTCCTTCTCCTGGGAGTACACCCGGGAACTGTCCCACACAACTTTCCCTTATTTTCATGCCTCCTCTTGTCCCCAAACCTGTGCCCAAGGGCTGGGAAAATTCAGTCCAATGTTTGCCAATAGAAATGTGTATTTTATGTAAAAATCTACAATAATGATACAAAAATATGAAATGTATTTTTCCTGACAGCTGGATTATTGAGACATGAAATCCAATGGATACAGTACTGAGAGCTGGATTTTCCCGTGGACTTTGGGATTCTCGATGATGGGACCGAATGGGAGTTCTGAGCTCACAGTAACCTGCAACCCGCCCAATGGCATAATCTTCTGGGAGGTGGTCTCCCAATTGGCTGCCTTAAATCTCGCTGTCCTATTAATCAGAGGTGAAGGAAAATTGCTCTGTAGCCTCAGCAGCCCTACTGGGAGAGGGGGGTGCAGCTGGAGCAGGTTGGAGACTGTGAGGGTGTCTCAAGATGGAGGCACCCTTGTAGGGATGTACTGAAAGTTAAAATTATTAGTGGATGAAGCCATTAGGGCCCATTAGGGAAACCGTCTGGGCGCATTGTTTCAGCCACGGGTGTGGCTTCTCTTGCTGAAATCCTTCTCTTTGGGGAATGGAGCCTCTGGCTGCGATGGTTCCTTCAGCTGGCCACAGGGAGGTTGTCTCCATGGAGATGGCAGCCTCAGTTCGCGATTGGGAGCAGCCGTGCTAGGGGACAAAATGCCTGCAAAATCGGATTTAATCGGCCCCATAAATCAGCTTAATTGGCTGCGCCCTGTGTGGTACGGGCAGCTGATCTGGGTTCCGGCCAGCACACCCTTCCCAGCAGGATGAATAGGTCTCAATCTTCCCTTATCTCTAATTATTTTTTTTTAAAGTATAATCAATATGGAGACAGAGAAACACTTCATGTGCCATCTTAGTCCAGGTAGCTCCCTGTACTGTCTTGATGAATATGCACAGCACATCACCCTGGGTCATTGCCCCAGGCGAGGAACAACCTCTAAATGAGTACGATGCTCTGCTTACCTTGCGGACAGCTTGTAGAATAAGAAAATGCTAGAAATTGAACAACTCTGACTTTAATGCAGAGTCCCACCAGTTGTTGCTTGTCAGAATTTGTCGGGAAAGAGAGGTTTCTGAGCTGCCATGTTATCTTCTCTTCAGAAATGTGATTGGCATGAGGGGGGGTCGAGGGAAATTGTGAGAACTGTAAAAGAAGATTTTCCTAGAATACAATATACAAGGGTCATTAGGAAAAAGCTTACGGATTTTCATAAGGGAATTGAAGTGCCGATGAGTAGGAATAACTTTTGGTTTTGAGGTGACCTTTGGCCTTCAATAAAAAACAGCAGCAAAGGTTGTACAGCATGCTTGCATTCAGAAGGCCACTGGACATCTGGATTGACGGAATTTTGATATTACGTTTGTTTTAAGTGCATTTTCTCAACAATGTTTACCCTCCCATATATCTACTGAAGGTGTTGATGTATAAGTATAAGTAGCTGTTGCCCACAAATATGTTGTTCATTTGCCAATCGTTCATCTGTGAGTCTTGATAGTGACTGTCGGGCGGTTCTCCGACATGGAAGACACCACAGTGAAGTTTGATTTAATCCTTTCGGCCTTCGTATGAATGCAACTTTGAGCACCCGGAGTGATTAGGAACAGGAGCCCTAACTACTTTCCCCTTCCCTAACTTAGGAACACTGCGGCCAAATATTAAAACCTTACCACCGTCCTAACTGAATCCAGCAAACTCGGCAAAGGCTTCAGATTGAACCTAAGACCATAAAATACTTCAGTTGCTAACCAAAAATATTCAGAAGTGCCCGAAGTACAAACTCACTTCAATGTCTGCGCAAGCCAGTTTGAGGCATACTTTTCTTGATTACTGTTCTTGTATCTGGAGAGATTCTTTTAACAATTCTCGAGCATTTATCACATTTATATTCCTGCACAGGTTATATGAAAAAGCTCGTCAAATGATGGGCGATCCTTCTCTCAATACTGGTTCCAATCCTTCCACCTCCATCATAACCTTTCTATCTCTCCCTATTTGATCCACTGTGATCAGAATAAAATTCTTATTTTGGCCTTGTTTCAGGATCCATTGTAACTCAAGATTAAAAAGAAACAATTACAGACAGAAACGTTCAAAATTTCAGTTGCGACTCATGGAACTCCACCTTCAGTATTGTGGCTTGGTGCAGTTCAATATCAAACTGGCTTCCTGAACTGAAACAACATCAAGGGGCTATTATGGGGATAGCTATACGTTCCAAACTCAAATTGCTATGAAAAGCTGACATTTATTAGAGTAAATTAATATCTATAAGTACTGATGTGGTTTGATTATAATCAGTGCTCCTTCTGGATTGTCTTCCCTCATTACTCCTGAGCTGAAAGTATCCTATGTTGTACATGTTCCCTCCTCCCTCGCCTTGACTACGCTGTTAGCTAGACTCCCTGCCTCAGCCCTATTATGAAGGTGTCAGTAGGCGGTGTGGTATTGTCACTGGACTGTTAATCCAGAGACCAGGGTGATGCTCTGGGGGCCAGGATTTGAATCCCACCAGGGCAAATGGTGAAATTAAAAGTCTAATGATGACCATAAAACCATTGTCAATTGTCATAAAAACCCGTCTGGTTCACTAATGTCCTTCAGGGAAGGAAATCTGCCATCCTTACCTGGTCTGGCCCACATGTGACTCCAAATCCACAGCAATGTGGTTGACGCTTAAAAAAAAAATACCCTCTGACCTAGTCAAGGACACCCACACCTGATGAACAAATGTAAAAAAAAAATAACTAATGGCTGATACTCATTCATCAGACCCAGTGATGCTGCCTACGTGGGGTAGGAAGAATAGGGAGGTCACTTATTACTTGAACGGTGCAAGTCTAGGTGGGGTGGAGGGACAAAGGGATCTTGGAGTCCAAATACATTAAACGCTAAAAGTTGCACCACAGGTTAGCAAGGCCATAAAAAACAAAGCAAGCACTAGGCTTTATTTCTCGAGGGATAGTATTGAAAAGTAGGGATTTAATGCTAACCAGTATCCAACCTTGTTTAGACCACATTTAAGAGTACCGAATGCAGTTCTGGTCACCAGATCATAAAAAAGATATAGAGGCACTGGAGAGGAGGCCAAGAAGATCTACAGGATACCAGAAACGCTTGGGTAGACATATCAGGAAAAGATTGACAGGAGTCGTCTCTCTTAAAATAAACAGAAGGCTGAGAGGTGACTTAATAGAGATGAAGGATTTTAATAGAATGGATACAAAGAGAATGATTCCTCTTGTGGTGAAGAGCATAACTAGAGGTGGTCAATCTAAGATAGTCACCAAGAAATCCAATAGGGAATTCAGAGAAACTCCTTGTCCCAGAGAATGGCAAGAATGTGGCACTCGCTACCACAGGGAGTGATTGAAACAAATAGAATAGATGTATATAAGGGGAAACTAGACAAGCATATGAGGGAGAAGGCAGTAGATAGTTACAATGGTAACTATGGAAAGATGGGTCGAGGCTCCAGTGGAGCAGAAACATTGACCTAGGGCAGAATTTTACATTCAGGGGGCGGGGGTGGGGCCCAACACACTGGAACATAAAATGAAACGTGATGACATTGGGCGACTTCGTCGCGCTGTCTCGCGATATTTCGTTCGGCAGGCACGTGGCGGAGTTGGCTGCCCGCCGGCCGATAATTGAAAGGCCTAATAAGGCCCTTAACGTACTAATTAACTCCAAATTTACGCTGCTTGACAGTTGGCGGGCAGACAAAAAGGCCAAGCGGCTTTTATGTCTTTTAGGACACCTCATCCACAAATCGAATAAGAGCTTTATTTGAAAAATAAAAACGTGCCCCATCTCATGTGACACAGTCACACGAGGGGACATGTTTCATTCAATTCTTTAATGTTTTTAATCATTTCTTTAAAATGTCCTTCAATCTGCCTGAGGCAGGCTCTGTGCCTCAGGGAGATTGAAGCGCTCTTTCATGCGCAGAGGCAAACGAGCGCTGGACCCGACTCTCCCTCCTCCCCCCCCAGCCCGCACAGGTAGTGCTCAGTACTACCTCTCGCGATTCATGCTGGGCAGGCCTTAACTGTCCGGATCACATGAAATCGCGGTGCCGAGCTGATTGCGGGCAGCAGTCAGCTCCGCGACCACCCCCAACTGCTCCTGCCGAACCCACCCAGCCAATATAAAACCCTGGCCTTGGACTGTTGGGCCGATTGGCCTGTTCCTGGGCTGTATTCCTTATGTAATCCTATGCAGCTTCATACTCTGCCCAGTCAGACTCTGTATAGGTGCATAGACAATTACACTGCAATGTTAAAAGGAAACCAGTGGGAGGGTCAGTTCTAGCCTAACACAGATTTGAAGCTTAAAAGCTTCCCAGGTGATTTGTGGAATATTTTAGTTTAAGCTTCACACCAGACTGGATCTTACTGCAGCCAGTGTGAAGCACAAATGGGAGACTAATTTCAGGGTGTCCATTTCGACTGCCAAAGGGCTTTGGGTATGAGGGGCCTATAGTGTGAACCACTCACTCACCCAGATTTCTGACCTGGGCTATTGTCACTCCCCCAGCCTCATCTGCATATTGCCCTATTCAAATGGGCAGAATGAGGCAATTGGCCAGTGGCCTGGTCTGCAGATTCGTCTATTTCTATGGGTCTCTACCACCCACCTATTTCTGTTATTATTTTTAAATTTATTTCCATCCATTGTTTTATCTCCACCTTTTAGCCTATTTTGATCCCTTCCCCCCACCCCACCATCACTAGGGCCACCTGTCAATTGCTTGTCCTGCTTTCTACCCTTAATGTCACCATTAACACATCCTTTAGCTAATATCACCACCGTCAACACCCCTTTGTCCTTTTGTCTATGACATCTTTGGCAATCTCTTCTTTGCCTCCACCTATCACTGGCCCCCTATCCAGCTCCACCTGTCCCACCTTCCTCTACCAGCTTATATTTCACCTCATTTCTATTTTTCTTTAGTTCTGATGAAGAGTCATACGGACTCGAAACGTTAACTGTATTCCTCTCCGCAGATGCTGTCAGACCTGCTGAGTTTTTCCAGCTAATTTTGTTTTTGTTTCAGATTTCCAACATCCGCAGTATTTTGCTTTTATCTGAAGATTCATCTGGCTGGTCGGAACCTAAGGCTTGTTGACGAGTCACAGACTGAGAAGCACTCCTGGCCCCATAAGGAAATATGTCAACTTATTCTTGTTAGACCTCTGCCCTCCCAGCAACTGTGATTCCCCTCCTCAGGCCTGAGTTAAAATCCCATCCCATTGCTCTTGGTGGGACTTCAATGAGCTTATGTTTATGAGGCTCTAAACTACCTTAAGTCAGAACTTCAGCCATCGAATTGCAGTGAACAGTTAAGTTGTTGGCCAGCTGGATTCTAGCAGGAATGGGGTTGTTAAGGCTGAACATTTTATTTTAAAGAACTTCTGGCCCCATTCCCATAAGCTGCAGGGTTATATTTCCCCTGTCTCTGAGGTTGATCTCACATTCCTCTTGCCATTAGTGAGCTTATACCCTAGCTGCACCATCAATTTTACACCAACATATATTTGGTACAGGGAGAAGGCAGGGCAATGGCACTAGGTCACCATGCTCACCTGGAGAGCCAGTGCAGACACAATTATTTATTTATTATCCATCTTTATTGCCCTAGAGAGGGTGTTGGTAGGCCACTGCTGCAGCCTGTGTCATAAAGGTACTCCTGCAATGGTGTCAGCAAGGGGGTTCTAGGATTTTGTCTCAGTGATGAAAGAATGGCATTATACCTTCAATTCAGGACAGTGTGAGACTTGGAGGGAAGTTTGGAGGCGATCTTCTGCATTAATGCCTACTACCCACTGTCAGGTGTTGCGATGGTCACACTTGAGGTCCGAGGCTGCTCCTGAGACCAATCATCATCTAAATATTCAGCAGTTAGACGGCATTAAAAAAGGAATTCTTTCAGGGGTGTGGATTCTTACAAGCGGCTCTGCAGAAGTAGCTGAGCAACGATAGGAGACTTTACAATTAAAATGAAGATCTGGAAACTGTAATATACTGACAATTATTCATTATATTACCCATCTGCTCCTGGTATCTCTCATCTAATTTCTACACCTCAACACATCCCTGGTGTGTCTGATGAGAAGCCAGAGAGCTTTGTTCTCATTCCATTAAGTAGTAAGATTGCAGCTGCTCCTACCCGGTAACAATATTTAGCCCCTGAGTGGGGAATTTTGCAACGAGAATCTATTTTTGTGTTACAGGTCTAAACTGACTAATTGGGTAGGTGTTAAATGAAGGCAAGGTGCTTTTTCATGGGAGAAGGGGGAATTTTTTGTCAATTTAAGACAGATTACTCTGTCATACCACCTAGAACTGGGATGTTCAAATGCTCCGGAGTTACAGGCTGGATACACGTGTCAGAAAAAGTGAGTGGGTCACATGTGAGTGCAGAAAAATGTAAGCCAAAATACTCAAAAGAATGGAGTTCCAAACACACATTCTAAGCATTTGCAAACTCTGCTCAAAAGATCTGCTCCACATGTGAATGGTGCATCATGAATCCTTTTCCTTCATGTCTCATTCTCTCATTTTTCATTCCTTCCCTGACCCAAAGCTTGGAATCTGCAATGTCCACTCCAATAAGATTTTCTGACGGGAAGTCCTTTAAAGGATGATTCCTAATTGGAGCAAAAGAAGCTAGTCTCTGACTGGTTTAAACCAATGAAGAAGTAGCATTTCTCATTCCTCCAGACTCAGGAAATTTAAAGAGATAAAACTGAGCTGGAGTCTAAAGGCACAAAGGTGAAAGGAACTGTAGGGCTTTGAGGGCTGGATTAGGACTTGAATTTGCAGATCATGTATTAGAGCGGCTCAGCCTGAGAGACAGTAAGAAAATATCTAACAAAGACATACAGGAGCTATTCTTGTGCCAAACTTGTTAGTTGCTGTCTGATACATGACTAAAAGTGGGAAAGAAAGATAATAGCAGTGTGGAGTTCCCTGGTAGGTATGTTGGCTCTGATGTCTTCCATAAACTTAGACCAGACAAAGGTCTTATTTCAATGATTAAAATAACTCCTTTCTTTGGTGAAATGGAGGTCACATTTTATCTGTTATTGGAAATGAATACAATTGGCACCTGTTAGTAGGGTGGTGTAGTGGTAATATCAGTGGCACCTGTTAGTAGGGTGGTGTAGTGGTAATATCAGTGGCACCTGTTAGTAGGGTGGTGTAGTGGTAATATCAGTGGCACCTGTTAGTAGGGTGGTGTAGTGGTAATATCAGTGGCACCTGTTAGTAGGGTGGTGTAGTGGTAATATCAGTGGCACCTGTTAGTAGGGTGGTGTAGTGGTAATATCAGTGGCACCTGTTAGTAAGGTGGTGTAGTGGTAATATCAGTGGCACCTGTTAGTAGGGTGGTGTAGTGGTAATATCAGTGGCACCTGTTAGTAGGGTGGTGTAGTGGTAATATCAGTGGCACCTGTTAGTAGGGTGGTGTAGTGGTAATATCAGTGGCACCTGTTAGTAGGGTGGTGTAGTGGTAATATCAGTGGCACCTGTTAGTAGGGTGGTGTAGTGGTAATATCAGTGGCACCTGTTAGTAAGGTGGTGTAGTGGTAATCTCAGTGGGCTAGTGGTCCAGGTTAATGTCTGGGACAAGGGCTCAAATCTCACCAATAGCAGCTGTGCAAATTTAAATTCAATTTTTAAAAATCTGGAATTGAAAGCTAGTAGTAATATCTAACTTTGAAGAAGGGTCACGACTTGAAATGTCAACTCTGTTTCTCTCTCCACACATGCTGCCAGACCTACTGAGTTTTTCCAGCATTTTCTGTTTTTGTTGCGTTAGTAATAACTATCACTGATTAACATAAAACCCCATCTAGTTAACTATAAATGGAATCTGCCATCCATACCTGGTTTGGCCTAGACTCCAGATCCACAGCTTCTTAACTGCTCTCTGAAATGGCCAGGTAAGCTTCTCAGTTCAAGGGCAATTTGGGTTGGGCAACAAATGCTGGCCTTGCCAACGATGCCCACATCCCATCAAAGAATAAAGAAAGCTACTTTTGCATTGGGACTTTAGGCAGTAGAGTAGCTATTTGCCAGTGGAGACTTCAGCATTGGTTTTTTAGAACAAGCTCCAGTGCAAGATTAAGGATTTTTTTTTCCTGTAAAGAACCAGAAAACCATCAAGTCTATCATGTTGCCTGCTTTATTCAAGGCAGTTGTCACCAGAAAGTCCCATATGGGAATCTTATCCACCTTATCGGACATGTTTTCTATGATTAAACATGAGACTTTTGCTCTGGAGGTCACCATTTAAACAGAAGCGCTAAGAGCAATTCTGTCAGATAACTCAGTACAAGAAAAATGAACAAACATATGCAGTCACTGGAATAACATATACTCTAAATTCCCAGATGGTAAAGTGTTACACCAGCTAACTATGTAAGATCCATATTTATGAAGTGTTTTTACTTCTTGGTGATATCATTTGTTCCTTTGTTTTATTTGTATAATACCAGTAATAAACATAGAATTATTGAACACAGATGTGAGGAAATCCAAATGTAGCATTATGTTAATGAACAGAAAAATATACCTGAATGTAAGGTGAAATGTCAAAATTAGCTTTTTGAAAAAGAACATTTTACTCATGTCTACAATTTTGAATTCTGCTTCAAAAGCAAAATAAATGAACAAATTTAATTCTCGAGTGTTGCTGAAAAAGAGATAATTTTTGTCGAAGTTTTTCATCTTGCACTCATCAGGACAATTTGTGAGAATACCAATGTCAGAGGAAACAACCTATTTACACTGTATGAGAAGAGAGCGCTGATTGGTTGGCAAGATGAAAAGCTGAGATAAAAAATTGTCTCTTTTTTCAGCAATACTCAAGTACTGTACTAGCAAACGACTAAAATTAATTCTATCTGGCTAGAATATAATGATTGAACCAGCAACTGTACACGTGTTTATGCTTCTGTTCCTTCTTATTGCGAGTGTTGTTACTCACTAATTATCTACTGTAGCAGTTCTCTCACTTTCATTCCAATCTCTCGCTACCCTTTCCCCCATACACCCAACCCCCTCACCGCCCCACCATTCCCTATGGTGTAGGGGAAGGTACCTATGTGGAAGCCACCTACCTCCTCAGTGGAGGAGGAGAAGCTTGATGTGGAGTTTCCATCAAACAGCTCCCACAAGTTGCTTTCTCGGAGCCAGCAAAGAAAGGTATGGGCAGGGGATTGAGAGTGTACAGTCTGCCTCATTGGTTTGCTCACACCATGAGCATGGCCTGTGATACTGGAAATGGTGAAAAGACTTTTGTTGGAGGCTACGCATCATCAGAGAATGTTCAGTAAATAGACTAATCCTTTCAAAGTTTCTCAATGATATGCAAATGAATATGCTTAAACTCAAGGGTGATGCCTATAAATTCTAATGAAATATACTCTCAAAGCCCCAGGAATTCATGGCTGGTATTTTTTGTCAGATTTCAACTGGACCATTGTATTGGCTCTCTAGGCACAAGGAAAATGAAAGGCCTACATTGCCTCTCCTGAAGGAAGATTATTTGATGTTCAATCCACTAGTACCAAAAGTGCTGGTGGAGAGCACGCCCTGGTCCCCAAGACCTTTAGAAGGAGGATGAGGCAGCAGTTTATGATCTACAAAGGAAAGTAAAAGATTTGACATGAAAGATGCTATGTCAATGAAAGTAATATAATGATCATCATGGAGAGTAATGCTGACTGTAATGATTGTAAATTAAACCCATTTCTTACTGTTATGGGTTATGTTATGACTACATAGACGAATCAGCCCTAAGCGCAGGGAATCTTAGGGGCAGAGCTTTTTAGCCTTGCTCTTGGAATAAGCATGTAGCCTCAAGTGGAGCCTGTAAATGAAGTTTGCAGTTTCTTACAAGAAACTAGTCCTGCATTCCAAGTTTATTATAATTGGTGATGAAGATAAATAGTGCTGACATTGCATCTTGCCTTGCGACCGTGGGTACTCCAATATTTTAAGGGAAGAAAGAAAGAAAAGTGTACTCACCAGCAATGCCTCTCTTTGGTAGAATTGATCCGTACAACATATCTGTTGAGGACTGGAGTCAATACGTTGAGCGATTAGGTTTCTATTTTGTAGCTAACGAAATAATGGCAGAGGAGAAACAGAAGGCAATTCTCCTAAGTGTCTGCGGGATCGAAACGTATAAACCTAATCCATAGCTTGACGGCTCCAAACGTGCCAAATTCCAGATTCTTCACTGAGCTAGTCGACCTCATTGAAAGGACATTTTCAGCCTAAACCTTCAGCGATCGTGCAAAGATTCAAGTTTAGCTCTCAAGTAAGGGCCCCCAGTGAGTCGATCGCAATGTACATCGCAAAGTTAAAACAGTTAATGGAGCACTGTGACTCCTGTTATGACGTGGCAGGTGATGAGTGCCAGATGGATCAAATCCACAAGGGAAACTTGGCCACGCTGTCACAAAGGTTTTGCGATTTGTATTTATTACAAGAAGGCTTATGCACTGAATTCAGAAGAATTAAATCCGCTGACACCTTTAAATAGTTTAAAATTAAGTTAAAACATTTATTAACCAAAAAAAAATAAACACACACAAAGTTACAATTACACAATTATTTGGTCTTAACAGTTCTCAAAATTCTTAATTAAACACCTCCACACCTCCCCTTAAGGCAACAGTCCAAAATAGATTTGAAACCAACCCAGCAAGGTTACCACAACACCCATTTGACAGTGGAATTCCAAAGGCTTGTAACACAACTTTAGTTACTGGACACAGCAGACTTCTGCTAAAGTGGCGGGAGGCTTTTCCCCAAGTACTGCTTCCCACGGTATACCTAACGATCTCCCACGGCCACACCCACCACATAGCCTTCCATCCTTCTTTATAAACGCTTTCTCTCTCTTTAATCTGTAAATTCCATTGTTCTACAGGTATTTGGAAATTTACTTTTCCCATAATATAAAAATCTTTCATATTGTCAATATGGCCTCTTTCCTTTTGGGGAAAAATAAACATAATAGCCTTGCCCTATTTATCTTGTTGGCTATAAACATCCTACCATCCCTTTGAAACCCAAACACCTTTCTACTTATCTTAAAATGCAAATTTCCTTTACACCCTACACGCTGCCCTCATCCATGTTTACTCATTAACATTTCAAATGCCTTTTCACACCTAACTTCTTTTGATAATTTCAGCCTTGCAGTCTATCTGACTCTAATTAAATCAGCCACACCATAAACCCATAATAATATTATGAAAAATATTATTGTTTAGGATGTAGTGGCATTCTGCCTCTTGAAATCTACAGACTTTGGGTGTGTGATTTTCCCCACAAAGGTAACACCTGAACTTCTGGATTATCGTTTCGTGTCACTTAAAATGACATGTGGGAAGATCGTTCGGTTTGCGGCATAAACGATGTCGCCATTCAGCGCTGTTTGCTTGCAGAAGTTGAGATAGACCTGAAACGCACCATGGAGATGGCGCCAGCAACAGAGAGTGCTGAGAGGGATTGGCAGGCTTTGCGGAGTGTGCAACATGGCACAGTTCCTATTACTAGAAAAACAAAAAGAAATGCTGGAAGCAGCTCACCAGTAATCCAGAAGTTCAAGTGTTACCTTTGTGGGGAAAATCACACACCCAAATTCTGTAGATTTCAAGAGGCAGAATGCTACTACATCCTAATCACAGGATCCACAGAAGCAGAACACGGGGCAAACCTGGAAGAGGTTCTGAAGAGATTTTTTAGAGGCTGGCGTTCGTTTAACAAAAGAAAAGTGCACCTTCCAAGCAAAGGAAGTTATGTTTCCGGGTCATTGAGTGGATACCCAATGGTTGCGTCCATTAGAGGAGAAAGTCAGGGCCATCAAGGAAGTGCCCTCTCCTACCAACGTCACGGAGCTCAAGTCTTTTTTGGGCATGGTAAACTATTACGGCCAATACTTGCCGAACCTATCTACAGTGTTAGCCCCTTTACATTTATTATTGAAGAAGAACTGTCTTGGAAAGCACAGCAAGAGGGATCCTTCACTAGAGTTAAGAAGCTTTTACACTCGTCATGTCTGCTAGTGCACTATGACCTGTCGAAGGAATTGTTACTCATTTGTGATGCATCTCCCTACAGAGTGGGAGCAGTATTGTCACACAAGATGGAGGATGGATCTGAAAGGCCAATAGAATACGTATCCAGAACCCTTTCTACAGCCGAGAAAGGATATTCACAAATTGAAAAAGAGGCTTATCTATCGCATTTAGAGTAAAGAAGTTCCACCAATATTTACATGGTTGACATCTCACCATAAGGTTAGATCACACGCCACTGTTAGGGTTGTCTTGTGAAGACAAGGCAATCCCACCGATAGCCTCTGGTAGAATTCAAGGATGGGCTTTAATTTTGTCAGCGTACAGGTACACTTTTATGCACCATCCTGGTGTACTTATGGCAAATGCAGACGCCTTCAGTCGTCTCCCTTTGCCCAATACTATTACTCATGTTCCAGTACCTCAAGAGGTAGTACTTGAGTTGAACTTCCTGGACTCCTCACCAGTCTGCACGAGACAAATAATGAATTGGACAAATCGGGATTCAATTTTAGCAAGAGTCCGTGAACAAGTATTAAAAGTATGGTCAAATGCACAAGTCCCTAAAGAATTAAAGCCACTCTTTGTACATAGGTCTGAACTGAGTTGTCAAGGTGGTATCTTACTATGGGGACCAACAGTCATTATCCCTGTGCAAGGAAGAGAACCAATATTGGAAGAGCTTCATTGTGCGCATCCTGGTATTTCGAAAATGAAGATGCTCACAGAGTTATATCTGGTGGCCAGGTATAGACAGTGATATGGAAAAAAGGGTGAAACACTGTCTCCAGTGTCAGCAACAGCAGAAGTTGCCTGTTTCAGCTCCACTGCATCTGTGGGAGTTGCCTGGTCGACCCTGGGTTAGACTACATATGAACTATGTAGGTCCATTTCTAGGTACCATGTTCCTGGTGATTATCGACGCACGTTCCAAATGGATGGACGTGTTTGAAATGAGATCACCTACTTCATCTGCAACCATTGGAAAACTGCACCAGAGTTTCAGTGTTCATGGTTTACCTGAAGTTATTGTGTCAGACAATGGTACGGCTTTCACTAGCACTGAATTCCAAAGAATCATGAACCTAAATGGGATCAAACATTTCAGAACAGCACCGTATTATCCCTCCTCCAATGGTTTAGCAGAAAGAGCAGTACAAACCTTTAAAATGGGCGTGAAGAAACTATCAGAGGGAACATTAAAAACACAGGGCAGAATTTTACCCTCAGAAGGTCGCTTGGCAGGAGTGGGTGGGAGAGGTTGGGAAGCTCAGCGCTGCCTGTGCGGGCAGGGTGGTGGGGGGGGTGGGGGGGGGGGCGTGGGGGGGGGAGGGGGTGGGGTGGGGTGTGGGGGGTGTGGGGGGTGGGGGGGGTGGGGTGTGGGGGGGGGAGGAGTGTGGTGGGGGGGAAGGGGGACGGGGTGGGTGGGGGGGGGGGGCAGGGGGCGAGCCGGCTGAGTGCGAAATTCAAGTATGCTTGTGAGTGAGCGCTTCATAATCTCCCTGAGCACAGAGCTGCCTCAGGGAGATAAAGCATTGTTAACAAAATATATATAAATGTAATAAAACATATCCCTTCATGTGACTCTGGCACATGAGCAGGGACACATTATTAATTCAATTGTAAAACGTTTATTTTACTTTTATTTGCTTTTGGAAACCTCATCCCCCCCACAAATTTCAAGATTCCTGTTCAGCTATGGCACAATTCCTCATGCGACCACTGGGTTAACACCTTCAGAGTTGTTAACAAAGCGCCAACTTTGTATGAGATTGAGTCTAGTATTTCCTAATTTAGGGGGAGAAGGTGGAGAGAAACCAAAGTAGTCAGAAAGTGAATTATGACGTTCACAGTAAAGCTCGAGCGCTTACTGTGGGAGAGGGAGTTTTTGTGTGAAATTTTGTAAGTGGACGGACATGGGTCCCTGTTACAATCGTCTCTGAAACAGGAGCTTTATCTTATCTGGTAGAAGTGGAAACAGGATTGTTAGGAAACATGTGGATCATCTCAGAAGTCGGGAAACCCTCCAATAACCAGTTAATCCCTCTGAAATCAAAGCCGAAACTTTGACCCCTGAGGTGCCAGATTGACGAAGAATAGACATACTGGATGTCTCTGTTGAAGTGAATAATTCTGAATTACCAGTGTCTAAGGATGTCCCTGATGCTGCAGTTCCTGTGCAAGTTGATCCAATGGAAGAACAGCCAGTTGTAGAGTTGTGTTGCTCTGCCTGAATTTGAAAACCTCCTCAAAGACTAAATTTATAATGGCATGAACTGTATATAATTGTATATAATATGGGCTAAGATGTTTTTGTAAATAAGAGGGTAAATCAAAATTAAAGAGGGGGGGAATGTAATAATTGTGAGTTAAACTATTTCTTACTGTTATGGGGATCATGTGACTGTATAAATGAATCAGCCCTAAGCACGGGGGATCTTAGGGGTGGAGCATTTTAGCCTTGGTCTTGGAACAAGCATGTAGCCTCATCTGGAGTATGTCAATAAAGTTTACTGTTTCTTACAAGAAACTTGTCCTGCACATCAAGCTTATTACACTGACTGAAATAGTTTTACATAACAAATAAATGTTAAAATAAGTTTAAATTTGTAAAATGTTCAGGTGTGGGAAGAGGCTGACTTCCCTTGTACCTAATGGTCCATTTAACAGTTGATTTGGAAACAAAGGGGGAAAAAGTACCAGTTGGAAAATCCAGTGTGGTTAAATTGACACTGGGTGATTTTTTTGGCAAATGACTCCCTGCTCCATTGCCATGCGACCATTCCCTGGTGATAGCACCTTTAGAAAGCTCACTGTGAGGACAAGGCAAATTATTATTATTATAGCTGCTCTGGCAAAGGTTGATTGGTGAGTTGGACAGAAGGCATAGGATGATTGGCAACATTTAATTGGTTCAACTTAGTGAGTGGATTAAGAAATGGCAAACAAATTGTAATGTACATTGTGAAATGTGAAGTGTTTATCAACCATGCTTTTAAACTTGCATAACTCATTGTTAAGGCCAAATTTAGACTATTGTGTGCAATTTTGGGTACAGGTGTGTTGCATGATCCTATCATTTTCTCCAAGGATGTTGTGTTTTTTTCTGTTTTAATAGACTGCTTTTTTTGTACCACAAGATATCAAACACTTTTTCAGTACTTGGTAAAGAAGGGGAGAAAAGACTATGGGAAGTATGAAGGTACAATGTGCAACCCATACACCCCAGCCCCTCACCACTCCGCTATTTCCTATGGTGTGGGGGGAGGTATCTATGTGGAAGCCATCTATCTCCTCAATGGAGGAGGAGAAACTGGGTGCGGAGTTTCCACCAAGTATCTCCCACAAGTTTCTTTCCTGGAGCCAGCAAAGAGAGGTATGGGTGGGGGATTGAGAGTGTACAGTTTGCCTCATCAGTATGGTCACACTATGAGCATGGCCTCTGATACTGGAAATGTTATTCTCTAATTATCTAATGTAGCAGTTCTCTCACTTTCATTCCAATCTTTCACAACCTTTTCCTCCATCAGGAATTCAAAACCCCCTGTGGAGGATGAAATAGCCTTTCTATTTTGAAATGTATCAAAAGTTTCGGAGATGAAAAAATCAAAAAATGGGATTACTTGGTCTGCAACAATGACTGCAAGACATGCTAATCAAATTCCTTTCTGGGAATATACAGACAGGAGTTATAAAAACCATTATGCCAAGCAGAATCAGAAGGAGGAGGAGAAAGAAACATCACAGTCATCTAAAAACACTGCTAAAAGAGAGCAGTAAGGATTTCTTTCTCTCTCTCTCTCTCTCTGAAGCTAAACAAAAGCAGAACTGAACCAAGTCTCAACTCCAGAATTCTACAGGAAAGCAACTAACTTCAAACGGCTACAACATTCAACAATCTATGCCTCAAAGACAAGTAAAGGACTTAATTGTATATTCTTTTAACTTTTCATTGGACTCTAACTTTCTTACTTTTGATATCTGTGTGTGTGTGTCGTCACACCTTTATTATTTTTTCTCAGATCCACAATCCTGACTTGGAAATATATCGCCATTCCTTCACTGTCACTAGGTCAAAACCTTGGAACTCCCTCCCTAACAGCACTGTGAGTGTACCTGCACCACATAGACTGCAGCAGTTCAAGAAGGCAGCTCACCACCACCTTCTCAAGGGCAATTGGGGATGGGCAATAAATGCTGGCCTAGCCAACGATGACAACATCCCATAAATGAATGAAAAAAAATGTTATGAATCTTGCTGAAAGTATAAATTTGATGGAATTAAATTATATTTTCTTGCTTCTTATTTCTTATGGTTTTATCATCAGACCTTGCATTTTGAAAACTGTTATTTTCTATCTGCAATATCTGACCCAAATACAGTTCTAGCTTTTTTGAGAGACAAAGTCTTGGTCAAAGGACTGGGAGTGCAGATGACTAGGATACTATATTAAATCTGTGGATAGGAAAGTGTTAGTTATGTGTTCTAGTTTCTGCTAAAGCATTGGCATTGCAGCACTCAGCCAAATGGCCTACTCCTGCTCCTAATTCAAAAGTTTGCGCCATTGTGTTACATTGGGATGACATGTTTGTGTACAAATCATGTGTTGCACATCATTGCTGGATCGTGATATTCTTCTGATAGGTTTTTGGGCACTGCACTCGAGGGTGTCCGGGTGCCGAGGAGATTTACCAGAATGGCACCAGGGACTTCAGTTATGTGGGGAGACAGGAGAAGCTGGGATTGAGAGCAGAGGAGGTTAAGGGAATATTTAATATTCAAAATTATGAAAAGTTTTGATAACTCGATAGCTGTTTCCACTGGCAGGAGAGGAATCAGCCGACAGAGATGTCAAATAATTGGCAAATGAGCAGCGAAGAGATATGCTTTTTTTCAATGCTGCAAGTTGTCATGTTTTGGAATGCCTTGCCTGAAAGGAAGAAGATTCAGTAATAACTTTCAAAAGGGAATTGGATGTATACTTGTAAAGGAGAGATTTGCATGGCTATGGGGAAACAGCTGGGGGGGGGGTGGCACTAATTTGAAAACTCTTTCAAAGGGCTGGTGCAGGCACAATGGACTGAATGGCCTCCCGTGTTGTGTGATCCTATGACTTGCTCCAGGGGCATTGTGTTTTTTATCTGTTTTAATAGACTGTTTTTCTTTGTACCACATGATACCGCATACTTTTTCAGTACTTGGTAATGAAGGGGAGAACGGGCTATGGGAAGTATGAAAGTAGAGTGTGCAACCAATGCCAGCCTAGGGGTAGATAACCTTCATTACATAAGCGCGAGATTGCAGAATGCAACCATCAGGGTTATTTTATGTACAGTCTGTCAAATGAACTAAGAATGTGTCAAAAAGTAATTTAACTGGGAATATGAAAACTCCTCAATAAGCAAGGAGAGAGAAAATCAAGAAAGGGGGTTAAGTAAACAAAACTAATATCTAACACAGCATGTGTTGAGAGAAAGGGGACAACTGCCAGAGCTGATTCAACATTAGCTGCTCGTGTCAGAGCTCCTGTGGTAATAACACATTTTCAGTGCAAAAATGTTTTGCCTCTAATCTACATTTGGCATAACTGGGGGAACCTTGGAATCCTATTGTATGGCATGGAGGGATTCTCTAGCATAACTGCTCCAGATATTATTTCAGGCATAACAAAATAATTGAATATGTATTTATTACAGCAGTTAAGTACTGTGCTGGGGGGTGAGCAGCAGGGAGCAGTGAGGTGGTGGGGAATGCTGCCATGTGCTTCACAAGGACTTAATAATTTCACTGTAATCAACAACAGTGGAAGAGGTGTAAATATCAAACTTCAAACCTGCAGCTGACATCATTAAATCAGATTTTTCATGAAAGTAAAGATGAAAGTACAATAGCTGCAATGCTGACCAAATACTGTGCAATATTAGCCCGTCTATCAGTCTGCTTATGGAGGTCTTGTGCTGCAGTGGGTAAAGTCCCAGCTTCTGAGACAGAAGCTCTGGGTTCAAGTCCCGCTCCAGGACTTGATGGCCAAGGAAGGTGCATTCATAACACGGCCAAGCAGGTTGATTATGATGCAGTGGTTCCTGTTGGAACCGTGTGCGTGTCTGTATCAGGTGAAAACAGAACGACACTTAACTGTCTGTTCTCTGTGATTGAAATCGTCTGGCAAGGTTCTCACACCAACAATAAGCACTTTGGTTGTGTTAATAAAGGATTATTTGACGCACATGAAATCCTTTAGCGTCATTGGGAAAAATTGGTAAAAAAGTAAAATATCCAATTTGTGTTATTAATGCTTGATGCGTTTTGAGTTTCCTTACAAGTAATGCATTCCTTGCTAATGTTTGTGTCTCTTATTCCATTTTACCTCTATTTTCAAGTACGTTTTCTCTTTTCCTTATTTTATGTCTGTTCTCTTCTCTCTGTCCTCACCAAACCCCTCCATCACCACCATTCCATGCCACCAGACCTCCATCAATTTTGGAATCTTGGATGACAGGAGGTTCAAGTGATCCATGGTAATTTAACCTCCCTTTTCTTTGCTCCTGCAGGGAGATTTCTGTTCTCCTGTGACCTGTCCCTGATAGCATGGCTGAGGTTGCTAGAAGCCTCAATTAGCAACACAGTCCAGTGTGTCTTTCAGACTTTTTTTTTTACTTCCTTGCTTATTTCTTCCTTTATTGCGATGTTTTTTTTTTAATACACTTGTCTTGGTTTAACACCAGTGATGCATTCATTAATGTAGAAGAATTGTCCTGAATAGCAAATTGAAACACTCTTGAAGAATTTAAAAGATATTTATAATGTGGATCGCATTTAAATATAGAAATTTTGCAATACTTCATATGGTTTCCAGTTTTCATTGTGTTTAATTAATGAGCACTAAAAAATTTATTTTGCAATTAGTTTTTTTAATATTGCCTATAAAGACAAAGAACCCTGAATGATATAACCTCTTGATAATATCAATTTAAAACTGATACCTCATTTTGTATCAAGAATGCTCACACAAAAATGTAATTGCGTGCATTATAGGCTTCTGTTTATGAGTATATTGTGTCTCTGTTGCATTATCGGATGCACTTGTACAGTTTTACATCCTATACTCACTTGAATCCCTTTCTACATTCAGCAAATCTAAGTGAATTTAATGTCATGGGGGAATTGTGAAGGTTATATTACATGGATCAACTGAAAATAAATGCACTAGTGAGACCTGATCAGCAAGTTTTAAAATTTATATTAGAAAAATATAGATGGCAAAATGCAATTTATGTAACATGAGCGCTTAATTCAATCCTGAATCCAGAAGCAGTTCTGTAATAGGCAAATTATAATCTGCTTAACAAATGTACTTAATACTAGGTGTTTATGTTTTAATTCACTTTGCTGGAAGATAGGAAATAAAAGGCTGCTGCACATCATACTGACAAGAATTTGATGGATTACTTTGACACACCATAAAATTAAAATCTGGATTTAACCATCACTGAAATATGAGCCTTTTCAATGAATTTGGCTGTTATTAGGATAATTTGACCTCATCCACTTAGATAAGTCCTGATTGCAGAGTATTCAACAGGCTTTTCACTGATAATGAAACCACAAAGATTGCTAGATTATTGAATAGGAATCTCTTAGTTTTTTTTAAAATTTGTAATGAAGATAAGATTTTACTACTGAATATAAAATAATAACCAATTTAGAAGTGGTATTGTTATTGAATATGTTTGTATGAAAATATTACAATAAAGAGATGAGGTTAAATGGTTGGTCGTAAAACAATCGACTTTTGTTCAGGGTAGTCAGGGTTTAAGTATTTCACATGACATCTAGACCAGGTTGCTCTCCATGTCCCAGTGGATACCTGTGGACTCAAGATGTTGTTTTCCATTCTGGAGGGTGGGGGATGAAGGATTGACTGTGAGGCCTATTTCCTTCACTGATGGAAAGCAGCAGCAGGCAAGAAACTAATTGTGTCCACCCTGTGTCGCTGTAGGTGGACAACCAGCAAAAGTGGAAGAAATGGGAGCTCAGAAGAGAGGTTAGGCTCCTGTTAACCGATCTCACAACTGCAGCCATAAGTGACATTCAGGATTGTTCAACCTGGTGTGCTTGGAATTTCCTGTTGAATAGCGGAGATCTTTGTGAGTAACAACCTCAGCCCTCTACCTTACATCTGATGCCCATTATCTGCTGTATCACTTAACATCACGGACAATTTTAATAATTATACCATGAGTGTAAGGATAATTGAGTAATCTGATTATAGTTTATTAATAGATCACATACACTGAGTGCAAGATTCAATTCCTGTATTGTGTGCTTGCAGAATTAGCATTGCAGTGAGACCTGAAATTTAACAATTGGGATTACAAATGTTACATTGCACTGTAGAATTCTCTAAAGCACGATGAAACCATGAGAGTAACTCTCTCGGATGGCTGGGTAAAAATTTGAAGCCTAACCCAACCCGTCGCAAAGTGCCAACATCCGTTTTTAACCCTTTCTGCAGAGGTGGGTCCACCCTTAAAATATTTTAATGAGATAGTTTATCTCAAATTTAACCAAAGCTTTACTTTTGATGCCTGTAGGCTGGATACCCGGTGTTTGAAACTCCCAACGGCCGAAAAGGGAAAGAGAAACCGAATCCATGAGGTGAGTGCCTTTCCAGCACTCATTGTGGGCCAGAAGGAAAAGGAATATTCCCCAGCCCCTCTTCACTCTGCTACCTGGTTGCTGCCTGGTGCTGCACACCTTCCTGCCTGTCAGCTAGCCAGCCTCTCAATCTGCTTGGTCGTGGCCCCAAAAATGGTGTCAGAAAATTTTAAAACTGGTTCTGCCATTAAATTCATCCTGTCCTTCCAGGTTTCCTGGCGTACAACCCTGTGCTCCCTCCTAGCCCCTCTGTAAACACTGAGGCTCATAGATGTATTAATAGTGCTCATAAACCTGTGAATTAATTGTACATGATGTACATAATACATACATTGGCTTCGCAATAGTTGCAGACTGGTATACTGTTGGATGGGAGCGTCCTGGGAGTTCCTCATATTGACTCTGAATCTCATGAAGTCTCATGGAATCAGATCAAACATGGACAAGAAAACCTGCTTATTACCACCTACCTCCTCCCTTCAGCTGATGACTTAGTGCTCCTCCATGCTGAACACCACTTGGAGGTAGCACTGAGTGTAACAAGGGCACAGAATGAGTTCGAGGTGGGGAACTTTGCTTATCGCCAACAGTAACTCAGCAAAGAAACTAAGAAAAGATAGAAAGATTTACATTTATATAACATGTTTCACGAACTCAGGACATCCCAAAGTGCTTTACAACCAATGACGTACTTTGAAGTGCAATTGCTGTTGTAATTTGAAAATGCTGCAGCCAATTTGTGCACAGAAAGTTCCCATGAACAGCAATGAGATACTGAGCACATTATCTAGTTATTTTTTAGTACTGACCCACCAATAGTGCAGCACTCCCTCACTACTGACCCTCTGACAGTGCAGCACTCCCTCAGTACTGACCCTCTGACAGTGCAGCGCTCCCTCAGTACTGACCCTCTGACAGTGCAGCACTCCCTCAGTACTGACCCTCCGACAGTGCGGCACAGCCTCAGTACTGACCCTCCGACAGTGCAGCACTCCCTCAGTACTGCACTGGAGTGTCAGCCTGAATTACGTGTTCAATTCTTACCACGTGCTGATTCAGGCTCAAGATTGCTGTAACTGAGCCAAGGCTGATGCTTTACCACTACCGACCAAGCTGCTTGAATCTAGAAGGACACAGATGCCAGATTGGGCATGTGGCAGATGGTGAGAGAACCAGAAGGAAATAAGCCACTGACCTCACCTTCATCAACCCGCCTATCATAGGTGCATCTGACCATGGCAGTATCGGTAGGAGTGATCACTGCTCAATCCTTGTGGAGACCAATTCCGTCTTCACAATGGGGATACCCTCATTGTTGTGTGCCACTTAGTCACTATGCTAAATAGAATCGATTCAGGACAGATCCAACAGCTCAAAACTGGGCATCCATGAGACAATGTGGATCATCATCAACAGAATTGTATCCCACCACAATTTTGTATCATTTAATTGGATGTTTAGATCAGCTACCTAAGTGGGCAAAATGCTGCAGAGAATATAACTGGCCATGACAAGTGAACAATGATTAATACAGAAACCTTGTAGCAGACTGAATCCAGCATGAGTGCATGCAAATCCATTGAACATAACCGTGCCCCCATAACTTAGCACTAAATAGGCAATCTCATTCTGAAAATCTGTCAAGATGGCTGGTCTGGATAATCTGAATACCACATGGCATTTTTAAGAGGCTGGCATTGAGGTCCAGGTCTAAACACCATCTAAATCATGCACATTGCAAGAGACTGAAGTATCAAAGAACATTCAGCCAAAAACGATTGGACTGAATCATACCAACAATTGTACTCCTACTATCTTGCTTGGGCCAGTTACTTGTTCATTCTTTTTCCTTTTATCTTTTTTTACCAGGGCTAGATTATTTAGCACATCTGCTGAATTCAGTAAATCTGAGCCCCTGTGCATTGAAGCAAGATGGAATTTCAGTTGCTCTTTTAGTTCATCCGTCAGTCAGTTTGCTTCTCAACCGTACTGCTTTCCCTTTACAGATGCAAAGTAGAGGGGAAAAAAAGCAGAGACAAACATACCCCAAACCTGTTCTTTTGTTGTTATTCCATCAACACCTAGGCAAATGCAAGAATTGCTATTCAAAAGGCTTGCTGCCAGTGTCAGTTACAAGGAGTGAATGTGAACTAGAGTTTTCTTTTGGCTAAGCACGTATGTTATAGCGAATGGAAGCTTCTGCGTGAAGAAAAGTGTTGATTTCTAAAAACAATGGCATATCTTTGGTGTCACTGCCTCTGTTTTACTGGCAGAAACTGGATGCCTAAGGGTCCAAAATGGCAGGTGATATACACGTGCACGTCACGCACCAATGGACAATTTCAGTAAAGGTTCCGATTTAGGCATCCAGGGTTCAAGCCTGAAAATGGTCTTAGTACTTTTGCAAAGCAAATAGATGTTGTTCACTCAGACAAATGAGGAACTTTGGAATTCTGTACCCCAGACAGATGGATGCTGAGCTCATTGATGAATATATTCAAGACTGAGATGAACAGACTTTTGGGCATTAAGGAAATTGGGATATGGGGATGTGGTTGATGTATGCATCCAGCCATGATCTTACTGAATGGTGGCACAGACTGGAGGGGCCATATGGCCTACTCCAGCTCCTATTTATTATGTTCTTATGGTCCAATGCCTTCCTAAAATTGGGCTGCTGCATTCAGAAAACCAGGTCTACCTGTGGCCTACGTTGAGATCCATAATTGGACAGCTGGAGGCCGCCACCAAAATTAACCTAGCTCTGAAGAAGTCATATTTGACTTGAAACAATAACCCTGTTTCTCTCTCCACAGATGCGGCCAGACCTGCTGAGTATTTCCAGCACTCTGTTTTTACTTCAGATTTCCAGCATCCGCGGTATTTTGCTTTTAAAATTAACTCTTTTTCCCTGAGTGTGGAACCAGGAGCAGCAGGAGTGCTCATCCTGGCTCTATAGCAGACCTGAAGACTGTTACCTGCCCCTGTTCAACCCCCCTTCCAATTACAATCCCCCACTCAGAACCTACCTGAGGACCACTACTGGAATTGGAGTGGTCCAAAACTGATGATGCGCAGGAGGCGTCCAATGTTTGCCAGTCTCATTTAAATGAGGCCTGAGGTCCAATTCTGATTGAACCTCGGGCCTAATTGTTCCAGTGCAAAGGTTGTTCCTTGTGCTCGGTAGGCTGGCCATATCCAATTTATAATTATCCTTTTTATCACATCGAAAGTTCTCAGGATGTGGATGATTGGCATTGCAGAATTTATTGCCTATGCCTGGTTGCCCTGACAACAGAGTGGCTTGCCAGGCCATCTCAGATGATTAAGAGCCAGCTGCATAATGTGGGAGTGGAATCACCTAGAGGACAGGGTAAGATTAGCAAGTTCCCTATTCTTAAATGACATTATTAATCTGTTGGATTTTTATGATTATCTGGTAGCTTTCATCGTATTTGCTCTGATTCTAGTCCCAAATTGATTGAAGTGAATTTTTCAATATGGCATGCTGGGTTTTGAACTACCTCACTACTGCTGTGGTATAAAGATGGGACCACTCAAGTCTGTGTGTTTCCAGTAAGCAAAGGTTTTATTCAAGCATATGCCAGGAGGACACAGCCTTGTTCTACAGTGTGTCTCTTTGATACAAAGGCTGTGTAGCATATTTATATCTTTTGGTTATCACATTTCACTATACTGCCTAGTACAGCCTCCAGTTACATACCCAATGAGCAGAATTATTTACCCTGCAGATGTCTCTGTTACCTCTCTGGGAGGCTGGGAAATGCCTCAGTTCAAACACCTCCCAGTCTGTTCTCGTATCACTCTAACATTTGTTTACCCATCCTGGGAAGGTCATTAAGTTTTATGACTTGCGATTGTTAGTTGGGTTTCCTCAGTACCATACCAATCATGCCCAGGTATTGGCTATATTTCCCATCATGCTTAGAATGAGCTCCCACAACTACACTCAAAGCTATTAATACATATCCATCCTAATCAGTGAACTCACTTCATTACCATACCACTTCATAGTCTTTCCTGAAGAAAAGTTAGTAGCTTCACATTAAAATGAAGGTAACAGGTGGTATTATTGGGAATAGTGCATTTTCACATTACAACATCCAGTATGAGAACCAAACACTTCCAGGTCATCTACAAGACAAGCAAGCAAGATGCAAATAAAGGTGCTTTTTTAAAAAATTCTGCCCCGGAAGTGTTCCTCAGCACCAACGTCAGGAGAACACCTCTTTAGCCTTGACAATTCTTGTGACTGTTTTTTAACACAAGGAGCAAACATTTCAAGTCAGAAGGTGACAAAAATTGACCTGTCTTGACCCCCCCCCCCCACTTTGGTGCTACCTCAAATCTCCTGCCTGGGCCTGTGATGGCTTTAACTGTGATGACTGGTCACTTTAAGACCAGTTCAACTGAGTCATGTGATTTGTTCGACCAATGTGTGGCTAGCTCAGGGAAATAAATTCTAGGGAGGGGTTTCCTAGCAAAGGAAGATGGCTGTGTGAGAGGCTGGCTGGTTACAAGCAGCCACGGAAGCTCTCATGTAAATAAAATTCATTTTGTTTGATTAAGAGGCCTCCCAGAGTGTGTTTCTACAGGACCCTCCCTCAGCTCTCTCTTTTAGAATTGTGAGTCCTGTTGAAGCTGTGATTTCCCCATCGCTGTTATTTTGGCGTTTTTCCATTTCTCAGACAAAAAAAAAACAGATTAAATGTTGCCCTTTGCATAACCATGAGGTACTGAAAATTAACATTTTATCTTAATTTTTATCCATAAAATGTCAGCAATGGTTTTTTAATCATTTTTACTCTTTTTTTTAAAAAAAAAAATATTTTGGATTGCATCTTTGCTCACAAGAACAGTTGGGTTGGTGTCAGAGGTTTGAATTTTAAAAATCTGTGGCAAGTAGATGCAGACTCGATGGGCCAAAGGGCCTCTTCTGCACTGTGTGATTCTGTGAAGTACCGGCCCACCTCAAACCCAGCCACTTCTGGCTTTAATGGAGGCAGAAAGAGAGTGGGTGACCAATCCACCTGTACGAGGTAGGTTCATCATTTACATTTTATAACAGAGCTGCCTGCCTTCATTTTAAGAGCCATTCTATTTTTAAATCATATTGGTTCAGCTTCCCAGACCTTAGGAAAGCTGACAGGTGAAAGGGGGCGGGAAGGGCTGAATCTGTAAGGTAATTGCCGTTACAGCGCTGGTTGTGGGGCAGGAGGACCAGGAGTGCTTCTTCCCAGTCCAGCAGGATACTCAGTAAACTCCAGCCCCGTTACCTACCTCCTTCCTCATGATCTGTGTGCTGCTCCCCCTGCCCAACTCCCCACTAGCCCTACCTACTCTCTTTGGCTGTGGCCTTGCGATACAGGCTTTCCCACCCGACAGGTCACTAGCCGGGATTTCAGGATACCCACTTTTCTCGGTATCCAAATGTTAAGCAACACTCCCCACCACATCTACACGCCTCCAGTCTAACACCAAACCCTTCTTCTCTTTCCCTTTTCATCATTCTGTAACGAGTGTCAAATTTTGTTTATGAAATGCCTCTGGAATAATCCAAGGACCTTTTACATTTTCCATAAGAAATATCATGAGGCCTGTTTGAGTAAAACTGTGATTTTAGTATCAATTCTGTTGCAAAACCATTACGGTTAATGGATACACAACTTTCATCCCAAACTTTACAATGTTAATTGTCCCAGGCTGTTTGAGCAGCATAACTCAGCTTTTTAATCATCAAACCTGATGTTGTGATATTATAGCATAGAACCTTGTCAATCATCAATTGATTTCAATTATTATTGTTTTTTTAAGTCACAAGGCATTAATACTCTATTGTAAATAGCATCATGCAACATAATATAACCAGCATTAACACTATTATAATCAATTATCGCCAGCTAAATAAATACCAAATTTTGTTATTGAAGAAACAAACTTGAACTAATAGCCAAGTTCAATTCATGCATATTAAAAAATGATTATGATATTTCAGGGTCTGATTTGTGGTACTCAATATAGCCCATGGGCTTTGTCTGTGTACACTATTGTGTGTTTTATATCTTGGATCTATGCAGAGATGACACTAGTTTCTATGTGTAACAGTCACAGTGCTTTAAAATGGCTACTCCATGCTTCAGTTCAGGCTTTCAACCCTTTGTACAGCTTGTTTACTTTTCTCTGGTTAAGCCTGGGCTTGGACTCAATCTATCAGATGTAAACAGATTCACCTAAACAGATGCAGAACAAGTGAACACTACAACCTCCTCTTCACCTGTAGCCTGTGTGACTGATCCCCTATCTCATGTGCCTCTTGGCCCATCTATAGGATATTGGTTGAACTGGGATTCCTGGCTATGCCCTCTCCTTTTGCTGCTCCCAAGCGGAAGATAGCCACGGATGTAATTACGAAGCAGTGTTATCTATAAGCCCTATAGCAGCGGCTTTCAAATTTCCAGTGAGGATCCTTTTTCGAACATTAGCACACTCCTGAAGACCATTTTCAAACACTGGCATATTGTTGCAACCACCCATGTGGGTGTTACCTTGCCCGTTTTCTATTGTTTCGTAGGCTGCAACAGAAAGAACACATTATTAAAGCAAATAAGCACCAAAATCACAGAAATCTGATAATCTTAAGGAAACCCGCTCCCCTCCCCGAAGATACCCTCTGATTCAAGGACCCTAGTTTGAACTGTATGCTTTACTGCTTCCCTCATATTGTTTATGATGTGGTCTGAACTTTTTGATGAGATTACAATCTTGCCACTTGCCAGTAAATCACCCCATATAATCCTATTCGCTGTTAAAGGGGTGGGGGGAGGGGTTTGAAGATCAGGTAAGAACTTTAAATACAGCTTTCATTGGTCAAATAATTCCATTAATAGAGTAGAAACATTAGATTTGTAGTTCAAATGCTTCTGAGGTTCTCTAAAAGATTACAATGACTAAACACTGCCACAGTTTTAAATCTACATCAAAACAGCAGTTTACTGGAGCAATTCACTGAAAAGTAACCAAATATTCTTGTACACATCTAAGTGACAGGTGGACACACCACAGTCCATTTCGAGGTAGGTCAGCGTACGATGGCTATCAGTGAACAGCTAATCACCAAATGATTATGTTTGTATTGGAAAACTTAAAAATGAATTGCACGGGAATAAGCTACGAAGCTCTGGTTTATTTCCAAGCTTTCGCTAGGACATGAAGCACAATTGGATCTCTTTGTGCCAAATTATTACTTTTTCTCTTTTCAGCCTTCAGAGACTGCAAGCTATTCTTTGAGCAGATCATGATTCTGTATCGTAAAGTCTTAGAACCTAGAACCGAAATACTTCAAAGCAAAGCAGCATGTGAATTATTAAGACAAAATTGCTCCAAGCAGCCAGTAAATTACTTGAGTTATATATGCACGATATTTTACAGTGTCGAAATGTGTAAGCTCAAAGAGCAGGACAAAAGAAAGCGTCAGTCGGCCAGCTCAAACATCGTTTCTCACAACAACAAAAAAAACTTCCCATGTTTGAGAACTAAAAAAAAAACATTTTGCAGAGATAGTGGCAGGAAATGTAGTTTGTTACACTGTTGGGTAATTGTGCATGATTATACATTTGTTTTAAAAATAATACATATTTGCCAACAAAGACTTGCTGTAAGCGTGCCAGATCTGACTGTAGCAATAACTCTTCGACATTGTCATGTCTGGCTAAATTAAAGTATACTATTTACTGTAAAGGTTTTATTCCATTCCGGGCAATGCAGGCTGAAACTTTGGCCAGCATCAGTAAAACCTAATATAAAAATTAAATACCAAGGCCACCGCTTGCAGGTGCCCTTTCCTTATTAAAGGCTAAATGTTTAAGCGAGAAATAACTTGTCACTTTACATTCAGGACTTCTGAAGCAAAAACAATGCATCAGGCCAATAGACATGGTACTAAAGCTGTTTTAAATCACTATAAAATAAGTATATCCTTTATTAAAATTAAAAAAGAGTTTGTCAAAGTGCTAAGGCATTGTAAACCTCAACCCCACTCTATCCAAAGACCATCATCACACTGAACTTACTGTTATTTAGTGCCATGTTTTACGCTTCCTCATGGTTTTGAGGTTTTATGAAAATAGGCTGTAATACTTCTTTTAAAGTGATAAATTGGAGAGTTTGGACTTCTTGCATATTCCTGGAGTGACTTGTAGTTTGGTCCAGTTTTGTGATTGTTGGCCTGTGCCACTGGCATGAACACCACTTAAAATAATAAGTAAATAGAAAGAGCTATAAAAGTTACAGCTGCAATAAAATTTATCAGACCGATACACAAATGTTAGCACCAACAATAGAGTTATCAATTCTCATTCAATGGAAATTGGTACCTGAATTGGTGGAACATTTTTCATTAACTGAACTCCTGACATTTTAGTATTAAAATTGAGGAAAAAGTGCAATTCCAATTTACATTCATGCTAGAAGCAGCTTCACAAAAGTATATTCACCTTTGCCAAATCCATCACAACAAATTATATGATGCCTTTAATGTAGAAAAGGATCCAAAAGCACCTCAGAGGCCCAAAGAAAAATGGAGTCCAATGTTGTGATATGATGTACATGTACCTTTAAGGGTGCATATCTTAAACTGTTGTCACTCATGGTAATGAGTGACAGCAGTTTAAGATATGCACCCTTAAAGGTACATGTTTTAGGCTTGTATTCAGTCTACAGCAGCAGATGGTAAAAGTCACATATGTATACTTAAGCTCCTAGTTAACATTATTTGTATATAGTCATATGTTCAAATAAAGAGGCCACATTATTGTTTTACCAATCCTTGTTGTACAATTGGTATGTTTACCTAAAATAGAAGAACGTAACAGCCAAGCCAAAAAAGTTGTTACTGGGTGGGGGGGGGGGGGGTAACAAAAGAAGGGGGTTTTGTCTTTAGAGGGCCTTAAAGGAGGAGAGGATAATTGAGAAGCAGTGGGGTTTAGGAAGAAACATTTAAAGTGAGTGGCCTAGGTTGGAGAAGCAGCAGGCCCTAATGATAGAGTGAAGGGAGGGAGGGATATCTAAGAGATTGGAGTCAGAGGTGCAGAGAATTTTGAGTGGATGACTATGGTTACCCATCCATAATTAGCCATAGTCCACATCGTCCTTAGTAGGCATCTCTCTCTGTTCATTGCAATTCAGTTAGAATTGGCCAAAGCACTGAGTGTTAAGGAGTTACATAGCATTAAGTCAATGTAGAGATTTAAATACAGGATGAGACTTTTAAATTTGTGACACTGAGAGACAGGGGCATTAGGAAGACTCAATGGATGAGTGGAACTTGATGTGCGATGGAATATGGGATGAAATTTACAGAGGCTGGAAGACAGGAGGCTAACCCGGAGAGCTTTAGAGTAGTGGTATCTGTAGGCAACAAAGATAAGGATGAAGATTTCAGCAGAGGATGGGCTGAGGTAGAAGTGAAGGCAGACAATCTTACAGCTGGGGAGGTGAATTATCTTTGTGATGTTCTTGGTAGAAATCCTCTGGTCATGATCAGCTTAAGAGTGAATTGAGCAGGAAAGGTCCCACCAAACTGGACAGTGGAGAGGAGGCATTAGAAGAGGATTGGTCAACTGCATCAAAGGCAGCAGTGAAGTTGATGAGGAAGGATGTTGTACTATGGCCATAGTATTAGAGAATGTTATTTCATTTTGATGTTATATGAGAAGAAGGAATCAAACACAAATTTATGGGCGATGGAGAGAAGGATCTGGGAGGTGACAACATGCTGAAGGAATAAATAATTCACCATGTTCCATATCAGAGTGCTGTCTAAATCAAACTAGTTAAAGATCAACATTTTCCTGTCGTCCTCTCTTAATGATTTGTCCAGAACAAAATTTTGGCAGCAATTTCTTAAATGTTGTTTCTGGGGGCCTGTATTTAGCTGGAGGGACAAGCTAACCAGAAGCAAAATTTATCCAATCATTGAGCCAAACAGCGGAGATGGGCACCGTTCAGCCCATAGTGTCTGTGTCATCTCTTAAAAGAGCTATCCCATTCATCTCTCTGTCCTCTTTCCTACATCGCCCAACAAATGTCTAATTCATCATATTTCCTTCATTTTATGCTTGCAGCATCTCAACCCTCCTGCACTCTAAATCGTCACAACAACTGGCAAATTAAGCGACTGGAAAATCTTTTTTTTTGCTAACTTTTCAATTGATGGCTCTGGCTTTTCTGTAGAGCTACAGTACAATTAATGGTGGACACCTCACGTTGTGAAGAAAGGGTGACTGTCACTCTCGATGGTGGCGAAGATGGATAGTAGCAGCTCAGCCGACTGTTGGACTGATTCTCCTTTCTGTTGTTAAGATCAGCCTTATAGCATCTTTCACACTCTGACAATGCCCCAGGGTCCACACCATGAATTAAGTTAGATGTGTATTCACAATTGTTTCATAGAGAAACACAGCAGCTAATTTGTAAACATCAAGGTGCCACAAGTA
The DNA here is from genome assembly GCF_964194155.1 of Cetorhinus maximus. Taxonomy (NCBI): domain Eukaryota; kingdom Metazoa; phylum Chordata; class Chondrichthyes; order Lamniformes; family Cetorhinidae; genus Cetorhinus; species Cetorhinus maximus. Next base: position 98,512,931 of record NC_135896.1, read on the forward strand.
ATGATGAGATAAATGATCTGTTATTGGTGATGTTGATTGAGGGAGGAGTTCTGTCTCACAAAATGTCCCATCTTCAATCTTACATCCACCTGAACTCACAGACTTGGTTTGATATCTCAATTAGCGAGCAGCATTTCTTCGTTACTGCACTGACGTGTCACTTAGGCTAACGTCCTGAGGTCTTGAAGTGAAACTTGAAGGCATAGGTCGGGAAATTTGGATGGGTAGCACCAGTTTTATTGGCCCTAAAGGTGCCGTTTTGCCTCCAAAATAGCACTGGCAGCACGTGCACTTACCTCTGGTGCAGGCCATGCGGGATGCCACCTTGGCAAAGGTGTTTGTATGCATGCAGGGAGCATCCAGCAGGTGTGTGCAGAGTAGGAAGGTTATGACACTACTCGGTGTGTAATTCCTGCCAATTTGAAGCTTAAAACTCCAGCTAGCAGCCTTTCTTAACCCGAATCGTGTCCAGCAGCAGGGAAAAAAAACCCCAACACCACTGGCACCACACGCCCATCACCTGCCACCTCCACCAGAGTTATTTAAAAGGATCGTCAACTACTTTGATTTCTATTGGCTCTTGCTGTGAATGTAGAATTATTTGGCAGTTTCCAGAGTTGTTTGAAGTTGCTGAAGTTTACATGGAGTCATGTGGCAGGCGCTGAAGGACTTTGTCCTGACTTCAAAACTCTGCACAAACCACTTGCTCCCATTCATGGATGCAGCCATCTGTATTCCTCTTAGTAAATGCATAACAGGGGGAATGAGCAGCGGTGTCACAGAGCAGGAGAGAGAGTGGCGAGGAGGGGAGAGAAGAGCTCTCAGTAAGAGGTCACATCCACCCAAGGTGTTCAGGTAGTAATTCTCCCAGTTGAACCTTGGTGCGGAGCAATATAAAAGGCGACTCTACTTCAGGAAGAGGGTTGTCAGTGAAATCTGTCACCACTGCAGCATTAGAGCAGGGCAGTGATGGCACTGCCAATGGCTGTGACCATGAGTGTGACCATGCAGTTTTGTGAGTCTTGCTCTTTCCAGGCTGGAGCAGGTGATTTCTGCAACATCTCCCAGTTCACCATTCACTGTTTCATTAGGGAGGTCACTGAATTCCAAGAGAGCTGAACATGTTTAACTCTCTCCGGCTGGGGAGAAGCAGGGGAATGAGCACATGGCTTTGTGAGGATTGCAGGTTTCCCCATAGTGCAGCGTGCCATTGCCTGCACACGTGTCATTTTGGGGTGGTGTATGTCAACTCTAAAATGTAGCACAACCAGCGGGGATTCCAGACCTCCCAGTGTCCAGCTGGTGTACGACCATAACTTGGTGTTTCAAGCAGGTCAATGCCTGCTATCTTGCCACCAGTCATGATATCTTCATGCTGCCATAGTCCACTGTACCATCTGCTTTTGAATTCCCACAACAAACCAGAGGACAGTGCTGGGTGACCAGGGGAAACTGCTGACCACCTGAGTCATGAGTCCAGTGTGCGGCCCATGCACACATGGGCAGTATGCACAAAAAGAGGGCCATGCTGCTGCACAAAGCAAGATCGAGTAAACCATTGGGGTACTTAAACAATGCTTCTGCTGCCTGGACCACACTGGAGAGCCCTGCAGGATTTCACAAGAGTGCGTGTCAAGATTCATCATGATCTGTTGCATCATGCACAATCTCACCATCCTGAGGACACAGCCCTTGTCACAAGCCATAGGGTGACCAGCTGAGGAGAAGGAGGAAGGGAGGTGGCAACCAATGCAGCTCCTATATGGCCAGGATGTCCGTGATCTACTCCTCCAACTGTGGTCCCAGTGAATGCAACCACAATTCCCCATTCACCAACAGTCCCACACCTTGCCTTCACTCTGTCATACCGTGCTGTTGGCCACAATGCAAAAATAAAAGTCAACATAAAACAAACATTTCAAACCAAATTAATAAATCAAACATTGTCATATGGCATACATAAGTCAACTAATCATCCTTGTGCATTCTGTTTTTTTACCTGGCCAGTGCTCCTACACAGTGCCTGCCCAATGGCTGCAATATGGCTGGTGGAAGGCTGCTGACTTTCAGGTAGTCTCGGAGGAAGATCTGGCACTGCTCTGCTCTTGAGGTCTGTCTGTGAACTGCAACCGCTCATCGTGGGCGGCCGGAGTCCGGACTGGCTGACAGGAACGGACAGTGTAGCAGTAATGGGAGGGCCAATGCTGTCATCCTGAGAGAGGACAGAAGATTCACGCTCCACAGGGCCAATATCACACCCCCAGGGAGACACCTCTGCAATCCTTGCAATGTGTTGGAGGACAGATTGCTGGAACATTGTGACACCCTGAAGGTCCCTTTGAGCTTTCGTATCCAAAGCTATGATGGCAGCAGTCTAACCCTACATGGCACCGAGGGGCTTGCTTGAGATCACCACTCCCACTCTGGAGAGTGTGGGCTCCATGCACTGTGCAAAGCCCTGTTTCATGTTTGTGCCAGACTCCGACATGCTCTTTGATAGTGTCAGGCCTGCAAAAGCACCAATCATTCCGTTGTGCATACCCAGCAGCCTTTTTCTGTACGCTGGCCATCCAAGGCCTCATCTGAGTTCCATGCAGCAGAACGCGTGTTCCACGCTTCCTCCAGGGAACTGGCACCTGTCCCTTGTCCTGTACCCTGGCTGCAGGCCACTTCTGCTCAGTGTCTCACTTCTAAGATCCCACCTCAAGAACCAAAGCAACTCTCTAAAGCCTGCGCAGTGTCAGTATCTGAACGTGTAGCTGCAAGTGCGCGAGTAAGTGATGGTGTTGTTTCTTCTTCACTGTCTTCCTGCCTCTTGCTCTTCCACTACTGCCTGGCCAGCTTGCAGTTCTTGGGCATCTGAAAGGAGAGAGGGGTAAGGTTGTGAGGAGAGGAGGGGAGAAAGCAAGAGGAGAAGCTGCTTGTATCAAAAGCAAAGGATGTGCATTAAGTGTACATTTCAATCCCTGTGCCCTTTTTCAGGTTTTATTGAATTTTGCAACATTGATCTTCTGACTCAATGGGAAGAACACTAAGGCCAGCTGACAATATTTGATCCTGACAGTGAGTTGAGCTGGTTTCATCTGTTACCTGTTTAGGGAATCCAGAAGAGCATTCTGAAAGATGTCTGAGAGGCAAAGTGGCAATTATTTATTGATTATTACTGGACAAAAATAGCTAGATTTTCATTTGCTTATGTTTGACAAATATAAAAAAAATTATGTCCTCATTTCTCCTCCTTCAAGACTCACCGCTTTGCCATCGAGATTCCTTGTATGGTATTCCGACTTATTTCATCCCAGAAACCATCTTCCTCCTCCTGCTGTCACCCAACTTTTAAAAGTGTTGTAACTTCCCTGATTTATCTCAAAAAGTCTTTTACTCCTTTCAACCTTAACCTTGTCTGCTCTGTGAACTCCTTCGACCTGCACCACAGTTTCTCGTTCTTAAAAATGTAATCAAACAAAATCGAACTGAACACTGTCATCATTAATGACCCATCTACAACAAAAACGTTCCTTTTGAATCATCCCGGAAATTATCACAATTTCAGACAGCCTCATTGCTAACACATTGCTAGGCAATAAAACCAGGAGGAAGACTAGTGTTTTGTTGTGTGAATTGTGTGGAGGTACAAAGACGACACTATTCTGTGCAATATGAATATCCTACCTCCTGCATTTTATTAGAGAATGCATATGATTGGAGGAAAATGGCATATTTCTGGCAGAACAACTATTATCTCCTTTGTTCTACACATTTAGTTTCTTTCTGCAGATTGTAGAATTTGTCTTCTCTCCACTCTCAGCCGAAATTGTTCAACTGAATTTTACAATCCTAATCTGCATGCAGGATAAGTTAATAACAATCTGCTGATAACACTTGGTTAATTTAATATATTTCCTGTTGAATTCTTTGACATAGGATTAATCCTGGGTTTCCATTCTTTATCACAGAAGTTGTGCGACAGTTGTAACAATCTAAAGGCCCGAGAAAGACAATTGAATATGCAGAGCTGTCGAATTAAAGTGATTCACAGTGCCAGAGTTCTGACCTAGAAGACTGTTTGCCAGTAGCAAATCTGCAGCCCTTTCTTTTCACTCTGAATAGAATAGTGGCTTAAGTACGCCACTGATACACTCTGACACACTTCACACTCCATGTAGGACAGGAACAGAAAGACATTATAAAGTAAAAGAAAGAGGGTTATAAATGTGGAGCCTCTGGCACTGGATAGTAAACCACTCTGCTTCAGCCATGCAATTGTTAAGACGATTTTTTTTGTAGGCTATTTCATAATTATGTGACCAGACAAAACTACGGTAATGGTGGCACCATTCTTCCAAGCATATCTCTGTAGTTTTTTGTATTAGTGCTAATATATGTGTATACTCATGCTGATAAGAGTGGTGACAGAAAAATAACTGACAGCTGCGGACTTCAGAAATGAATTGGATAAAAGAATCTTTTTTATGCCCCTCTGCCACATCAGACACTGGAGTACATGTCTGTTCTCTGCATGCCAGATTCTACTCTAACAGAGTCAGGCAGAAGCTACTTATTCATCTTCTAGAAAAGACCCATCAAAGATCCCTAGACACAAGCAGATTGTTTCTTTGCATAAAGAATCAGAGCCAAAATCTTTGGGAATATCAGAACTTTGCTGATAGGATTTGTAGTAAAGCTAGAAGTAATGGAATTCCTCTCCTTTAATGTTCATGATGTTGAGGACAGAAGACATAATCATCAACTGTTTTTCCTTTAAGGACAATTTTTCTGTGCACATTGTGGTAATTATCTGTGTTGTTTAAAGCTAGTTTGACTGCCTGCTGGTTACTGCTATAGAGCTTTTTTTAAACCCCTCAACACTAAGTTACTGAGGTTATTTAGAAAGGGAAACTTTCAAATGTTGGTGCATTGCTGAAATAAATCTCTTATTAATGTAATATGGATTCTCTATTTTTATGTTTTTGTCCAAAACAGTGCAACTGTTTTAAAATAAGCAGTGAAAGTGAATTTATTTGTAAAAATCCTGATGCTATGGCTGACCAGTATAATTGAGGTGTAGTGGAGAACGGACTCTTTAAAGGTCCACTCTGTGTATTTTTGAAGTTTAATTTAAAATAGGATGCCTCCATTGAAATGTTGATAATTTTGAAAATTTCGAACATGAATTCCAAACCAATACCATAAATGTTTCAAAACTCTACATCTAAAAGTATACTGAACAGAAAGGTCATCATCTTAATAGCTGTAGTGTTGTTGCCCTTTTACATTCAAAGGTTATTTATACTTTATTACAGAAATTTATTTATCTGGATTCAAACTCGGCAAGAATGCAAGAATGGATGATTGGAAATTATCATAAACGTGCGATTTGAAATCAGTTGAGAACTTTAGTAACCAGTGCATCCAAGGGACCCGAGGTGTCCCAGAAAGTTTTGGTGAGAATGTCTGAATGGAAAGTCATGTCGGCTTTAAAATGGATTCCATTTATCTCAGTGAGCTTCTCAGGTCAGTCTGAGTGAGCTGTGGCAGCCTGAATGCATCAACCTCTTGAATCACAAAGACTAGTCTCCCGTTTCTGCGAAAATAAATTCAAGGGTTGCGAGAAGTTACTGTATGGTAAAGTTTGGAGGTCATGAGTGCTTTTTTAAAATCCTGCTAAATTATGGAGGTCAGTGGTAAATTAGTGATGATTTACGCAGGAGTGATGTGGCAGATTTGTACCATAGCTGCGACAGTGCTGACGGTGCTCCATAGTAGAACTTGGGGCTAGAACGCTGTTTTTAGACCATGCTGTGAACCTAGTCTATATTGCTACGTGTAATCTTTTTGTTGTTTAGCCTTGTAAACACTTCAGTCTAGCGAATACTCAACAGTAATCTTAACATTTATTGGCAGTAGTTTTACAGATCTGATTTTGCTTGCTCTTTGAAAAGTAGATACCTTATCTTGGACCCAGAATAAACGAGCTGGCTTAGAATTCTGTACCTGAGAATGCAATAGCTAAAAATATCTCGTAGCCGCAAAATTTTCACAGAAGCATATTGTGGAAGAATTGGAAGTTGTCTAGCCTCCTTGCAACATCACAATTCTTTTGAAAACCTGGCCTTGTTTTCTTTTCGGAGTCATGAAATAGCACAAAATGTTGTCAACGTTCCTGTTGAACAGGACCCCAGACAGAAGATGCGGGCTATGTCGGAAAGGAGGGATTAAGATGCAGAGCATAAAGTAGGAATTAATTCTGCTTAACCCATTCACTTTGAAGTTTTTTTAAAGGCTGCAGTTGCATTGCTACACCAAAAGAAAAATTAGTTACCTTTCAAAAAATATCTGTTGATTAAGTGGTTCTGTGTCTTTCACTATTACACTAGAAGAAAAATATGCTGTCAGTTTTGCATAATGGAACCATATGTTTAAAGGTTATGATGGATGCTCAGTAATTGAAGTATTCACCGTTTTCCGAAGTAATCATGGCCACTCACGGAATTGTTCTCTTAAACCACTGGGCAAGATTTTATTGGTAGCTGGGGATGAGCTAGGAGGCGGGGGTGTCTGGTAGAATGCCGGGGGGTGGGGGCTCAGCCAGTAGGACCCCCCAGTGCCAGGTCATTTTACCAGCGGCGGGAACAGCAACAATTCCACCCCTTGCCTCCAGTTGGTGGGTGGGCAGTTTAGACAACTAAAGGCCCATTTAAGAGCCATTTCTTGGGCCGGCGGCATTTTAGCAGCAGCGTAGCGGGCCCCTGCTGTGTGGGAATGCCACCTGAGTGTGCCAGCCTCCCCACGGCTTCCTGAGATGAGAGGGTGGGGGTGGGAGGGGGGGCATTGCATCCGGAGGCTCCATGGCCCCAGGAAAGGGGCCCTTGTAGCAAAGGACACCCCATTGCTCCTAGAATGTTTTCTTTGCCCTGGCAGTGAAGATGGTTTTCTAACACTGCTGAGGGGAAATCTCTCTTGTTCTCCTTACAGCTATGGTAGCAGCTACCTCTCTCGGTGGCATTGCTGAGGCTGCAGAGCTGCTGGCCCTCTGATTGGGCCAGCAGCATTAAGTGCCCACTTGCTGACTTTAATTGTCCATTAAGGGGCTGTTGCCAGGAGGGTTGCCACCATGGTCCCCTTAACTACCTGCGCAGTCTTGGGAACCACATTTGGCCCCGACGTTGAGTCTTACACCCTCCTGTTAATATCTTGGTAATTGTCTCTTATTAGATGTCTACCAGCCTTAAACACGCTTTTGATTATGTTTCAGCACACATGTAGCGTTGTTAATTACATCCAGAGCTGAATTCAAGGAACCAAAAATAACTATTCTGAAAATTCGGAAAAGTCTGCTCAATCCTATCAAGTGCAGAAAAAAGCAGAATTTGGGGGCTTTGATTTCATTTTCTCAGGATCTGTTGCTGTTCTCTGGAAAGAAACTAGGCTAACACAGCAGGACACTCCTTCACAGGGAGCTGGACCTATTCCAGTTAATAAACTTAGAGAGTTATCCTCAAAGTTTGTGGTTTAAAGTATTATCCAAGGTGCCTTTACTTACTCTCCTGAATGTTACTGGATTATATACTGTGAGGACAGGTTTTTAATCAGTAAGGGAATCCAGGGTTATGGGGAAAAGGCAGGAAAGTGAAGTTGAGGGTTATCAGATCAGCCATGATCTCATTGAATGGCAGAGCAGACTCGATGGGCTGAATGACCTACCTCTGCTCCTATATCTTATGGTCTTATGGGGTAACAAATAATGAATTAGTTTTAAACAATAGCTTGTCTTCTGTATAAATGGCTTTTCCAAAGTGCTGAGGATGTTACAGTGAAGCTAGGTACAAATTGACGCATGAGTATTCCAGTTTATGCTAAGTATGCATACTTTGTTATTAAAATTTCGAGACAAAGCACTAGGAACTGAAATGGTTGTGCTTCTAATCTAGTGATTCCAATAGAGCTGCAAAACTGGAATCTACCCAACAATGTGGAAAATTGCCCGTGTATATCCTGTCCACAAAAAGCAGAACAAATACAATCCATTCAATTGCTGCCTTATCCATCTAGTCTCAATCATCATCAGTGATAGAATGTGTTGACAACAGTATGATCAAGTGCCACTTATTTAGCAATAACCTGTTCACTGATGCTCCATTTAGGTTCCACCAGGACCACACAGCTCCAGACCTCATTACAGCAATGGTCCAAACATGGATAAAAATAACTGAATTTCAGAAGTGAAGTGAGAGTAGCTATGCTTCAAATCAAGGCAGTATTTAACTGAGTGTGGCATCAAGGAGTGCTTCAATGAAAGTTGAAGTCAGTTGGAGTCAGGAGGAAAACTCCATTGGCTGGAGTCATACTTAGCACAAAGGTTGGAGACCAATCATTCCAGCCTCAGGGCATCAGTGGAGTTCCTCAGGATAGTGTCCTAGGCCCAACCATCTTCAGCTGCTTCATCAATGACCTTCCCTTTGTCATAACGCCAGAAATGGTATGTTTGCTGATAATTGCACAACGTTCAGTCACATTTGCGTCTCCTCCGATAATGAAGCAGTCTTTGTCCAACTACAGCAAGGCCTGGACAACATTCTGGCTTGGGCTGATAAGTAGCAGTAATATTTACATCACACAAGCACCAGGCAATGACTATCTCCAACTAGAAATGTCCAACCACCTCCCCTTGACATTCAATGGCATTACCATTGTCAAATCCCCCATCATCAACATCCTAGGGGCTACCATTGACCAAAACCATAATTGGGCAAGCCTATCAACATTGTGGCTACAAGAGCAGGCCAGAGGCTGGGAATTGTGTGGTGAGTAACTCACCTCCTGTCTCCCCAAAGCCTGTTCAACGATTTACAAGGCACAAGTCAGGAGTGTGTTGATTGCTCTCCACTTGCCTGAATGAGTGCAGCTCCATCAACACTTAAGACACTCCACACCATCCAGAACAAAGCAGAAAACTTGGTCAGCACCACATTCGCCACTTTAAACGTTCACTCCCCCCCACCCCGCCACCAACAGTGCACAGTGACTGCAGTGTGTACCATTTACAAGATGCATTGTAGCAACTCAAAGGAAGCAACTCACAAACACATGACTTCTACCACCTAAAAGAAGGGCAACAGGCACATGAGAGCACCACCACCTCCACGTTCCCAATCGGATCTATACACTGTCTTGACTTGGAAATATATCATCATTCCATCATCACTGGGTCAAAATCCAGGAGCTTCCTACCTTATAGCACTTGGAGGAGTACCTTTACCACCTGGACTGAAATGGTTCGAGAAGGCAAATCAGCACCAGCTTATCAAGGTGAAATAAGAATGGACAATAGGTGCTGGCCTTGTCAGTAATACCCACATTCTGTGAATGAGTGGGTTATAAAGAAGAATGTACAAGTATCTTTGTTAGGGCATCCTTTCCAAAAGCTTCCCTGTCAAAGGACTACTCAGCAATAATGTCAACTTAGTGTAAGATCAACATATATTAGTCAATTAAAATGAACACCTAAAGATTGAGTCTCTGCTTTTGCCTTGGGATTTATAAGGAAAAGAGCCTATTCCACAGCAGTTTCAATTTTTAAAGACTTGTTCCATCAATATCAACCTGCCATTCATTCACCTGGGGAAGTGGGAAGGTCTTTTATAGCATAGAATCACAGAATTGTTATGGTGTAGAAGGAGGCCATTCGGCCCATCATGTCTGCACCGACTCTCTGAACGTGTAACTCACAGTGAGATACAGCAAAGTTTTGAGTTTGTCAAAATTCAGAAATATAATAACCACTATCAGCGGCTCAATGTCAAAGCAGCACACATTCTTGCATCCACAGTTGACAACCCTAATAGCATAGAAGGAAGGGAAGTCGAGTGATTCAATATGAGAAAGGTCCAAATGAGAGAGAAGTCTAAAACACCTCCATAAGCCATGATGAGCCTAGTTTCTCAAAGTTTGTTCTTCCAATACAAATCTCATCCTTCTTGCAAAGGAATGAAATACTTGTTTTAACAATATGAGTATTTACTGTCAGGTCACTATGCAGTGATCAAAATATCAGTATCATTGTGCAGTGATAATGGGTATCAAATGCACTAATGATGCAAAACACACTTCCTAAAAAATGTTGCAACCAAATTGCTTGCATGCCTGTCCTGAAGAGTGATTTCTTTTTTTTTTCTATCCTGAATGAAGAAATTATCAGTCATACCAAGAGGAGGTCTTGTGGTTCAGTGGATAGCATCCCTACCTCTGAGCCAGAAGCTCTGGGTTCGAGTCCCACTCTAGGAATTGATGCGTTCCTAACGTGGTCAAATGGGTTGAGTATCAACTTGTAGATCCCTCCAACACACGCCAATGGCAGGCGGTAAGAGCGGGAGAGATCAGCCAAGTGATGGAAAGAAATTGGAGCCTCTACCATCATTATCCTTTGGTCTAGACTACAACGTGCATGTAAAAGTGTGAGTGGCCACAGAAACTTGGACTCTTTGTGGGGGCTCGGTTTGCTGCATAGTTGGTGTGGACCAGATTGAGGTTAACAGCACGAAGTTCAAGCCCTGTTCTGGCCGGGGTGTGGAATCAGGACCTACCTTTGGTGGAGCTTGTGGTGCTGTGGGTCGGACCTGTCTTCAGGCAGAGAACTGGAGAAGTCGCACTAAGTGAAATGGTTGAATAACTGGACATGCAATGCTACTTTTTTTTATTCATTTATGGGATGTGGGCATCGCTGGCTAGGCCAGCATTTATTGCCCCGTCCCTCATTGTTCTTGAGAAGTGGTGGTGGGCTGCCTTCTTTAACAGCAGGAGTCCCTGTTGCAACAGTGTCACTGTTTCAGATTTTTTTTAAAAAACCTTCACATGGTTTAAGGGATGAAAAGATTATGTCATTTATTATTTCCCCATCTCTCTGGATTTCAGGCTGGGGAGAGTTTTGAAAATAGCAACCAGGATGGTGGAGGCAAGGAGTGGTGTCCGGGTAGACTGAAATACACAAGGCTGTGTGACAATAAGATTACATGTAGCGATCTACACTGAGCTTACAACATGCTCTGCAACCAATACCCTATCCCTATGTTCTCATTATGGAGGGCCGTTGACAGTGTCATATCTGTGGTACAAATCTGCCACATTACTACTGTGTAATTCATTACTAATTTACTGCTAGTCTCTGTAATGTAACATACATCACTTGTGTAATAAAAAAACAAAATTCTGGAAAAACTCAGCAGGTCTGGTCGCATCTGTACAGAGAGAAACAGAGTTAACATTTTGAGTCCATACGACTCTTCACCAGTTATTTGGAGTTGAAAGTTTAACTCTATTTCTCTCTCCACAGATGCTGCCAGACCTGCTGAGTTTTTTCAGCATTCCCTGTTTTATTTCAGATTTCCAGCATCTGCAGTATTTTGCTTTTATTTTTGCTTTTACATCACTTGTGTTGCCTACTGTACATTGGGACCCACCTGAGATGAGAAACTACCAAGCTCGGAAAATGAGAAACAGACATGTTTTATACATATTTGCCCCTTTGAATGCAAATTTCATGGTTTCAATATGTCTTTGGACTTTACCTTTCTCATAATAAAAATCTTTCATTGTACCAATTTTATCAGCAAGCTTTGGGGAAAAATAAACACACTGTTTGACTTCTTTTGGCTTAGTGCAACATTTCACCCTCTCTTTTGAAATTCAGACTACTCTGGTTTAGCTAAAAATGCAAATGTTCCATTACACCGCACATTCTAAAACTTCAGCTATGTTTACTTAGCATTTCAAACCTAGCTTCTCTTCTGATACACCAAAACCTTCAGACCAGCTGTATTTAATTCAATTAAGACACACACACACACACATACATAGACTATCTAGGCCCCATTATTCCTACCTTACAATAAATCCCAATAACATTATGAAAATTATTATATTTTCATGACACTCTTCAATTAACGGTAGTTAACGCAACAGAAACCAAAGTTTGGGCCTCTCCTATGCCTGGGTTAACTAATCACTAAATACAAACACTGAGTCATCAAAAAAACTGCTAATTATAGAACTTTTGAATTTAGATTCTAATCACAATTAATCAAAACATAATTCAATTTGCAAACAAGCATGCAAAATTGATGGCAGGAAAAGAGCCAGTTGTCCATCCAGCCTGTCCTACACAAGTGCAATGCCCTGTCCACCACAATATATACACTCCTCATTCGAGCTGATGGTTATGCAATCCGGGAGACGTTAGAAACCAGTTAAAAATTCGGACCAGCTCGGTTCGGGGAGTAAAAGCTGAAGAGTTCCTCTCTGACCTCAAAACTAGTCCAAAAGATTACACTGGCCACAATTAATGTCATACAGCACCAAGTGTTTGTGAGAGGAGATCTGTACACCCAGCCAAAAACAGGTCTGGCTCTTGGGCTGAAGAAAGTCAGAGTTCACCACATGAGCTGACAGCTGTTCTTGAGGTTTGTTATTCTCTGGGAAAGGAATTGCCTCACGACATTGAACATAGTCCTGCTCTCGTATAGATTGAGATTTTTTTTCCATCGTCCCCTCTAGTTTAGTTGAAACAAACCACGTACACAAACGCAAACTATTCTCCTCTTCATCGTATAAACCTTGATCAAATGATTCCCAAGTTTACACTTCTCTAACGTGTAGAATCCCAGCACTTTGAGCCTATCCTAGTCCTACAAAATACTCCTGTATCCATGAAGTCATTTGGAAGCTAATTAATATATAAATCTGCCATTTGTTTTTTTTTTCATCCTGAGATAGTTGACTCGCTATGGCAATTATAATCAGAACCATGACCAATTGCTAAATCTGGCATGGGTATAGTTTCATTCAGCAGACCCTACTCTCTTTATCAGTGAATATTTTCCCAATGTTTCCATGTGCCTTTCTTCATGCTAAGTGTGCATTAGCAGTTTCAGTGAGCATGTCCAGTGTTTCAATTGTCAATAGTCTTTTTCATATGTGTCTCTCTCTCTCCCATGTGTTGCAAGGTTCATTTGAACCAAGGGCTTCACATTATTACATAGATTTTACTCAGTGAGATGAAGTGTTTGACATGAACTGTCTTTCTCCAATACAATACAATGTGTTATAATGTTACAATTCATTGCCTTCTTAACCTCCAAGTGCTAATAACCTTCATAGGTTGCAAACAAAAATGATTTCTTCCAAGCATTGCAGTCAATACAATTGTAATGCTCTGTGTTGGGCAGGAGTATTAGATTAAACAACTCAGCAGATAAAGTATTTCTCTATGGTCTAATCCACGTTATGCAATATTTGTAATTTATAGTCAACGTAAGTCTCATTTTTATTGCAGTGATACTTAAATTACTGGTATGTAATGCAAAATGTTATTTTTACAGTTCCTGTTTAAATTATGGAAATACAGATGTGCACTAATAGTGGTTATAAATAATGATTTTACTGTAAGCTGTTTTCAAAATGGTCATTTCCACTCCCTTGATAAATGATGAGGGGAAATACTGTTTTCAGAAAGATTGCAACTGAGCCATCAAATTCTCATCTCAATAAATAAAGCAATATAGATAGTACCCCTGTACTAACATAGTAAATATTCAGTACTTTTTCTTCACACAGACTCAAGACCATATGGATAGAAATGCTCGACCACTAAATTACTTTTCAGTTCCCATAATATACAAGTGTTACACTTGTATATTACAATTGAGAAAATTCCATAAATAATCTATATTCCCCTTATAGTGCTTTGTACATTATGAAGCAGTGACATTGAATTTTGAATGTAACTTCCCTCAGGTGGTATTTTTGCATTATATCTCTAGGAAAGATGATGCTTATCCCAAAGCAGTTACATTGTGATGTTACAACACTCTCCTAACATTAATTTAACTGATCTGCTGACACAAACCTTTTATTTAGTTTTGAACAAAACATCTCCAAGATGGAATAAACCTTTGTGGTATTTCAGCTGACATGGCCATTACTAGCATGTTACTTTTGTGCCTTTTGTAACATTCTGGGTCTCTCTGGCATTGTGCCGTTTGCAAAAAGATCATCTCTGCAAATATATTTTGAGTGACAAAACAGTAAATCAAATTAGTGACAATGAAGCTCTTTGCAAAAACATAAGAGCAGTGCGTTAGTTTGTTGCAGAATGTGAAAAGCATATTAAAGGAGAAAAGACTTCTTTTGTTTTCTTGACTTTTATCTTGTACACATTTAAATGCATAACTGCTCACACCAGACACACCAGTGCTTAAGTCATAAAGTATTAAACAGGTTTACCAGAATCATTAAACCCACCCAGACAGAGTGTATGAGTTGTGGACCATCCACTGGGTTAATTTCCTTTTAATAACAGAGTTTCAAAGTGCTCTATTTCGCAAGAATGCCCTATTAATAAAAACTCCTGCCCACTGGAAAAGCTAAGTTTTCTGTAATGAAAAGAATGAAACAATAGCTTCTTTATTAAAGCAGAGCCCCAAATCGAATGGTTTCATGATATTTGTGAAATATTTAAGCTTGATTTCCCCGTCATGTTATTGCCTCAGGTCTCAGTGCTCAGTATGTGCTTCGAGATCCTGCCCTGGATACTGGAACCTCTCTGCTGTGTGTAAATCTGGAGTATGAAACCACAATCTGCTTTGTCAGCTTCCTTTAGCAAAATCTATTGCATGTTGCAGATACATCCTGCTTTTGCCTTTGTAGCAGGTTTTAGACCACAATAACCATCATCAGTTAAAGCAACCAGATCCATTACATTTCCTCTATTTCTACAGATCCACATTAGGCTAATATTATCTATTCCCAAAGTGAAAAAGCTTCCAGCTGCCATCAATTATTAATACCTTGCTTGCAGCTAATGTTTTGTTTGAATTATTTAAATGTATCTTCATTTATCAATAAACATAAAATGTTAAACAAAGAATACTAATGAAGGACATAAATTAGACCATAAAATTTATGGTATTATTTACTGTTTGATTTATTAATGCCATATTTCAAATAATTAGGTCGTTGTTTGACTAACATTTATTTGAACTGAGATCATTATGTACTTTTCAGCAGCATTTTCTGTGTAAAACTCTCCAAACTATGGTATACGTTAGTTCAAAAATGATTGCTGTTGCTTTATGCAATGTTTGTAAAAAATAGTATGTTTTTTCTACATCAGTTTATATATATATAAAGACAGGAGCATCTCAGTGTCTAGAACATTGGGTACTTCACCTGGTAGACCCAAGTTCAAATCCCAGTCTGCTCTGACACTTAGACACTCCCTAAGGGAATAGCCCTTTGCATCATGGGAGAGAATGAGGCTAGGAATATTGGAAAAAAGTACACTTGGCATTGATGCAGATATCTGTAGCTGAGCCATCCCGCCATTCTGGATGAGAATTGGGGGAATGTGGGTGCCCAACTTGTAGGAAGGGAAGAAAAACAGGGAAATTTTACTCATCTCCGCTCCCAAACCCACCTAAAAACGTGATACGTTGATTTGTCGCTTTAAATTTTGTTGAAATGAACTAATCCTACAAGGAAAGCTTAGTTCACTTTATAAACGAGTTGATTATTAAAGATGTCAGAGTTTTATTTGTGAAAATAAATTTCATTCTTCAACTCATTTTAAAAACTAAGTCCAAAACTTTAAAAGAGGTTTTGTCACTAAAAAGAGAATCTCAATTACGCTGTAAACCTGAATGCTGTATAAAATGAAAAATATGCTTACTGTTATCTTTAAGCTATTACTTATTTGGGTATTTTTAAACTTGCTGATGTGGAGTCAACTGAAAGCAAACATTTTGTAGAGAACCCTTTCTTCAATAACAACTTGACGTTGCCCTCCAGTAATAGCATAAATTGTAGTATTATTGCCTGCTATCTTCATTGATGAGGTAGACCTTCCTGGTATAATAGACATATAACAATGTTTAGTTTCTCTGATCTGAAGAGTTTTCATACTAGAATGGTAGATACTGCTGTATTTTTTTTTGAAATGCTACACTGGCATCCTAGTGACAGGGCTATAACATTAAATTAACGTTGCACTCAATACAGAAAGGAAATGGGTTAGAGATATTTTTCCCTGTTCTTTAATGACTGTAATGGTGGAACTGGTAGAAAACTGGGAAATCAACTTAATTTTCTCCCTTTTATCTGCTCCCCTGTTTTCCACCAGAAAAAAGAAAGTGAAATTGATAATTAAACAAAAACAAAATCCCTATTTGCTTCTTCAGGCCTGGCCGATGAGGTTCCATAGAAAGAAATTTCCATTTGATCGTGTGGTAATTCATCCATTTGTTGAGGGGGAGTCGGTTCAACAGCAGGACAGCGAAAATGTTGGTGGAAGGTTTTCTTTAACAGTATGGGTTTTGCTGCAATTATGAACTACTATTTGTTTGCTACTGTTGTAGGTGAGAGGAAAATATCTGAAAGTGAAGGCTCTGCTGGGAACTATCTGCCCACAAAAGTCGTCTTAAAACCCAATCTTTCATCCAAACTTTCACTTGCCTGTCCTGACTCTCCAGCTATGGTTTTGTGCATGTTCATTTGTATCCCCTCTGTTGAAGGGATAAAAGGTACTATTATAAATACAATTTCATGTTATCACATTGTTGTGCTAGTTGCTGGTAAGTTAAACTGTTATTTTTCACATTGGACTGATCACGATTAAACTAATCCTTTGTCAACCCCAACGACCCTTCATGATCATACCGTAAATATGAAGAAATGTTTTCTCCAGCTTGTAATAATAAAAAGGAATATTATATAAAGAAATAAACCTATAGCAGAAGCTAATTAAATAGCTGTAAGAGTAGAACCTGTCAGAATGTTGCAACTTTAAAAAAAAACTGCTTCTCTTTAAGTTTAAACAGCTAATTGTACATTTGACTTCCTCAGGTACTTACATAAATTAGCACCAACCCCTGGCGATTCATACATGGAGAGGGTACACAGTTATACAATGCACAGGTAGCATTTATTGAACATCTCTCAGTATAAGCGAATCATCTTTATATCACTTTGAAAAATGAAATTCTCTGAGCTAAATATTATATGTTACTAGTAAGCTGATGGTGCATCAGTTAGAATTTTTTAAAAATTGGACAATTTACTTGTGTGGTTACTGAGATGAATTCTTCCAATTAAAATACATCAGTGGCCCCTTGCTTACCTGCATAAAGAATAGGGAAAAGTTAAAACAAGAGTTGTCCTTGTGGACTTTCTGTTTGTCACATCACTCACAAAAACAACCACATATTTTCCCTCTCACTATCACAATAGTCAAATGTGCAAGGTGACAGCTGCTCTCCTGTGTCCTGAACCTTCAGCTGAATACCAACCTTGGCAAGCCTTGTCCAGCTGTCATTGTTGTGGTTAATGTGTGTTTTCCTTTCTGAACAGTACTTCTGTGGATAATAGGAAGTTGTAAACTTAGTTTAACCCCATTCATATCAGGATGAACTAAGGTCACTTTGAGGTTTGCCAATGCTACTAATTCAGCGTCTTTAAAAAATAAACTGTTTGCTGACCATTTTACCACCTACTGGTAATGTGTTTTTTAACAAAAGCCTCTGTAATGCCAGTTTCAATTATAACTTCTGGTTGTAAATTAACAGAACAAACACAATGGGGGATGATCTCTGATGTTTTGACTGAATTCATAAACTTGCTCTTTGTCTGTGTTTGTGATTTTCCATAAATAACAA
Organism: Cetorhinus maximus; assembly: GCF_964194155.1. Taxonomy (NCBI): domain Eukaryota; kingdom Metazoa; phylum Chordata; class Chondrichthyes; order Lamniformes; family Cetorhinidae; genus Cetorhinus; species Cetorhinus maximus. The sequence continues at coordinate 98,530,633 of NC_135896.1, forward strand.
TGTGTGGAAATCTTCACGCTCACCACATGACTAATGTTACCTGTTTAATTTCTGCTATCTGTGCCCAAAATGCTATTTTCCCTTTACTTAGCAACCACATGTGTTGACACTAATTTTTTGATTTTTCATCAAACCATCTCGAATCTTCTTCCATCCAGTCACAGCTGCTGTGGTAATGCCTAACGGATGGTGCGAACAGGACCACTCAGAAACTGGTCTGGGTCAGGCCCAAGTTGCCTTTTGCTGAGTCCAGGCTTGGGCATAATTTGATACAATGGATTAATTGTTCTTTTCGCTAATGAACAGTTCATTCCACAGATCTAAAGAACCTGATGAATCTACCAATCTCAGCCTCGAATATACTCAGCGGCTGAGTGCTCGGGGTAGTGTATTCCAAAGATTCACTACCTTCGGCATGAAGAAATTCCTCCTCACTTCAGTATTAAACGATTGACCCCTGTCCTAAGAAAATGCTCCAAGTTCTAGACTCTCCAGCTAAGGGAAACAACCTCTCAGCATCTACCCAGTCAAGCCCCTTCAGAACCTTATATGTTTCATTGAGATCACCTCTCATCCTTCTAAATTCCAGAGAGTTTAGGCCTAATCTACTCAACCTCTTATTGGATTGGAAACTCATGCACTCAGTTGTGTACAAATTTATTTCAGCATTTCCTCTACAATGGTGACTAAACAAATGGGAGGGCAATGAACTGGATCATTGCTTATCATTGTTGTGCTAATGCTGTTTTGTTAATGACCCAGGAAGTGTGCAGTGATTATGTGGTAGTGTCTACAAAGTCGGTGTCTGTATCAGAGTTTCTTAATTTACAAGAATTATACAAACTTTCTGACTTTTTCTGAAATTATATATTTCATCTTAACTAGGTTACAATCCATAATCAGTTGACTATCAGCCAATTGTTTTGACGCAGTAAAGGTCTTCAATAAAATGGAGTGAATATATCCAATGAACATTCAACCAAAACTTACATTTGCAAATTTATGGACATCCTGTACAGAGACCACTCTTTAGTAGTTCCTAGCAAATACGTGTCACAAACCATCAGGATCACTGCTGCATGCAAGAAGGATGCCATCTGTCACCATGGTCGCTTTCCCACACTCTGGAAACTCTGGCAGAGGACATCAAAGCTGACCAAAGCATGCAGGAAATGATCATTGGCAAATGGCCAATTCTCTAAAAGAATCAAGCAGATCTGGTACAAGAAGAATTGATATTTATTGACCAGAGATAAAGTTGTTGGATCAAAATCCCTGGGACATGGTGGCTCAGTTTGGTAACGGAGTGTGTAGCCAATGGGTGCTGCCTAATGTCAGTTTGAGTTTATTGGCAGAATCTAGAAGGGATCAAAGTGTGTTCTGGCAGAAGGGCATGAGTCTGTTTTCCTCTTGGTATTGAGAGAGGACGATGATGCAGATGTTGCTGTGGTAACTGCTGCTGTCAAGGCCCTCTATTGTTTCTCCTACTTCCCAGTCAGCAGGTGGGTGACCATGGCTCCAAGAAGGTCAAAACTCCCTTACTGAAGGGACCCTTAAACTCACTTAGGTGGTTTTCCGTTTGGATATTGGTGGCATGCAATTTGTGGATTTCTGTCTATTTTTTAACTTGCTTTGTGAAGTTGTCACTAAGTTTCCTTAGCTTGGTGAGCCTGTGTCTGCATCATCTGACGGCTGCATTGTGTTGTCTCCTTGTGGTTCCAACCATTGAATTATTAATGTAACCACCAATGGCACTACCATTTCTGTTAAGTACATAAGAAATTGGAATAGGGGCGAATCATTTGGCCTCTGAAGCCTACTCCACCATTCAATAAGATCGTGGCTGATCTTTGACCTCAACTCCGCTTTCCCACCTGATTGCCATGTCCCTTGACTTCCCTAATAATCTGCCAATCTCAACCTTGACTATGCTCAGTGACACAGTGCTCAGGATAGAGGTATTCCAAAGATTCACTACCTTTGGCATGAAGAAATTCCTTCTTACTTCAGTATTAAATGATTGACCCCTGTCCTGAGACAATGCCCCAAGTTCTAGACTCTTCAGCCAAGGGAGACAACCTCTTAACATCTACTCTGTCAAACCCCCTCAGAACCTTATATGTTTCATTGCGATCACCTTTATTTCTTAATTCCAGGGAGTATAGGCTCAATTTACTCAACCTTTCATTGTAGAACAATCCCCTCGTCCCAGGAATTAATCTAATGAACCTTCACTACACTGCATCCAAAGCAAGTATTTCCTTCCTTAGATAAGGAGATCAAAACTATGCACAGTAATCCAGGTGTGGTAATCTGGAGTCCTGGGGTATGTCATGTTCTATTCCAGAAATCCAGCGGGTAAAGAGTAATACTGGAGCCTAATCTTTACTCAGTCTTTTATTTACTTATGGAGTGAAACATTACAAGCATACACCTAACTCAGCCAGAGTTTTGGTAAATATATGTGCTCAAGTGAAACTCCTATTAATGTCCTCCACCTGCATACAATTTAACACAATTGATGCGCAATTAGCAGATCACAATCTCACTAGTTGGCACTGGGGATGTTGTGTAGCCGTTCCGAGGTTTTCAGGGCTGTGGAAGTTTACAGATCGTCTGTGTTGCTGGAGCCAGGTGACGGGTGCACTTTGATGACTTCAAAAGCATTGCCATGTGAGCCTAAAGTCGACAGACTGTTCCAGTTTTTACTCCTAAAGTGCTAAATAATTGTTTTAGTAAGTAAGTGGCCAGGTTTCTGGGTTGACTTTCAACACTGTGCCTTCAGGAATAATTCCTTGTGTCCTTGGTAACTTGGTTTAGCATCATCACTCTATACAGTGCCAACTCAGCTCAGTTGGTTACACTTTTGCTACTGAGTCAGAAAGCTGGGGTTAAAGTCCTGCTTCAGCACATGGCATAGGCTGGCACACCAGTGCCACACTGAGGTAGTGCTAAATTGCTTGAGGTGGGGAGATGCCATCTTTTGAACGAGGTATTAAACTGATACCTGCTCTTTACTGGTGGACATAAACGATTCTATGGCATGATTTTTTAAATAATGCAGAAAGTTTACCTTGTCTTTTAACTGCCATTTAAAAAAACATTCATTCACGGGATGTGGGCTTCGCTGGCTGGGCCAGCATTTATTGCCCATCCCTAGTTGCCCTTGAGAAGGTGGTGGTGAGCTGCCTTCTTGAACCGCTGCAGTCCAACACCCAGCGCTGTTAGGAAGGGAGTTCCAGGATTTTGACCCAGCGACAGTGAAGGAACGGCGATATATTCCCATGTCAGGAAAGTGAGTGACTTGGAGGGGAACTTGCAGGTGGTGGTGTTCCCATCTATCTGCTGTCCTTGTCCTTCTAGATGGTAGTGGGTGTGGGTTTGGAATGTGCTGTCTAAGGATGGTACATACTGCTGCTACTGTGCATTGGTGGTGGAGGGAGTGAATTTTTGTGGATTTGGTGCCAATCAAGCGGGCTGCTTTGTCCTGGTGTCAAGCTTCTTGAGTGTTGTGGGAGCTGTACTCATCCAGTCAAGTGGGGAGTATTCCATCACACTCCTGACTTGTGCCTTGTTGATGGTGGACAGACTTTGGGAGTCAGGAGGTGAGTTACTCATCACAGGATTCCTAGCCCCTGACCTGCTCTTGTAGCCACAATATTTATATGGCTAGTTCAGTTCAGTTTCTGGTCAATGGTAACCACCAGGATGTTGATAGTGGGGGATTCAGTGATGGTAAAGCCTTTGAACATCAAGATGGTTGGATTCTCTCTTGTTGGAAATGGTCTTGCCTGGCACTTGCCACTTGTGAGCCCAAGCCTGGATATTGTCCAGGTCTTGCTGCATTTGGACATGGACTGCTTCAGTATTTGAAGAGTCGGGAATGGTGCTGAACATTGTGCAATCATCAGTGAACATACCCACTTCTGACCTTATGATGGAAGGAAGGTCATTGATGAAGCAGCTGAAGATGGTTGGGCCGAGGACACTACCCTGAGGAACTCCTGCAGTGATGTCCTGGAGCGGAGATGATTGACCTCCAACAACCATAACCATCTTCCTTTGTGTTAGATATGATTCCAACCAGTGGAGATTTTTCCTCTGATTCCCATTGACTCCAGTTTTGCTAGCGCTCCTTGACACTCAGTCAAATGCAGCTTTGATGCCAAGGGCAGTCACTCTCACCTCACCTCTGGAGTTCAGCTCTTTTGCCCATGTTTGAACCAAGGCTGTAATGAGGTCAGGAGCTGAGTGACCCTGGCGGAACCCACTCAAAAAAAAATCATTAAAACAAACCTAGTTATTCAATTATTGTTTATGGGATCCTGCCGTGCACAAACTGGCTCCCACTTTGCCTACAGAACACCTGCACTTTAAAAGTAGTTAAAATCACTGTTGGATATCCTGAGGACGTGAATGGCGCAATATAGGTACGAGTTCTTTCTTATGGGACCAAAACATGTTGAGGAGTTAGTGTACGTCTTTGTTGTCCTTACTTCCATCCAATAGGCTGAAGCATTTATTTATCATTCTCAGGGCGCAGAATCCAGCAGACCAGGAAAGATGTGGAAGGCACGTACAGTTGACCTCAAGGTAGATCGGGAAGCTCTCATGGTCAACAATATACGTTTTCTTGTGTACGGAATCAGAAAAAACAGGTCCTGAATGTTTACCATGCATGGCAATACTTCAAAGAAGAAATACTAAAAGCCCATGTGCAACAAACTTTCCACACCCAAAAACTTAATGCTGCTGCATGCAAGAAAGTCCCGAAGGCGAATGACCAGATTTGCTGAGTCACGGATAAACTATCAGCTGCATTGTAGTTTAACATGAAGCAAATTTCCACTGCTGTGACATTTTGCAGCAGAGGCCTCAGAGGGTCAAATCCTCAGCACAGTTAAAGTATTTGTTGTCAGTGCTCACACTGCTCAAGCCATGTCCAGCCAATCCAGCAAAGCTCTGGAAGTGACAGGAAATAGACAGCACCATTGAGAAATGGCAGCAGCACATGCGGACTGAATCAGTTACAGGGCATTTGCAGGTGACAAGTTCATAAATCCCAATTGGCTGTAACTGAAACCCAGCATAAAATGAGCAAACATGCTGTTTCCACATGGAAATCCCTTTTAGGAGCAGTCATTGGCATGTCCAACTATGTCAAAATCAAGGAGTAGCAACATGTGAGTTGACAAGAATGTGAACCTTTATGGGAAAAGATGCAGAACCCAAACTTCAGAAAATTATATCCCCGCTCCCGTCAAAAAATACAAGCCCCCCCAACCCCCCCGTCCAACTTTGCCCTACAATTTCCTCTCCTAATTGTGCAGCCTCTCCCATATTGTGTCACTCTCTGTGTGGCTTTAAGCCAATACACTTGTAAAGAAATGGCACAATGGATAATGCAGAACAAAGAGAACTGAAATTTCAAGTTCAGCTTTGTTATCATCGACCAGGAAAAGTCCTCAGGTTGCAATTCCTTCAGTAATGTTGGATGAAATCGGAGCTTTTCAGCAGAATTTGCCACAATCAAAAACTGCGTTTGCTGAGAGATTCGAGACCTTTACAATACTGGAGATGATTGAAGATTTTGCAACCATTGAATTCGATCCTTTGGATGATGATACCCATCAAGATAAACAGTAAAGCAGCAGAGAGAATGGCAGAAAATGCTTCAGCTCTTTGTTTCATCTGGGACTAAACACCGCTCAGGACTGCTTCCTGATTGGTTAAAATGCCACCAATCATGGAGTTACTTTTTCTTGTCCTCCAGGTCTGGGATCTACACTCAACTCGAAGGTGCTGAAGCCGACTTTGCACATGAAGGAAATGGAACTCGGTGAGCCAAATTTAAGAAGACCATGCCTCAAATATCACTAGGTTAAAGGTTAGATATCACACACAGTCCAGTAGCACTTAAGAGAAACCACATGGCAAAATATACTGCCATCAATCACGCATCAGCGAGGAGATAAATTGTTTGCATTCAATTTTCGCTTAGGTTTTCTTTGTGATTGTTCAGAATATGGCAGCAGTACAATAGGATGGGCAGCATGGGTGGGTAACATGGATGGTTGAATAGAGTGTCGCTGGAATTATTTTGCACCTACTTGGTTTCCAATTTGCAGATCAAAGATAAAAGCAGAAAATGCTGGAAATACTCAGCAGGGTACGGCAGCATATGGAGAGAGAGAGAGAAACAAGAGTTAACGTTTCAGGTCTGTGACCTTTCATCAGAACCGGGAAAAGTTAGAGATGCAGTAGGTTTTGAGCAAGGGGTGGATGGGATAAGGACAAAGGGAATGTTTGTGATAGGGTGGAAGGCAGGAAAGATTGAATGACAGAAGAGTTAGTCTTCCAGGGCCAAGAGGAATGGCGATGGGGCAAGAAAAGAGACAAAGAAACACAAAGATGTGCCTGGACCAGGTGTGCTGCTAATGAAAGCAAAAATTGAGAGAGAAACTGAAACATGCAAAGAAAAGGAAACAAAATGGGGTCAGAGATTACAGTCTGAAATTGTTGAACTTTGAGTCCGAAAGGCTGTAAGCTGCCTAATTGAAAAATGAAATGCTGTTCCTCGAGTTTATGTTGAGCTTCACTGAAACAATGCAGCAGGTCAAGGACAGGTCAGTGTGAGACCAAGGTGAAGAGTTAAAATGACAGGCCCCTGGAAAGCCAGGGTCATGCTTGCAAACTAAACCGAGATGTTCCGCAAATTGGAACAAATTACTTAAAACTGCAGCTCCAAAGCTTGGCTAAATGTATGGCACACCCAGTCACCTCAGCTGCATATATAGAAATCATAATAGCGTAGAAAATTATATCCATAAAAAATCTAATAGAAAAGCAAAATACTGCAGATGCTGGAAATCGGAAATCAAAATAGAAGATGCTGGAAATCCTCATTCCTCTTTCTCCGGCTCTGTACTTGGTTAAGACATATTACATCTCTAACCTCTTCCTATTCCGATGAAAGGTCATTGATCTGAAATTACCCTGTTTCTCTCCAAATATGCTGCCTGACGTGCTGAGTATTTCCAACATTTTCCGTTTTATCCTTATGGAATTGGTGTTTGAGGAACTACAGCCTCATGTAGTCACTATCCCCCGTTCTTGCATTGCTTCCAGATTCATCTCCTTCTCAGTTCTTTAGCCTCTTGTTTACATATTTATGGAGTATACAGATTGCAATAATCTTAAGAGCTTGTAGCAGCTATACCAAAGCATCCTCCCAATCTGTCCATACATCTGAGCCGCTCCTTCAGGAGGAGTTTTTTTTTATTCTTTCATGGGATGTGGGCATCGCTGGCTAGGTCAACATTTATTGCCCACCCCTAAATGCCCTTGAGAAGGTGGTGGTGAGCTGCCTTCTTGAACCGCTGCAGTCCATGTGGTGTAGGTACACCCACTGTGCTGTTAGGGAGGGAGTTCCAAGTTTTTGACCCAGTGACAGTGAAGGAACGGCGATATATTTCCAAGTCAGGATGGTGAGTGGCTTGGAGGGGAACTTCCAGGTGGTGGTGTTCCCATGTATCTGCTGCCCTTGTCCTTCTAGATGGTAGTGGTCGCGGGTTTCCAGCATTGAACCTAATGACTGCATGGGCTTCATTGTATCCATGCTAAAGTCCTGTTTATGGTGCTACGTCAGTGAGACGGGTTTAGTCTGAAGCCTTGGTCTCCCGCACGCCATGTTTCCAGTCACATTGGCTTCAATAAACCTGACACAATTAGTGCAAAATCACAGCACTATGATTATTCCCCGCGAAACTGGCATTAGCCTGTATGATATGGTGTCCGTGGTCACAGACAAGCTGCAAATTGGAGTAGTACCCCCTTCTGTTCACGTAGACAATTCCATTATGGAAAAAGCACTGATGGACATTTAGGTGACAATGATCAAGCCCAATACGTGAGGGAAGCCAGGTGCTTGGTGACATTGACAGCCCTATTATTGCTGCTTCAGTTGGTGAATGGGAAAGGAAGTTTATACATGGTAAACATCCATCCCATCTTGCACACCTCTATGGAGGGTAAAATTGACTGAGATGTAGATGCTTCTAGTGGTAGCTTAACTAAGGGCATAAAGTTAATCGCGTTGATGGTCACTGGCATTACTGCCCCTCTGTGCGAGGTCGTTTACAGATCTTTCTGAAGTAGATGCTCCAGTTGTGTAGTTACATCTCTGGCAAGCTTCAGCTACTGCAGGCAATGCTTGTTCATCATGGGTGACATAATACCTTACACCTTTGGTGCTACCAATATATTTCTGGCAGCCCCCTGTCCTCAGCCAAGTCAAGAGTCAAGGAAGCTCTGAAATAAATTCCCCATTGTTGGGAACTTCCTATCAGCCGAAACGCATTGAAGCAGCAACTTCCTTTGGATTCGGACTAGGGAGAATCAAAATCAGCCCCAATATCCATCTCATAGAAACGGCAAAAGAGAATAGCTAAGAAAACTACAGGTGTAATTTTCCAAAACATTCTCGATTCAGGAATCGTGTCTTTGGATTGGAAAATTGCAAGAAGATGGCGGACTGAGTGGGGGAGGGGTGGGAGACAGTTAACTGCAGATCTGTCAGTTCAACATCAGTTGTGGAGAAATTGCTGGAATCTATCATCAGAGACAGAAAACATTTAGATAAGCATGAGCTGATCAAAGTGAGTCAGCATGGATTTGCAAAGGGTGGGTCATGTCTAACTAGTCTAGATGAATTTTTTGTGCAAGTTACTAACATGGTAGATGAGACAGTGCCTATAAATGCCATCTATATAAACTACAAGAGGATGTTTGAAAAGGCTCTGTGCAAGATGAAATGAGAGTGCACTGAATATGTTCTCAATGGTGAGAGAATAGGAGTTGTGGAGGAGCAAAGGAATTTAGGTATTCATATACACCGGTGCACAGAAACACAAGAGAAGCAGTGATGCTTCAATCTTTACAGAGCCTATATCAGACTCCATCTGGAGAACTGCGTTTGATTTGGACACTGAACCTCAGGAAACATACAGTGGATTTGGTAGGGTTACAACACAGTTTAACCAGAATTACGCCAATGTTTAAAGGGTTAAATGATGAGGACAGTTTGCTTTAATGTAGTTTGTATTTCTTTCAGTTTAGGAGGTCAATGGGTAATCTAATAGAGGTGTTCAAAACAATAAAGGGATTTGATAGGCTAGGTACAGGGGAATCCAGAGCAAATGGACATTGTCTTAAAATTTGAGCTGGAGTATTCAGAAGTGAAACCAGGAAGCACATTTCCACACACATGTTGGAAACCTGGACTACCTACCGCCTCGACACTACCACCCCAAAGACAGTGGGCATGAGGCCAGTTGAGATTTTCAAAACCACGATTGATAGATTTTCATTGGGGTAAGATTTTCAAGAGATAAGGAGAAAATAGCAGGTAAATGGAGTTGAGGTGCAGATCGGCCATGACCCAGCTGCATGTTGGAACAGGTTCGCGGGCTGAATGGCACACTCCTGGCTTGTTTCATTGTCTGATGGTGACACCTAGTTTGGTGAGTCAGTCTGGGTAATTAGCAATCACACCAACAACAGCTGCCACAACAAGGTTAATGGTTGCCTGTTGAACTCCCTCGGGCAAACAGAAACTAAGCTCGACATGGCATTCCCACATGGTTGGGCACTCTCGCACATTGCTGCTGACAAAGATTTACACCTATACCAATGTTTAGGTTCAGCTTTGTAAACAGCTTGGCACTAACTCCAATAAAACCTTGAAAAAAGGTTTTGAATGGCTTCAGAATATTCCTGCTTTATAACTGGTTCATCCAGCGTTGCAAGCAGAAGTAGTATCAGTCAGTTTTTACTAAAATCTCTACTTTAAGAATTGGCCTAGACAGATTAAGTCTTGTTCTTTGATACTTAAGTGATAAATGATTGAGGGCAGTTGGTAGGAAGAGAAAAATGAATAACTTTACACGACTTCTTAAGAACACACTATGGAGAAAAACAATCAACAGCAGAACCTGACATTTGGAGCAAAGCATCATTATACAGTCAGGCAAAACAGCATTGGCTCTTGTCACCATCAAGTGAGGAAAACAATAATGTCTTATATATTTTCCAGAACCAATCTTCGACACAATTTGTAATCTGTTGAGCATGTGTACAGTCAGGCTGCAATAATAAAATTGTACTTGTCTAATTGCTCTCTGGATAGGAAAGTAGACTTTTCTTAGCAATTAGATTTAATCTCAAGTTGGAATGGGTTTTCCTTGGTCTGATCGACTAAACCAAACATCTGAACCATCATCTCTAGAACAGGTAGCTCCTCTAGTGATATTTCTTATGTGGAATGATACCACTTATTTTCCACGTATAGTTTATTCAGTGCCTTTGCCAAACTAGCTGTCCTTTAGGTGAGACACAAATGAGGCACAAATCTATATAAGAGCAACCAGAATGTATCGTTTCTCATATTTGTGTGGTTCTGAATATTTCCTTGAGGCAATATTTCCTGAAAACAAATCTTTTGTCTTTTAGGCTGAAATCTGTTTTTCTTTAAACTATGAAATCCATCCAGCCTTAAACAGGAAGCAATTGACTCAGCTTTTCAGTTTCTGTTCCCATATTTTAAACATGAAATAAGCCCCTAGCTTCAATAACTGCCTGGTCGCTCCATATGAATATGTCTACATTAGTGTCACATACAGTAGAAGATATTTCCTACCATTTCGCACACAGGTACCGACCAGGCATGTTCCCTGACTTAGCTTTAAATGAGCCATAACTGCCTTGGTCTTATGATTCCAGAAATAAGATCAGATGATTTATTCCTTTTCATACAGCGCCACCAGCCTATGATCAATGGCTTTATTTTATGCAGCTTTTTGAACTTCAAAGTTCAGTTAGACAATACAAATGAGAGCACGGAACCTCCTCTGTTCTGCAATTCTTTAAGCATAACCTGCTGATCTATTTCCTTACATAGAGGCAAAAAAAGCTTCCTGTTTGCTTTTACAGCGGAATAGCTAATGTATTGAAAATTTAAATGCTCCATGCATTTTGAATCACATGTGACAAGTTAAGCTGCATGTGTGTTTTGCGTGTGTGTCTCTACGTGTGTGTGTTTTCTGTGCGTGACTTACAACTGTTAATGATATATTTTATTTTTGGTGCCAGTTATATATTCCACAATATTTTACTTCTAATTTTAAAAATTAAGGGACGTGGTATGTTATACTGGAGCCCAGCCAATCTTTCACTTTATGTTGGAGAAAAACTTTTGTGAAAGAGCAAAACCGTGTATCAGATGTTATTTAAATCCGTTTTTTTGCTCTTATGTCCCATGTCAGTAATGGGCAGTAATTCTTCAAACAATGTCAGGAACTTTGTTTTAACCATGCATTGTGCTTTTGTTTTATATTTTGAAAGATTCTGCCTTACTGAATATGATAGAGAAGAATGAAATAATATTCCTGGGGCCTTGTGAATATCTCTTTTTTTTTCCCCCCAAGAGAAAATCAAATATATTTATCACCACACACTCAGCTCATGAATAATTCATAAATCTGCCATTTTGTGAGTCTTTCTGTGGCAGTAATCTCCATTCCCCCCCCCACCCCTCAGTGCAAACCAGACGTGACATGGTGGCTGAAACCTGATATTCAGTGAGAAATTTGTGCCAGCAGTGTGTTGAATGTGATGAAGTTAAGTTCACTGCCGCTGGATTTCCGTCACTAGACTGTGGTGCTCAAAATGGTGAATGCGTTGATGTGAATTAAGTGATGAAATCCATATTTACATTCTTTTACCCATGCAACCTTTGGTAAAAGTAGAGGTGACACTGTCGGATTCTGTTTGACGTTGGCTCCTAAGTCACTATCCTGGCAATTTAAGCGCCTTGAAATTCTTGAAGGGCTGTTTGTTTCAGCTGGGAAGATAAGCAGGGCTTTCAAAATTTGGCAGAAATAAAATTCCAAACCAGCAGCTTGTCCTTGATCAGCAGTTGAATGTGTTCACAAATTTGCAAGCTTATCACAATGGCATCATTCATAAAAATGATCATCTCATCGGCTTTAGCAATGTTCAAAACAATGCAGCACATTTTAGAAACTCCCTATTGATTTATGGGTTCTTGCATTCTGCTGCTCTTGTCAAAACTCTACCCACAGATCCCCGGCAGTGCTGTGAAATAAGTTTTGTCCTTTTGAGTGCCAGTACTTTCTGTTCTTAAATGGCCCAAACTCTTCTGTCGATATTATTGATATCATCCGCAGGCCTTTTTAGCAATCCTGCTGTCAGAGTCGCTAATGATGGTGAACAGGGTGATTGCATTGGCCTGACGCTGGATGGGTAGAAATGAGTGGAGGAGTCATTGATAATGTGTCAGGCTCTTCAGAGGTTTGATTAGCTCTCTGCCTAATGCCATGCTAAGCAGAAACATTACTCTACCCGGAGAGAGGAAAAATATTCTTCTGGGAAATTAACTGATACCAGCAAAACAGTGTACCAAGGAATTTCTTGGATAAATTAACAATGCAATTACATTACATGACACGTTGTAAGATGGATGAGAAAAACTTTGCCAGTATTATGTTCTGTTTTCAAATTGCAATTTATTTGAGGGCTTTAATGGACGTCTTATTAAAACATCACCACACTGGTCAGGTTTCATCATGTGTCAATAAGTGTGTGATTGATGACAGTGTCTGGGTTGTTCCCTGCAGCATGCAGTAAATTTAACAGAAGGCAGTAGAAGCAGGGGAAAAAAGCTATACAAAGCATTGCCTTTTAATTTGCAGTTACTTTATTGTCGAAACGTTCAGCACAATAAAGCATTATTAAAATATACAGCAAAACTGTTTAATCAGATATGTGTAAATGCTTAAATCCCTTGCTTTAATGGGCTTATAAATTCATTTGTGCATTAAAATAAGTTCATAAAGCCTTAAATGTATATAATTTCATTTTCTGAAGACTGAATCTGTACAATGCAAACAACGGTTTGATAGCTGAAAATACTTAATCAGGATAACACATTGCTCCAAATCCAATTAATAAACGGGTGAAAAATAGAGAAAATGCACTTTGCAGTTATTGTTGTATTTGCAGTTTATTTCACAATGAAGAAAGTCCTAAGAGTATGACTAAAGCACAATGTATTATAAAACCTTCCCCTTGACTGGATCCAGTGGAGAGGAGGGTCCATGCATTCTACTTTTTATTCTTTTTGTCAAATGGATAAGGTGATGACTGTGCTAAAAATAAGTCACACAATTTCAGACGGTATTTTTTTTCAATAAGGATTATTAAAAGTATTGAGACGTGTTTGATTATGTCCTGTCTCTTGCACCCCTCCAGACATACATGTAGAATTAAAACCTTGGGAACCATCTGGTGACAAATATCACACCTTTTTATGAGAGAACGTTTAGATATGCAACTCCACCTAAAGACAGATATTACAATTTGCTATCACATTTGTCCTCAGTACTGTACAGATTTAATTTGTAGTCTTGCCATTTCAATGCTGGACAGCATTAGACCATCCAAACAAAGAATGGGGAAAGATTCGAAAATTTATTTAAATGCTTGGGACAAGATTTTATTTGCACCATTTGTCAGTCTGGAGTGTGATTCCCTGTTGCTCAAAGTCTTATTTGTGGATGAGAGGTTTTATTTTGAGGTATCATGGTGCAGAATATCAGACTTTGATATCATTTCTCCACTCCACAGCTGGACCAGGAGTAGTTCAGCAGCTAATTATTATATTTATGTCTTTTGGTCATTGATAACTGCTAGTTATTAATAATCAAAAGAGTTCAGGATTTTCCCCCAATTGTTGAACATTAATAGCAGTGCAGTGCCGTGCAAGAGTTTGCCTTAACATTATAAAGTTACCTCTCCTGGTGGGGTTTTGCACTGGCTGATTGTATATTGAAGGTAAGCATTAGCTTATCTTATTATTAACTTACTGTTCCAAAGAAGTCATATGGGGACTCAAAACATTAACTCTGTTCCTCTCTCCACAGGTGCTGCTAGACCGGCTGAGTTTTTCTCACATTTTTTGCCTTTATTTCTCATCTTACCAGGTTTCAGCCAATGTACATTTGCCTGTTCTTTTGGTCATAGGTCAAAATAAAAGGCAGCACCAACTTCAAGTCTCAATAGTGCACCCGCTCCAATAGCCTGACACGTCCATTTCCCACACCAGCCAACTACCTTTGCTGCTTGACCTACTGAGACGGTACAGCACCAGGTTGGGCTGTAAGCTTATTTCTACTGAAACCTGGACCAAGATTGGCATGATTCATTCCCCTTTTTGAAAATTGTACTGATTTAAAGTGAGAATGCAATTCAACCCACAGTCCTGAAACAGATTCCAGCACAACTTCCAAAGTTGAAAGGATTGGTTTCAACCCACTACGATACTTAGTATCTCTTGGCACTAAAAACCTACTTCATTTAGAATGACAAAACTCGAGGATAACACCATCAACTACTGACTAAATGGTAAAGAGGCTTGCTTTTCCATTGGGGTTTATGACAAGAGCCAGGAAGGAATGAGGATAAGCGCCACATGGTAAAGGACATTAAAGAGGTCCTTTCTTCACCATTTGCAAGAATAACCAAATATAACAATTAGGCTTTGCAGCTAAGAAACAATACGCCTTTCTTGTGTGTGTGTGTGTGTGTATGTGTGTGTTAAATGCCAATGCAATGTTACTGATATGTCACCTTCACGGTTGGTGCTATCATGCTCCAAGTTGTTTGTGCCCGTGACAAAACATTTCATAGGCCGGGATTTTTCGGCCCCGCTGTGGTGTGTCTCCCGCCGACAGATGCGGCGAGGCATTTAAATCCCCATTCAGCTCGGTGGGACTGTGATGTCCCATCAAGCGGGAGGGGCTGTAAAATCCTGGCCATAAGCTGCCAGTACATCTTTTATTTGGGTTCACTATAGAATAATTTGTCTCTAGTTGTGTACCATCAAGATCCTACACTGATAGACAATGGAAATATGTTTTTATTATACTTGCTACTTAATAGCATGAGTCCCACTATATTAAGGCAATGGAATACCCATATGTGTCAATGTTAGTGAAGGTAACATAGGTGACTTTCTGAGGAGGTGTGATACATGCAAGGGGAAGCGAAGAGGGAGGGTAGAAGTACTATTCTACTTTGGAGCTCACGATTCATGTGAAATTACATGCATGCCGCTGTTGGAAATGTGAAAATTATCCCAGTGTTAGAATGGCAGGTACGCTAAAAGTAACGACTAATTCCCTGGGTATCAATTTCATTTCCTTAGCTGAAAATTATTTCGAAGCAAGAGGGCCATGTCAAGCCTTTGGTTAGTTCTGCTGCACACATAACTACAGAATTGTTACAGCACAGAGGGAGGCCATTCACCCCATTGTGTTTGTGCCAGGGGGAGGTGGTGGCATAGTGGTATTATCACTGATTGGTATTGTCATTCCAGAGAGCCAGGGTAATGCTCTGGGGACCCAGATTCAAATCCCACCACAGCAGATGCTGGAATTTGAATTCAATAAATATCTAATAATAAATAAAGTCTAATGATGACCATGAAACCATTGTCGATTGTCATAAAAACCCATCTGGTTCACTAATGTCCTTTAGGGAAGGAAACTTGCTGTCCTTGCCTGGTCTGGCCTACATGTGACCCTAGACCCACAGCAATGTGGTTGACTCTTTTAAAAAAAAAAATGCCTTCTGAACAAGGGATGGGCAATAAATGCTGACCTAGCCAGTAACACCCACATCCCACAAATGAATAAAAAAAGCTCTCAGAATGAGCAATTCACCTACTAGTGTTGTACCCCTTCCTTCCCCCTGTAATCCTTTTCAGATAATAATCCAGTTCACTCTTGAATGCCTCGCTTGAAACTGCCTTAACCATGTTCTCAGGCAATATCTCCAGATATTAATCACTCACTATGTGAAATTGTTCCTCCCCATGCCTCCATTGCTTCCTTTGCCAAATGCCTTCAATCTGTGTCCTCTTGTTCTTGACCCTTTCACCAATGGGAACAGTTTCTCCCTATCTACACTGTCCAAGTCATCTTATCCATCTTAGGTAGCACTTTGTTGGAGCGTGAGGGCAGGCCTATGACAGGCACTAATAGGGAAAGCGGAAAGGTGAAGAATTCAGTTTTGAATATGTTTTTGGATGAAGTTGTTTTGGAATTTTTTTTGTGTCATATTTCAGCAGATTGACCAAGAGGGCACTGCGCTTCTCCGTAATACAGGGATGGGGAATTCTGGAACAGCAGTAACGTGGGGTTGAGATTCTTGAGTCTGATTCGCTGCTCACGGGCTGCCCATCCAGAGAGATGGGCCCCCAGAGCTCTCCTCCCTTGCTCTTTCCCCCCCCACCCCTTCAAGGTCCACACTTAAGGTCTGGTGGCAAAGGGCTGCACACTCAGTGACAGACGGGTTGTGGAGGCCCATCAGGCTACCATTCCAGCGAGTTGTGCTGGGCTCCCACCCGAGTGTTCAGACAGAAGAACAATGTTTTACCATGCCAATGGTTAGCTTCATGATGTTCCTGGTGGCAGCATGGCTCTCATTCTACCTGCGCTTTTCATACATGGTTGGGAGACATGAACCAAATATAGAGCAGCCAGACCTCGTTACCAAGCAACATGCCTCTATCACCAAGCAGCCCGCTCCATTGGAGTCAGGAGGGAGCGCCGCTGGATCTTTACCACCAGTCTGACTTCCATTTTCCCTTCTCAGGGCCTTTGTAGCAGACCCCAGGGCTGCAGTTATACTTCAACTAATGCTTTGCAGAAGCAGACAGATAGCAAAATGTAATGTAGAATAACCTTCACTCTGTTCCAAAGCATGAACTGCATTATAAACCTGAATTATTGCGAAGTTATTACTGTCATAGTTAGCATGCTGATGGTATTTTCAGGCCAGCAATTCAGAAAATAGAATTAGGAGTAACAAAAGTTATCATTGATTATCCACAAACTGTATTAAAGCCATATAGAACATGGCCGTTGAATATGTACCAGCTGTGAAACATGTGAGGCAACAAAATGGAGGAAGAGTCTGAGACAACCAGTCATAGCAGTCAGCAGGCTACCTCCACCTCTGCTGCAGATGTCGGACCTGCATCTAGACGTAGCGGCAGAGTAAGAAAAAGTATTGAATGAACACTGGTGGCACAGGTCTACAACCATTGTATATAGTTTTGGCACTTATAAATATATGTTAGCTTGCAGTGATTGGAAGTCTCCAGGATTCAGTCTTGCTGCCAGATGTTTTAATGGTTGTGCACACTCCAGCATTTCAAAGTGAAGGACACCCTGGAGGAAGAAGGATGGATGCTCCTCCCCTCTAATACATGCCTGCACATGGAGACATTGCTCTTTGACCAGGGATGTGCAAGAAGTATCTCACTCACACTATTCCGCGTACTTCCACTGCCTTCAAGACTCTATAAAGAGACCTTTTCCTTGTCACAATGGAAAGATTAACCATGTGAGCCCTTGTCAGGCAGCTCCAGTCCCCCGGGAGAATGAAGGTTTTGCAGCCGCGAGTTGGCTGCCATTCACCTGCATGCCCCATCCAGGCATCACCGCCCACCCGCCCCCCCCACCCCCCCCACCCCTCTCTCTCCCTCCCTCCCTTCTTTCCTAACTCTGCCTGGAGCTGATGGCCAATGGTTCAGAGTGAACAGCAGCTCTGCACCTTGCTGGGATCTCATTGTCGTGAGAACTCTCTGGGCCAGACCTGCTGCCGTGTGCCCTTCACCAGACAGTGAGGATTTGCAAAGCAAAAGACTCTCATACAATCTCCACATGATTATTAGGGTTTCCCTTTCGTTGCCCAGTTGCGCTGACCTTCAGCTCCACTCACCCGCGAAGACCCTCCCACCACTCGATGTTTTGCATCAAGGATGTTGCCTTTCTGCTGAGCTTCCTTGGTTCTGTGATGGTGCGGGTAACCTTTCAAACTCTCACCACCATCTTTTACTCTCCCCCTGTCACCCACGGACTCCCCCTGCCCCCCCATCACCATTGACACCCCCAATGTGACCTTTACCCTCCCCTCTATAACCCTTGAACCTCCCCCCATCACCCTGGACCCTGTACCCATTAACGTTGCCATGCCTTCCCTCCCTAATGAGTCCACACCAGTCACGGTGCCCATGCCCACCCAGATCCTGCCCACTCCTGTTATCCATGCCACCATTGGCCCCTCAATGACCTTCCTGGTGAGAAGTACACCCACCATACACACACCCTGACCCTCCCATTTCCACCCACCAAAGGAAATGGCTCAGAAGTTGAAGGAAATGGCAATCAAATCTGTAGAGGGCACAAAAAATAAGGGGAAGCTTACAAGAAACTCTCTCTGGGTTATCATTTCCTAAAACGAGAACAGAAGGTGGATTTCCAAGATCTTAGGGTTAGGACCCAAGCTGAGAGGAATCGAGCAGAAAAGAGATTGAAAATACTGGAAGATATTAATAAAATGAAAGTAAACAGAGTGCAATAAGAAATGGAAGTAATGTCAGAAGAAATTTCAAACTCTTTGATTGAGCTGGGGGTATGATTCCGACTGCTGTTAGCCGTTTTTTCTGGGTTCACTATCGGTGGCATCAACTCTCAGCATGCACAAAAAGCAACTGACCAAACAAACAGTGCAAGCTGTATAACCAGTGGGCAGGAAGATGGCCACCAATGCTCCACAGATTTGTTTGGTGATGAGCAGCCATGGAGCAGTGAGGACCTTACGCTGCTGCTTTTGGTGAATTCAGCTCATGAAAAGTGGAAATCAGAAGGTTTGTGCCGAAGTGAGGACAGTGAGGGTGAAGAGCTTGAACTCAGTGCTGAAGTGTTTATTATAAACCCCATTCTTCCCTTCACCCGCCCCCTCACTGTCACCGTCCCTCATTCCATCAACACCCTCAGTTCTCCCTGCACCCCCCATCAGGACCCTGCTATTGACTCCACTGGCCCCTCCTTATAAAACACTCCCCCCACTCCACTGCTCCCACCCTCCCCTTCCCCACTCGCACCCCTCTTCACTACTCAAATCCCTCCTTCCCCGCTCACACCCCTCGTTCCCTGCTCACACCCCTCCACCCTTCATGCCTTCAAACACCTCCCATCTCTTCGAGCCTTCAACCCCCCCCCTCACTTCTTGTGGTACTATCCCCTACAGCCCCCACCAATTGTGCAGCCAGTGTTGACTGAATGGTAAGTCCTAGAAGCCTCCCTTGCTGGGTGCACGCCACATTTGTTAAGTCAGATAACCGAGAGGTGTACATTCCCAGAGGTGGGGCGAAAGATTTGATGGGGGTGCAGGATTCTGGTCTAATGGCCTTAATGAACATTCATTAGATGCAAAATGGGTTCCCGAAGATCTTCAGCAGGAAAATCAGCCGTGAAAATCAGGAGAAGATAATTCTGACCTGATTTCCTAACTGATTTTTGAACTTCCACCACATCTTCCACCCCTGCCCATCACAATTCCTGCCGTTGGCAGCAGGAGAAGATTTTACCCTATGTCATTCGTCTTTGGCCAGTTCTACCCAGAACCAAACTAGTCATGTCACATTAACAATTCATTTACTCTATTTGCTGTTGTGCTTATGTTATGTGTCAACTAATAGTCGAGTACCCTCTCTGTTTTCAGCCATGTTTTGTTGATGTCAATAGTTTCAATACCTATGTTGGTTTTAACCCATCAAAAAAGTTCTGTTGTCTGTGGGAGCAGAAGACCAGACTTGAATCAGAGAGATAAGTGGAATAAATATTGTCCCATTTTGCTTCATTGTGTTTGTGGATTAGGAAGTATTTACCCAGAACATTTCCTCCAAGGATATGATGGCCAGGATAAAATCTATGACAGGCTATCTTACACATGATCAGTACAGGAAGTAAGCCTGATGGGCTGAATGGCCTTTTCCTATTCCTACTTTCTTACGTCTTGTTATCATGAACTGTCCCCTCCCCTAATTTTGGAATTTTCAAAGAAAAATGCGTAGGACTGTAGAACAGTTACAGTACAGGAAGAGGCCATTCAGCCCATTGTGTCTGAGCTGGCCAAAACAAGATTTTAAGAAGGAAGAAACTAGCCGCTCAGTTTTAACCCCACTTTCCAGGATCCGGCCCATAGCCTTGCAGATAACAGCACTTCAGGCGCAGATCCAGGTACCTTTTCAATGAGTTGAGAGTTTCAGCCTCAACCACCAATTCAGGCAATCGCTGCAAAACCAGTAAGATCGCCGTTCATCATGTTCCTTCCCTTATTTGATTCTTTAGTTAAACATTTCTGCCTTTCCCCCCTTTTGTTTGCTTTTATTGCATGTTTAGCTACGACAATTTTCTCATCTATGGTTACCATGTTATCAGCCTCTCCCTCCAATTCTAGCTTGAAGTCTCTCGATGTCTGTTTTTTACAAAGTTTTACCTCAGGTTGTTGTGTTTTCCAATCTAATTTATCTGTGTAGTTGATGAGGTGTTCGTGCTTCACAAGCTGATGGTGTAGGATGATGACGACAGCCTCTCTGACCATCTCTGCTTCCTTCTTGTGATGGCAGCTATTGTTTGCTTACTGTTTATCCCAGACATATGACAACGACATGTTCCTCTCGTGACACTCCAGAGAAAACCTTGTACACTTACAGACGCATTAAATCTCAGCAATTGCAATTTGTACAGCTAACAGTGTTCTAGAGTTTTAGTAAAGCAAGCCACAGTGTAGGGGGGGCAATGTGGTTCTAGAAAAGAGCATTGAACCATAGAAAAGTTACAGCGCAGAGAAAGGCCATTCAGCCCATCGTGCTGGCCAAGAAAAAAGAAGCTAGTCGTCCATTTTCAATCCCACTTTCCAGCATCTGGTCCGAAGCCTTGCAGGTTACAGCAGTTCAGATGCAGATCCAGGTACCGTTTAAATAAGTTGAGCGTTTCAGCTTCAACCACCAATTTAGGAAGTGAATTCCAGACACCCACCACTTCCTGGGTAAAAAAGTTTTTCCTCATGTCCCCTCTAATCCTTCTACCAATCACCTTAAATCTATGCCCCCTCATAACTGACCTCTAGCCAGGAGAAATGGGCCTTTCCTGTCTACTGTATCTAGGCCCCCCTTAATTTTGTACACCTCAATTAGGTCACCCCCTCCGCCTCCTCTGTTCTAAGGAAAACAGCCCTAGCCAGATCGGTAAACAAAATTTCAGCTGTTGCCTAACCAGCGTTTTATACAGTCCCATCATTACAATTCTGCTTTTGTATTCTATACCTCGGACAATATAAGAAAACATTCCATATGTCTTCTTTAACATCTTATCCACCTTCCCGTCACCTTCAGCAACCTGTGGACATGCACTCCAAGGTCTCTCACTTCCTCAACCCCTCTCAATATCCTCCCATTTATTGAGTATTCCCTTGCTTTGTTTGCCCTCCCCAAATGCATTACCCCACACTTTTCTGGATTGAATTCCATTTGCCACTTTTCCACCCACTCAACCAAGCCATTGATATCATTCTGGAGACAACAGCTATCCTCTTCACTATCAACTACACGGCCAATTTTTGTGTCATCTGCAAATTTCCCAATCATGCCTTGCACCTTTAAGTCCAAATCATTAATATATACCACAAACAGCAAGCACCCCAACACTGAGCCCTGTGGAACGCCACTGGAAACTGCTTTCCATTCGCAAAAACATCCATCAACCATTTCTCTTTGTTTCCTGTCGCTGAGCCAATTTTGGATCCACCTCACCACCTTTCCCTGTATCCCATGGGATCTCACTTTTCTGACCAGTCTGCCATGTGGGACCTTGTCAAATGCCTTACTAAAATCCATGTAAACAACATCCACTGCACTACCCTCATCAATCCTCCCTGTTGCTTCCTCAAACTTTTGCTTAAGTTAGTAAGACACGACCTTCCCCTAACAAAACCACGCTGACTATCCCTGATCAATCTGTGCCTTTCTAAGTGACAGTTTATCCTGTCGCTCAGAATTGATCCCAATTTTCCCACCACTGAAGTCAGCCTATAATTTTCTGGCCTCTGCTTTGTATCCTTTTTAAAAATTGGTACAACATTCGCAGACCTCAAATCCTCTGGTAGCTCACCTGCATCTAATGAGGATTGGAAAATGTTCCTCAGAGCATCTGTTATTTCCTCCCTGGCTTCCTTTAATAACCTGGGATACAATTCATCTGGCCCTGATGATTTATCCATCTTCAAGGATGCTAGTTCCTCGAGTGCTCCCTCCCTCACTATGCTTATTGTATCTAATATTTCACACTCCTCCTCATTAACTAGGATGTCTGCATCAACCCTCTCCTTAGTGAAGACAGAGACAAAGTACTCATTGAGAACCCTGCCCACATCTTCAGCATCATCACACAAGTTACCAGGTACATCCCTGATAGGCCCTACCTTTTCCTTAGCTATTCTCTTGCTCTTAATGTACTGGTAAAACATCTTTGGGTTTTCTTGGATTTTACCTGCCAATAATTTTTGTATCCTCTTTGCTTTCCTAATTTCCTTTTTTTACTTCACCCCTGTACTTTCTATACTCCTCCAGGCTTTCTACAGTATTAAGCTTTTTGTAACTGTCATAAGCTTTCTTTATCTGCTTTATATTATGACACAGCCAACAGTAAATGCTGAGCTATTCAAATCCCAGAGGGAAACTTGAAACAACTGTCATAAACCATTTTTCAGTTTGTCTGTTTTGAGATGCAGGCTTTGAATTCAGTAGTAATAAGACCACTGAGTCTCAAAAGGTTTTTTATAAAACTAAATTAAATATTTATTAATACAAGATTGTAAACACATACATATGCCTACAAAATTACTACCATAATAACTACAAAAATCCGCTAATTAATCTAACTCCTAGTTATACCTCCGCTAAGGCAACAATAAAACACACAGATTTCAACAGACCCCTGGCAAAGCACAGTCTGGACAGTCGCATTCAGATTGAGGTCCTTTCAGCTCTGGGTCCTTGCAGACAGCGGCTTGAGGATTACAGGCTGGAGGCTTTAGATCTTAGAATCTTTTACCAACAGCCTTCTCTTCCTTTATACATATTTTCCTTTTTGAATGCAAATTATCATTGTATCACTAGGTTTTTTGAACTTCTAACAATAAAACCCTTTCATAACACCAAGTTTATTAGTAAGCTTTGGAAAAAGTATACACATTGTTTGACTTCTTCTGGCTTAGGTGTCATATTTCACCCATTCTTTTAAATGGTTTATTTAAAAGTGCAAATTGCCCTCTTTACACTTCACCTTGTAACTTCCCTATGTTTACCTAATTATCATTTCAAACCTACTTCTCTTCTATAAATCAAAGCTGGCTTTAACCCAATTAAGACACACACACAGACACAGACACCACTAGAACTCTATTTTAAAATAATTTCCGATGACGCTATAGACATTATTATATCTTCTTGACATTTATCTTACCCTGTGTGCTACTGGATAACCAGGGGGCTATAGATTTGGCAGCACCACCCTTTTGCTTTGTGGGGAATTGCCTACGCTGTGCCCATAGAATCTCACTTTTGAATACCTTCCACCTTAAGGCTGGCGGACAGACCGGGAGCCCCAGCGGGCTTCTGAAAAAACATGAAACCTCATCCACCGGTGGGATGAGGTTTCATGTCGGTTTTTATAAAGTTTAATAAGTTTTTGTGCTTCTTATTAACATGTCCCATCTCGTGTGACATCGTCACGTGAGGGGGACATGTTAGTGATTTTTTAATTTTTCTATTTTTAAACTTTGACAACCTTTCAGCACTTAGCCTCAGGGAGCAGTGCACTCTTTTGTGCGCATGTGTGAAAGAGCGCACCCTCGCTTTTGGGGAACACCCCCCGCCCGCACAGGAAGCACATAGCGCTTCCCGCCGGATGTCACACTGGGCGGGCTTTAATTGGCCCACCCACTGAAAATGGCGGCGGGGCCCGTTTTGGCGGCGGCGATTGGCTGCCCGCCCGTCACTGAGTCAATCGGACCCGCCCGCCCGGCAAGGGCAAAATTCAGCCCAATATGTTTTTCTAATTTTCAGCTACTTGAAGGCCCTCCCTAACTGCAGTTTCTCATCAACCGATAAACTTATGTTTCTCCTGTGATGTCACCCTTGGATGTTTTCAAAACTTAGCCCTCTCATGCAGCTTTTCAATTCCTGGTCTCTTCAGGCTGAGAAAGATAGAGAAAGAAAAAGAAAAGAGCACCTCCCTCTCCTTCTCATCGAACTCCCTTACTCAGCAAACTCAGAGCAATTCCACTCTGTACCAGTGCACTCTGTACCAGTGCACTCTGTACCAGTGCACTCTGTACCAGTGCACACTGTACCAGTGCACTCTGTACCAGTGCACTCTGTACCAGTGCACACTGTACCAGTGCACACTGTAACAGTGCACTGAACCTCCCTTATTTACACCACAGTTCTTAGACCTTGATTAAAGCAATTTCTTGAGGGATTTGGAGATCCAGGTCCTGAATCTGCTCAGGAGCTGAGGCAAAATGGGGGCATAAATCAAGGGACAGACAATCAGGTGAGACCCAGGCACACTCTGCTTCTGCCCAGATGATTCTCCTGCACAGATTCCCATTGTGTTCTGAGGCTGGCAGGATGTTGAAGGTGAATCAAATGCTGTGATGCTACCCTGTCCAGAATACTCTTCAGGAAGAAACAGGGATATTCTTCATGATGACATAAAGGTATAACAATTGAATTACTTCCCAGGAGGATTAACTGCCTTGATTTCTCGTAAAACCTGGCCTTTTCTAAGAGACTTTTTGTGCGATGTTTGAGAATTCATTACGTCCTTCCTGGGAATTTGCTATCTCCCTCTGTTTGCCTAATGTGGGAATTTGCTGTGCACAAATTGGCTGCAGTGTTCCTTATATTACAACAGTGACCACACTTCAAAAGTACTTAATTGGCTTTTAAGCACTTTGGGATGCCCTAAGGTCATGAAAGGTGCTATATAAATGCACACTTTTCTTAGTTTTCTTTTTTCTCAGCCTGTCTCCCTCCCTCCCTCCTTTAAGTAAACACAGTACCAGAGGTTTAAAAAACAACATTTATTTGCGACTGATGTGATTTTATTGAGTTGATCATGATACAATTCAACAGGCTGATAGCAAAGACGCTATTCCTCAGCACATTGAAAGGCACAGATGTTAAACAATCTACCTTAAAATTATTTCCCTACTTCCCCCATGTTTAGAAGTACAATATATAATGTTCAAAATAAAATTACTACAAATTACGATATCCTCCAGAGAAGGAACCAACTTAGACTTTACCTACAAAAATCCAACAATAGTGAGAGGGGGGCAGAGTGGAGCTAGATTTTTATACTGAAATTTAATAACCTAAAACTCAAGAAAATATTAACCTGACTGTCATCTTTCACTCTACACCAGCATTTTGCAATAGGATTTAGTGGCACTAAAGAACCTCTGTTTATTTACCATTTCTGTACGTACGGTTTCATATATTGCTCTTCCCCTCCTTATTTGATTGATGGTACAGTCCTAACAGGATTTCCCCTTCTGTAAATTAATCCTTTCACTTTTGTTGTTTTTGTGTTGAAGGCACACATTGATATAAATAAATGAAAGAGATTCAACTCCCCAAATCACTCAGAACATATTGCAAAATAAACAAGCAATGCCAAATTACAAATGTAAGGTTTCACGTTGTGTCTGCATGGCCGATGACAGCTTTCAAACAGTCCTCTTTCATGCCTTACTACCAGTTACAATTATTTAATCTTTGTTTCAATAGTCACTTCTTGGAAATTTATTTGTTAAAGAGAAAAAAGAAAAGCTTTCCAACTAAATGATATTTAATCTAAGAATAACTAGCAGAGAAGGCAGCCATCAGGCCTGTTGTGCAATCTGTAAGAGCTATCCAATTGGTCCAATCTGGTTTATTATGTGAATTATAAATCCTTAAACCCTTCTTAGGGTCTCTTTTATAAATACATTTTTTTCTTGTTATCTGAATTGCGATTTGCTTTATTTAAAAAAATAACACACACAATACTTCCAGCTCTTCAAAATCCATTGCTTGAGATTTGCCATGTTGGGTTTTGAACTCCACAATTTCCTCACCATTAATCCACCTCTGCTCTGAACTCACCGAATGTTGTGTGATTGCAATGGTTAGTTTCACAGAGTAAACTGATGATATCGCCTCAGCCAGGTCTCCTCCAGTTGGAGTCATCCCATTGTCTTGGTTGTATCTTGCTGAAAGTCAATTTTTGGGTGCACGTGGGCATTTCCATGAAGCTTCACTGTTTTACCAGGTGTGTACAACATAGTAAGACGACTAAATCTTCCTGTGAACCTTTCAGCTGGCTCATGGGTCCTTTAATTCCCTGGTTTACAGCAATAGCTTCACGTCTGGCTGGTTTAAACTTCCAGGCTTTAAGGGTTAGGAATGATTAATTGTTTCTTGATTGTTGCAATTAGATCAATGAAGGAGCAGCCATTTTGCATCATTTTATTTTAGCGTATGAGTTTGCATTTTTGCAACAATCAGCAAACAACCTTTGGGTCTGGAAGGAGTTTAAAGAGAGGCTGAAGCTTTCAACTTGCACAACTCAGACAGAAATGGAGAACATACCAGCAGCAAGTGTTGTAAGAGCAGCAACAGCATCCTTACGAAGAGAGATGATCAAATGATAGCAAGAAGACAGCAGGTGGTGGTGGGATGGGCCAGGTTGTGCAATAGGACAGCAGATGTGAGGGGGTAGTCCTGAACATGCCTTCAAGTAACGAGCAAAAACGTACAGAATCTTTCGGTTTGCCTATAGGCTGTGTTTGAGGTTTGAGGGGCTTCTGTCCTAAGGAGTTGGTGTTGGACCTGTGTTATTTTTGCAGCTGGGCCTTATTTACATTAACCCTGCGATTTAATAACATAAACTGTGATCCCTATGAGCAGATCACCGTTCTGGGAGTTGGATGTCAGGCAGGGCTCCTGGTTTGGAAGGATTGGTAACAGCTTCTTAAAGGGAGAGCTGCAAATGTCAGAAGAGAAAAAAAGGGCCAGTTTCGGGAGTAGTCAAAATTTTTTGAGGCACCTAAAGCAGTAAGATCATTAAGCCCCACAACGCACAATCAACTGGCATAAAATAGGTGTCCCTGACTACAACTGAGGGTCTCAAAAAGGCCACTGCACAACTTCTACCATCTGAGTTTATTGAGGAAAGAGGAGCTGATGGTAATGTGCTGAGCAGAGATGAAAATGGTGGTGGGAGTCCCGATTACATTATCTGATCTTGACAACATTCATGAGGATCCTGCCTGTTTCTGCTAGAAGCTTTGACCACTTAGATTGAGGTCTCAAAATTGAAGCAGAAGCTAAGCAGCAGTTTAGCAACCAGTCATACTACTCCCCAATTTTATGTACAAATGGGGTAGTACGGCCATGTAAATCACTACGATCTTTCACACTAGTTTAAGATTGAATTTGCCCAGATCGAGCCCTGTTGACAAACTGGCCAATGCACCCACGTCGACATTGAGTTTCTGTTTTCAGGAAGGCTTTCCAAATTGCATTCGTTTTCTTAGGCACATAAGGACCAGTAGACACATTTTATCAGAAAAAAGTATTTGATTGACGAAGAAACTGTCTAGTGTGCACCGACGGTGTTATTGTGAAAATGGTGCAGGAACTGCATCCAGTTACTGCTCTTAACTACACGAGGGAATACTTTTCAGTGAAAGAAAGAAAGCTAGCGATTGCGTTCTGTTGTGTTTCCCAATTGCGCTTGTTCACAGCAGATTTTTAGCTTGTGATTATGCAAATGAATTTTGAAACTTGAACTATAGTGTAATTTCAGGCCCATTTTGGCTGCAATTTCCTGAAACTCTACTCCAACATGTTGTTAGAAATATATCTTATTAGCATTTTAAGCCTGAATGTGCTGTAATATTTTGATGTTTCAACCATGTTTTCTATGCTTTTATACCTGAATATTCTCAAAGTATTTTACTCAAGGCATTTCAAGGATAAAATGCAGACAAGGAAAATAGTAAAATAAGCAGGAAGGATTTGCAGAGCGCACTGTGTGTAGCATTGTAAATCCATTCTTTATAAAGGTGTTTACAATTTTACACACACCACACGCAGGGACTCTACCCCCGAGCTTTGCTGTTAAACTGAGACTGGGAGGTAGGTATCAAATTGCCACCTAGGTGTAAAGCTAATGTTATGGATTGAGTGTCCATTATAAAAGCTGCCCAGCTTTCATTTCCATTGACTTTGATAACCAGGCGGCAATTCGAAAATCTACCTTTCTATTTTACTCATTTGACATATTTATCAGATGATATAAAATTGTTCTATTGGCCATAATTCTTTTGCTTTAACAGTACAGTTCCTTTTAAATTTATTTGCCTGCAGACCAGTAGAAGGCGTAGAATTTGTATATGTTATTTTATTAAATATCTAAAATATTCCAAAAAAAAATAAGAAACCCCTTATTTCCTAATTAGATTGATATGCTGGGAGTGAGATGAAATTTTAATTTGTTTTTTTATGAACATTGGGAAGGACACATCAGATCTCTCCTACTCTGCCTCTAATTGAACAGGAAAGGTTGCAGGAGTCAAGGCAAAATAACAAGGCCACAAACTTAATGTGTTTAAGTTGCTTCTTTTCTCTATGCTTAGTAAATAATTTATGTTATCAGCTAGTCTACAAACCAATCTGTGGCTGGGCATTCCTTTGGGTCTTCATGCTATCTTGCCTTTCTTCAGTATATTTCAGTAAATGTACATTGTTAGTAAATTGGTGTAGTTTACAAAATGTTGCATTGCCAGTTGTGAAATGATATTTTGAAAGATTTTAATGCCTTTGGATCATTCAAAAGATATATCAAATCACTTGTAAGATTTCCTTTTTTTTTAAACCATTCTTCGTTTTGGATCACACTTTATATGATGACACTGAAGAACAATGAAAAGTTCCTAAATATCTAGGGTGCATTGGAGCATGTATGTATTTTAAATGACTATACATAGAAGCATTTTAAATTCAAATACACTTTTATAATTACACCGTCAATGGGAATTTCATTGTCACCGATTTTAAGAATTGGTGTCATTATAATTTTAGCGCAGCAGGCAGAAAATCCCCCCACAGGGGCAAATTTCTCCTCTACAAGTCATGTCTTTAGGTCTGTCCCAAAACCACAAATCGTATGCTATGTGACAGTGGCTAGGTCCCTAGCAATCTGCTGAATTAAAATTCAGCTGTCTGTAAGTGAGATTAATCACTTCTCTGTCTTTGCTTATTCATATGCACTGAATGAGGTGCCAGCGAGGCTGTGGTATTTGGTTACATGTGGAATGATTTGTAATTCTGAGTAATCACTTAGGACAAGCCCTTACACCATTTTATCTATACGTGACTGTAGGCCAAAGTCAATACTCATAGTAAAATAATGAGATGAGGCTAACTGAACCCTTTTATTAAGGCTCAGAGGAATAAATATGATGCGGCACTTTTCCCATTGAAAGTATCCTCTTCTTCTTCCAAATGGGTAAGGAGGTCAGCGTTGCAGGGTAGTAGTTAAGGTACCAGTTTCAGCTGAGGGGTGTGCTGCTTTCACACAGTGTTCAACAATTGTACTCAAAGAGCAACAATGTCAGCAATCTGAATGTAACCCACCTGCCAGAGGACTGGGTGAAATGTTGGTTGTACCACCCCACCTGATTTTATTCTACGTCGGAGTGAATGGAGAGTAATATCGGGCACAAGAGTGTAAAGCGTGCGTCCCACCCAATCTTGTGGCTTTCCTTCCCAGAGAGTGAGCGTTCCAACCGCAAGCAGCAACACTGACGTTTTACCGAATTAGGCTTCTTCTTCATCCTTTAACTCAGGGATGGCAAATGGGCCAGTTATTTTGCGAAGGGGTCTGAAGAAGGCAGATTTCCTTTGGTTTTCCTTTATTTTTTTGCTGTATCACAATACATCTGAAACCCAATCTGTTCAACTCGAATCGTTTCGCAAAGGGTTTAGAAGCATTTTAAAAGGAGCATTTCTTTCTGTGCTCTGGCATCACTCCAAGAACTCTTCAGGTCCCAACAGCTGTGCAGAAACACATGGCACTGAAGCTCAATTTTTTCATAATTGGAGAAAATTTTAATAAATAATTATTTTTAAATTGCTACATCATCATAATTTGCTGCATGGGAAACCATACTATGCGTTCAGAGCAATATCAATTATTTCAATCATTTCCTCATGTGTATTGAGTCAAGAACCAAACAGAATGCAGCTTTTTGAAAGCACTCATTACAATATTGCAAGAGTTTTCCAAACAATCACCCCCTTAGCCTCAAAGTTGAAACAATTTATGGAATATTTAAATATGAAATGGCAATTCCTGCATGAGATCAGGGTTAGGGTTAATAAATGTAAGTGTTATGAGAACTATAATTACATCCAGAGTTGACGTTAATAGTCTCAAATCCTTTGTGACAAGATACTTATGTTAAAAATTAAAAATAAGTAACATTGTGTTGCTTTAATGATTCCTGTAAAATATGACCATTTTCAGTTGCGTTTAATCAAAGATGAGAGCAATGCTGAAAAAATTGACCAGCCAACTTGAAGATGCCTGAAATTTACGTGTCCAAACCAGTATTTATTGCATAGAAAGACTTGAATGACTTGCATTTTTATAGCACCTCTCTTGAGCTCAGTCCCAAAGTACCTTCCTTCCACTTAAGTACCTTTCTTCATAGTTCTGATTTAGCCGTTTGGTAGTATAGAACTTGTTTATTGCTGAGAAAAGAGACACTTTTTGCCAAAGCTTTCCGTCTTGCCCTGTTGAGCGCAAGACGAATAGTTCTGATTTGTGATTGTACTGCTGTTCAACTTGGGTAAGGTAGGGCCCTGTCTCTTCAAAGAACAGCCAAGGAACATAGCTTAATGATGATACTGAGTTTGTGTTCTCAGTCATATATGTATGTTTCATGACAAAATTGGCACTCCGCTCATATTAGCCTACGGCTGCACTCAAAAGTAATGCAGCATTAGCTTTAATGGATGCTCACAGTCTGCAATACATTATCTCATTACCTCAAATGCTTACCTTTCAAAGAATTGCTTATGGAAATTAGAACAAAAGCCAAAAATAAGGAACACAATTAAAAATATGAAGTGCTAAATAATCCTTTAAGGATGGTCAAAACTATCTTCCTCTAAAACATGCCTTTAAAATTGATACTGAATTCACACAATATTAAAAATAAAAATTGTTATATCTACTCATTTGAATTTATTAGTTTATAATATTTAGTGCAAGAGATGTCCCAGGTTTATTTTCCCCACACTTGAGAGCTAAGAATTCTGGAATGGAAATTTATTGGACTATCCTAAGCAGGCTAATTTGCATATCTGGGACTTATGATATTTTAATATATCTAATATATATATATATGTGTGTGTGTATAAAGGCAGCTTAAAAACAATTGAAGTCATTATTATTTGGCTGTAATTGTCAAACTAGTCGCATTTGCAAAATTATGAAACACTATTATTTAATAAACTCACTGTTTGGAGATCTCAAATAGTCAGAGTTCTACCTGTTCTAGTTCTAGTTCATTATGGCACGACACATCAAGTTAGTCTGTATCATCACCTTGTTGGATGCTTGTGTCAGCAATTTGGTGAAACCCTCTTTGCCCATCTCTACTTGGAATGTTGTGCTATCCGTGCTGAGACTTGTTGCAGCTTTTCCTATTGCCCACACTGTGCAGTGTTGTGGTTGTGCTGTGCCCACAGATCCATGTGTAGCAATTTGCTTTCAGTCTAGGACTTAGTTCTAGAAGCTCTAAGCTCTGAATAAGAATTTGGCACTTAGTTGACCATCTTAGTTCAATTGGATGACTCCCAGGAACAATCAAGTTTGTTAACAGTCAGAAACAATTTGCCCTCCTTTTTGATGAATCAGCAATGTATACAGAATAGATTTCAGTAAATCAGCTAACATAAACGGTAATGCTGTCTCTATAAAGACCATCTAGCCGTGACCACAGTAGAACTGAATTCCTATTTACATTATCTGCACTGTTTCATTATTGTACTTCACTTCACACAGTCTCCCGATGGTTATTTTTACAGTACATTTCTAAGCGAAGCCATTCATGTTCAGTATAAATGGCAAACAGATGCAGTGTTTCCCCAAATCACAATGCTGTTTCTCATTTCATTGCCTCAATTAAGGCGTAGAATAAATCCAAATGTTTAATAGTTGTTATCCACATTAGTTTGTTTAACAAATCTTTGGCTTAGTCTAAGGATGCAGGGCTCTAGACTCACTCCAGACAGTCCCAGCGAGTGGAGATTGGAGTTTGGATTCTGAATTCTGGGTTGACATCAAATAGGACTCTCTTGTCTGCTGGTTGTAGGTGGTTTGGTGGAGTTGATACAGCATTTGTGTCACATAGAACTAACCACCCTATTGGCTGGAATAAAATAAGTTGTTACAGTCACAGAAGGAGCATTCATCTCATGAACTCTCAGATTCTTAAACAGCTTGAGAATCCTTTCACAATCTCATACTGCACTCCAAGGGAGGGGGTGAAGATATGAAAATAACAGCAACTGTTAAACTACTCCGTAAAACTATAGAGATGTTTCACCTGAATTAGAGAGTCAGGTATATCTTCATTTAGACATGCACACTATATTAACACGAGCAAAATGTCTTTATAGCTTTATGGATCATTTCACCTTTCCCAAAAGAGCTTGGATAATGGCTTCACCTCTCACCACTAGAGATTACAGAGGTTGTAGATACTAGTTTCAAACCAACCACAGTTGATGCCTTCACAAAATGAATATCAGAAGTGCTTTACATTATCTCTGGAGTGGCGAGATTTACAGTGTACAATAAATCCGTACTGGCTGTTAGATTGAGCGTGGCACACGCTGGCTGCTTGATACCGATATGGGATCCAACAACACTTCCTTCTGGTGTAAAGTTGCAAATGTAAGCATGGCGTTTGTGTCCTCCATGGGGCCGATTAGATCAGTGAAAGGATAAATGAATAGCAGCACAATGTTCCTAAGTGCATAAAAAAGAGATACAAAAGATGCAATAATTTTATACAAAGAAAGTTTCTCAAGGGTAAGCTGTGTGAATTGCCCTTAGTGAAATGGAGGCTTGTAACTGATAGTGGTTTGTAATATCTGGTCATTATGTTGAGAAAAAAACAGCAATTACAGTACAGTGCTTCCATCTCTTTGACAATACCTGACAAGGAATTTGTATGATGCATGATGACTGCAGCTGGCAAAATCAATCTGGCAATAGCTTTATGATAGCTGAATAATAACTTAGCAAAAGCTTAACAATGTTCAGTTGGGTATGGGTGCAATAAAATTAACGTATTATCAATAATGCTTGTATTTTGAACTGACACAATTTGAATTCACTCAGTGGTATTTTGTACAATAACGTCATGTGTGATTTTTTGGGTAGTGATAGTTTTAAATCCATGTTGCAGTGGATAGCCCACCCTGGCGCTTTTTACACTAAGGGTATTGGAAATCTGGAATTCCCTCCTGCAAATGGTTGTGGATGCTGGGGCACCTACAATGGTGTAAGGGTATCAAAGGATGTGCAGAAAAGGTAGGTAAATAGAGTTCAGTTACAGACCAGCCACAATCTAATTGAATGGCAGGATAGGCCTACTGTTCCTATATGTTCCAAGGTGAAATGCTCCTTGTAAATGGACCAACAGTATTTGGGAAAGAGCCTTGATGACTCTCACAAACTTTCTCAACAACAGTCACAACCATCAAAATAAATGCACAGGAATCCTCGATCAACAGTTGTAGTACTTGCCTGACTTTGAGGGGTTGGAGAAAAGATGTTCAGACTGAAAATTATAATTCGTACCTCGAGCCTGAATTTTCACTCCCAGGTTGGGAGCACAGGATTGGGACAATTCCTGACTCCAAAAACCAGACCCAAGAGAAAGTGCCCCGAAAGTTCCGATTTCCGGGCCGGGAGGGCTGGTGAAAATGGGAATTGTGGTCGGTCGGTCGCCCTGTAAAAGATACAGGCACCTCACTGGGTCCACGCTCGCTGTTAGATAGGATGGTACTGGTGATGGGCACGTCATGAGTGAGCAGGAGGAGGTAAGAGAGGCAGAGGGACAGAGAATGGAGGACAGACACAGCCCTGCTCAGCTGGGAGGAGATGCAGAGCCTCTGGAATCACAGGAGAGGCAGCTCCACTTAGATCAGCATCAATCGATGTGCTGCCGCATGTCAGAGTTCCCTGAGGCAGTGAGGGGCCATGGGCTGAGAATGGAGGAACCCATTCAGATCATTGAGAGAATGGCCAACTTTATGGAGAGTAATATGCAGCAGCAGCCACTGCGTGCAGGGACTGGGCACTGATTCGCAGGATGTATGCAACGCTTTGTAATCTTGACTAGTCCGTGGCGCTGGCGGTGCAGAGGTGTCTGGAGGGAATGCCAGCTGCACCCCTGGCTGGCACTCCTCTTTAGGTATCCGGAGCACCAGCCAATGGCTGAGGCAGTCACTGAGGAGGATGAGGGTGCCATCACCATTCTCGGTCTCCTTGGCTCCTCTGGCTGAGGGACCATCTGTGCGGTGAGGCCCAGTAATGGAGGCAGCTGCTGCAGCAACCTTTGGAGGTGCCTATGTTGTAATATGCCTTTAAGGAATATCAGCATCACATCACTATCGTGTGATCCAGTCTTCGTTTCACTTTGAGCACAGCACACACAGCTCTTCAAGCTTTATACCCACATAAAACTGTTCTCATGTGCCTAGTCTTAACAAAGGCACCCATAACATGTTTACCCAATCCCTTATGAACGATTGGTGCCTTGTGCCTTGTATAAGCCCAAGATATGATATCATTATAATAACACGACATCCTCCACTGGCATTCCAAGAGGAGGGCGATTGCCATATGTATCTCAGCTGTAAGCAGAGCCAAGTGAGCAGGCTGCCCCCACCTCCTCCACCAGCAGAAGGGGAATACAGTGCAAAAGTGGCCAAGGGTGGAGGCTGCCATGTTGGGCATTAAGTGGGTCATGGGGGTTGCCCACAAGGTAAATATTAAAACATAACACCAGATGTGCGAACTTCTATTCTTTCATGGTGAGGTGAGGGAAGCAAAGGCCTTTGAACAGTGTTAGTCAAATGTTTGGATAGACATGGATCCTTCATGGGCAGTAGCAATGGATCCATTCAAGGATGCACCTTCAGTGGAAATGTTCTCCTAGACAGCTCAGAGTGAGTTCTAAGACCATGTCAGTCCCCTGTGTCAGAGGGGCTCAGCTAAAACAAGTCTGAATTCAATGATTTCTAACATTGATGGCATCCTAACATGGCCCTTGACCCCTGAAATGTGCCTGGCCATCTTCCAGTGCAGCCCGGACTCTGTTCTGTATCTTCATCCTCCACCACCTCTTCCCCATCCTGCCTTTCCTCTCCCTACGTTGAGCTGTGTTCCTCTAGAGCCTCACCCTCTTCAAGGTCCACACCTGTCTGGAGGGTCATGTTATGGAGAGCACAGCAGATCATCACAATCAGCGAGATCCCTGCAGGAATGTACTTCAGGGCACCAACCCATCCTGGCACTCGGACTGCATCTTCAGAAGCCCAATGGCTTTCTCAATGGCTGTACTAGTGAACAGATAGCTTCAGTTGTAGTCCCTCTATGCCTCTGCCTCAGTTTCTCCTAGAGGGTGACTCGCCACCTCATCAAGAGATATCCCTGGTCCCGTAGAATCCATCCACAGAGTTTGGGTGATGCAGTGAAGAGCTGCAGCACTGGACTAGTGGAGGCTGAAGGAGTCATGGCAGCCATGAGGAAAGTGAGAGCTCACATGCAGGAAACTTCTGTTATGGTTGCAGACCACCTGAACGGTGAGTGAATGGGAGCTCTTCCTGGTGATGAATCTCATTGGGCGCCTCAGTCTGTGCCTTGTTGGTCACATGGGTGTAACCAATGGTGCTCTACACTTGGGGCAACAGTGTTGGAGGCAAAACCCACTGTCCTCTGTACCTGCAAGGCCCTGTCCGTCTGGAATTAAATGTACTGTCCAGCTCGCGCAAATAGGACATCAGTGACCTGCGAGATACAGTGCTATACGGCCATTTATGAGACATCACCAAGGCCCACAGCTGATTCTTAGAAGGAGACAGTGATGAGGAAGTGACCTTGACTGTTACTGGCAGGACCTGGTGAGAGGAGCTGAGAGATCTTCTGCCATAAGGGCACAAATCTCTGTGGCCATCTGCCTGGAGAGTCGTAGTCTCCTGCAGCGCTGGTTCTCAGTCATATCCAGGTAAATTCACCTACATTGGTAGATCCAATGCTGAGGCTTTGGCCTTGGTTACCTTCCTGCCTCTCATCGCTCTTTGCGCCCAGGCCTCTGTCCCTCTTGCGAAGGATTTTGCTCTTCATCACGACTAGACCCAAAATCTGATAGTCATGCACCCATTAACATGCCCGAACTCAGCTGGACTTCCCAAAAACTCCTCTTAGCCCCCACGATGCCAGGAGAATGCCAACATCTGCACTGCCCCAGTGCATTTTTACTGCTCTCCCTGCAACCTCTGTACGCCCGATGGCTTCTGTGTGCCAATGGCTGAGTGCTCCTCTCAGGCATGCTCTCCTTTATGGACACATTTAATATCACGGTGCTGCCATGACTAATACCCCACTGTGTTACTGCCTCCGTGCACCTGGTCTGCCCCTGACCCAGTGTGCAAACTGTACGCCCCCCACCAAAATCCCAACCTGCCCCTCAACGATCTCTCAATGAGCTCCCCAACTGGCTGAACTGGCCTCACTGCCAGATTGGATAGGTGTCCGGGGCTGGCCTGCTCCCAATGTGATGAAACTGGGCAGCAGCGGGAACAGTGATGGGAAGCTAGCCCACCAGCCCGCGCCACTAATTTCAGCGTCCGCCCACCTACCTCTGTTCCCAGCCCCAGCAAGACCTAAAAGTCAGGTCCCCGAGCCTGTGCTTAGCATTGCTCAGTAATATTGTGATTGAGGTCAGAAACTTGGCACTGGGGCTCCAACAGCTGGCACAGCTGCACTGTCATCTTTGTCATATTTGTATATATCCCCATATATCCCCACCCCACCTCTTTGAAAAGACTACTGTAAAACTACAGAAAACCATTCACCAGGGAGAGGCAAAGTTGAAACTGTATTTGGACTCTGGGCCATTGCGTTAGAAGTTGTACTTTTCAATGCAGGATAAGTGTGGTTTTGACTGAACGTTGATTTCAACTTCCATCTGAAATGGAATCAAGTGAGTTTAGTATCCAAACAGACTCGGCATCATTCTGGAGCATCCTGTCACAGCCCGATCAGAAACATGTGTTAACCCCAAACTCCAAACTCCTGCAGCAGGTTGCGTTGCTTTGCCCGGCCCAGAAGCGTCAGATGTCAGAGTGAAGTTCTCGCTGCCTGATTTATGTGCGACAAACCTCTCGAGCCGTCCGTGGATGATCCGAGATTTGAAACTCCGATGTCCTTCCTCTAATGTTTAAAAAATAATTAATCTGCACAGTGAACCATGTGACAACAAACAGCTCAAAAGCAGAGAGGTTGCAGTAATAAACCAACAAAAAAACTTTTTGATTGTAGGAGAAACTAAATGTCCGAAAGCAAACATCTAAGAAAACAAATTTATTTGTCATATTGTGAGGCCTGGAATTGTTACATAAACCTGCAATTGATGTCAATGTTGCATTGATCACATTGTTAAAGTTTAATGGCAATCACATTGTTAAACAGGTGAGAGGTATTTGTACACCTATAAATGGGAACAGAGGTGTCAGCTGTGGCTCAGTTCATAGCATCCTCGCCTTTGAGTCAGAAGGTTGTGGGCTCATGTCCCACTCCCGGAAAAAAAAACACAAGAACTGTGAATGTACTGGAAAGAGTTATAAATGGGAACAGTGCAAAGAGGGGAGGGAGGGGGACCTCCTGGTGAATCTGCTCCTGGCCAAAGTGTCTGCCAGCACCATCAAGGCCTTCCATGCTCGGTGGGCACTGCGGGGACCAGGGTGATTTATTAACCCTCTTAATCACATTTTGGTTTAATGTTTGTGAGTTTCCTTTCAACTTTGTCCTTTGTTTTTGCAGTAGCCCTTTAAGGGGCTGCTTTTTTTAATTTGTCCCTCATTATGTTAATTTAGTTTCATTGGTTCAATCAATGAGAGTATAAATGGAGATAGGGAGGAGGGAGGGAGGAGGACCTCCTCGTGAACCTGCTTCTGGGCTGGCCAGAGTGGCCATAAACAGTTCCAGGCAGTGGGCGACCAAAGGGGATTGTCCATTGCGACTGCCTGCCCACCTTTGTGGCCGGGTGTCCTTAGAGAGGGAGCATGTGGTGTCCACTGGCACAATCGAGGCCTTCCATGCCCAGTGGGCACTGCAGGGACCAGGGTGCTTTATTGACTCCTTTAATCACGTTTTATTTTGAATTTTGTAAGCTTCCTTTAAGGTTGGTCTTTGTTTTTGCAGTATCTCTTTAAGGGGCAGGCTTTTAATTCATTCCTACTTTCGTTAATTTAGTTTATTTGGTTTCATCAAAATAGTATAAATGGGGATAGTGTGGAGAGGGGTGGGGAGGGGGTAGGACCTCCTCGTAAGCCTGTTCCTGGGCCTGGCCAAGGTGGGCATTAACAGGTCCAGGCAGCGGGTGGTCAAGAGGGTCGTCCAGACCGACTGTCCGTCCCTCTTCTGCGGCTACATTCACAGCTGGGTGTCCTTCGAGAGGGTGCATGCAGTGTCCACCAGCACGGTGAAGGTCTTCCATGACCAGTGGGCATAACGGGGGCTGGGGTGCATTACTGACCCCCCACAATCTCATTTTGGTTTGATCTTTGTAAGTTGCCTTTGGGTTTTGTCTTTTGTTACAGTCCACTTTAAGGGGCTGCCCCATTTATTTGTTCATTTGATCTTTTGTTAATTTGTTGATTTGTCCTCTTTTTCTATTGGTTTTACTGAAAAGAGCGTATAAATGGGGATAGCTGGGGCACTGATGGGCTGGAGTAGTGTTGACTTCGAACCAAGTCAATAAACTCTCTCCAGCAAAGAAAGCTGCTCTGTCTCAGTTTTAACTTCACCAACCAGTGTGGATCCAGTTAACAGTTGAAACACTGGAATTCTGGGGAGTTGTGACATGTGTCGGGATTTTAGTTATTATACTTTTGTGCATTTTTATGTGAACCTTGAAACCAGGCTGCAACTTTATAAAAAATGGTCTGTAACTTGTCCCATTGCATTCAAGAAAGTCACCGCAGGTCAGAAAGGGGACTGCAGACGAAATGCTGAGATTCGGGCAATTTTATGATGGTCAATCTTTTGGTGCAGTTTACTTTAAGCCAAACCTAAACTATCACTGACAGCAATTCATTGAGAACGGAAGAGCTTAAGTGATTACACCAAAAGGTGAATCATTGAAAAAATGTACCTCTCAGAGGACTTAATCCAAAAAATATGTTTAATAGCTCAAGATTCAACAAGTGTAACAATGTAATTAGCTAAGTATTTCAATTAATGTAATTAGACTTATTAAACAATTAACTATCAAAAGAAACCGAAGGAATTTCAATCAGAAGCAGCAGCAATAATCGGCCAGGTCCTTGTTCTGAACTCCTCGATGAAGTTCCACATGAAGTCTGCCATAGAAGCTGAAGAAATGAGAATCCTTGAAATGGATAAAGGGTTAGATAAAAAAGGAAGCAACTGGCTCCAGTTAAGTGAGTGATCTCAGTCCAAGGAGAAGTACTAGGTGAATCGCTCCAGCGATTTGTGCTGCGACCTCTATTTTAACCTGTTTATTCGTTCAACCTGATCGACATAAATCCCCTGGATTGAGTTTTTCAATGTAACATGAAAATATTTGCAGATAAAACCAAACTAGAGACATAGCCTGATGAAGTGCCTGAGAAGGGACTGAATGCCTTGGACAATGGGTGCAAGTAAACAGAACTTACTCATGTGATTTAGTACAGAAGAGTGTATGTTGTAACAAAAATGGGGAAGACAATGAATGGTGTTAAACTAGTTAGCACAGAGGCTGGGAGAGATCTTGGGCTGAATTTTCATTCAGTTAAAGAGGCAGGACCAGAAGTGGGCTAGCCTGCAATTTCCAGCTACTGGCTGGCTTCCTGGTCTACTGCCATGGTTCTGTCTCCTGGCAATTTTCACTGAGGCTGGATTGGAGGAGTTACAACTACACCAGCCCCCTTTCCTCCACCCCCCCACCCCCCACCAACAGTGATGTGTCGCCAATGAGTCCAATTGAGAGCACTTGTCATAAGCCCACAAGTGGACCCTCTGCAGAGGCGGAAACCCTGCCAATGAGCTGAGACACCCTCCCAGCGGCAGACCAGGGAGAGTTATTGGTACTTCACTGAATTTAACTCTCCTCCACCTCCCCCAGCTGTGATTTCCAATGGGTTGCAGCCGCAATGTCTTGTCGTTATGGTCACTTTTTATTTTTACTCTTTAAAAAATTCTTCAGGTGTCACCTCCATCTTAAGTTCCTTCCTGTTTCTCTACCTACATTGGCAGCTCCCACTCTGACAGTAGAGCTGCCAATCTTTCACTGCTGAAGCGCTTCCTGTTGGCCCTCCAGCATCAAGAGTCTGCCCAACATCCTTAACTGGACATGGCTCCCATTGGCCTCCTCCTCAAATATAGCCCTCTGGTCCCAGCGCCGGCATTTATCGATTTCCAACCGGCATTTCATTCTGATTGCAGGATCAGGACACGGGAACAAAAATTCAGGCCCTTGGAGCAGTAGCAGGCTCTGAACTAACCATATCTGTTAATCTATGTTACTTAGATTGTTAAGATACACAGGTGAAGGATATTGTTTAATTAAGTACTTAGAGCACTTATAAAGAGAGACTGCCAATGTTTAAAAATACTTTTTATTTTCTTTATTCTTTCATGGGATACGGGCATCACAGGCAAGGCCAGCAATACTGCCCATCCCTAATTGCCCTTGAACCGAATGGCTTGCTGGGCCATTTCAGAGAACAGTTAAGAGTCACCCACATTGCTGTGGGTCTGGATTCAGAGGTAGGCCAGACTGGGTAAGGATGGTAGATTTCCTTCCCTAAAGGACAGTAGTGAACCAGGTGGGTTTTTACGACAATCAACAACAGTTTCATGGTCATCATTACTGAGACTAGCTCTTAATTCTGGATTGCATTAATTTACTTTAAATTCCACTGGCTGCCATGGTGAAGTTTGAACCCATATCCCCAGAGTATTGACCTGGGCTTCTGCATTACCAGTCCAGTGACATTACCACTACTCTACTGTCTCCTGCATTTGGTCAGGTTATAACTATTTAATGAATCTTACCTGCAGCCACAAAAACAGGAAATGCAATGTTCTCTAAGGTACATTTTTTTAGTACAATTAATTCATTGATGAAACACTCTGAGATCAGTATTTAGTGTCACAGAAGCATCCCTGGTATTGTAATCCCAATTCTCTCTGCAGCACAATGCTAATTCCAGTGAGCTGTGTGTCCTTTGTGTGATGATGGTAGGTTTTGTCATCTTCTTTAAGAATGGCTGATGTGAGATTTTGAGCCTGGTCTATTTTAGTCACCAATTTAAGAGGAACAATATGAACGGTATGAAAACTAGAAAAATCATAAAGCAACAACATAAAGTTGGTAACTGACCTTTGCCAACATAATCAGTCCCTTAACACGTTCACAGGCTTGCTTACCACAGACAATGCATCCACTGTTCCTCACTGTCAACATAGTTTCACCAATTTGGACTATAAATTACACAGAATTGTTTCTGTAGACCACAGTAAACCACATCGAAATTACTTTTAAAGTTTTAGCACCAGAAAGCTAAGATTCCCACAGCTTTGGGATAGAACTACGGAGGGTTACAAAAAAATAAAACATAGCCCTTCAAAAGTATCTGATTTAGAAAGTAGCCTAATTCTAATACAATTACAATATTTCAATAAAATGCACGGCTTGACCTCTTGAGGTTTATGAAAGTTCTTCAGTTGAAATAAATAACTGGAGCTCACATTGTGCTCAGTGTAGTCGAGTCAGGATAAATGCATATGTGACCCATGTGTAAAATTCCAAAGTATCAGTTCGCTCACTTTCATCATTATAGCTATTCTGATCCAAGCATAATCCTGAATCAAGCACAATGTTTCTAAGCAAATAAGTCAAATGTTCCTTGGAATTCAACCATTATTTTCAAATGCAATGCAACTAGGGCCTAGGGTGCACAGACCCACCCTTTATATCATACTGCTAATTTAATCCTTGTAATCATGTGGCACAGGCATGTTCCAGGGATCCTTAAATGTTAATGGATGAACCATTTCTCCATTTAAATTCTGCGTA
Source organism: Cetorhinus maximus (assembly GCF_964194155.1). Taxonomy (NCBI): domain Eukaryota; kingdom Metazoa; phylum Chordata; class Chondrichthyes; order Lamniformes; family Cetorhinidae; genus Cetorhinus; species Cetorhinus maximus. Next base: position 98,573,068 of record NC_135896.1, read on the forward strand.
TGATGCCCAGCACTGGTTAGTTGAGCTTTTGGAGCAGTAAAGTTTCCTTTACTGGGATATGCAGTTGATGATCTCATTTGGGGTATGGGCTGTAGGCTAGTACAAATTTGAGATTGTAATCTTATTTACGTTATTACACTAATTAAACTCGGTAACATGGTAAAACAGCTTGCCTGTAATCATATAATGCTGCACAATTTTGCCTCCAAATGTCCCAGTCCCATTCAAAAAGGACAAAGGAAAGGTTGTGTAAAAATTCCCCTCAATTTTATTTGCAGCCTATTAACAACTGTTACTGGAGGTTTAATTATACCCCCGTGATCTGGAGATACAGCAGATTTCTGTCATTTTCTCCTTTGGGAATGGTTCCTAGTTACTAGCATCCATTATCCCTGCCTGTAAGCTGATGCTTTTTTATTACCAGTGCAATAATCACTGCATCTTTGGGAACATCTGTTCTGTGTGCTATGCACAGAGATCCCAGTGCCTGTCAGCTACTGGCTTTATATGATGACCCCTGTGCCCCCTCACTCAGTTTACAGCTAATTTGTTTAGGAGAATTCTGCAGATCTGCCTACACACTATCACTGCCAGAGAGCAATTAATAGTTCAAATTTTACAAACAAATGGAATTCTGCTTTTCTCTAAACTTCAGCACTCACTTTGCCATGGCTGACTTCACTGAGTCGCACTACAATAAATATTCCCAGCAGATGGATCTGTAAACCAGTTTAAAAACCTTCTCCAGACTGCCTTCCGGCATCCTCTGGTGTTCATGGCCACCATTTAGAAAATATCATGCATAAACTCTGAGTGCATTTTGTGTTTGTTCCCCACGTTTAAAAAAGATACTTGTAATAATTATTATTAACAAAATCATTACCCGATAAAGAATAAATCACACTGCTTTCGTTACTGGCATAAAGGTTCCATCATGAATTAAAATATTACCACAACTTTTCCAACAAAAAGACAATCACTGAAACAGCACCTTCAAGTAAATGAGATGTGAAATCTCTTCTCACAATGAATTTCTTCTCATTCTGCCGTTTGTCAGTTGTGACATTACTGAGCAAGGATAATAGTTTGTTAAATAGATGTACAAATATGTAATATGATGTGTGTATATATTATATATATATGGTATATGATATAAGCATGTTAGCATAATATTTGAACTACTATCTACTTAGCACTGAAAGTCATTAACTGCTAATCATTAATGTTAGGTCATAAACTAGACATTGGACCATTGTATTGTGTACGAGCAAAATGAATCGCACAACATATTATTGAAATAACATTAGCTGTTGTAGCTTACCTGTGTACTTGTAAGTCATGTTGTTCCAGTCAAAAACTGCATTAATTACGATAGAGTGTGAAAGTGCAGTCAGCAAGTCTCTCTGTTGACTAGTTTAAACCAACCCTCACAGCAGCTTCATTGTAGGAAACTAATACAATTATAAGCAACCTTTCAAAAAATTTAATAACTCAGTTGCACTGTCTAAAGGTTTATGATTTCAGCCATAAAATCCAGTAATTGCTATAACCTATATTAAACATTTACATAAAAGATTGTCTTAGAATGTATAGTCTCATTACAACTATTTATGGAAGGTTTATTGCTCATATCTATATATTTAAATGACACATTATATATTGTAATTATTATATGAACGATGACCATAAATGCCAAACATCATGCAAAATTGATGTCAACAGCAGAAGATCCTTTTCCTTTTTTTAAAAAAAAATTCCATCAACCTCGCTTCATTTGTTTTACTAAATGTCAGCCAGAAGAAGGATACATGTTAAAGAACGTTTATAGCTTAAGATTTACCTTTAGGGATTATTAAACCAAAACAATTGCGGCGGATACATTCGGAATCTCCCACTCTCTGTAAATGATTAAGCGGACTGAGAGAAAAGGATATGGGCCAATGCATTAATCTTATGAAGCCAGAATGTGGGCATATGGAAACAGCTCCCAAACTGATAGGACTGAATCAGTGTAATGTGTGGAGTCACTCACACCAACTCCGATTGAATTCTTAAAAAAAACTTTGCTCCAGATTATGATCAGCTGTATTTAACGGTCAAGGACATGGCGTCATCCAGGCCACCTTACCTGCCCTTCCTACTTTACCCCAGGGAGCATTGGGCATGGTTTTGCAGCCCGCCCACCGCTGGGATCATCCATTCCAGTCCCGCTGAGAGTCAATGGACTTTTGGCTGGGCTGCCGAATCTCCCATCACAATGGGGCGGGGAAACCCAGCCATTGACTTTGTCATCAATCTGCAAAAACTAACAGCCAATTTTATCATTTAAGTATAAATATGGAATGTATTTTACAGTTTAATGTATCTACTGTTCTTGAAAAGAGCCTTTCTTCCTAAATCACAAAGTGCACAGCAATTACAAATGAGTTCATGAAGGAGATAAAAGCTTAAAAATGGAAGAGCCGATTTATTCCCAGTGGACTGAATTTTCCAATGGGCTTTGGGATCCTGATGTCGGGACAAAATGGGAGTTCCAAGCCTGCACAAGAGCTGCGGTGCAAACTTCCAGGCCACAGCCTCCCAGTTGGCCACCTCTGCGCTCGCTGTCCTGTCAAGGATGGCGGGTGGGCTCCCGATGTTGCCAGCCCAGAGGGTCGGCAAGTTTGGAGCCTGGGCAGCCTGACTGGGAAAGGTGGGTGCTGCTGAGGCAGGTCGGAGATGATGAGGGCACTTCAACATGGAGGCACCCTCAGAGGCATGGATTCAATTCAATAATTATGAGGGCCGAAGCCATTATGCCCCTTGGAGGATGAAGAAACCCCTCTGGATGGCTCATTTGGACCATGGGTGTGGACTTTACGGCCCACGGCCCCGACCATTGGGCCCTAGGAGCCTCCAGCTCCCGTGCCCCCTCCTCTGCCATGGGTAGCCACCTTTATTGAGTTGACAGCTTCTGCAACTGGCAGGGGACTGCCCCAGGGTGGCATAATTGGCCCTAATTGGGGCCGTAATCACCTTAACTGGTTGCCCGCCTCCATTTTATGGGTAGCTAATCTGGTTCCCTGCCAGTCCCTGGGAAATTTTCCCGGTAACAGGAATGCATTAGAGAGCTGTCCTCTGTTTTCCCAATTCTTTCCCCCTTCACCCCGCCCCCCCCCCAAGCCTGCCACCCTGGGGCCAGGAAAACTCAGCCCATTGAGTCTATTACTTCCAAGGGACCAAGGACCGACTACACAAGGATCAGGCCTACTGGGTTATAGTGGCTAAAGTGTTAATTTCTTTTATTACCTGGGATTCTGGGATTTTCACCAAGGCTTTGCAGATTGTATTGTATGATTCTATCACTTGTAATTAGACCCGGTATTTTGTTGAATAATTTAAATTCCATTTTTTTTATGAGATGGGTTTTTTTTAACCATTGTTTTGGGGATCACTTTTCATGGTTCCATCACTTTTCCGTGAAAATCGCAATCCCATGGCCTTGACAATTCTATTCCCTCCCAATTTATTTCATTCCCCAAGAGAAGTGATATTTGGAGATAAAAATTCTATTAAGAGAAAATGGTAAAAATTCACCCTGGCATGAAAAGATAATCAAAAACCACTTTGACATATCAATCATTATGGTCATCCTTATTCACTGGATCACAGCATACTTAAAGACGAGGAAAGCCATTTGATTCATTTAAGTTCATCTGTCTTAAAACACTCTCGGCTCCCTCCACAGCAGCATCCGCTGTCTCCGAAATAACTCCAGAGTTGCTGTCTCCATACTCAACAGGAAAGTTCACTGTGTGCATCGATCATCAAGAACTTCCTGGCATCAAACCCCAAATTTTCTCTTTGCTTCCTGAATCTATGTCCCCTCTGACCTTGCAATTTAGATTTTTTTTTTGCCCCCTCCCCCCACCAGCTTTCCCATTCTGTTTGCTACCTTAAGTATTTCTATAAGACAACCCCTCGAGGCTTAAAATCCTAAGTTTCTCAAATCTCTTCTCATACCTCAGATCTATAACGCTGGGGCCCATGTGGATTTCCCCCCGGCTTTCCTTTAGCATTTGAATGTCCGCCTGGTGTCTTCGTGAGCAGAAATGGACTCGGCACTCTGTGTAAAAGCAAAATACTGAGGATGCTGGAAATATGAAATCAAAGCAGAGAATGCTGGAAAAACTCAGCAGGTCTGAAAGCGTCTGTGGAGAGAGAAACAGAGTTAGCGTTACGAGTCCGTGTGACTCTCCTTCAGAGCTCTTATGTTCTACGATTTTGGCTATTCCTGCAGCCTAACTAGTTGATAACTTTTCCACTGATTTGGCAGGGATTACATATAATATTCCATTGATTTTTTCTTTTTCATCACTCATCTCTTCAATCCTTTCTCAAACAATTATCCATCCAGCTCCATTTTTTTAGTCCGAGCAACTGAAATGATAAGAAAACAGTCGGTCTCAGCTACCTTATTCCATATTTCCTAATTCCCCTTTTGTTTTTGGTGATGGTCCTCTGGGTTTGATGAGGTGTCTGGGTGTGACGCCTGCATTACAAAAGTCGGGCAGATTTATTTGTTGACTGACCTTTGCTCACGGACAAAACTGTGCTTGAAAGTTGTTCAGGCCTGAAGCCTCTTTTTATTCAGAAGGCACTTGGTACTAAAGCGAGGCATGTTATAAAAGAAAAACTTGATGCAGCGGCTCCTCGTACAGAATGGGCAGCGAACGCGATGCAGTAAGGAAGGGCGGGTATTGTTTTAAAAAAAAAATTGAACTATTTTCCTGCCAGAAAATTGTTCGATTTATGAATTATAAATTTCAATTTGCCACTCCTTTGTTATCTTTGTGAAAATAGCATTATGCCCTTAAAACCTCCCTTAATTTTCACAAGGTTTCTACACAAGACCACAAGAAACAGGAGCAGGGGTTGACCATATGGCTCCTCAAGCCTTCTGCACCATTCAATACAGTGATTGCAGACTTTCACCCTCAACTCCATTTTCCCACCCGCTCCCCATATCCCTTGATTCCCTGAGAGACCAAAAATCTGACCAAAAACACCAGCCTTACCTACATTCCCGACTGTGTGAAACGATCCATCGGGCTGAATTTTATATCTCACAGTCGGGCGCGAGATGGCATCAGGCGAGCATCTTGCTGTCATCACGCACTTGGGCGATATTACGCTCGGTGGGCGCTGCAGAAGTCAAAAGCACACCTGCCAACAATTAAAAGGGCAATTAAGCCCATTAATGGCGCAATTGTCTCAGATTTTTTTGTGGCCCGTCCAACTTTACAGTTGGCGGACGGGCAAATCGGCCAGGTGGACTTTACATTTCTCATCAAACCTCATCCAAGGGTGGGATGAAATTTCTGTTATGAAGTAAAATAAAAATAAATATCTATGGACAGCATTTTTATCAGCCGTATTTTCAGGTGCCCGATTGTGATGCATGGACATTTTTTGCAGCTTTTTAAACCTTTATTTGATGATTTTCAGGCCTGCAGCTCCCTGAGGTGGCTGTCTGCCTGCAGAGAGCTCTCTCACAGCGCTTACCCACGCCCGTGGAAACATCGTCACCCACCCTCTTCCCGCCCTCACCCTCACCCTGGCAGCACTGAGCTTTTCAGCACATGTTTCACACTGGCTGTCCGTTAATTGGCCAGCCAGAGTGAAATAGCAATCTGGGGTCTTTTTCCCAACTGCTCCCGGGCCCATCTACCGCACATGCCTGCCAAAGGTCAAATTCAGGCCATAGTGTCTACCCTTTCTCCTTTAGAAACTTGTATTAGATCACCTCTCATTCTTCTAAACTCCTGAGAGTATACACTTATTTACTCAGTCTCCAATCATAGGACAAGTCTCTCATCCCAGGGACCAATCTAGTGAACCTTTATTGCACCGTCTCCAATGCAAATATATCCTTCCTTAGATATAGAGACCAAAACTGTGCACAGTACTCCAGGTGTGGTCTCCCCAAAGCCTTCTACAATTTTGGCAAGACTTTCTTTCTCTTGTACTCCAATCCCCTTGCAATAAAGGCCAACAGGCCATTTGTCTTCCTAATTGCCTGTCGTACTTGAATGCTAATTGTCTGTGCTCCTTATACAAACACACTCAAGTCTCATTGAACATCAATGGAGTTTTGGAGTTTCATGCCTTATAAAAAAGTATTCTGCTTTTCCCTTTTCACTACCAAAGTGAATAACCTCGCGCTCCCCAGATTGTACTCTATCTGTTACCTTGTGCACTTAACTGACTTACCTGTCTGTATCTTTTTGCCTTCTTTTTACATCCTCTACACAGGCCACGATCCCAGCTAGCCTTGTATCATCAACAAAGTTGGATACATTATTCTCAATCTCTTCATCTAAGTCATGAATATAGATTGTAAATAGCTGAGGTCCCAGCACTGATCATTGCGGCACTCCACTAGTTACAGCCTGTGAACATGAAAATGACTGCTTTATCACTACCCTCTGCTTCCTGTTCATGAACTGATCCATGCTAATATTTCACACCCAATACCATGAGCCTTTATCTTGCGTATTAACCTTTTGTGCGGCACCTTACTAAGTGCCTTTTGGAAATCCAAGTATACTATATCTGTTGGTTACTGTCAAGCTCACATCATATACCCGTGAATGTGTGAAGACAATGGATATTTGTACTTTGTAAAAGCAGAATGAACTGTGGATAATTTACCTGACCCAAAATGGAGTCCAGGAGGTCAAGTGACCTTTGTGTGATTGCTGTACAGACGGGAGCTACCTCATGCCTTTGGAAAGTCTTTAAGATGTAAACGTCCAGGCGAAGGACCCTCCCTTGAAGAGACGTTCAGGATGCATGATCACTTGTGGAAGTTCCAGCTCCAATTGTCTGGATGTTTACAGAAACTCAAATACAATGATCACCCCAGACTCAGTGCGGGATTTTCCAGCCCCAATCACTGCCAGGATTGCCTGGCCCTGCCGAAAATCAATGGACTTTTTGCTGGCCTGCCACAGCGGGCCTGAAAAATCCAGGCTTCAGTGTCTGCAAACTCAAAACCTAACAAAGAGAGGTTTCGGAGAAACCATTTTATCACAAGCAGGTGTGAACAGCCGCCATTCATTTCCAATCGTGCAGCAATGGCTGAGGACATCGGATCATTTGTGTGGATAATGGAAGTATTGATTCCATGATCACATGACTGAAACTGGCTTGAGATAACAAGCCACATTATTCCAAGGACAGGCCAGGGTAAGTCATCCTGGGATCACACAGCACAAAGGGGACAAACACCCAGCAAGAAGAACAGAACCCTGTCTGAACAGTCAATTCAGGCAGTGAATTGAGGGGCTAATTCATTTTCAACTGCAAGATTATATATTTCCTCTCTACAGAAACTCAGCCACAACTTTGTAGGGTGGAATCATCCCGGATTTGCACTAAATGCGGTAGTGGGTGGGTAAAACGACGTTTTACCCGCTGGCCGCAATGGCAGCTTTTCACGCCATATTGTCCCAAACCCGCCGCATTAATTATGCATTCCCGGGAAACACGCCATTTCCATGACAGGTGGGCTCTCATTGAATCGCCATACCATCGCCTCGCCGCTTCACACCAGGCGTCATATTTAAAGTCTAACCATGTGCCCACCTCTCAGTCCCTCCAGACCACAGCTGCTGCAAAGAAGACATGGCCCTGAAAGGCAAAAGACTGCAGCCCCCAGGTTCAATGACAAGTCCCTCGAACACCTTTTGGACAGAGTGGAGGCTCGCCATGATGTCCTCTACCCCCTGGCCGCAGGATGGGCAGCAACCTCACCAATCCAGCTTGGGATGTGGTGGCAGCGGTGGTCAGCGCCAGCGCCCTGCAAAAGAGGTCAGCCACCCAGTGCCGCTACAGGATTAATGGTCTCATCCGATCAGCCAAGGTAATTGACTCTTCTTTTCATTCTCAACTCTCACATTCACAGAGACACACACCTCGGTGGAACCTAGATCTAGAGCAGGCTCGTGTTCACGATCTAGTCACCGCACGGACACATGTCCACAGCAGCGGGAGGCAGGTTTGGCCGAGCTCCCCGGCACTGGGAGGACTTCTGGGGTTCAGGCACCTGTGAGGTCCGAGTCAGGTGATGAGCCTCTAGATTTGGCCTTCCAACTCACCCTGGAGAGTCAGCAGAAGGCGGGGGAACACGCAGAGCTGTTGGAAGCCTTCAGCAGAGTGGCACATGAGTCGGAGGAGTGCGTCCGCCTGCTCTCTGGTGAAGCGGTGCCCATGTGTGCATATGGAGGTCTCCATGGGGAGGATGGCGGGTGCCATGGAGACCCTGGTCCAGCGGAATGCGGAGATGTGTACAGACCTGCACTCCATCGCGGGAGCCGCGGGTGAGTTCCTGCAGTGGAAACGCGAGAGGGAAACAGGGCACATTGACATCCCGCCAGGTGCCCTTTCCCCTCAAGGAGTCAGGCCGGGGGCCCTGGGCACCCAAAGGAAGGAGGGGCGGGCACCCCGGGTCACCCATTCTGGAATCTCAGAGGCTGTCCTCTCCCTCCGAGTCCCCTTTGCCTGTGGGCCCCTTAACCTCGTCCTCTGTCACCGCAGAGAGAGCAGATGGCCAATGAGTGATTTGGGAGGGAAAGGTGTGGGTGTAGCAGGGCCTTTCGGAGCCTCGTGCAAGCTCTCTCCCACCCACTTGGACCCTTCATGTATCACACTCACCTCAATGTCCTGAGCATTTTCAATGCTGCCTGCTGGCGTTCGCTTTCAGTTGTCCATCTGAGCCTGACCTGCATCTCCACCCACCCACTGACCTCACTCCCAGGCAGCACCGGGTCTCACCCACCATGACTCTCGTTTCACTTTTGGTTGGGACAGGATGGTCTGGATTCAGTTTCTCGTGTGCAACCACCACCCCCTCCCGGCTTATTCCCTCCCCCAGTCACCCATTCCCTTTCCTCCGACACAGTTGACCCCTCCTGGCATCACCTACCTCCCCTCTGTGACCTACCAGCCAAACCCTTTCCCTTCGGAGATGTCCAGGTGAACGTACACATTCCCTTCCCTCCTGAAAAACCCACCCGCATCCACATTCACCACCCCGACCTCCTGCTTCCCACCCCCAGGGTGCGTGTCTGCCCCTGAGCACCCCCTCACCGCCCCTTCTACCACTACTGTCGCACCCTCACCCTCCCACTCTACCGCCTCACTCTGCCCTCAGTCATTCTCACCATTCCCTCATTCAGTTCACTCCCCAGGAGGCAGTCATGGATTCATCAGACCCTCCCATTGCACATTCACTTGGACATCCACCCCTCCGTACCCCTTCCCCCTCACCCTTAGTCCTCCCAACCCAGGGACATCCCCCCCAACCCCACTTAGTCCCTCCTCTTTCCTTCCTCCAGCCTTGCCTCTTCTCCAGCCTCATTTCTTCCTCCTTCCCCCTTCCTTACTCCTACCCCCTTTCTGACTCCCTCAGACACCCTCACTTCTTCCTCCAGCTTTATTCCTTCCCCCTTCCCAACTCCTTCCTCCACCCTTACTTCTTCTTCCACTCTTACTCCCTCCCCTCTCCGCAATCCTTCCCCCACCCCGGTTCCTTCGCCTTTCCGCACTCCTTCCCTTCTCTGAACTCCTTCCCTTGTACATTCCACCCCCCACACACCTACCTCCCCAGTCACCATCTTCTCCCCTGTTGGCTTCTCCTTCCTCGTACTCCCTCCCCTGCCAACCTCACCCCCTGACACCTTCACTACCCCCCCTCCCAACTCACCCCCCCCCCAACACCTCTTCCTCTCCCAGTCGATCCTAGACCTTCCTCTCCCACCCCCTCAACCGTCGTCCATTGTGAGCACCAACGGTGACTTTCCAACTTCCGTGAGCTGCTTCGCAGCAGAGCCGGAATCCACCCGGAATGCCATGGATGTTCCTCCAGGATCCCGTTGCTGTCGGGCCCCAGCCTCAGATGTCCACAATGTGAGCAAGGCCCTGGTGGTAAGTCCTGACTTTTGCATGTCACAGTTGTCAAGGTGTGTCCTACACCGGCATGTTTTCCCACCGACGTGGTGGGGATGAGTCCGGCGGACTGGCCTTATAATGAAATGCTGACGTATTATGTAGAGGTTCCCGCCACCTGATGGCGGGGAACATGGCCCGCCATTGGCGGGCAGAGCAGACGACCCCAAATTGGTTTCACGACATTGTGAAACCAATTTTTGGCCTTCTCGCCATGCTGTCCGTTCACACCACCGTACATGCCCGATGGCAGTGGGCACGGAAAATCCTGGCCGTATGAAATCCCAGAAACTTCCAACCTTCATTTTTCCTCAAGGAACCAGGAGAGAGAAACCATTCAGGCCTACAATGTTTTCTTCTTAAAGGACTCATGTGATTCATTTCTTGTTATCCTGTTAATATAAGTGCATGTGTCATCTCTAGAACTCATCTTTTCTCATGTGCATATGTGCCCATGTGTTTGAGGGAGTGGGTGTTTTTGTTGTGTTTACATTTCAGGTGTTGTGTAAAAAGATGGTTATCCTTTCTTTTGATTTAACCTTACCAGAAATCCTGTTTTGTGTCTCTTCTCTAAAGTTACAACAGTCAAAAGGTATAAAACACCCCTACTGAAAATATATCTTGTTATGAACAACCAAGAGGTGAGGAAAAAGAAGAAAAGTTATTCCACCACCTCTCTCCATCTGTAACACTCTTCCTTATTTGCAAATTTCCCTTTCATAAAACTACCTTGACTTTGTCTGGTCATATTATCATTTTCTAATTGCATTATTAAGACTTCTTTCATACTAGATTCTAGAATTTTCCCAATGACTGATATCAGGCTAACTGGCCTGGCGTTCCCTATTTTCTCTATCCCTCCTTTCTTGGATACTGGTGTTACATTTGTTAATTTCCAGTCTTTTGCAACTGTTATAGACTCTCGGGGATTTTGGAAAATCAAAACCAGTGCACCCACTATCTTTGCATATGCCTCTTTTAGAACCTTAGGATGTAGACCATCAGGTCCTGAATGTTTGTCAGTTTTAGTCCCTTAAGTTTCTTTAATACCTTTTCTATACTGAAATTAATTTTAAGTTACCCACTTTTATTAGCCCCTAGGGTGTCCTCTATTTATGATATATAACTAGTGTCTTCTACCGAAGACATAAACAAAATATTAGCTCAACATCTCTTCAATTTCCTCATTCCACATGAGAATTCCTCCTGTCTCTCCCTCTAAGGGACCAATGATTACTTTAGCTACTCTCCTCCTATTACACTTGCAAAAGCTCTCACAAGCTGTTTTCATATCCCTAGCTAGTTTACTTTCAGATTCTATGTTTCCCTTTTTATTAACTTTTGGTTGCATTCACACATTAATTGCCCATTAAATAGCATAAGCGCCCTTTTAATGATGTGATAATTGTTAATGACTGCTGATCAACACCTCTTGCACTGAAAGTAAACAGTTAAAACTGTGAAGTGTCATTCTTTCAGATATTAAATTGTTGCTGGATATTTAAGATGTTAAATTAGCATTCAAAACATCTTTCTTTGCCTTTCTGTCTCTTTCTTTCCTTCTCTCTTAATCCACACCTTTTTCCCCCTCTCTTTATTTCTCTTTCTGTACCTGACATTGAACTCACCCACTCTCATTCACATTCCTTCCTAATCTTTTGATGTTTATTTCTCAATCCTTACATCTCATTGGTTAAGGAAATGTACTGTTGGTTCCATCATTCGGATGCTACAATTCCTCAGCTCTTTAAAAGCTCGCATTTCCAGAAACATACAGGTCCATTTAATTTTAAACGGGAGTGTAGGGAAAATGTCTAAGTAACTGGATATGCCAGGGGAGATCCCAGTCTGGCTCATAAAAACAGGTGAACAAAAGCTTCATGGCAGATGTTGGTATTAGGCGGCATTTAAAAGGGATGGTAATGCAGAGAGGTTTAGGAAGGGAATTCCAGAGATAGCTTAAGGCATGGCCATGAATGTTGGAGCAATGAACATCAGGCTAATTAAATGAAGCATTTCTCAGCTCTGAATGTGCATCAGCAATCCCGCTCAATGCAATCGACAGAATTGTGCCCTGCTCAGCTCTGGCACAAGAGTAACTGGAACATTTCTTCAATTGGGTTTCACCCAAACAGGGGAGGTTTAAATTGTAGTTACATAATGAGAGTACAGGTTTCAAGCAGGAATGCTGGGGCAAAACTCGAAACGTGAAGTTTTTTTTAGTGACTAGTTCACCAAGTGAATAAAGAGAACCAATCATATAAAAATAATCAATTCCACGATGAGGGTTAAATTGCCCCCATGGCATAACTTGATTGTCCCATTCGACAAGCCCCTTTTAGAACGGAATGCTTCTTCGGGCTATCCTGGAACTTCAAGATTGCATAAAACTATACCAATAAAAAATAAAGCAAAATCCTGGCACTAAGGTTTTTTGAAGCACCTCCTTTAAACCAAAGAAATAAACTGCATCTATGGTTTGAAATGGTGCATAAATACAGCTCAAGCATATCTGTCATAAACAGTAATTTATTGAGGTTGAATATTGAACCCTTCCGTAGGTCAAACATTTGATTGTTTGACCCATTAATAAGATGGATTCAGACAAAGGAAGTACAACACTGCTGGACTCCTGCGGAATTCATGCTAGCTGGTTGGTAATGGCTGCTGCTGTGCCTCACTCCTCCCCACTGTTTGTGGCCAATTTTTGCTGCCTCGTTAGGCACACATCTGAGTCTTTGCGACGGGATGATGTCATCGCGTGCCCAAATGTGCATCTGTGTAAGTAATGAGCTTTGGAAGACCGAAGCTGACTGTCACTGCTGCCCTCACCCAGCTGAGTGTTTAGCAGCAGCTACAATACCCTTTCAGTGAGCTGCAAAAATTTCATTTTTAATAAGCTGCTGAATTTGAGAAAACTTAGCTTCATTTCCAAAGAGGAAATATTAACTCTTTCTGTAAACCCCTATTTTGAATCAGATATATAACCTGTCAAACCTTTTCACAGGATTATTATGTGGCGTCGGAAGCTGCTCAAACGATCCAGCATAACTATACTGTTTAATGTTATCACATTGAGGAGGAATAATTTTTTGGCATCGTCCAATAGTGGACGGTTAAATATTCAAAGCTTATAATCAGCCTGAGTTCCAGATTGTGATAAATGCGTTACCAATCTGAGACTATCCATTACAGCCACACAGTATCTTGTTTATATTGTCTGGCTCCACTTGCTTGGAGCTCCCCTGCCTGGCAATAGAGATCCAAGCAAACATACTTACAGCTTGCACAGTTCTCCCCACCACTAAAGTTGCTAAAGTTCAGAAACACAGACAGCAGTGCCCACGTTCCAATCATTTGCATCAACCTGGTTGAGATTAAAAAATGCCCAGTGAACCCAATAAATCGCTGAGGCATTGCGCTGGACTCAAACCACGTCCTTCCAGAATCAGGTCAGGAATTGATGTGAAACTATACTGTGCACTTAGCAATGCAGTTAACTTGGCTGTCACTCTAAATGTGCAGTATAGATACAACTAAGTCTTCGCTAATTTTTGGGTTCCGTAATTAAATCAAACCGTATTGCATTACAGAGTAAAGTCACCAATCCTTTGTCCCAAGTGAACGGTCACACTCAGCATTGAAGGCGTGGTTCCACGCAGTTTAGACGTTCCTCTGACTCAAACTCCCTTCAAGCTCCCCGCTGGGAACATGGGACTCTTGAATTTACTTCTGTCTGTTATCCAATATTCCATTCACTCATCTAAATATATGGCAACTGAGGCATGGCCCTGGATTCCCTCACTTGCCCACTGATGTCCTTCCGTACTGATCTGACAGTTTTCAAGATCAATGGGAGGTCATCTTGGTTACATGGATACAAGTGGGTTTAAAGGCCACATTGGGTGCATCTCTGCCACCCAGCTACCCTTGACTGCCCCGTGCCTGACTGCCCTTGGAGGGCTGTGCTGGCCATGCCCCCACAAACCTTGGCCACGGTCTCCATGGCTCCATGTGTAAGGGGGGAAAACTGTAAAGAATTGTTTTCAACAAACATCTCCTTGTCTTCTAGGGCTCTGGTCAGTAGCCTGGCCTTGACCCCAGCAGTGGGGCTTACATTTGTCTTTGTGGTGGGGCGATATACCTCATCTAACTTCAACGTTTTTTTTTCCACAGAAATGCTGGGCCCCAGTTTAGCCTGATGTGCTGGAACTCCCAGCATAAGGAATTCCAAATCATAGTTCCGCCATCCTTTGCCTTGTAATGATGGATTCCAGCTGCATCCAAATCTCTGCCTCTTTCCAAGGAATTCCATTGATCTCCTGGTAGGCGACAGGTGAAAGCGCTGAGGATTTATGTCCCCAAAGTGTTTCAGATGTTTTTTTTTTACAGTCAGGATCAACAGCCAAGCTTTACCTGATTATTTTTGCTGTAAAATATTTCATGATTTGTAATTTCCTGGCTAAAATGTATCCCTCAACCAACAGCATTGAAACAGATTTCTGGTTATTACTTCATTGCTGCTTGTGGGATCTTCCTGTGTGCAAATTGGCTGCCACATTTCCTGCATTATAACCCCGATTACAATTCTCAAAGCGCAAAGCCTGAGGAAATTTTTGTACATTTATACGTATGAATTTTCCATTCCAGGACCAAGTCCCGTGGTGGAGGCTAGTGGGAATTTGCACCATGCCATGTGACGCTGGCCTAATTAATTATGCAGTCGGGAGTTTCCCAACGCTTCACGCAGTGGGAGGTGCTGGGTGGCTCATGCCCTGCCATCATATCCGGGCACCATATTTAATAGGCTCCTTCTACTCCATCTAAACTCCAAGGATTGCGTGTCCTCCTTATTCCTCCTACCAAAATGCATCACCTCAGACTTGTCTATTGAAATTAATTTGCCATGTATGCATGCATTCTGCATGTTCATTAACATCTTCTTTGCTAACTAAACAATCAAATCACTCAAAATACTTTTTAAACAAAATTGTGCAGTTTTTTTCTCACTGGGTAACATTTATAATGCACAAAACGAGCTTTCAATGATTAAATTAGTCACTAAATTGCCTTTACTACCTTAAAATACCAGCATTGAAGTTTTCACTCAAGGCCTCCACCTCTCTCAAAAGGCTGGGCTTTGATTGGATTTATTTTTTAGCTCACAATATTTGCCTGGAGCTTTTTGTTGTGTAATGAGGTGAGAGTGATTGCCCTTAACATCAGGGCTGCATTTGACCGAGTGTGGCATCATGGAGACCGAGCAAAACTGGAGTCAATGGGAACCGGGGAAAACTCTCCGCTGGTTGGAGTCATACCGAACACAAAAGAAGATGGTTGTGGTTGTTGGAGGTCAGTCATCTCAGCTCCAAGACATCACTGCAGGAGATCCTCAGGGTAGTGTCCTCGGCCCAACCATCTTCAGCTGCTTCATCAATGACCTTCCTTCCATCATAAGGTCAGAAGTGGAGATGTTCGCTGATGTTTGAAAAATGTTCAGCACCATTCTCGACTCCTCAGATACTGAAAAAGTCCATGTCCAAATGCCGCAAGACCTGGACAACATCCAGGCTTGGGCTGACAAGTGGCAAGTAACATTTGTGCCACACAAGTGCCAGGTAATGACCATCTCCAACATAAGAGAATCTAACCATCGCTCCTTAACATTCAATGGCATTACAATCACTGAATCCCCCACTACCAACAATCTGGGGTTACCATTGACCAGAAACTGAACTGGGCTAGCCAAATAAATACTATGGCTGCAAGACCAGGCCAGAGACTAGGATACCTGTGGCGAGTAACTCTCTTCCTGACTCCCCAAAGCCTGTCAACATTCTACAAGGCACAAGTCAGGAGTGTGATTGAATACTCCCCACTTGCCTGGATGAGTGCAGCTCCAACAACACCTAAGAAGCTTGACACCATCCAGGACAAAGCAGCCCGCTTGATTGGCACCACATCCACAAACATTCACTCCCTCCACCACTGACGCATAGTAGCAGCAGTCTGCTCCATCTACAAGATGCACTGCAGAAACTCACCAAGGCTCCTTCCAAACCCACGACTGCTACCATCTAGAAGGACAAGGGCAGCCGACACTTGGAAACACCACCACCTGGAAGATCCCTTCCAAACCACTCACCATCCTGACTTGGAAATATATCGCCGTTCCTTCACTGGGTCAAAATTCTGGAACACCCTCCCTAACAGCATTGTGGGTGTACCTACACCACATGGACTGCAGCGATTCAAGAAGGCAGCTCACCACCAGTGATGTCAGCAGTCATGTGCTAGAGACTCTGTACAGCAGATAAGAGCAGGTCACACTCAGGAGAGATGTGCCTAATTAGTAGCTCATCATGTATATAGTGTACATAGTGTAAATAAACCAATGTCATGTCTCTAAGACATGAAAGGGATCATAAACTGCTTAAATCAAACCTTACCTTTTTGCTTATTTAAAAACTGGACTTTGCTGAACCAAAAGATGGCTGTTATGGGTCACGTGATTCTCAAGTTGGCTACAGTTTCTGGAAATTTCCAACAACAGTTACAGGACAAAAGCTCAATCCTCATCCTTGTCAGACCTCACACCTTTCATGGTGATGACACATTATATTCAGCAAAACCAGGGATCAACAGATAACTTGCCTATCTAGCCTGGTCCTATAATAAATGGAGGGCCATCAAAACTCATTATACCTGCAGAGGTGCCAATAGTCACCTTCTATCGCCTAAGGTGAACATTGGATTTTCACCGGAGGCATAGAAACTGTTTGTCAGCCGACAACTGGCTCATTAATGGGCAATATCACATGAACTAAGTTTCTAGCCTTTGGAAAATTTTAATATTACATTTCTAGGCTGACAACTCAGTCTGCTGTTTAACCTCCACCCTGCAAACACAACAGGCCTCCAGGTTGACCAACCATCTGCATCAAGTCTAAAACTCCGCGAAGCCTGTTTCTCTGGAAGATTCCAGCCATTACCTGCTGAACAGCCCAAGCCTCCATATGTCTGCCTCATCTCGCTGCGTCACCATCAACTCGAAAGGAATTCTGCACCTCCTGCTTCAGCTCACTGAACCAGCCTGAAATGTAACTCTTTTGTGAATGAACCCTCACTGGACTCTGACTTTCTGGACTCTGGCAATCACGTGAACTGATATCCATAACCTCCGACTCTTTTTCTTTTAAATTATTCACAGTTGCGAAAACTCCTCTATCCTATCATCTTGTGTGTTTGTGTGTGTGTATGAAGTTACAGGTTTGAATGTATGAATGAACAATACTTCTGATTTAACTCTAAAGAGAGTTTGCTGTGAGTCCCTTTAAAAATTGACCTCACAAACTGAGGGTTTGGGGAAACACGCCACAGCTTAGGGACAGACAGCAAGAAAATTAAGGAGTTCAAGTTTGCCTCTCACCCCCTACCTGTAACACCAGTTTGAAGTAACTACCCGAGTCAGACATCAGCCTTTCTAGATAAGATAGACCACATCATCAGGATATGAAACATGGTGGTAGCAGTTTTCTATTTCATCTGTGCAATGTAAACATGTGTGTTTAGCAAAATGTCCCACAATGCAATCTGTGCATCGCCAGGAGCTCAAAGATAAAAGAGAATGTCCTTTCATCCTGAAGAATTTCAGAGTTCCTTTGCTTTTTCAATAAGGCTTTGAAGGAACTGGAGATTTAATTATCAATATCTTTATTTCAAGTAAAACTGGCATTTATTTAAAATTTCTGGCAATGGTGGAGTGAAAATCTGGAACTTAACAAGGAGAAGTGATCAATGATGTGGAAAGTGAACGGTAGAATAACTGCGTGTTCAAAAAGCCTCTGTTCACTGGTCGGTGGAAGGCATTTCTGGGTGAGAATACTGCTGGATGTTGGAGCCTGATGACTTGAAAGGGATCAGCTGCATTTTGGTTCCAGTCAACCGGGTCCCTCCACCAGGCTATGGGCTATGCACTGTGAGATCTGCTGGGTATGTATGCATGTCTGTGTTTGTATTCGATCATGCCCTATGACATGTCTTTGGGAAAATTGGAGAGCACAGGTGTCACTTAGACACCATATTGATATTGTATATTCTTTCCTTATTTTGTATGCAACTTTGATTTCATATTATTTATACTTAAATAGCGAAAGGTACCGCTGTTTGGGAAGCAGAGAAGTAGAGTTCATTCAAGTATAGGAATTGAGAGACTGAAACCTGAGGTGTTTCAGCATTCCCATTATTGGGAGGGTGTAATTATTCTGTGTCAAGTTTCCATCACAAATGGGGATAGGGGAATTTATAATGGGGAAGGGTTGACAGGAAATCACAGAATTGTTACAGCACAGAAGGAGGCCATTCGACCCGTCGTATCTGTGCTGGCTTTTTGAGTGAACAATTCACCTAGTCCCATTCACCTGTCTTCTCCCCGTAACTCTGCATATTCTTTTGGATTGAGTCTGGCTCCATCATAATGTCTCAGGCAGCACCTTAGAGATCTTAACCACTCCCTGCATGAAAAAGCTTTTCCCCGTGTCTCCATTTGTCAACTGCTTTAAATCTGTGCCCTCTCATTCTCAATCCTTCCACCAATGGGAACGGTGTCTCTCTATCTACTCCATCCAGACCCCTCATGATTTTGAATACCTCTATCAAAACCCTTCTCAACCTTCCCCTCTCCAAGGAAAACAGTCCCAACTTCACTAATCTATCTACGTAACTGAAGTCCCTCGTCCCTGGAACCATTCCCGTGAATCTTTCCTGCACTCTCTCTAATGCCTTCACATCTTTCCTATGGTGCCCAGAACAGCAATATTCCAGTGAGATTTTATTGCATTTTAGTTGTACGAAACTTATTACTTGTGTTTTGTTTATTTAGAGATAGTATTTAAGGAATTAAAACCAAAGATCATACAAGATGATTCTAAAGTAAAAGCCATCAGCTCAGTCAACAGATAGATCATGCCGCAATGGGCTACATAGTGTATGTTGCTAAGGAAAACACAATTGGATGTTTAATGAGTTAATTCTGTAAATGTTATAATTCTGAATGTAAGAAAATGCCTAGGCAATAAGCTGTCAACTGTGACAATCAGATTCACTACCTGATTTACTAACTTCATTGTAATTGACCTCCCACCCACCCCTGTTCCTTATCAACATGCTACCCTTTGCTGACATCATCTGCAGGCACAGGATCAGCCTTCATACATAGGCTGGCAGTGCCCAGTTCTAATCCTTTACCATTTCTCACCACATTTGACTGCCTCCCTCCTGTCAGACTGTTTGTCTTACATCAAGTCTTGGAGGAGTCACAATTTCCTCCAGCTCATCCTTCTTAATGCCCCCTTCCTGTCTTGATGTCCTTTGGCTTTGCTTTTCTTTGCTTGCATTAAAGGTGCTATATCAATTCAAGTTTCTGTTGTTTAGTTCACAGAATTACCCATGATCCTTTACACAAACACACATGGCAACAGAGGTCACAGATAGAATCAGGAGCAGGGACCCTGGCTGAGGATATTTGTAGCTACCAACTTCCTTAAGCAATCTAGAAGCTGGATAAGACAGTGCCTGATTTCTGCCCAGGAAAACTGGCACTGCCAGCCATCAGTCATGCCTTTCTGATCTCCACCTCCCAGGGCTTTCTGTAAGGCAGGTGCCATGAAGGGTCAACATCCATTATCGGTCCTTTAGGGAATATTAATCGTGACTGAGCACAGCAGCAACCATTACAAGCTGTGTTCAGAAATGTAAGAAGGAAATGTTTTATTTGACTGGCTGGGGAGCCAGGAAGAGCGCTCCTCTTGACACCACCTCGAAACTTTGGGCTGACCCCCCTTCCAAACTGACTACCCTCACACAACACCCGACTCAGCGTGAGCCAAATGCCCACTGACTGATTCCATTCTCTCTGTGACTGGTGCACTGATGCTTGTGGTGTGACCAGCCACTGCAGCATGCAGCAGTTCTTCAGCAGTGATTCCCGCCGCTGTGTTTGAGTGCAAAATAGAGAATCACAGCTCAGACCTTCTAGTCTCAGCCACTCTCTGGAGGGACTGATATATCTCTCCACTGAGTCATCAAAGCGGCTGATGCTCAAAGCAGGTGAGGAAAGTAGGAGAAGTTCTATTGACAGAGGTAGTCACAACAAGGATCTAACTCAGTCCCACTGGTCTATGAACGTTCTTGTATTTCGGGAGTTCTGTTGAAGCAAATTGAGGCAAAACCCAAGAGGCTAATACTCATACAGAAATGAATTATTTTTAAACTTACAAATGTAAAATCAAGTAGCAATATAGAAAAATGTAGTCAGATGTTGGTTCAAATACAATAGACATTTTTTTGTAGCTTTAATTCATTTATAATGGTGGAGCTGCTGTGTGGATCAGTTTTCTAACATTCACATGTAAATAAACCAAAATGTGCATCAATTAGCATGTAATTTATTTTCATTTAGCCACACAAATAAATATACAATACTTCAACTGATGCCTATCTTGTGGTTGGTTGATTGAGTATAACTGAAGTCTTTCTGTTGCCTTTGCTAAATATCTTTGTTTATGCTTGGTTGCAACTGTAGCTATTTCTGATATTTCTAGGTCAGTTATGCCCCAGTAGAGGTTACACTAAATAAACAGACAAAAAGCAGCCAGGAAGGAGTGGGTTACTGACGCTTAAAGTTTAATTTTCCTTGATTAATCACCATTACTATTCAAAATGACTTCTTGTGTACATACTCAGGGCTCCAGCAGCCTTAAACTTGATTGAACCATGCCAGCCATGACAGGGCCTCTAGCCTTTATGCCACTGCCTCTGACTTTCTGTTTGTATTGGGCTTATTAAGGTTTGATCTGCTGCCACATTAAATGTCTCAGATACCTTAATATACGCAAGAATTCTGCTTGTGGTCAAATCAAACCAGTCAAGTGCATAATTCACAGATGCACATCATGCAGCTGTATTCTGGAGCTTTGCGTTTGATGCCGGTGTGTGTGAGAAAAGGGAAAACGTGGAAATAAGACTGAGTGGCAGCGATGATGATAAAACTCATTCTGGTTTCAATTTGTGAATGCTATGGTTATATAATAGCAGGTCAGCGTACATGGTTATCCACCAGACTACCAGACTTGGACTGAATGAATAGTCCACGTTCCCAAATTCCTGTTGTGAATAGCATGGGGAATGGACCTGAGGAATGTTTAGAGGATCTGCCTTTTTTAAAGAGAGGCCTAGAAGGCATTAAAGCATTTGTCAATAAAGCAAAGGTTAAATATGATGAGAATGTTTATTTTGCCGAAGGAGATTGTGGTCAGAGTAAGCATGTTGCTTATTGTTTAGAAAAGAGTTTTCTGTAGTAATTTCAGCAGCATAATAGAACAAGAAAATTGGAAGAATTCTGAATAATGCAAACACCTCTCTGCTATCAGAAAATGTTGTTAAACACTGCTAGGTAACATCTAACACCAATCATGTGTTTAACGTTTAATGTGTTAAATGTTGCTACTACTGCAGCATTGAAATTGCTTTAAACAAAGAGTCCAACACATCGCTACGAATTGTCAGTGGCCACACTTTGGCTTGGTCG
Organism: Cetorhinus maximus; assembly: GCF_964194155.1. Lineage (NCBI taxonomy): Eukaryota > Metazoa > Chordata > Chondrichthyes > Lamniformes > Cetorhinidae > Cetorhinus > Cetorhinus maximus. Next base: position 98,594,645 of record NC_135896.1, read on the forward strand.
AGGAACACAAAGGATGAAGATTTTGCCCTCAGAACTAGGGGCCTCAGTGATATTATGCAGCTCTTGCCATGATTAGTCACTGACTTAAGTAGACTATTTTTTCTGGGCCCTTTTGCATTAACTTCAATTGTATTCATGCATCAAAAGAACCACATACCTAACCCCCTATAGTTAATTAAAGCATTCGCAATGGGTTCAAACACAAGCATCATTATCATTGTTATTTTTTTAAAAAATATATCCTTTCTGTTTGAATTGATATTAGATATGCCGTTAGAAATGTTGCCTGTTTCGGTGACAGTGTGCTAGGCTGGATGGGAAGTGGTTGACATCAGTGACTGATTGCATCAAGGTAAATGGGATACTACTGTAACCATGGCAAAATGCATGGCATGCTGTGTGCCAAAGTCACACTGTACAACATAACAAAAATCCGACTAACACATTGCTAGGTAACATCTAACACCAATCATGTGGATTCACCTCTTGGCCACTTCTTCTGTCAGCAAAACCCAACAATGAAAGACAGCAACCCAAATGTCAAATTTCCATTGTAACTTGGGGAGAAATTGACTAGATCATCTGGGAGAGGATGGGAAAGGTACCTAGAGAGGAAATCACTTCCTGAGTTACTCATCACTGGCTTTTGATGATTGGGTATGTTTGGAGGTAACTGAACAATAATCCAAACTGAGAACATCAGGACAGATGGGTCCACAGAGCCCTAGAGAGAGAACTTAAGCAGGGGAGAAACCAGGCGAAATAAATGTCATGAAAGCTGTGTACCAAAACCTCAGTAGCAGTTGCAGCAGGTCAACATCTCTGTCATAAAACTTGGCAACAAAGACAAGTGCAAATAGAAGACTCTAGGTATTATAGAAACAACTTTGATGCATTTGAGGGGAAGCTAGATAAGTACATGAGGGGAAAGGAATGGAAGGGTAAGTTAACAGGGTGAGATAAATTCAAGTGGGAAAACGCTCATGTAGAACATAAACACCAGCATCGACCAATTAGACTAAATGACCAGTTTCTGTGCTGCAAATGTTAAATAATTCTATGCCCAAGTCTTCTGATCAGATTTAGAACTCTTGTGTCCGAAGCTGGTCAGACAGAAAACTGCTCAGCTACCTGGATACATTTAAAAAGACCAGACTTCCAATCCCTGACCAGAACTCCCTCAGCGCAGGAGTCCTTGCAGAGATCACCAAAGAGATTCAGCACGGAAGACATGTTCCCTTTTTACGGCATTAGTTGCCTGGTGGGGCACTGTAGCCTTGGCATTCTCACTTCCTAACAAAGCAACATCAGAAGCAAAGTATTTTGTGAGCTGGATGCCTGTCAATTGGATACTGATGAAATTTTGGATGTTCTATTTTAAGCTTCATGGATGAAATTTACAAGAAAGATGATCAAATGGACGCCTACAAGGCATGGTCAGAGTTTGAAGCTTTTGAAAGATGGATGGTCATTCCATAAAGGAATATATCATAGACTTTAACAGACTGTATAAAAGATTGCAGCAATTCAGTCTGGAGAGTCTTTATTCAGTGCTCACATTTAAATTGCTGGACTGTGCTAAGGTGTCACCTGTGGATAGACTCCTGGTCTTAATTGGCATTTGGTCCTCAGAAAAAGATACCCTTTTGGATCAAATGTCTGCTGCTTTAAAAAAATTCCCAGGAAAGCAGTCATTTCCAGCAGCCTTGATGGCATAAATGAGACGTTCGGCGGTGTCACAGAGGATGGAGAACTCAATGATTGCAGCCTTTCAGATATGGGGCGCAGGCATCAGTATGGCTGTAAAGTTAAAAGCAGGAGAAATGAGGGTGAAAGCATTTTTAGCAGATCTGGATATATCCAGATTAGAGAAGTAATGATAGACGAATAAAGCCCAGGACCGCCTACGGAACAGTTAACAGATGCTTCCGGTGTGACTCGAAATGTCATTATACGATGAACCTCCCAAAGTGGAACAGAAACGTTTTCAAAATGGCGCATGACACGGAGAATTTGGAAGTTAAAGATGATGATGATAATCAGTCTGAGGAAATCGTACTAGCCACAAGGTGCTTTAGTCCGGTAATGAGTGTATCAGCCGCAGATTCACCTAATTATTCCATGTTAGATAGTGGTTGCAGTTCTTTAGATTCACTTAGTAGTTAGGAGTAAAGTAGGTCAGAGAGTGTGAAAGTTATACTTGGTTCAGGTTCTGGGATGACAACATATTGGGGTCACTGAAAAGAGTGGTGATTCTATGCAAAATAGCTAGAGTAAGCCACTTTATTAGTACTGATGTCATCTCTAATGAGGTACCCTTGTTGCTGAGCAAGCCTCCCATTAAAAAGGCACAAATGAAACTAGACATGAGACATGACAAAGCAATTGTTTTTAGAAAGTCAGTTTAACCAATCAGGACATAGTGTATCCCTTTAGCATAACCTGACATTTCAAATCAGAACCTTAAATAAGTGTTAATGACATCAGGTGATAAGAATTGGAAAGAAAACAAAACAAATCGTCTTAAATTTACACAAATAATTTGCTCATCCTAGTCACAGATTTAAAATCCTACTAAAGGATGCAGGCGTGGTTGATGAGTATACAAGGTTCATCAATGAGATTTCTGAAAAATGTGAAATATGTAAGAAGTATTGGAGGATGCTGTTATGTCCCATTGTATGTCTTCCATTGACACAAGACTTTAATGAAGTTGTAGCCATGGATTTAGTGGTGTGGAACAAAGACAGAAACATTTTCATTTTGCAATTTATACACATGGCAATGAGATTCAGTCTTTCTATAGTGAAACATGGTGAGGACAAAAGGTTGATTGTAGCCAAAGCGATAGGGACTGGATTTGGAGAACTGGCTAAATTCTGACTGATAATGGGGAGGGGAGGGTGTATTTGCTATTGATGAGTTTAAAGAATAAATAAATTAAAGTGTGAAAAAATATGAATATTGTAGTGGTGAGCAACACAGCTGCAAGTCCTTTCAACAATGACACAATGAAAGAAAGCACGTGGTGATCGATACAATGCTCCATAAGATCTTAGCTGATCAGCCAAACTGCAAGGTAACAACTGCCCTGGCATGGGCAGTCCATGCTAAGAATTCATTTCTAGTTGTGGAGTGTAAACCTTATCAATTGCTCTATGGGAGGAATCCCAAATTACCTTCTGTGCTGTCTGTTAGTCCCCTGACCTAGAAGGGATGACAATTAGTTCAATTTCTTCTGCACACCTGAATACTTTGCATGCAGGGAGGAGGGGCATTCATCAAGGCTGAGGCTTGGAAAAAATTCAGAGAGCTCCAAGATGTCATATAAAACCGCCCAAGATAAATTGTAAATCCTGTGTACTATAAAAGCGAGGCTCATAAAGAGTGGAACGTTCTGGGTAAAGTGATAGGATGTGAAGGCAAGACAATGGTTCTCCAACATGGTAATCAAACTATTAAGTTCCATGATTAATGGAGATTGATTACAAACTTTCAGAATCTGATCAGTTAATAGAAGGAGACGAGGCACCCTGTGCCTTACATACTCATATGTTTGATAGTTATGATGAACATACCACAATAGATCAAGGGCCAGATGGTGATAGGCAGGATGATACTGACACACAGGACAGGACTATCCTACCCAGAAGACAGCTGCCTGCTCGGGTGATGTACATATAGAAGTGTCCAGTGACTGGAGAGATGTGACTATTGTAGGGAGAGCAGGGAAAACTACTAGCAAGTTTTGAAATATTGTCTGTGTGTTATAAAATTTTGGTTTAAAGAAAAGAGTGGAATCTGGTCATGGTATGTTAATTATATTATTAAAATTAAGGATATGAAAGTAGAGGGCATTGATTGATTAAGTACCTTGAGTGTATATAAAGAGGAATTTTTGCACTCAGCCTCACGCTCCTGATCTTTGGCCGCCTGGTGTGGGGTGATGGGCAGGGTGGAGGACCTCCTTATAAGCCTACTCCTGGGCTTGGTCAAGGTGGCCATTAACAGATCCAGGTTGTGGGTGGTCAGGGGGGTCTTTCAACCTGACTGTCTGCCCCTCTTTCACGGCTACGTTCACACCCAGGTGTCCCTGGAGAGGGAGTATGTGGTGTCCACCAGTATGCTTGTGGCCTTTGATGGCTGGTGGGTGGTGCAGGGGCTGGAGGGCATCATCAACCCTGGGAACATTATCTGAATTTAATTTGATAATTTTCTTTTCAACTTTTGTCTTTTTGTTACAGTTCCCTTTAAGGGGCTGTTAGCTTGTTTATTAGTTAATTTGTTAATTAGCTTTTTTCATTGATACTCAGAAGAATATAAAGAGAGATTTCTAGGCTACTGGATGGTTGATTAGGGAAGAGGCATACATTTGAAATGTTGCATTCAGTAAATAAATCTAGTATTATGTATAAGATTGGGTGTCTGACTCCCTACTTCAGCTGGCTTCAGAATGAATTAACAGTCCTCACATGTGCAATTAAACATGGAAACCAGAAATTGCTGTAAAAACCCTTGAAAAAGTTACATCTTGTTGAATTAGGTGCAATTGTGTTTTTGATAATGCATACATTGTTACTTACTGCTGAAAAACCTTCCTGGTCCTGAAAAACTCATTTTATATCTGTGAAATATCAAATCACTCTATTTGGTTTAAAAATGCCAATGTATTTTCACTTTTTTGAAATCTGTTTATGACATTTCAGTTTCTACCTTAATCCTATGTGTATCTCCCAATCACCAATTTCACTCTCTGTCAAACTCAATTAAAAGCTTAGGATAATCAGTGCATTTCACTTCCTGGTTTGCTGTCTGTGAGAATACTTCAATGTGATTGGCTCCTTACCATGATCACAATACTGTTACTGGACACTTGGCGATCCCCTTGATTTGGTGCTAGGTGCAAACTAATGTCGGGAGAGGGGGAATCCACGCCCCAGAGATTGCTGGATCTTTGTGGGTGGCTTCCTTTGAGTTGAGTGGTGTCGCCAATGCGTCATCACAGACTGGGAAATCCGGCCCATTGTAAATTTGATTAGACAGAATTTTAACCCAAGATTATAAAAATCTCGCACTCGCGTCGCTCATTCTTAAAATTACCATTAAAATTAGAATTTATTTTCACAAGTTATAATGAAAATTCTCATTGTTTAATAGGCCAGGAGAGGGGCATTTTTCCTGAGAATGCCAACATTCCCCTGATAGCACTCCTTATCTTTTCAGTAGGGGATACAAAATATCAATAGAAGCTTCTTCCCTAACCAAACCAACCAACATGTTCTGCAGGGAATAAAGTAAAGGAGTGGATCGACATGAATAAAATGCATACAAATATACAATATAATTACATAAACAGCACATTCATCATGTGTAGATTACTTTATTTCTACACCGTTCTTCTGTCATTTAGCTATTCCTCCCAAAATTAAAGCCAGACTTACCTAATATGTTCCTCAAAACAGTGTGCCTATAAGAGCCTTGCAAAAAAATAACCAGTAAACTTCAGATATCACTTAACTGACAACACCATGAATGGAACAGGATGTGTTGAAACATTATTAACCGAGGCGGGGGGCTTAGCAAGCTCACTATCCGGGGCCCCTTATGTCCACAATCTGCCCTCAGTGCCACTACAACAGCCCAGTCAATAATTTATTAATATGCACTGTGCAATTGAACAGGAAGGATTGGTTACAAAAAAAAATCAATGCAGAGAAAATAATTTGCTTAAAGGTGTTCATAACACAAAGATTAAAGGCATACGGTTGCTTTCACGGAATGAATGTTTGCTGGTTCATATTGATTTAAAACTAGCTGACCAATTTAAAATTATTCAAAAATTATTTTTTTAAAAATAATGATTTCAATTTAGATCTCTTCCAGCCCATAAAAAACTTTGATGTTCTATCTTCTTGTATAAATACTAGTTCATTGGCTTGCTCATTATTTTTAGATTATGCCTTCCCTTAGTTTTGCCTTTGTGTTACACTGACAGTCAGACCAGAGATGGAAATGGAATTAAACAGTGCTTGCAAATTCTTAAGAGTTTGTGTCAATACTTCAGCTTGTGTTGACCTGATCTTGTTTATCGTATAATTTAAAATAATTATATCAAATGATCAATAATATAATAATGCACTGATATTGGCTTATAGAACTGCATTGTGCATTTTTGATTGAGTTTTTGAACTATCAATATAGCCACAAAACAATAAGATTATTGAGTTATAAAGTGCTTCTTTAGTCCATTGAATTGCATTAGAGAAGCAATACACATATTTTCTGAGTAAAAATGTATTGCGAGTTATATGAATATGGGTTAACATAAATCTTATTACGTTTTAATAAGTTTGGATTTTAGTCCTGTTATTAGTGAAGCTTTACTCATTGTGTGAGGCCATACCTGGGTTAACTGTGATCATTGTTGAAAGTTGCATCTGATTCTTTTGGTTCTCCAAAAAAAATGAGAGCTGCTTGTATCTAAATGATGGATAACATTGGATTTGAGAACACTTCTCACAAATGGACAATTTATTTTCTGCCCCTTAGGCATCTTGATGAAAAGAACATTGTGTGTGAAAAGGAAAGTCAGGATTTAACACTGGTACAGCGACGCTGTCTAACAGCTTTCTACACATTAGCTGAAACGGCTTGCCTGTCACAGGCAGAAGCAGAACAGCTTGTTAGTAATGTCAGCAGGAGGAGGCGGGCCAGGGAAGGGAGGTGTGGTTGCACCATTTTGCTTTTTGCATTATCAGCTGTGGTAAGTTTGGTTTCCTCACTGGTGTGGGTATAAGATGATAATGTCAATCAATGAATTTCACACCCTTCCTTCCATTTGTCCAGTAAAGGAAATATAGGGTTTTCTTGTCGTGTGGTCAGTGTGGAAAGATCCAGAATATGAGCACTAGGTTTTGCATGCAAACAATCCCATATCCTTTTTCCGCCTGACAAGTTCCTTCCTGTACGTCGGGAACAAATTTTCTGTTCAATTTTCCTGAGTTGTCTAAGCACGCTCCTTAGAAATCCTTTGGGAGAAAACGAAAAAATTATGTGTTCAAATTAATTCTGCTTTTTTTCCATAAGCAGCCCAGGAGGATTGTAGGCTGCTGCATACGAACATACAAATCAGGAGCAGGAGTAGGCCACTCAGCCCCTCGAACCAGCTCTGTTATTATTCAATAAGATCATGGCTGATCTGATCTCCAGATTCCCACCCACTCCCGTTAACCTTCCCCCACCCCCCTCCCCCCGCTTACCTACAATCTCTCTAGCTCTGGATTAAAAATATTCAAAGACTCTGCTTCCACCACCTTTTGAGGAAGAGAGTTCCAAAGACTCACGACCCTCTGAGAGAAAAAAATTCCCCTCGTCTCTGCCTTAAATGGGTGACCCCTTATTGTTATACAGTGACCCCTAGTTCTAGGGGTAATTCAGTATAGTTGGTATTAATTCTGTGTATAGTGCCTGTGTCATTTACATTGATTCATTTTAAAAATTCATTTAGTTCACTCTTTGTAATAAATATAAACTTTATCCGATATTAAAACACATTAGTTTGCATATCGCTCACCAAATGTATCTTTATAGTTAGATATTTGGGAAAAATATGTCAACGTTTTCTAAAATAAAATGGTTCAGGAAGTTTAAGAGGGACCATAACGAGTTTTCACTGCCTGAGAGTGTCAGGGAGCCAATTAATACAAGGCCCTAGGGGCAGAATATTGAGCTCGGCGCACAGGCGGGCGGACATGCACCCGACCCTGCTGAGTGTAAAATGATGCGCGATGATGTCAGATGAGCGTCCCGATGTCACCGCGTAGTCCCGCGATGTTTTATTCAGCGGGCGCATGCCTGAGTCAGCAGCGCGCCCGCTGACGATTAAAAGGCCTATTAAGGCCATTAAAAAGGTAATTAAATTCAAATTTACACTGCCCGTCCAACCTTACAGTTGGCGGGCAGGTGAAAACGCCAAGCGGCCTTTGCACTTTTTAAGAAACCTCATCCACGGGCGGGATGATGTTTCCTAAAGCAAATAAAAATAAAATAAACATTTTACACTTGAATTAGAAACGTGTTCCTGCTCATGTGACAGAGTCACACAAGGGGACATGTTTTATGACATTTTTATTTTGTTCATTGAGTTTTTTCAAAGAGTGCTTCATCTTCCCAAGGCAGTGGCCTCAGGGAGATTAGAGCGCTCTTTCACAGGCATGCGCGAAGTTCGCATTAGGCCCACTTGCCCTCCTCCCCCCGCCCGCACAGACAGTGCTGGGCACTGCCACTCACATTCCACACTGGGCGGGCCTTAATTGGTCTGCCCACGTAAAATCCCAGTGCGGTGCCGATCGCCGGCAGCGTTTGGCTACCTGACTGACCCCACCTGCCCCCACCGAGCACCCCCACCAAGGGCAAGATCCTGCCTGAGGTTTTCTTCCTCTGGCTTACGTATTTGGAGATAAAATGATGGGGCTCAGCATGCATCTATGCATCAAATCAGGATTTTATGTCAGACCTCAGGTGCATCAGGCATGCAAAATACGTGCATGCAGTGAATTGTTCATGATGCAGTCTCAATGCGAGCAGAGTTATTACCAGCAGTGTGTCAACAGTCTTGTCCGTGCTTGGACTAAGGCTGTAATGAGGCCTAGAGTAGAGAAGTCCTGGCAGAACCCAAAGCGAGTACCAGTTGATCGCACTGTCAATAACACCTTGCGTCACTTTGCTGATGATTGAGGGTAGACTGATGGGGCAGTAATTAGCCAAATTGGATTTGTCCTGCTCTTTGTAGACAGGGCATACCTGGGCAATTTTCCACATTGTTGGGTAGATGCCTGTGTTGCAGTTGTACTGGTACAGCTTGGCTAGGTGCATGGCAAGTTCTGGTGCGCAAGATTTCAGCATTACAGTTGTCAGGGCCCATAGCTTTTGAAGTATCCAGTGCCTTCAGCCGTTTCTTGATGTCACGTGGAATGAGTCGAATTGGCTGAAGGCTGGCATCTGTGATGCTGGGGGCCTCCAGAGGAGGCCGAGATGGATCATATACTCGGCACTTTTGGCTGAAGATGGTTGCAAATGCTGCAGCCTTGTCTTTTTGCACTGATGTGCTGGGCTCCCCCATTATTGAGGATGAGGATATTTGTGGAGCTTCCTCTTCGGTTAGTTGTTTAATTGTCCACCACCATTCACAACTGGATGTGGCAGAACTGCAGGCTCTGATCCATTGGTTGTGGAGTGATTGTGGAAGCTCTGTCTATTGCATGCTGCTTCCACTGTTTAGCATGTTTGTCATCCTGTGTTGTAGCTTCACCAGGTTTATACTTCATTTTTAGGTATCTCTGGTATTTTTCCTGGCCTGCTCTGCCACACTGCTCATTGAACCAGGGTTGGTCCCCTGGCTTGATAGTAATGGCACAGTGGGCCATGAGGTTATAGATTGTGGTTGAATTCTGCTGTTGCTGAATGTCCACAGAGCTTCATGGATGCCCAGCTTCTATTTAGAATGGTGGTGGGCACCACACAACATGAAGGAGAGTGTTCTCATTGTGAAGATGGGACTTTGTCTCCACAAGGACTATGTGTTGGTCGATACTGTCGTGGACAGATGCATCTGTAACAGGCAGATTGGTGAGAACAAGGTCAAGTAGGTTTTGTCCTCTTGTTGGTTCTCTCACCACCTACCGCAGACCCAGTCTAGCAGCTATGTGCTACAGTTGGACTCAGCCAACACAGGTCAGTAGTAGTACTACCGAGCCACTCTTGGTGATGGATATTGAAGTCTCCACTCGGAGCATATTCTGTGCCCTTGCCACTCTCAGTGTCTCTTTCAAGTAAGTTTAAATTTGGAGGAATACTGATTCATCAGCTGAGGGAGGGCGGTAGGTGATAGTCATTAGGACGTTTCCATGCCCATGTTTGACCTGATGCCATGAAACTTCATGGGGTCCACAATCAATGTTGAAAACTCTCATAACCACTGTCTGCCAACTGTATACCAGTGTGCCCCGCCATCACTTATGGGTCTGTCCTGCCAGTGGGAGAGGGATGGTGATGGAGGAGTCATGACATTGACTTTAAAGTGTGATTTGTTGAATATGACCCTGTGTGCCTGTTGCTTGACTTGCCAGTGGGACAGCACTCCGATTTTGGCACAAGCCCCCAGATGTCAATGAGGAGGACATTGCAAGATCATCTGAGCTCAGTGTGGCATTGCTTCCAGTGTTTAGGTCAGTGCTGGGTAGCTCGTCCTGTTTTATTCCTATTTGATTTTTCTGTACCCAGTTTCATGCAACTGAATGGCTTGCTCAGCCATTTCAGAGGGAAGTCAAGAGTCAACCACATTGCTACATGTCTGAAATTACATGTAGGTCAGACCAGCTAAGGACGGCAGATTTCCTTCCCTAAAGGACATTAGTGAATCAGATGTGTTTTTGTGACAATCATGTAGTCTCATAATCACCATTACTGGCACTAGCTTATCATTCTAGATTTATTTAATGTATTGTGGGAAGATAATTGACAGATACTTGGAGAGGTTGGAGTTCATTAAGGGTAGTCAGCGTGGATTTGTAAAAGGCAGATCATGCTTAACTAATTTACTTGAAGTTTTTGATGAAGTAACAGAGAAGGTTGATGAAGGAAATGCAGTGGACGTTGTATATATGGATTTTAAGAAAGTGCTTGACAAAGCACCACATGGTTAACAATATTGAGGCCCATGGAATAGGAGGGTCAGTGTCCAGTTGGATTTTAAAAATTGCGTTAAGGACAGAAAACAGTGAAGCATGGTAAGTGGTTATTTTTCAGACTGGAGGATGGTAGACAGTGCTGTTCCCTAAGGCTCAATGCTAGGGCCATTCCTTTTTTATTTGCTATGCATAAATGACTTGGATCTTGAGTAGAATTTCAAAATGTTGATGATTCTACCAAACTTGGAGGATCGATAAACAGTGAGGATGATACCAATCACCTGCAACAAGACATAGATAGCCTAGCAGAATGGGCAGACAAGTGGCAGATGGAATCTAATGCAGAGAAGTGTGACATGTTGCATTGTGGAAGGAGGGATAGGGAGAGACAATATATACTTAATGGAACAACTTTAAAGAGTGTGCAGGGATAAAGTGACCTGGGGGTGTATGTGAATCAATGTTTAAAGGTGGCAGAACATATTGAGACAGTAGTTAGCAAAGCATATATGATCTCGAGCTTCATAAATAGAGGTACTGGGTACAAAAGCAGGGGAATTATGCTGAACCTGTATAAAGCTCAGGTTAGGTCACAACTAAGGTATTTTGTTCAGTTCTGGTCACCATGCCTTAGGAAGGATCTGAGTGACTGGAGAGGGTACAGAGGAGATTTACCAGTGGTTGTAGGGATGAGGGATTTTAGTTATGTTTGCAAAGCTGAGATTCTTTCCCTTGGAGCAAAGGAGATTGAGGGGAGATCTAACAGAGGTGTACAAGATTATGATAGGTTTAGATAAGGTAGGCAAAGAAAATCTGTTCCCATTAGCTGAGTAAACAGGGATGAGGGGGACAGGACAAAGATTTAAGGTTTTGGGAAAGGGATGCAAGGAGGATGTGAGGGAGAACTTTTTTTACATGGCAAAATTTAAAGCTATTTGTGCCTTTTTCATAAAAGATTTATTCAGCAGCACAGGTATCTCATTAAGGACCACATCAGTACTTATGTAAAATAGCTGGAGTAAGCCATTTTATGAACTTATAATTCTCTTTAATGACCTCAATGTTTTCATCACCAAACCTAAAGCAAGTGGCACTTTTACATTCCCTACCTTGCATTGATCTTAATTACTTTGTCAATCAAGATAACATTGTAACCAATCTGTCCCACATACCTTTGAAGTACAAACACTATTTAGTACTGCTCAGTTAAATAGCTCTTTGACTAATGCATTCATTGCAAACCTCATTGTTTCCAATATAATTTGTTCAGCTTCGTCATTACCCTCATCCTCTTCCTCAGAATTCTTTTCATTGTGTATCATTTCGAGGACCCTGCCTCTTTATTTTGGACAATTCACCACATAATGTTACTTCAAGCCACACCTGAAACATCAGTGAACCATTCCTTGGGAATTCCTGGGATTTATTGACCTATTATTGCTGTTCCAACTCTGTCTTCTGCTGTAATAGCCATGTCTGATAAAAGTGCTTTCATTGTCATTCTTTAATCTTTCCATTATATTGATGCCTGCATCCAGCATCTGGCATATTTCAAATCTGGCAATTATTGAGTCCTCTATTCTTTGTTTCTAAGGAAAATAAGATTGAAACTGAGATTGGAAACCAGGGAGCCTGAAACTGGTTGAAACATATAAAAGGACACAGAGCCATCAGAGCTCAGATGATGATTCCAGTGGTGCAGTACAGGCAGGCTGAAGAAGACAGAGGCTAGATCCAGAAGCTGAGAATAGGCAAATATACAGTTGCTGCAGCTGTTTCTGTTACTTTAAGATAACATTCTATGCCATCCAGAAGAGTTGAGGATATTCTGCAGACATGTGCCATTTTGGTGAAGACTTGTACCCATGTAAGTTGGCTTGGTTGTATACTGCTGTCAGCTCAGGATCAGGTGAAATCCAAGAAGAGGAGGAGCTGAAATTTTCCATGAGGAAGGACTTTGTGAGCGAGATTGATGACATAGATGCTGAGTAGACCATTGAGCCAATTCATAAGATCTGTCTTAATTGTATCTGTCAGTTAATGTGTAATTTATAGTTCATAATCAACCACAATTTACCTGTTAATCCGTGTTTAAATTACTTTGATTCTGAGTTTTGGAGTATAGGTAGCTACCCAAGAGAGTATTTAGCATTTGCCTTGCTTGACTTTTGTATAGTTAAACATCTTTTGTTTTAAACTGTGGAATGTTGCAGCTTCATTCTTTCACTGAATAACTGGGGTTTCCGATTTTTTTTTTAAAGTTACTGTCTCGATCGAGATCAAAACAGCTGCATCTAAGAGCTCTGACAGAAGCTTCAAACCTTCACTATCCAACTGATAGGTATTCCAACTCACAAAATATTTTATTTTTGATTCTACTTCTTATAGGAAATGAAACGCAAAGGTCACATCACCTCTCCTCTATGGTTGGGAGGCAGCCCATGTCCGCATATCCACTTCATTCTGCTATTGGCTGGATTGTTTTGCCTCTGAAAACATTGAGGGATAATCAGATTCTGACAATTTACACTTGTTTCAGGCATTTTTCACAGCGTCTACTAGGATTTTAGTTCCTGGCTGAATTTTTTTCTTAGCTTCCACTGTTCACCTTTTGGCAACTATTCTCCACTACTGTTATAATCCAGACAGCCAACTGATGAAGGATAAAACCAAAGCCCGATATTTACAAGCATTTACTTACAGAAATACACATTACAAACATGCATCTCCTCACCAAACAACCAGAGTTCCTGTTCCTTGTTGGAGGGGCAGAAGTGAATCCCTAGTAAATGCATATAATTAAATGTTAGTTGCTTTATAATTCTTAACATGAATACACATTGTATTCACAACACTGTGAATACACTGTGAATACATTAGAGTTACTACCAGTGTTGTGAATAGAGTTACTACCAGCGTTGTGAATAGAGTTACTACCAGCGTTGTGAATAGTTACTACCAGCGTTGTGAATAGAGTTACTACCAGTGTTGTGAATAGAGTTACTACCAGCGTTGTGAATAGAGTTACTACCAGTGCTGTGAATAGAGTTACTACTAGTGTTGTGAATAGAGTTACTACCAGTGTTGTGAATAGAGTTACTACCAGCGTTGTGAATAGTTACTACCAGCGTTGTGAATAGAGTTACTACCAGCGTTGTGAATAGAGTTACTACCAGTGTTGTGAATAGAGTTACTACCAGTGTTGTGAATAGAGTTACTACCAGCGTTGTGAATAGTTACTACCAGCGTTGTGAATAGAGTTACTACCAGCGTTGTGAATAGAGTTACTACCAGCGTTGTGAATAGAGTTACTACCAGCGTTGTGAATAGAGTTACTACCAGCGTTGTGAATAGTTACTACCAGCGTTGTGAATAGAGTTACTACCAGTGTTGTGAATAGAGTTACTACCAGCGTCGTGAATAGAGTTACTACCAGTGTTGTGAATAGAGTTACTACCAGTGTTGTGAATAGAGTTACTACCAGCGTTGTGAATAGAGTTACTACCAGTGTTGTGAATAGAGTTACTACCAGCGTTGTGAATAGAGTTACTACCAGCGTTGTGAATAGAGTTACTACCAGCGTTGTGAATAGAGTTACTACCAGCGTTGTGAATAGAGTTACTACCAGCGTTGTGAATAGAGTTACTACCAGCATTGTGAATAGAGTTACTACCAGTGTTGTGAATAGAGTTACTACCAGCGTTGTGAATAGAGTTACTACCAGCGTTGTGAATAGAGTTACTACCAGCATTGTGAATAGAATTACTACCAGCGTTGTGAATAGAGTTACTACCAGCGTTGTGAATAGAGTTACTACCAGCGTTGTGAATAGAGTTACTACCAGCGTTGTGAATAGAATTACTACCAGCGTTGTGAATAGAATTACTACCAGCGTTGTGAATAGAGTTACTACCAGCGTTGTGAATAGAGTTACTACCAGCGTTGTGAATAGAGTTGCTACCAGCGTTGTGAATAGAGTTACTACCAGCGTTGTGAATAGAGTTACTACCAGCGTTGTGAATAGAATTACTACCAGCATTGTGAATAGAGTTACTACCAGCGTTGTGAATAGAGTTACTACCAGCGTTGTGAATAGAGTTACTACCAGCGTTGTGAATAGAATTACTACCAGCGTTGTGAATAGAGTTACTACCAGCGTTGTGAATAGAGTTACTACCAGCGTTGTGAATAGAGTTACTACCAGTGTTGTGAATGGGTTGTAAGCCAGATCAAAAACCTATTCTAAAATTAGGAAATCTTTTTCCTCCCACCTTCTTATATGAATTTTGGGACATCTGTGATCTTGGCTCTCTTATATCATACGACCAGTCAACCTCCTTCTGGTATTTGTTGTTGGTTTAATTGGCAACTAGCTGCTGCCCACTCGAAATTTGTTGTCTTTGTTGTGTTTTGCCTCGGGCTGGCGAAGCCATGTTGGAAGTAGAATGTGTCAGCCGTAGCCCAGTGCTCGCGCTCCTGTGGCTGAATCAATCCTACCCCAGAGACTTGAGCAGAAAGTCTGGGCTGATAACCCAGTGCAGCACCAGGGGAGTGCTTCACTGACGGAGTTATCCTCTTTTGAGTGAAATGTTACGCTGAAGCCTCCGTCTGCTCTCCCAGCCAGGAAAAATATCCCAGGGAATTTTTTGAAGAAGAGCTGAGGAGTTTTCCATGAGATTATCCGGCCATTGCTATTTGCGGGAGCTTGCCTTGAGAAAATTGGCTACTGTATTTTCCTCAATTACAACAATGACTACTTTTAAAAAATCCTTAATCTGCTTTAAGGAGCTTTGGAACACCCTGCCGTCACAAAATGTGCTGGATGGGGTTTCCTGAAGCCTTTATTAAGTAAATAAATTAATTTTCATAACTATAAAAACATATCCCCACACCTGTGACACAGTCACATAAGGGGACATGTTTAAATAAATTTTCAATTCAATTCTTTAATTATTTTAATATCCATTCAATCTCCCTGAGGTAGCTCCATGTCTCAGGGAGATTGCTGCGCTCTTCCACATGCATGCGCGAAAGAGCGCAGGCCCCGACTCTCCCTCCTCCCCCCGCCCACACAGGTAACGCTGAGCGCTACCGGCCGCTTATTACACTGGGGGGCCCTTAATTGGCCCACCCGCGTAAAATGGCGGCGCAGAGCTGATCCCGGGTGGCAATCGGCTCTGCCACCGCCCCCACCGCTCCCGCCCGCCAGAGGAAAAGTCCTGGCCCACGTCTTTCTTTATGCCATCGAAAGATTCCAGCCCAACAACTTGGCTAAAGTCCAGTTCTGGATGGGACAAAAAGGAGGCAACTGTAAATGTGAAGAGAAACAAGAATTTGGGAAAACCTGCTTCAGGAAATGGAAGGACTCCATGAATATCAGTTCATATCAGTTGTTTTCTTTTCACTTTGTGAATGTTAGCCCTAATCTTACACAGTGAATTCCTGTTTCCCAGGATAGCAGTCAGATCTTGAAGATATATTTTCGGGGCAGCAGGCTGATGTGGCCTGAGATAACCTCGATCTTATAACAACATAGTGGTATTTTTAACTTTTATCACAGGGCAAAATGGGTGTTAGGCAATTGGCTGGCAACTATATACCTCGCGTGGAAAAGAGAAGCAGGTGAGATGTAAAACAGCAGGCAGCTGATTCATTAACTCTCGTTCTTTACCCAACAATAAAGTTAATATTCCACCCCCCCCTTCTCCACCCCCCCAACTGCTCTGGCCAATGTTTATGCACAGTCCCGGGATAACTATCATCCATGTACAGCGACAGGGGCCAATGTGTCCCTTTGCACGTTCATTTAAATGCCTCGTGCTCAATGCCGATGAATCTGCTGGCTGGGAAATCTCTGCATGTGAACAGGGAGAAAAAATAGCATTGCACATACAAACTTTGTAAAACTGCCCTCCTACATCAATAAAACTGTTGCCAGACTCCTTTAAATAATGGAAGGAAGTTCTACATGAAGACAATGGTAAGAAACTGCTTGTGGGTTATGAGTTCAGCTCACTTGTTTGAATATTTATGGTATTCAATGACTCTCTGCTGGATATCCTCTATAACATAGCCTGCTGGGAAAGGAAGGTTATCGCTTTCCTCAACTGAAAGCTTCTGTTTGCAATCTGAACCCCATTAAGCAATAAAAAAAACAGCAAGGTGCCGAACCTCTTGCTTAGAAAGAGTTGGGATTTTCGCCTCGGCTTATTATGTTGACTGTTTGATCAATGTCGTTTTAATAACATAATGGACTGCTAACTGCATTCTCTTTGAAAATTACTTGACCAGATTGAAATGACCGAGGCAACTAGCTGGTCTCGGTAAGTCATAATAGGCTTATGGTTACAGTACATCACACAATCCCTGCATCCAAACATTGACAATAAACAGTGTGAACATTAAAAATGTGCAAGTAAAGCTGTGGAAACAGTTACTGCATGAGAAACTAACGACTGTATAATTCCAGATCCACTTTTAAAAAAGAAAATTGAGTCCTACTTGTTTGGCAAGATGTGTTCACCCTCAATCAGACTTTTATTCATTATGTGCACAACATATTCAGCTTGCCCAGGGCTGATTTGATCAGAAACTGTATTTTACGTGGAAGGTGTATAATGTAATCAGATTGTGGATGTGAATAAAGAACACTTCTGACTAATTAAGGAATTGTGGTTTAAAACAAATCAAGCCGTTATTTCATTTTGAACCTTCTTGCATCAGAGCTGCTCCTATGAAGAGTCACAAACAGTAGCTGAAAATATATTTCAACATGTAAAATTAGTGAGAGCTACATAACCCAGTCATCCAATGGGAATAATGCATTTAAAAGTGTGGCTTTACAAAGGTTTTAACACTCAATTTTGCCTTGGAGTTCTAAAATGCACAAGATGTGCATTCTTCCTCGTTCCTTATTGCTGTTATAACAAATGGACTGGAATGAGTTCCTAGAGTATTATACAATCAAGGGACTCTGTCAATGTCACTCTTTTGGTTTATAAATAATATAAACCCTTATTATTGCAGAGTCATCCTGTAACACACTCCAACCCCACTCCAAGTATGTCTCTCACTCCATTTTAATAGATACAGTTTTAACTTTACAAATGAAAAATTCAGCTGCCTGACTTAGCTGTGAGCAGGAACTCCTGAATACCTGGTCCTTTATGCTTTGAGATTAATGCATTAAATAAACAGTATAACATAATATAGCTATTGTATGAATAATGCAGGGATGTTAAATTGTTAAGCCTGTGTTGTACAACAGTAATGTATTAAGGGGTTTAGTTATTGCAATAACCTGCTACAGCTATTCTCATCGTTACCAAGATTTGAAAATGTGTGATTCCTGTTAAAGCATTTTCAAGTTCAGTGTCTACTCCTCTAAGTTCAAAGTTTCTTAACTTGTATTATTTCATAATTCAATTATTGTAACAAATTCCTACTTTGTTGTGTTATTTACACTGCTGAGTTCTGATTATCAAGTCATTCCATTTTTTAGTGCTAAAAACACTGGTACTTATCAGGTGATTGTACTTTAAAATGCAAGTGCTTAACCTTTAAGAAATCAGTTAGCAGAAGTTGTATCAAATGCAGCAATGTGTGGAGAGGAGAAATAGAACACTGCTCCTACAGTACTGATATTATACTCATCTCACACTGATGTACCACAGACTATTAACTGGTTTGAGTTGTTTTTTTTAAATATGTTGGTGTCCTCTAATACTGTTCCTTTAAGCAGAGACCAAAGAAGAGAACATTTTTAGCAAAATGCAGCTCCCTCATCTGATCAGATAACTGTACTGCAAAATGTGGGTTAGTAATTTCTGTATTTCTAACTGCCCTGGTGTCAGATAAGTGAAATAAGAAGCTTTTAATTACGAGGAGTAGACTGTGAATGTGTCACTACCTTATAAGGAATTGCACATTTGTGAATTTAAGTGAGAATGACAATTACTGCAACCGGTTTCAGTTAAACATCTGAATATGTCAGGTGAGCTGCGGAGGGATTAGAATTTTGTCATGATCATAAATTGATTTTCAAAACTTTATAAAACTAAACTTCTGTTGTTTTCATTGCAGCTGCTTGTGATGTCAGTTAGATAATGAACATCGGTACATATTAAGGCCTGAGTGTTCGGTCCCAAGAGTTGGGGCAATTCTCAGCTCCACAAACCCAGCCTGGGAGAAAGTGCCCCTGAATGTCGGGTTTTTGGTCCAAGGTGGAGCAGATTAAAATGGAAGTCAAGGTGGGTGACTCCAGAAACAGTGCAGAGGCTGCTGAGTGTGGAGGTAGACTGGGCAGATGCACCAGCACTTTGTCCAAGATTTTAAAAAAAAAATTAAAAAAAACAACTCTCACCCCTCACACTCCCTCACCCCACACAAACTCTCCCAATGCCCCAGAACCCATACTGACCCCCTAAAACCTCTCACATCCTCCATGCCAAACTATGCCCCTCTATCCACCCTCCCCATTTTTCTCATAATCTCCATGCCAAACTATGCCCCACTATCAGCCCCTTGGCCCCCCATAGGCTCCATGCCAACCTGTGTCTCTCTACCACCTCCATGGCCATTTAGTGCCAACCCACTCTCCACACAACACCCTTTTCCTTTACATCTTCCATGCCAACTCGCCCAGTATCCACCTTGGGCAGACCTCAGGACCCATCCTAAGATTAAATAAAATAAAGTTCTGTGTGTCAATTGCAGACTTTATTTTTTTTAAAAACACCCTCATTCATAAAAACCCATTCACTATATTTGCATTTGTTCAACTACTTATAAATTTCATTCAAAAACAAACATTTCATTCAAGTGCTTAATCCTTTAGAAAAACAAACATTGGAATTCATAGTCCCAATTCAAAGAGTCCATAACCACTTGTAGCTGTCAATAAAACTGTGAAATGGCAGGCACCCCATTGTGATAATGTAAAGTTGTAAAATTAGTAATGCAACACTAATCCAGTAATGACAACCCTCAGAAGTTTATCAGCAGACAGAGTGAAATAGCAAGCATTGATTTTTTTTTAACACTTCAGAGAGTTTTTAACAAATATTTAAAGGACGGGAGTTTTAAGTGCCTTGACAACTTGACAGTTGCTTTTGACAGTTGCTTTTAACACTTTTGATAGTTGTTTTTGATGGGTCCTTTTGATACTGTTTTGGCACAGTGGATGGTAAATGCAGAGCTGCTCAAATTCCAGTGGGAAACTTGATACATCTGCCACAACTGGTTTTGCAATTTGTATTTTTATTTCAAGATGTGTACCTTGAAGTCAGTAGTAACAAGCCCACTGAGTCGGAGGTTTTTTTTATAAAACTAAATTAAACATTTGTTAATAAAAGAGAAGATTTTTAGGCACATGCATAGGTCTACAAATTACTACTATAATAACTCCTAAACCTCCTAGTTACTCTGACTCCCAGTTGCATCTCCATTAAGGCAACAGTAAAGCAACATAGATTTCAACACACCCAGGCAAAGCACACAATATCCTGGACAGTGATATTCAAAGTGAACTCTCTTAGCTTTCGTTCCTATAGACAACAACTTGATACAGAGAGGCTAGAGGCTTTTCACACTTGTTAGATCTTAAAATGCCTTCCTCCTTACACATAACCTCATCTCCTTTATATACGTTTCTCCCTTTTTAATGTGGATTTCATTGTTCCCATATGTCTTTGCAACTTTACCTTTTCTGGAATATAGATCTTCCATTGTACTCATTAGCAATCTTTGGGAAAAATAAAGACACTGTTTGGCTTAGCCTCTGTTGGCTACATGTAGCACCTTACCATCTCTTTGCAATTCACAACTCAGGCTTAATTAAAAATGCAAATTTTCCTCTCACCTCATATTATAAAACTTCAGCCATGTTTATGTATTTAGCATTTCAAACTAACTTCTGTTTTAATAACTCAGAAGCTCCAGACTAGCTGTCTGCAATTCAATTAAAAACCCCACAGACACATTCACAGAGAGAAACTAATCCAAACCCCACTATTAACCTACCTTTACAATAATTCACAATAAAATTATGAAAATTATTATATTTTCATGACACCCCCTCCTTACTGGAAAATGAACTGTCATAATTTTAAAAGATGGCTTCATTTTCTTAACCCATCTTACATTATCTCATGTACTTATCTATATACTCACACCATTACATTACCAGACACATGCATTAACATAACAATATATATATATACAAATCCTTCATATCAACAGAAATCATTCCAGTCCGGTGTCCAAGTTTTAAATGTCCAATTTTCCTTTTTCAGTTTCAAACTCTTGACAATGCATCTACAGTTAGACTTTCTCATCCAGCCACATGTATACTTTGTAGATTAAATATTTGCAGTAATAAACTCCATCTGAATAGCCTTGCACTTCTGTCTCAAAATTTATCCATAAACTTTAAAGGATTGTGGTCTGTATAAATAATTGTTTCTGACAAACTGTTTGCCACATAAATCTCAAAATGCTGCAGTGCTAACACCAGACCCAGGGTCTCCTTTTTGATTGTTGAATATTTTTTCTGTTGTACACTCAACCTCCGTGAAAAATATCCTATCGGTTTCTCAATTCCAGTGTCATATTCTTGTAACAATACGGCCCGACTACCTATATCGTTTGCGTCAATGCCCAACTTAAATTGCTTGGCATAATTGGGTATGGCCAAAACTGCTGCTGTAGTCAATACAGTTTTCAAACTGTTAAATACCTTCTGACAATCCTTTGTCCATTGAAACTCCTTGTTCTTTTTTAATAGTTCAGTCAATGGAGGAACCGCTCTGCTAAAATTTGGTACAAATTTCTGGTAAAACCCACTCATGCCCAGAAATCTCAAAACTTCTCATTTTGTTGTAGGCGTGGGGAAATCCACGATAGCCTTGACTTTCACATCTCTCGGAGCCACCTTACCATGTCCAATGGTATGGCCTAGATATGTAACTTGCATTTTTCAAATTCACTTTTAGCCAAGTTCATTACCAAATTAGCTTCTTGTAATTGACTAAATCATTCTTCCAGATGCTGTAAATGCTCCTCCCATGTTTGACTGAAAACTATCAAATCGTCAATATAAACAGCACAATCGCTCAGTCCTGTTCATTAGTCTTTGAAATGTTGAAGGTGCATTTTTCATTCCAAATGGCATTACTTTAAACTGATATACTACCTGGTGTCACAAAAGCCAATATCTCCTTTGCTGTCTACGATAACGGTACTTACCAATATCCTCTTAGCAAGTCAATCTTTGTGATAGATTTTGCCCCACTTTCTCAGTGCAATCTTCCAACTGTGGTATAGGACATGAATCTGCTTTTGTCACCACATTCACCTTTCAATAGTCCACACAGTCTGTGTTCCATCTGGTTTTGGTACCAGTACAATAGGTGAACTCCAGTTACTGCAACTAGACTCAATGATATCATTTTGAAGCATAAGTTCAACTTCTTTCTGTACTTGTGATAACTTTGCTGGATTTAATCCTTAAGGATGTTACCTTATCGAAGATGAAACTTCTACACACTCTGTATAGCTAAACTTGTCCTCCCCAGCTTATTCCCACAAATAGCTTTGTGTGACAGCAATAGCTTCTCATAACCACTTTGATACTTGTCTGGAAGGTAACTCAATGTTACATTTAAATTTTCAAGCACCTCTTCATTATCCAATTTGATTAGAGGAAAATCAATTTCAGAATCCTACATTTCTACCTCTTTCTATGACCACTAATACATCCTTTCGGCCCTCGTCCCTGTCAAAGTACTTTTTAAGCATATTTACATGACTCACCCTCTGCTTCTTTCTTCTATCTGGAGTATTTATTAAATAATTTACTTCACTCAGTTTCTTTTCAATCCTGTAAGGCCCACTATACCTTGCCTTTAATGACTCACCCAGTACTGGTAACAGAACTAGCACTTTCTCCCCAGCAACAGAACTATGAGCTGTAGCTTTCCTGTCTGGCTTCACTTTCATCACTTGCTCTGGTATCTTTAAATTTTGCCTAGCTAACTCTGTCCAATCTCTCTCTGAAGTTTGATACATAATCCAGGAGAGTAGTTTCTGAGTTTTGACCCATCAATATCTCTTGAATCAATTTCAGTGATCCCCTTATCTCATGACCATAAACTAGTTCAAAGGGACTAAAATCAGTTGTTGCATTAGGAGCATCCCTAATAGCAAATAACAGGAATGGAATTTCCCTACCCCAATTCTGTGGATAGTCCTTACCTTACCTCCTCATCATAGTTTTTAAAGTTTGAGGCCATCTTTCCAAAGCCCCTTGTGATTCAGGTGATAAACTGTTGACTTAAACTGTTTTATCCCCAAACTGTTCATTACTCCCTTAAACAGCTGTGACATGAAATTTGAACCCTGATCTGATTGTATTTCTTTAGGTAAACCATATCTTGTAAAAAATTTAGTCAGCTCTTCCACAATTCTCTTTGTCGTAATATTTCTCAAAGGTATCACTTGAAGAAAAATTGTAGACATATCAGTAAGTACTGATTTCCACTTATAGTCATAGGGAGGGGTCCTACACAATCAATCATGACCCTATTAAAACATTCTTCAAATGCTGGAATGGGAATTAAAGGTGCTGGCTTAATCACTGCTTGTGGTTTCCCTATCACCTGACGTGTGACATGTTCTACACAATTTGACTACAACTCAATGCAGTTCAGGCCAATAAAAATGCTTTTATACTTTTGCCTGTGTCTTTCTAATTCCTAAATGTCCCCCCATTGGAATTTCATGAGCTATCCTCAGAATCTAATTTCTATATCCAAATGGTATAACAGTCTGATGCATTTCCCTCCAGCTTTCATTTGCTGAAATGTGATAGGCCACCATTTTCTCATTAAAACATTACCCTTAAGGTAATAACATTCTGGAATACATTCTGCCTCTGTTTCTGAGCAAGCTATTTGATATAACTGTCTTATTTGCATATCCTTTTCCTGTAACACTACCAAGTGCCTTGAGCTAAATTCCTCAGCTATATTATTCACCATTCTTTCTTCCTGAACAATGTTATTCAAAAACAGTGTCAGCTAACTGGACTTCCAGACCTTTTCCCAGCCTTTTAACTTCTGTTATTCCTGTTTCAGCCTGTGAGCCTGTGAACTTGTTATCACACAATATGGAAACAATCCAGGATGCTCTTTCTGCAACACGTCTGTTGAAGACACCTCTACAGGCTGCTCAGCTACCATAGGCATCACCCACATCTGGGACCCAGCTATATCAGTACCAAAAATAAATTCAACCCCTGCAATGGGCAATTTTTCCACAACTCCAACAATTACCTCACCTGTTTCCTGCTTACTCTTTAAGTTGACCTTCCACGAGGGAATAGATTTAGCATCTCCATGAATCCCACTTACTATCACCTGTTCCTGCAATTGTCCCTCTGAACAGCAAATGTCATTATCCCACAAAAGTAAGGATTGACTAGCCCCCGTGTCTCTTAAAACTTTAACATCTTTACTCTGTACATATGGAAAGATTTCCCTTCGCATACAAAATCTTTAAACATTTCTGCAACCTGCTCCTCAGAACTCCCTTGGGTAAATTGTGAACACATTACTACTTCTTTACCTATCACTGATTCTTCCTGTTTTACTTGTACACAAACCATTGGTTTTTCCTCTGCCTGAACCTCAGAGCCCACAGTACTTTTACTTCCAGAACTTTTCTGCACCCCAATAATACCAACAAATTTTCCCTGTAATTTCCAACACACTGACTTTGTGTGTCCAACTTTATTACAATGAAAACACCTCAATTTTCAAGTGGCTCTTCTACCCTCAGCACCTTCCTTTTTGTCTGAGAAAAGATTTCCTGGGAATTTCTACCTACTCCTCTTTCCTGACTACCCACCTTCCTTTCATCTTCCCACTTTCTATTTTTCTCTGATTTAAAAGGGTGATGAAAAATGGTTTAGCTCTATGATCTAATTCATAATCATCAGCTATCTCTGCTGCTTACTGTTTTAACCTCTGTTCCTCCACAAGTTCTAAAGACCGAAGGAATTGAATCTTTAAATTCTTCCAAAAGTATCACCCCTCTAAGAGCTGTATATGTCATCTCTATCTTTATGCCCATATACATCGGTCAAAATTACTTTATTTTACTCTCTCAAACTCAATATAAGTTTGCCCAGGCTGTTTTCTCATATTCCTAAATTTCTGCCTGTATACCTCAGGAACCGACTCATGTGCACTCAAATAGCTTTTTTTTAACCACATCATAGTTCACCGACTTTTCTTCTGACAGTGAAACATAAACCTCATGTGCTCTACCCACCAACATAGATTGTAATAACAATGTCCAGTTTTCCTGTGGCCATTTCATCTATTTAGCTATCTTCTCAAATGAAATAAAGAATGCTTCAACAATTCTTTCCTCAAACTTTGGAAGAGCTTGTACAAATTTAAACATCTTCCCACTGGGTTTTAGGTTAAAGGTTTTCTCATCTTCAGAACTTTCCTCAGCATCTGATGTCTACTTTTTAAAATCCAGCTTTTTAAGCTGGTACTCTCTGTCTTTTTCCTTCATTCTCTCTTCCATTACTAACTTTTCCCTCTGGAGATCAAATTTTCGGGTTTCCATTTCTTTTTGAAACAATCTCTCTTTTTCCCTTTCTTTTCCTGCTGTCTCTAGTTCCAGTTTTCTCATTTCCAATTCTTTTTCCTTTTCAAAAACAAAAATTGCTGGAAAAGCTCAGCGGGTCTGACAGCATCTGTGGAGAGGAAGACACAGAGTTAACGTTTTGAGTCCGTATGACTCTTCATCAGAACTAATGAGAAATAGAAATGTAGTGAAATGTAAGCTGTTTAACGGGGATTGGACAGGTGAAGCTGGATAGAGAGCTAGTGATAGGTGGAGGCAAAGGAGAGATTGCCAAAGATGTCATAAACAAAAGGATAAAGAGGTGTTGACGGTGGTGATATTAGCTAAAGGATGTGCTAATGGTGACATTAAGGGTAGAATGCAGGGTGAGCAAGTGACAGATAGCCCTTGTGGGTTTGGGGTGGGGGGGAAGGGATCAAAATAGGCTAAAAGGTGGAGATAAAACAATGGATGGAAATACATTTTTAAAATAATAATAGGTATAAGTGGGAAAAGAAGAAAAAATATATAAAAAAATATAAAATAATTATTAGAAAAAAGGTTCCAAAACAGTTCCTCTGACATGTCTTCCTTCTTCCTTAACCAAGGTTTTCCACCCATGGTGGTTGACAGGGCCCTCAACCGTGTCCGACCCATCTCCTGCGCATCCACCCTCACATCTTCCTCTCCCTCCCAGAACCATGATAGGGTCCCCCTTGTCCTCACTTATCACCCCACCAGCCTCCGTATTCAAAGGATCATCCTCCGCCATTTCTGCCAACTCCAGAATGTTGCCACCACCAAACACATCTTCCCTTCACCCCCCCAGCAGCATTCCACAGGGATCGTTCCCTCCGGGACACCCTGGTCCACTCCTCCATCACCCCCTACACCTCAACCCCTTCCTACGGCACCTTCCCATGCAACCACAGAAAGTGCAGCACCTGCCCCTTTACTTCGCCTCTCCTCACCGTCCAAGGGCCCAAATACTTCTTTCAAGTGAAGCAGCATTTCACTTGCACTTCCCTCAATTTAGTCTACTGCATTCGCTGCTCCCAATGCGGTTTCCTCTACATTGGAGATACCAAACGCAGACTGGGTGACCGCTTTGCAGAACACCTTCAGTCTGTCCGCAAGCATTACCCAGACCTCCCTGTCGCTTGCCATTTTAACACTCCACCCTGCTCTCATGCCCACATGTCCGTCCTTGGCCTGCTGCAATGTTCCATTGAAGCTCAACACAAACTGGAGGAACAGCACCTCATCTTCCGACTAGGCACTTTACAGCCTTCCGGACTTAACATTGAATTCAACAACTTCAGATCATGAACTCTCTCCTCAATCCTCATCCCTTGTTGATCCCCTTTTTTCTAATAATTATTATATTTTTTTAATATATATATATTTTTTTCTTTTCTCACTTATTTCTATTATTATTTTTAAAATGTATTTCCATCCATTGTTTTATCTTCACCTTTTAGCCTATTTTGATCCCTTCCCCCCACCCCACCCCCACTAGGACCACCTGTCACTTGCTTATCCTGCTTTCTACCCTCAATTCACCATGAGCACATCCTTTAGCTAATATCACCACTGTCAACACCCCTTTGTCCTTTTGTTTATGACGTCTTTGGCAATCTCTCCTTTGCCTCCACCTATCACTGGCCCTCTATCCAGCTTCACCTGTCCAACACCCCTTAAACAGCTTATATTTCACCACATTTCTATTTATCTTTAGTTCTGAGGAAGAGTCATACGGACTCGAAATGTTGACCCTGTCTTCCTCTCTGCAGATGCTGTCAGACCTGCTAAGTTTTTCCAGCAATTTTTGTTTTTGTGTCAGATTTCCAGCATCTGCAGTATTTTGCTTTTATCTTTCTCCTTTTCGTTTCCAATTCATGTTTTCTCAGTTCCTTTTCTTGTTCAAATTCAAGCCTCTTCATTTCTAACTGAAGCCTCACTGCCTCCAGCTGTGACTCACTAGTGTCAGGTATCACTTCCAACTTTAAATTCTGTACTGTCACTTCAACTATGCCTGCTTTCTTTGCCCCTACAGGAACCTCAACTCAAATGTATCTGCTAACCATGTTAACTTACCCATAGATACTTTTTGTAACCCAAGCAGAGTTACATCTTCTACTTCCAAAAGGTTTTAGCCATGGATACATCCATTCTTGCAGTCGCACCAATTTAAACATGCCTCATGCCAACTCCTGAATTCAAAGTGCCTCCTGTACTCGTAACCTTAAGATTTGCCAACTCCAAACCAATCAAGGAATTTCAAATATATCCCGCAAAGAGTCCCCAGTTTTGTTGTGGCACAGCGTATGCTAAATGCTGAGCTGCTCAAAATACCAGAGGGAAACTTGAAACAGCTGCCATAACTGTTTTTGCAATTTGCATTTTTATTTTGAGATGCGCCTAAATGGCCTGCTCCATATCCTGAGACTGTGGCCTCTGGTTCTAGACTCCCCAACCAGGGGAAACATCCTCCCTGCATCCAGTCTGTCTAGCCCTGTTAGAATTTTATTCGTTTCAATCAGATCCCCTCTCATTCTTCTAAACTCTAGTGAATACAGGCCCAGTCGAACCAATCTCTCCTCATACGACAGTCCTGCCATCCCCGGTATAAGCCTAGTGAACCTTCGCTGCACTCCCTTTATGGCAGGTATATACTTTCTAAGGCAGGGAGACCAAAACTGCCTGAAATACTCCAGATGCGGTCTCACCAAGGCCCTGTATAACTGCAGTAAGACACCCCTACTTCTGAACTCAATCCTCTTGCAATGAAGGCCAACATACCATTTGTCTCCCTAATTGCTTCTTTACCTGCCTACTTACTTTCACTGACTGGTGTAAAGGACACCCAGATCCCTTTGTACATCCACATTTCCCAATGTATCACCTTTTAAATAATACTCTGTCTTTCTGTTTTTCACAACGAAACATATAACTTCACATTTATCCACGTTATACTGCACCTGCCATCTGTTTGCCCACACACACAACTTGTCTAAATCGCCCTGAAGCCTCCTTGCATCCTCCTCACAACCCTTCCCAGTTTTGTGTTGTCAGCAAACTTGGAAATATTTCATTTGGTTCCCTCATCCAAATCATTTATATATATCGTGAATAGCTGGGGCCCAAGCACTGATCCCTGCGGTACACCACTAGTCACCGCCTGCCACCCGGAAAAAGACCCATTTATTCCCACTCTCTGTTTCCAGTCTGTCAACCAATTCTCAATCCATGCCAGTATATTACCCCCAATCCCATGTGCTTTAATTTTGCCCACTAGCCTCTTATGTGGAACCTTATCAAAAGCCTTCTTGAAATCCAAATACACCACATCCACTGGTTCTCCCTTATCTATTGTACTCGTTACACCCTTAAAAAAACTCCAGTAGATTAGTTAAGCATGATTTCCCTTTCATAAACCCATGCTGATGTTGTGAAATCCCATTAATGCTTTCCAAATGCTCTGTTACCACATCTTTTATAATAGGCTCTACCATTTTCCCCACTTCTGATGTTAGGCTAACTGGTCTGTAATTCCCTGTTTCGTTTCTTTCCATCCTTTTTTAAATAGTGGGGTTACATTTTTCACCCTCCAATCTGTAGGAACTGCTCCAGAGTTTGTAGAGTTTTGGAAGATGACCACCAATACATGCAATATTTCCAGAGCCACTTCCTTTAGTACTCTGAGGTGTAGATTATCAGCCCCTGGGGGGGTTTCAGCCTTTAACCCCATTAATTTCTCGAGCACCATTTTTTTACTAATCCTGATTTTCTTCAATTCCTCCCTCTCACTAGGCCCTTGGTTCCTGAACATTTCTGGGAAATTATTTGTGTCCTCTTTTGTGAAGACAGAACCAAAACATGTGTTCAATTCCTCTGCCATTTCTTTGTTCCCCATTATAATTTCCCCTGTTTCTGACTGTAAGGGACCTAAATTTGTCTTTGCTAATCTTTTTCTCTTCATATATTTACAGAAGCTTTTATAATCAGTTTTTATGTTTGTTTGCAAATTTACTCTCATGCTCCATTTTCCTCTTCTTGATCAATCTTTTTATCTAGTTTTGCTGAATTCTAAACTGCTCACAATCCTCAGGCTTGCTGCTTTTTCTGGCAATTTTACATGTTTCCTCTTTGTATCTAATACTATCCCTAATTTCTTTTGTAAGCCATGGTTGACCCACCTTTCCTGTTTTACTTTTGCGCCAGGCAGGAACGAATAACTGTTATAATTAATGCATATTTTCCTTAAATATTAGCCATTGCCTATCCACTGTTAACCCTTTCAGTAAAGTTCCCCAATCCATCATTGCCAACACATGCCTCATACCCTCATAGTTCCCTTTATTTGGATTCAGGACCCTAGTTTCAGATTCAGCTTCTTCACCGTCCATCCTAATGAACAATTCTATCATTTTATGGTCACTCTTCCCCCAAGCGACCCCATACAACAAGATTGTTCTTAAGGGAAAGCAGCAGGAGCCAAGTCCATGGCACCACGGGTGGCCCTGCTGCTCAAGATGGGAGGAAGGAGAGTGGCAGGGCTACAGTGATAGGGGATTCAATAGTAAGCGGAACAGACAGACGTTTTCCTGCGGCCACAAAAGAGACTCCAGGATGATATGTTGCCTCCCTGGTGCCAATATTGCACAATACCCAGTCTAGGATAGCCTGTCCTCTAGTTGGTTCCTCAACATATTGGTCTAAAAAATCATCATGTACACACTCCAGGAAATCCTCCTCCACAGTATTATTTGTCCAATCTATATTTAGATTAAAATCACCCATGATTACAGTTGTACCCTGATTGCATCTCTCTCTAATTTCCTGCTTAATGCCTTCCCTTACACCTGCATTACTATTTGGGGCCCTATAGACAATCCCCACCAATGTTTTCTGCCCCATGGTATTTCTTATCTCCACCCAAACAGATTCCACATCATGATGTTCCGAGACAATATCCTTCCTCACTATTGTACTGACTTCCTCCTTTACTAACAGGGCTGCCCCACCTCCTTTCCCTATTTGTCTGCCCTTCCTAAATATTGAATACCCCTGGATGTTCAGTTCCCATCCTTGGTCACCCTGTAGCCATGTCTCCGTAATTGCAACTATATCATAACCGTTTATATCTATTTGCGCTGTTAATTCATCTACCTTGTTGCAAATGCTCCGCGTATTAAGATACATTGCCTTTAGACTTGTCTTTTTAACCTTGTTATTCAGCTTAGCTTTATTTTGCACTATGACCCCATTTGTTATTCGCCCCTGTTTTTACTGCCTCCCACTTTTGCTTCTTACTTTTCCGTCTTTTGTTTCTATCCTTGTTTCCCCCTCCTGACTCCCTGCTCGGGTTCCCATCCCCCTGCCATTCTAGTTTAAACCCTCCCCGACCGCACTAGCAAATACCACCCCCCCACCCCCCTGAGGACATTGATCCTGGTCCTGCCGAGATGCAGCCTGCCCTGTTTGTACTGGTCCCACCTTCCCCAGAACCGGTCCCAATGTCCCAGGAATCTGAATCCCTCCCCACTACACGATTTCTTCAGCCGCGTATTCATCCGATATATCCTGTTATTTCTACTCCCGCTAGCATGTGGCACTGGTAGTAATCCTGAGATCACTACCTTTGAGGCCATACTTTGTAATTTATGTCCTAACTTCCTATATTCAGCTTGTCGGACCTCATCCCTTTTTTTCACTTATGTCATTGGTACCAATATGTACCATGACCACTGGCTGTTCCCCCTCCCCCTTCAGAATGCCCTGCAGCCTCGCTGAGACATCCTTGACCCTGGCACCAGGAAGGCAACATACCATCCTGGAGTCTCTTTTGTGGCCGCAGAAATGTCTGTCTGTTCCCATTACTATTGAATCCCCTATCACTATAGCCCTGCCACTCTTCTTCCTCTCCTCTTGTGCAGCAGAGCCACCCCTGGTGCCATGGACTTGGCTCCTGCTGCTTTCCCCCGAGAAGTCGTCTCCCCCCAACAGTATCCAAAACAGTATATCTGTTAGAGATGGGGACAACCACAGGGGATTCCTGTACTACATGCCTTCCTCTGCTTTGCCTGGTGGTCACCCATCTCCTTTCTGCCTGTTCAGTCTTTACCTGCAGTGTGGCCACCTCATTGAATGTGCTGTCCACGATAATCTCAGCATCGTAAATGCTCCACAGTGAATCCACCCGCAGCTCCAGCTCTGAAATGTGGTTAGCCAGTAGCTGCAGCTGGACACATTTCCTGCACACATGGTCACCAGGACACTGGAAGTGTTGATGACTTCCCACATAGCGCAGGAGGAGCATATCACAGATGAGAGCTCTGCTGTCATGACTTCCCTTTAGATGAAGCTCATTAGTTACTCCCTTTAAAGAGTACTAATTATGCTTGGAGCCTTATTCCACTCCAAACACTCTCACTACAGTCCAAAGTCCTCACTTTATTTTGTTTAAGCTAATAGACTGCAGTAGTTTAACTCAAAAGCTCCAGACTAGCTGTCTACAATTCAATTAAAACCCCCACACACACATCCACATGGATAAACTGATCCAAACCCTGCTATTAACTTACCTTTACAATAAATCACATTAATATTATGAAAATTTCATGACAGACACATTTGACAGTTGTTTTTGACAGTTTCTTGTGACATTTTTGATGGTTGCTTTTGACAGTTCTCTTGACAGTTTCAATAAGTTTATGCACTTCTTATGTATATTCGTGTCCACTTTTAACAATCTCAAAGGGCAGACTTCATCTCCTAAAGCATAGCTTACCTTCCTGAAAGGGCACCTGACCTCCCTCAAAGATGCCCTGGGAACATATCCACAAGGGTACCCGCCTCTCCAAAGGACTCCACAAAGTTTAGACCTGTGTCTAATCTGTAAATGTCATGTTTTCCACTCCTGGCTAATGAAAATCAGACATGACTGATGGCAGCTGCTCCTTTATATGGGCAGTTGCTTCCACAAAACGTGCATCCCTGACACAGCCCCATTCCTGCCCTCGCAAAAATGTTAGGGGCATAATTCTCAAAAAAAACCAATTTCCAAACACTCTCATTGAAGGTGAATATATTTAATGGGCCTGTTGAAAATCAGGCCTTGACTGACACACAGCCACATTCCACTAAATATTGGCACCACTGCTTGATTCCAGAATCTCTGATCCCCAACCTTCTGAATCCATTTCCCTTGCTTGCTGCACTCTCATGGTCAACTGAGAAGCCTGCAACACCAGAGTCCTGTCCAGTCCTAAGCGAAAGCTCAATCTCCACATCTCGTCCATCACCCCAAACAGCTTATTTTCATTCCTGTCACATCAGAGACATCTGACTCTGTCACCCTCAATACCACTGAAACACACATTTAACCAAGTTACAGGCATGGGAGGGACAGTCCAGGAGCCTTGCAGCTGAATCTCCATGTGAGTGACTAGCACAGCATTGTCAGCACCAAGGAGATCTCTGATCACCACATAACGTGCTTTTGTCTTCTGCTTTCGGTCTTGATAGACTGTGGAGCTTACTGTCTGACCTAGTGTGCAAGTAGACTCTTTCCACGATCTGCAGGGAAGTGCTAAGGTCAGGATCAAGGCTAAGAAGATACGAAGCAGAGTGGGAGCTCGGACACAGCCTCCTTTCTTTCCATTCTCCATTCCAAAATTGTTGGAAGTGGAGGCGTCAAAGTGTGTGGTGCAGTGCATGTTGTCATGGAAGGAGCCAATCAGACTGAGGAGCTTTGGTCAACAGGTCATTTTCCCCAGAATCTTGGGGACCCCTGCTTTGCTGATGGGTGTTGAATGGCTTAGCGAGGTCTACGAAAGTAAAGAGGTTTATCCTGTTCCCTACACTCATGTCCACAGTAGACCTGTCATCACGAAGCCGCACTGTGCTTCTGGGTATGGTCGGTCTGCAAGTAGATGGAGTCTTTCAAGTATGACCCCAGCAAAGGCCTTCCCCATGATGCTAAGGAGTGAGGTGCCCCTTTAGTTGTTGCAGTCGCCTCTATGGTCTGAGTTTTTGTATTGCTTGGTGGTTTTGGCATCACACATCTCCGGTGAGGCAGAACCCACTTACCAGCAGAGAAGGGCACAAACAAGAGCAAGCTTGAAGATTGTGGATTGAATATGCAGGGCTTGGCTAGAATCACACTACATTTACCTTCCCCGTCTACAAGCTACTGTATGTCGGCTACAAATCTGCTTCTCTCATGTTTCTTTTGGGCTGTAACTTAAAACTTGATGATCTTAATCCTGAACTTTATTTTTTTTTTAAGAAAATCATGCTTTGCTCTTTGACAATTCTAAATCACGCGTGATCAAAAATGAACATCAGGGTCCCTGTCAAGTAAAAAGGGCAGCTGATCATTTATGACCTAACTACTAGAGTTATGGCAATAGATGGGACTTTCTGTGCTTGAGCAGTTCAGCTGGGGTTCTGTCCTTGCTGGATGACCTCCTGTTCACTAGGCAGCCTCAAGCCCAAGTGTTGAAGGCTTTTCATCTGTTTCTGCCACACCTGCAACTTGTTCTCTCCGACTATAAGTGTGAAGAAAGCCACGATCATGGGACAAAGTGTTGCATTTCCACCCCTGATCATACTGAATAACACCCCACTCAAATTCTACCAGGTCCACAGTGATAGTCTGTCCCTTGATGCAGAGCTTGATACACATATGGGAAATCAGCCAGCACCTTTGGCTGGCTGGTGAAACATACATAAAGCTGACCTTTAGGGCCAAGGTGATGGTTTATAAGGCCTGTGTTCTCAGCTCCTTGTTGCATGACTGTGAAACATGGAAGACTTACAGCTACCAAGAAAAGAAGCTTAACAATTTCCATCTTCACCGCCTGTGGCACATTATGGGTATATCCAGGCAGGACAAAACCACTAATGTGGCAGTCTTCTCAAAGGCCAGAGCTCCCGAGTTTGTCATCAAACAGAGACGGGCCTTGCTGGCTCGGGCATGTCCATTGGATGGAAGGCGGTCGGATACCCGAGGACATTCTGTACAGTGAGGTAGCCAGAGCCAGACGACACCCAAAGTTCCACTTCAAGGATGCTTGCAAGTGTGACATGAAGGCCCTAAACATTGACCATCACACCTGGGAGTCACTAGCTGGCAAAAAGGGGGAAATGGCGATACCCCCAGTGGGCTGGCATGCACTACCACAATGACCACTGGCTACAGCAGCTTGGCAACAGACACCAACGCCAAAAACAAGACCCACAATGTCATGTGGCAGCTTCATGTGTGGAACTTGTGGCAGAACCTACACCTCAAAGAGTGACCTCTTCAGCCATCAGCCAAGGTGGCTCATATATGACACCTGGTCTGAAATAGGTTTGTTTATCCACCATCTTTCGTAGATGGAAGGCTGATAACACATCTTTTTTTAACCTCTGGGCTCAATTTATTTATACCATCACGAGCTCCACCATACACAAATTGTAACTCAACCAAAATGTGGTAAAACAATGAGCAGAATAGTAGCAGACTTCAGGAGGACATAAAGAGACTGGCAAAGTGGACAGAGACTTGGCAGGTGAAATTTAATACAACTAAGTATGAAGTTAATGTACTTCAGGAGAAACAACATGGCAAGGAAGTATAATCTAAATGGTATTTTGAGGGGAAGTTAAAAGAGCAGAGGGACCTGAGGTTGTACATTGACAAAACTCTGAGGGTGGACCGGGGAGAGTTGCTAAAAATATTAGGTCAATGTGTAGAGGGTCCAACAAGGGATGGCGCAGTGCTGGACCTAATTCTGGGGAATGAAGCCGGACAGGTGGCTGAGGTGGTGGTGGGGGAGCATTTTAGTGATAGCAACCACAACATGGTACAGTTTAAATTTGTTATGGAAAAATAAATAGACAAGTTGCAAAAAAAATATTTTGGATTGGGGAAGAGTGGACTTTAGTAAAATAAGGCAGGATCTGGCCAAGGTAGACTGGGAACAGCTACTTGTGGGGAAATCTACAGAGGAACAGTGGGGGGCGTTCAAAAAGGAAATGGGGAAGGTACAGGCTCAACATGTTCCCTCTAGGGTGATAGGAAGGAGTAACAAGCCCAGAGAACCATGGATGACCAGAGATATTCAGGATACGATGAGAAGGATAAGAGAGGCTTTTAGCAGGTACAAGGGGAACAAATTAGCGGAGGCATTAGTGGAGTACAGAAAGTGCAGGGTGGAGCTTAAGAAAGCAATTAGGAGAGCAAAGAGGGGATATGAGAAAGCTCTGGCTGGTAAAAGCAGGGAAAATCCTAAGATATTCTATAAGTATATCAATGGGAAGAGGATAACCAGAGAAAGAATAGGGCCCACTAGGGACCAAAGGGGCAATCTATGGGTGGAGCCAGAGGACATCGGTAGAGTGTTGAATGAATACTTCACATCCGTCTTCACCCAACAGAATGAGTATGAAAGTATGGAACTCAGGGAGAGAGACTGCGAGGTTCTTGAACAAATTGATAGAGGGAGTGACAAGGTATTGGAGGTGCTGGCAGACTTAAAAGTGGACAAATCTCCAGATCCAGATGATTTGTGTCCCAGACTGCTGAGGGAGGCAAGGGAGGAGATCGCAGGGGCTCTGACCCAAATTTTTAATTTCTCTCTGGCCACGGGGGAGATGCCAGAGGACTGAAGAACAGCTAATATGGTTCCGCTATTTAAGAAGGGTTGTAGAGGTAAGCCAGGGAACTATAGCCCAGTGAGTTTTACATCAGTGGTAAGGAAACTATTGGAGAAAATTCTGAAGGAGAGAATTCATCTCCACTTGGAGAGGCAAGGTTTGATCAGGGATAGTCAGCATGGCTTTGTGAGAGGGAGGTCATGCCTAACAAATTTGATTGAATTTTTTGAGGAGGTGACCAGGTATGTAGATGAGGGTAGTGCAGTTGATGTAGTTTATATGGATTTCAGCAAAGCCTTTGACAAGGCCCCACATGGGAGACTTATAAAGAAGGCAAATGCACATGGGATACAGGGTAATTTGATAAGGTGGATTAAAAATTGGCTTAGTTGTAGGAGGCAGAGGGTGATGACAGAAGGCTGCTTTAGTGAGTGGAAGCCAGTGTCCAGTGGCGTACCACAGGGATCTATGCTTGGTCCCCTATTATTCATCATTTATATAAATGACACAGATGACTATGTGGGGGGTAGGATTAGTAAGTTTGCGGATGACACAAAGATTGGCTGAGTGGTTAACAGTGAGGTTGAGTGTCTTGGGCTACAGGAAGATATAGACAGGATGGTCAAATGGGCAGATAAATAGCAGATGGAATTTAACCCTGAAAAGTGTGAAGTGATACACTTTGGAAAGAGTAATTTGACAAGGAAGTATTCAATGAATGGCATGACACTAGGAAGTTCTGAGGGACAAAGGGACCTTGGCGTGTGTGCCCGTAGATCTCTGAAGGCGAAGGGGCATGTTAGTAGGGTGGTGAAAAAGGCATATGGGACACTTGCCTTTATCAATCGAGGCACAGATTACAAAAGTAGAGAGGTCATGTTGGAGTTGTATAGAACCTTGGTGAGGCCACAGCTGGAGTACTGTGTGCAGTTCTGGTCACCACGTTATAAGAAGGATGTGATTGCACTGGAGGGGGTGCAGAGGAGATTCACCATTTAAGTTATGAAGAGAGGTTGGATAGACTTGGGTTGTTTTAGTTGGAGCAGAGAAGACTGAGGGGTGACCTGATGGAGGTGTACAAGATTATGAGGGGCATGGACAGGGTGGATAGGGAGCAGCTGTTCCCCTTAGTTAAAGGATCAGTCATGAGGGGACACAAGTTCAAGGTGAGGGGCAGGAGGTTTAGGGAGGATGTGAGGAAAACATTTTTTACCCAGAGAATGGTGACGGTCTGGAATGCACTGCCTGGGAGGGTGATGGAGACGAGTTGCCTGACATCCTTTAAAAAGTACCTGGATGAGCACTTGGCACGTCATAACATTCAAGGCTGTGGGCCAGGTGCTGGTAAATGGGATTCGGTAGGTAGGTGTTTCTCATGGGTTGGTGCAGACTCAATGGGCTGAAGGGCCTCTTCTGCACTGTGTGATTCTGTGAAAAGGCAATTAAGAAGCAGATGGGAAACTTGCTTTTGAGGTTAGGGAACACAAAAGCACGGAAGTCATTGCAAACTGTTACAAATCACTGTTAAGTCTCATCAGGAATATTACATCCAATTCTGGGCGCCATACTTTAGGAAGTGTGTCAATGTCTTGGAAAGGGTCCAAAGGACATTTACAAGGATGAAGCGAGGTATGAGAGATTTCAGTAATGTGGCGAGACCACGAAGCTGACTGGCATTGTTCTCCTAAGGCCAGGGAAGGTTAATGGGAGGCCTCATGGAAGTGTTCAAAGTAATGAGAGGTTAAGTAGAGCAAGGAGTGAAACTATTTTCTCTGATAAGTGGGTCGGTAACCGGAGATCGTAGATTAAAAATAATTGGCAAAAGAAAGTAGAGGGGAATTGAGGAGAATGTTTTGCATGGTTAGTTGTTATGATCTAAGGCAAACTACCTAAATGGAATCAGATTCTATAGGAACTTTCGAAAGGCAATTGGACCAATGCTTGAAGAGGATTCATTTGCAGGGTATGGGGGAGTGGGACCAAATTGGACTGCTCGTTCAAAGAGCTTACATAGGCACAACACAATGAATGTCCTTCTCCTGTGCTGTAAGATTCTATAATTCTGTGATTCTAACCTTCTGAGCCTCCCCAGATTGCCCACCATAGGCTGGGCTGGTAATTCGTTCTGAAGCCTCTTAGAAGTGACACAAGGATTTGCACAAGCGGAGACCACCACATGATTGGCATGTTATTTTTGGCAGGAGAGAGAAACTGAACCTGGATTGGATAAACCAACATTTCTCACACTTTTCAGTGCAATGAAACACCAACAAACTGTGGCAGCGTGAATGAGAAAACTGCAATCTAAACTGACCCGATTGAAGCCACCATAATTTTTTTTAAAAATTCTTTCACCCAGATGTGCGTGTTGCTGGCTGGGCCAGTATTTATTGCCCATCCCTAGAGAAGGTGGTGCTGAGCTGCCTTCTTGAACCGCTGCAGTCCATGTGGTGTAGGTACACCCACAGTGCTGTTAGGGAGGGAGTTCCAGGATTTTGACCCAGTGACAGTGAAGGAATGGTGATATATTTCCAAGTCAGGATGGTGAGTGACTTGGAGGGGAGCTTGCAGGTGGTGACGTTCCCCCGACCTGAATTTTACCTTTGGTGAGCGGGTCTGGGAGCGGCCGGGAGATGGATCACTGACTGTGATCGGACCCCAACCGCAATTTCACGCTGGTTGGCCAATTAACAGCCAGCCAGCGTGAAATGCGCGCTGAAATACTCAGCGCTGCCGGGGTGGGGACGGGAAGAAGGTGGGCGACGGCATCACCTCAGGGTGAGCGCTGCGAGAGAGCTCTCTGCAGACAGATAGCTGCCTCAGGGAGCTGTAGACCTGAAACTCATCAAATACAGGTCTTAAAAGCTGAAAACAATGTCCATTCATCACAATCACCTGAAAATAAAGCTCATAAAAATGCTGTCCACAGATATTTATTTTTATTTTATTTCGTAACGGAGATTTCACCTCGCCCTTGGATGAAATTTAAGAATGGTTATACTTGTATTGTGGGCGGTACAGTGAATGTTCACTAGATTGGTCCCTGGGATGAGGGGGTTGTCCTATGATGAGAGGCTGAGTAAATTGGGTCTAGAGAAGAAGTTGAGTTGAGAAGAATGAAAGGCGATCCCATTGAAACATTCAAGATTATGAAGGGGTTTGACAGGTTTATAGCTCAGAGGTTGTTTCCCCTGACTGGGGGATCTAGAACATGGGGGCACAGTCTCAGGATAAGGGGCCGATCATTTAGGATTGAGATGAGGAGAAATTTCTTCACTCAAAGGGTTGTGAATCTTTGGAACTGTTTACCCCAGAGGGTTGTGGATGCTTCATCATTAAATACATTTAAGGCTGGGATAGACAGATTTTTGGTGTCTCAGGGAATTAAGGAATATGGGGAACGGGTGGGAAAATGGGGTTGAGCCCAAGATCAGCCATGATCGTACTGAATGGCAGAGCAGGCATGATGAGCTGTGTGGTCTACACCTGCTCCTATTTCTTATGCTCTTAAACAGATGTCAGGACCATTTCCAGGTCCAAAAATGATCCCTGGGTGGAATAAGTAACCAGCCCCAATTTGCATGGGGGCCGCCCCCTTAATTGGCCTGGCGTCATACTCCAATCCAATCAAGGACGGCGGGTGGGAACCCAAAGCCGAAGGGTCAATCAGAGGCCGTCCAGTTTGAAAGGAGCATCAGGTTGCAAGGGAAGGTAAGTAAGGAGGAGGGAGATTCAAACGGACTTTTTAAAAGTTCAATCTAAAAGATGGCTTTTGTAGCCAGGCCGCCACTGTGAGGAGGGAGGGTGTGGGTCAAGGGCCCTCCACAGGACAGCCTGGGGCTGTTGAGAACCCAGGCAGGCAGGGAAGGCCCCTAAGCCTGCCTGAAGCATAGGCCCCCTGATCTGCCACCGGGAGGTCCCCTCCAGGCACCTAAACTGGCCCCCGCCACCTACAGGAACCTGGCACCTGACTGGAAATTCCCAGAACGCCTCCTTTAATTGGTCTTTGATGGCCTTTAATGAGCTGTGTTGGCTTCCCACCGTGTGCGGGCTCTGCTGCCACCCATCCCCCCACCACCTCCATGAAAATATTCCCGAGCAGGAGGGAGCTGGAAAACCGGCACACCAGCCAACTTCTAGCTGCCAGACCTACTGAGTTTTTCCAGGTATTTCTGTTCTTGTTTTGGATTTCCAGCATCCGCAGTTTTTTGTTTTTATCTCTGTGTTTAATTGACTGCCACTTCTCTTCAAGAAATGCCGGCCTCACTTATCACCCCACCAGCCTCCGCATTCAAAGGATCATCCTCCGCCATTTCCGCCAACTCCAGTATGATGCCACCACCAAACACATCTTCCCTTCACCCCCCCCCTGGCGGCATTCCGTAGGGATCGTTCCCTCCGGGACACCCTGGTCCACTCCTCCAACACCCACTACTCCTCAACCCCCACCTACAGCACCTCCCCATACAAACACAAAATATGCAACACCTGCCCCTTCACTTCCTCTCTCCTCACCGTCCAAGGGCCCAAACACTCCTTTCAAGTGAAGCAGCACTTCACTTGCACTTCCCTCAATTTAGTCTACTGCATTCGTTGCTTCCAATGCGGTTTCCTCTATATTGGAGAAACCAAACGCCTTCGGTCTGTCCGCAAGCATTACCCAGACCGCCCTGTCGCTTGTCATTTCAACACACCACCCTGCTCTCTTGCCCACATGTCTGTCCTTGGCCTGCTGCATTGTTCCAGTGAAGCTCAACGCAAACTGGAGGAACAGCACCTCATCTTCCGACTAGGCACTTTACAGCCTTCCGGACTGAATATTGAGTTCAACAACTTTAGATCTTCAACTCCCTCCTCCATCCCCACTCCCTTTCCATTTCTTCCCCCTCCCTTTTGTTTTTTCCAATAATTTATATAGATTTTTCTTTTCCCACCTATTTCCATTATTTTTAAATGTATTCCACCCATCGCTTATTTCACCCCACCCCCACTAGGGCTATCTGCACCTTGCTTGTCCTGCTCTCCACTCTTAATTAGCACATTCTTTTAGATAATATCACCACCTTCAACACCTCTTTGTTCTTTTGTCTGTGACATCTTTTGGTTATCTCCACCTATCACTGCTTGCTTGTCCCAACAACCCCCCCCCCCACCCCCCCCCCACTTCTTACCCACCCCCCCTTAAACCAGCTTATATTTCACCCCTTTCCTATTTCTACTTAGTTCTGTTGGAGGGTCTTGAGGACTCGAAACGTCAACTTTGCTCTTCTCCGCCGACGCTGCCAGACCTGCTGAATTTTTCCAGGTATTTTTGTTTTTGTTTTGGATTTCCAGCATCCGCAGTTTTTCTGTTTTTAACTTCTAGCTTCCGTGTGCCTGACTCCAATCCCAGCTCCAGCGGGGGCTAAAAACCCTGCCCATTATCTCTGTCAGGTTTAGATGTGAGAAGGGGTGAGAGTTGTCTTATACTCAACTAATAGAATTGGTTTTCTTTAAACATGTTTTTGAGAGATTAACCCTTAGCCTTGTTTAGAATATCTTACTAAGAGCGTAATAAGATAGC
This sequence comes from Cetorhinus maximus, assembly GCF_964194155.1. NCBI lineage: Eukaryota > Metazoa > Chordata > Chondrichthyes > Lamniformes > Cetorhinidae > Cetorhinus > Cetorhinus maximus. The sequence goes on from NC_135896.1 coordinate 98,636,183, forward strand.
AACCTTTAAAATTGGCATAAACTGTGAGATATGTTTTAAAAATAACTGCACCTTCCCCACTTGTAAATACATGGTTCAATCATATGCCTGGCTTTGGGTGGCAGTGATACCATTATACTTAAGAGAAATCAACTCTACAAATGATTGGCAATTTATGCTGCATAACAATGATGTGACAAATTGTGGAACAGAGGGTCAAGGGAATAGAAACCTGTCTGATTACTCCAACAGCCTGTTTCTAATATGGAATATCCTCACTGTGCATTAGAATTGGCACATATAGCTGTGAAACATCTGTTTGTTAGAATTGGGGAGTAATCGCTGAGAGTAATTAACAAATTCTGCACATAGTATTAATCCCAGATTGCAATGGTTCCACCAATCAATGGGAATGAGGGAAAGTCATTCTTTAATCATTTTTAAAATCCTAATCGAACCCTGTCCTTCTCAGAATCAAAGAATTTAATTCCACTTTATTTCTGCAAACATTTGGGGTAATTAAATATTATTACCATTTCTAATGAATATTTCAATGTATTTTACATTGGGCTGGATGATTAGAAGCTGATTAAAACATGAAGTGCAGTCTAGTGCTTTAATCTGCTTCAAATCCTCCATTGCAACACGTGGCAGACTGGCATACTCATTATTGCCATTAGTGGGAAACACAAATAATATTTTTTCAACTGGCTTGCTGAAAATCTTTACAGAATCTGCCTTTGAACACAAGATGCTCTCCTCATTAAATCCACCGGCAGCGTGCTGTCGTGGAGTGAGGCCAGTTCACACACCGACTTGAAGGCTATCACGTCTGCCATTTGTGGTAAACTGATTACTACACATGCCAATGGTGTCAGAGATTGAATCACAGCTTTTGGTCGTTCTGTTGATTAACTCAGTCTAATCTTTCTCTAGTTTTCATTTTTCAGTCCGTCTCTATTTTACTTTGACCACCAGCAGATATGCTTAACTTTCCTCAATATTATTCAGCAGATTGTATTTTTTTTTTTAAATCCTTTTTATAATGATACAAAGAATACCATTCTTGCTTCCTAGGCTTTAGAATAAGTTTGTTAAACTCTATACTGTTTGATTTCCATCAGAAAAACCCTTGCTGTACTTCTTGTAACCATCCCAGTTTCTGCTAAGCCTTTTGCACAGCGCAGTGATTCCCCTAAATGAATCCCTTTGCCTTTTATTTAGCCTCTATATTCTGCTCGTGCTCTGTTACCAGGTTGCTCATTTTTCCCTTAGCTTCTGGCTTTGTATACATGCTTGATACAAATTCCCCTCAATCACGTGGCAACTGATTTATCCTTCAAAACATGTGAAAGGGGAGTTTATTTTTGTAAGCCATCCTGCTGAGCTACAATTGAGAATGACACAGAAGTGTACAACTGCTATCTAACATCATAAACACGTTTTTGCTGAATTTAAGGTTCTCTCTAAGCCATAAAATAGATTACTTTGCAAACTGTTTGAATGCTATAATATATAATCCGAGGCAGTAGTGGATTAGATATGGCCAACAATTATGCATCCCAGGCAGCAATGAACCTTTCTGACTAATTTATGGAAATTTTATGCACATGAGCCACCAGCATGTTAATCTGGTTCAATGTAAGTGGTGCGGATTTCCAGCACGGCTATACTGATGTCCCATACATCATGTAGATTACTGAAAACACTTCAAACTTTTACTTTCCAAGTGATGGATTAAATTTCGCAAGATCAGGGTAGATATAGATGGTGTTCGGAGGTTGAACTTATTCATCATCTCAATTATTGAAAGTGGTTTCACTAACATCATATTCCCAGATCATATTTCATATTCACATACCCAACTGGCAAAGAAAGCACAGTCAAGGCAGGGAATACTAAAAATGTAGAAAGTGTTTTTGTTTGATTTATGGTTGGCTGGATCAAGTCTTCACTCCAGCTCCTTAATCATTAAAGCTCACTATTCTTAAGCCTGCTGCTTCTTTGTTTAAATAATTTTATACCTTGCATGTGGTCACTCCAGCAGTGTGCACTTATTTTCTTCAACTTGTTTTCCTTTGAACCAGCCTTGGAAATGCAGGATACTGCGCTTAAGAGCAATGGTCCAAATCTAATAACCCGTCATGTTTTCCACCATTTTGTGTATTACACCTTGAACTGCAAATAATGATTGGTGTTATCATAATGTCCAAAATATTTTTGGAGACTTGCATAATTTATATCAGTGAGACCCTGGAACAAGGTAAAAGAGAAAGAAACTTATGAAGTAAATGATTTACATCAGCACCAATGATGCTCCATATTTTCCTGTGAATTTTGCACTGCTCTGACATTACTCCATATTGAAGACAGTTTTTTTTAAAATTCATTTACGGTTTGTGGGCTTCGCTGGCTGGGCCAGCATTTATTGCCCATCCCTCATTGCCCTTGAGAAGGTGGTGGGGAGCTGCCTTCTTGAACCACTGCAGTCCCTGTGGTGTAGTTAGGGAGGGAGTTCCAGGATTTTGACCCAGCGACAGTGAAGGAACGGCCGATATATTTCCAAGTCAGGATGGTGAGTGGCTTGGAGGGGAACTTCAAGGTTTTGGTGTTCCCATGTATCTGCTGCCTTTTCCCTTCTCAGTGGTAGCAATATTGGGTTTGGAGGATACTGCCTAAGGACCTTTGTGAGTCACTGCAGTGCATCTTGTAGATGGTACACGCTGCTGCCACTGTGTGTCAGTGGTGGAGGGAGTGAATGTTAGAGGATGGGGTCCCAATCAAGGGGGCTGCTTTGTCCTGGGTGGTGTCAAGCTTCTTGAGTGTTGTAGGAGCTGCACTCATCCAGGCTCATTTCCATAGCTCCGCACCCCTCTACTGCAAACAATAACCATCACAATATTGTAGATTCTCACCATTTTTCATTTAGGATTGAAAATAATGGGAATGATGGTCTGGTTGTGGCCTGTTTTATTATAACTCATAGATTTTTATAAAACCAAAAATAGCTTAAACAATTAAACAGTCTGATACTGGTGAGCAGGCTCAGTGCGCCCGTGGAATTTCGGCACTCAGCTCACGGTGCGCTCTAATCAGAAGCAGTTAACTGATTCTATCGAGAGAAGATCAGCCTGGCAGGTGTAACTCTTTGACTGGGATTTTCCATGCCCACTGGCGATGGGCATGTTCGGTGGCTTGAGCAGACAATATGGCGCGATTGGTTTCACGACGGCACGAAACTAGGTTGTGGTCGTCTGCTCAGCCCGCTGATGGCAGCCCTGTTCTTGAGGCAACTTGTGGAGGGGGAGGGCAACGGCAGCTGTGCCATTGAATATAGCGCAAAGGCATTCGGGGTGGGCGAGGGAAGCGGCCATGCATTAGGGAAACCTGTATAAAGTGACCATTCCCCTGCAACTGAGACAGTTCAGGCACAGCCACATTGGTATGACTAGGGTTGGGCTTCTAGCTCCTCTGCCCACTCAAGGAATGCAGAAGCATCAAAATGCCACCAACTAGAGAACAGGCCGTCCTAGACTGGGTATTGTGTAATGAGGAAGGAATAATTGGCAATCTAGTTGTGCGAGGCCCCTTAGGAATGAGCGACCATGATATGATAGAATTCCTCATCGAGTTGGAGAGTGACATAGTTGAGAGTCCATTATAAAAGATTTAATAGCTGAGCACGTGGAAAACAGTGGCAGAATCGGACAGAGTCAGCATGGATTTATGAAAGGGAAATCATGCTTGACAAATCTACTGGAATTTTTTGAGGATGTAACTAGTAGAGTTGATGAGTGGGAGCCAGTGAATGGGGTTTATTTGGACTTTCAGAAGGCTTTTGACAAAGTCCCACATAAGAGATTAGCGTGTAAAATTAAAGCGCATGGGATTGAGATGGATAGAGAACTGGCTGACAGACAGGAAACAAAGAGTCGGAATAAACGGGTCTTTTTCCGAATGGTAGGCAGTGACTAGTGGAGTACCGCAGGGATCGGTGCTGGGACCCGTTATTCACAATATATATTAATGATTTAGATGAGGGAATTAAATGTAATATCTCCAAATTTGCAGATGACACAAAGCTGGGTGGGAAGGTAAGCTGTGAGGAGGATGCAGAGATGCTTCAGTGTGATTTGGACAAGCTGAGTGAGTGGGCAAATGCATGGCAGATGCAGTATAATGTGGATAAAATGTGAGGTTATCCACTTTGGTAGCAAAAACAGGAAGGCAGATTATTATCTGAATGGCTATAAATTGAGAGAGGGGTATGTGCAACAAGACCTGGGTGTCTTCGTACACCAGTCACTGAAGGTAAGCATGCAGGTGCAGCAGGCAGTAAAGAAGGCAAATGATATGTTAGCCTTCATAGCGAAAGGATTCGAGTACAGGAGCAGGGATGTCTTGCTGCAATTGCACAGGGCCTTGGTGAGACCACACCTGGAATATTGTGTGCAGTTTTGGTCTCCTTATCTGAGGAAGGATGTTCTTGCTATAGAGGGAGTGCAGCGAAGGTTTACCAGACTGATTCCTGGGATGGCGGGACTGACATATGAGGAGAGGTTGAGTCGGTTAGAATTATATTTGCTGGAGTTCAGAAGAATGAGGGGGGATCTCATAGAAACCTACAAAATTCTAACAGGACTAGACAGGGTGGATGCAGGAAGGATGTTCCCGATGGTGGGGGAGTCCAGAACCAGGGGTCACAGTTTGAGGATACGGGGTAGACCATTTAGGACTGAGATGAGGAGAAATTTCTTCACCCAGGGAGTGGTGAGCCTGTGGAATTCGTTACTACAGAAAGTAGTTGAGACCAAAACATTGTATGTTTTCAAGAAGGAGTTAGAGATAGCTCTTGGGGCGAAAGGGATCAAAGGATATGAGGAGAAAGCAGGAGCCGGCTATTAAGTTGGATGATCAGCCATGATCATAATGAATGGTGGAGCAGGCTCAAAGGACCGAATGGCCTACTCCTGCTCCTAGTTTCTATGTCTATGTTTCTAAGTGCTCCAGAGCTTTTCACTCCTCAGCCACAGGCTGCAAATTCATGAGAATTTTAGTGGACTGCAGAACAGTTGGGCGACTGTACACGTTGTACAATCTCCTCGCTAAAGGTGGTCATGGAGCAGTCCCTGGTGGAGGTGCTCACAGCCCCTTACAATGTCAGCATCCCGGTTTGGTCCAGTCTCCCCTATGGTCCAAGCTAACAGGGCAGCCTTGCAGCACACTAATCTCTGGCCATGCAAGTGGTGGCCAACACTCCCCGGGAAGCGTTAAGGGACCTTCACACTTAAACAGGACAGGTTCTTAGCACACCCATGCTAACCACGTGTCTCTCTCTTTCATTCTGCAGGAGGAGCACATCAGGATCATGGAGCCTGGTGAACAACTGTATGTCTCGTGATGTACAGAGAGTGAAGATAACGGAGGAGAGAACGACTAAGGCTCCTGGCTGCGCAAAGGCAGGAGCAGCAACCTCAGGAAGAAGGGATGCCTGGGGCTCCCATACCCGCCGCCTAAGAGCCACAGTGAGCCCTCGCTGGCCGTCGCTGGTCGGCGCTGGTCGGCGCCCAGGGTCTATAGACGCCGCCTTTCATTCCTGCAGATGACTGAGAACCAGTGTCACCAAAGACTGTACATGTCTAGGGAACTGGTCAGTCACATCTGCCACTTACTGCAGGACTTGGCGCCAAGGGGACATGGAGGGCATCCACTGCCAGTGGCTGTGAAAGTGACTGCGGTGCTCAATTTCTATGCCAGTGGCTCCTTTCAGGGCTCCACAGGTGACTCTGTGGGATTTCACAATCTGCCACCCACAAATGTATCCATGAGGTCACGGATGCATCTTCTCCATGGTACACAACTTTGTGCATTTCGCCCAGGACTGGGACAGCCAGGATGCAAAAGCGATTGGATTCGCCCAGATCTCGGGTTTCCCACAGATACAGGGTGTGATTGACTGCACTCATGTGGCGCTCAGATCTCCATCGCCACACACGGTGAACCACATCAACCGCAAGGGGTTCCACTCACTGAATGTGCAACCACCAGGAACGCAACGTGCAGGGTGCACACCGTTTCCAGGGAGTGTGCACGACACCTTCACCTTCAGTCAGTCACAGATCCCTGGGGTTTTCCAGGGCCCACAGAAGCTACAGGGTTGGGTCCTCAGGGACAAGGGCTACCCACAGAGGCCGTGGCTGATGACACCCGTGCGGCGGCCTCAGACTGCAGCAGAGCGAAGATATAATGAGGCTCATGCTGCAACTCACAACTTGGTGGAGCAAACCATCAGGATGCTGAAGATGAGGCTCCGGTGCCTGGGCCGGTCTGGTGGGGCCCTGCAATACAGTCCCCAGAGGGTGTCACACATCGTTGTCATCTGCTGTGCCCTTTACAACCTGGCACTGCAACGGGGAGAGGAGCTGGCTGAGGATGAGCTGGAGGAGCTGGAGATCTCATCTTATGTGGAGGACGCCAATGGGGATGAGGGTGAGGAGGTCCTTGAAGATGACGATGACTGGGATGAGACCCTCGCACTGGCCACATGAGGCAGGTGCACTCGGGAGGCCCTCATAGCTGCTAGATTTGTGAAGGATGATGACAACATGCAGTGAGGACACACCATAGATCCTCACATTGCATCTGTGAACGTTTGACTTCTGTCTGGCTTATGGCAGCACAGATACCCTCTGTGAGAATGCTCCTGTCATGGAGATACAGTGGAGGTCCTAATAGTCAATTGATTGCAGGAGGATGATGATGACATGCAGTGAGGACACTCCATAGATCTTCACACAGCCTCTGAGAATGTCTGACTCCTGTCTGGCTGAGGGCAGCTCGCTTGCGCTCTGTGATCAGGGTCATATCATAGAGACGCAGACATGAAACTTTAGAAGCACCTGATCCTTTGTCAGCCTTCAGCACCTGAGCCCTTCAGGAGCACAGCGTCACTGGTCACAGATGCTGAAGAGATGGGGGCCAGCCCCACCTTAAAGGTGCTGAGAGCACACAGAGAGAATGAGGGAACTCTGTGACACCTGCCCACAACATCCTGGCAGCAATGACCAGCACCATCGAGGTGCAGGGATCAGTAATGTGTCCAGGGAGTGTGAGGCTGGACCATCACTTTGGTCAGATGGCTGCACAAAGCACAGGGAAGAGGCCCTGGACTGAGACACCTGCCTTTATCTTGTGCAGAAAGGTTTCACATCTGAGTGACACGAACACTGCTCATCAGAACAAGGAGCCATAGGCAGGGAGACATTGTTGAGAGTTTATTGACAATATTGAACATTATATACAAGTGATTAATACCCATGCTCAGCCTGTGCAACTACATCTTCTTAACCTTCCTAACCCTGCCGCGATGTCTTGAGGCTCCCCGGACATCCACAGTGGAGGTGGAGGTAGCCTGCTGACCATTACGGACTGTCTGTGATGACCTTGATGGGCCTCCTCTGCAGGACGGAGACCTGGAGGGCCCCAGCCTGCTTTCGGGGCCTTGTTGTGTGGCAGTGGCACCCTCCTTGGCCTGTGGAGGTGGAGCTGCTGGGGTCACAGGAAGGCGGGATTGGGATGGCTGGGTACTCCCAGAGTCACCTGGATGGATGGCCCCGGGGTATGAATCTGCTGATCCTCCTCCCTATGGGTGCCCAAGGGCCCCAGGCTGACTCCTTGAGCGGAAGGGGTAGCTGGAGTGAGATCGAGCTGCCCAGCACCCCTCTCGCGTACACACTGTTAGAGGCCAACTATGGCATCAGCGATGGATTTCAGCTTGTGCGGCAGTGCAGGAGCGACGTCCTGGGCCAAGGTCTCCATGGCGGCCGCCATCCTACCAGTGTTGACCTTGGCGCGTTGGCAATGCTGGCACTATCACTAAAGACTGAAGTTGGACAGACTCCTCCATTGTGCCTTGCAATCTGAGGAGTGCAGCGGACATCCCTTCCTGATGTTCCCGAGCTTGCCTTTGCAGCTCCAGCACCTGTGACATGACCGAGTCCAGAGGCTCCTCATCTGACGCGGACTCAGCAAATTTCAGGCCTCCAGTCTTCCTCCGAGTGCCGGGGACCTGGGAAGTCCATGCCGCTGCCTGTTGTAGATCAGCAAGTGCGATGTGCTCACCAGATTGTGATCCTGAGGCAATTCTAAAGCACACTGAGGTGTGTGTCTCTACGTTGGTGGAGGGTGTGGGTGACGCTGTGATGGGACTTCAAGGAGGGTGCCTTCAGATTCCTCTTCAGAGGTTTCTTCGGAGTTTGATTGGAGACCCTGGATTGTGGACTCTGTCGGCTGTTTCCCAGATGTGCCTGCGAAAGCAAGGGGAGATAATTAGTGCATGGCAGTGGCCTGTGAAACAGGACACATCACTCACAGCATGGTTGTCTGATGGATGTTGCACTGCTGGATCCTCACTTGGTAGAGCAGCGCCAACCTCACCATCAGCACAGGACCGGTCCTGGTTGTTGCTGGGCAGCTGGATGGCTCTGTTTTCAAAGTCGGTGAGGACCTTAATTTTAGGAATTCCTCCACCGGTCTGCGACCTCTCCCTCTTGTTATGGGCTAGCTTGTCCTGCATGAATAGAGTTGGAGGAAGTATAAGCAGGACGCCTGCCTGGCCAGATGATAACTATGCCTGGCCTGTGTGGGTGGTGAGTGGTCCTGTGGACGGGATGAGGACAATGAAGGTGTGTATGAGAGAGTGAATGGTGATGTCCCTTGCACTGGCAGTGAGTGAGGGCCCTGTGGATGTGTGATGGGTTTGAGAGTGTGTGAGTTGAGAGTGATGAAAAGAGTGACTTACCCTGGAGGAACGAAGGAGATCATTCGTCCTCTTGCGGCACTGGGTGGCTGTCCTCTTTTGCAGGGCATTGGCGCTGACCACGATTGCCACCACCTCCCAAGCCGAATTGGTCATGTTGCTGCCTATCCTGCGGCCAGAGCAGATGTAGAGGATGTCATGGTCTGCCTCCATGGCATCCCAATGCGCTCGAGGGACGCATCAGTAAACAGGGGGCTGAGTCTTATTGTTTTTCAGGGCCATCCTGTCTCCTGTGCAGCAGCCCTGGGCGGGAAGCACTGAGATGCGTGCGCATGGCTGCACTTTAAACGTGGCGCCCGGCGTGATGAAGCAATGAGGTGATGGCGAACGGGTGAATGACATCAGGCCCGCCATCGAAACAGCCTGTTTCCCGGGAATGCGTAATTAAGATAGCAGGTTTGGGACGATACAGCATAAGAAGCCGCCATTGCGGCCGACGGGTAAAATGTCATTTTTCCCACCCACTACCGCACAGTGCGAATCTGGGATGATTCTGCCCATTTAGTGCAGCACTGCCAACTTTTAAAATGTTAAAATAGAATGGAAGAGCGCCTTTCTTAATAAATGTAATCTTTAAATCTGGAATATGAATTTCAAAATTTTTTTCTCATTACATATAATTATAGCTGTGAAGCGATGATTCTTTTACACATTGATGAGTACTGAAATTGCATGTTGTAAATCTCACAGTTACGTTATTTAATTGCATTACTACCAGTGAATGTATTTGCAAAATCTGTGTATGAAAATTTATTGGGATGACAACCAATTTACATGTTTGTGAAATGGTATTATCCAAGGCACGTCCGGCATAACTTTATTGAAGGCATGAGTCACACTACAAGAGGGGGTGTCACATTAGGATAGTTTTCATTCTTGCACTGATGAGCTGCTGCAGACCTGTCTCACTTTCCCCTCATTCTCTTGTCTCTGTTCCTTCTGTCTTGAAGGTCTTGGCTCTTTGCCATGGTATGACTTCATGAGCCCTGGTGCCTTGTTCAGTAGACATTATTCATTCCTGAATTTAGACTGTAAAGCCTCAATTTTAACTCTGTCCGGCCTACAGTCATGGGGCAGGGATTGAAGTTATAATAGCAGTAATGTATTTATTTACCTGACATATTTGTGACCATTTTGACTAGGCGCTTTTCAGAGATGGCCAAGTTCCCACCACTTGAATATATTAACTATGACACAATTAGGACCCAGTGCTATTTTAACTATAAATCTCTGGATTATTCCCTGAGCCAAGAACAAATTGGCGTAGGGGCAATAAGATTAGAGAGATGGATGCCTGGCTCAAAGATTGGTGTGGGACATTCATGGGGCACTGGCACTAGTACTGGGGTAAGTGGGAGCTGTACAATGAGAATGGTCTACACCAGGACTGTGCTAGCACCAGTGATCTGGCAAATCGTATAACTAGGGCGGTAGTGAGAGCTTTAAACTAAATAGTGGGGGGAAAAGGATCATGTGAGAGGAGATATAGTGAAATAAAGGGAAACAACAGAGTAATGGAGCAGGGCAGCAATTTGGGTAATGAGCACCAGAGTATGAAAATAAGGGACAGAAAATACAATTGTAAGAGTGCAGCAGCAGATAAGGCCAGAGATTGCAAAAATGGTTTTAAAAAAAAGAGTTTAAGGCTCTGTATCTGAATGCATGCAGAATTTGTAACAAAAGGGATGAATTGGTAGCACAGATAGAGATAAACAAATATGACCTGATAGGCACTATGGAGACATGGTTGAAAGGTGACAAGGCTGGGACCTGAATGTTGAAGGGTATTTGACATATTGGATGACAGGAAGTGAGAAAAAGGTGGCAGGGTAGCGCTGTTAATTAAGGATGCCATTAGTTCATTCCTGAAAAATGACCTTAGCTTGAAAGAGCAAGATGTAAAATCAGTTTGGGTAGAGATAAGAAATAGTAAAGGTAAGAGGCCACTTCTGGGAGTAGTGCATAGGCCCCATAACAGTAGTTACATAGTAGGACAGAGTATAGAGGAAGAAATAAATGGGCATGTAAGAAAGGTACCAAAATAATCATGGGTCACCTTAATCTACATGTAGATTAGGCAAATCAAATTGGCGAAGGCAGCCTGGAAAAAGAAAATGGAAAACACAGTGTTTTCAAGACAATTTCTTCAAGCAGTACATTCTAGAGCCAACCTGGGAGCAGGCTATCCTAAACCTGGTAATGTACAATGAGTCAGGATTAATCAATAACCTCATGGTAAAGGAGCATCTAGGTGACAGCGATCACAGCATGATGGAATTTTATAAAGTAAAAGTAAAATACTGTGGATGCTGGAAACCTGAAAGAAAACAGAAAATGCTGGAAAAACTCAGCAGGTCTGACAGCATCTGTGGGGAGAGAAACAGAGTCGACATTTCAAGTCTGTATGACCCTTCTCCATCTGAAGAAGGGTCATATGGACTTGAAGCATCAACTCTGTTTCTCTCTCCACAGTTGCTGTCAGACCTGTTGAGTCTTTCCATGAGAGAATTTCATATTCAGTTTCAAAGGGAGAAGTGTGGGTCCATGACTAGTGTTTTAAAGCTAAATAAAGGTAACTATGAGGGTATGAGACAGAGTTGGCCAAGATTAAAAGATAGGACAGTGGAGGTGCAGTAACAGACTGTTAAAAAGATATTTAATAACCCTCAGCAAAGATTTATCCCAGTGAGAAAAAGGGCTCTTTGAGAAGGTGGCATCATCCGTGGCTAAATAAGGAAGTTAAGGATAGGATCGAATTGAAAGAAACACTGTACAAATGTGCAAAGATTAATGGTAGGCAGAGGATTGGTCAGATTTTAAGAACCTGAAAAGAATGACTAAGAAGATAATAAAGGGGGAGAAAGAAGAGTAAGAGAGAAAGCTAACTAGTAATATCAAAGCAGATAGTAGAAGTTTCTACAAGTGTTTAAATAGGAAAAGAGTAACTAAAACTAGTGCTGGTCCTCCAGAGAGTGATGCAGGGAATTGATAATGGAAAACAAAGCAATGACAGAGGCATTGAACAGGTATTTTGTGCCTGTCTTCATGGTAAAAGACTTAGAAAACTTCCCAAAGATACTTGAAAATCAAGAGGTGACAAGGGAGGGTTGAGTTTAAAGCAATCACCATCTCTGGAGAAAAGGTGCTGGGAAAACTATTAGATCTAAAGGCTGACAAGTCCCCAGGACCAGATGGCCTGCATCCGAGGGTCTTAAAAGAATTGGTGGCACAGATAGCAGATACATTGGTTTTAATCTTCCAAAATTCCTTACATTCGGGAAGGTTTCTAGCGGATTGGAAAATAGCTAATGTAACACCTTTATTTAAAAAAGGGGGGAGACAGGAAACAGGAAACTACAGGCCAGTTAGTCTTCCATCTGTCATAGGGAAAGTAGCAGAATCCATTATTAAGGAGGTTATAGCAGGATACTTAGAAAATCACAATGTGATCAGGCAGAACCAACATGGGCTTGTGAAAGGGAAATTGTGTTTAACTAATTTATTAGAGCTTTTTGGCAAAGTCACATTCAAGATGGATAAAGGGGAACCAGTAGGTGTGGTGTACTTGGATTTCCAAAAGGCAGTTGATAAGCTGCCACGTCAAAGGTTACTACACAAGGAAAGAGCACATATGTAGGGGGTAATGTATTAGCACGGATAAAGGATTGGTTGGCTAACAGGAAACAGAGAGTAGGGATAAGTGGGTCTTCTTTGGATTGGCAAGCTGTAACTAAAGTTCCACAGGGATCAGTGCTGGGGCCTCAACTTCTTACAATCCCGATCAATGACTTGGATGAAGGGATTGAATGTATGGTAGCTAAATTTGCCAAGGACATCAAGGTAGGTAGGAAAGTAAGGTGCCAAGAGGTGGGTAGAGAGTCTGCAAAGGGAATATAGTCATGTTAAGTGAGTGGGCAAAAATTTGGAATATAACGTGAGTGAATGTGAACTTCTCCACTTTTGCAGGAAAGATAGAGAAGCTGTGTACTAGCTGGATGGAAAAGATTGCAGAACTCAGCAGTATAGCAGGATCTGGGTGCTCTGGTATATGAATCATATAAAGTTAGTATGCAGGTGCAGCAAGTGATGAGGAAGGCAAATGGAATGTTGGCATTTATTGCAAGAGGAATGGAATATGAAAGTTGGGAAGTTTTACTGCAACTTCATTAGGCCCTGATGAGACCATATCTGGAGTACAGTGTACAGTTTTAGTCTCCTTAGAACTATAGAGCCATAGAAAGGTTATGACGCAGAAAGAGGCCATTCAGCCCATCATGTCTGTGCTGGCCCAAAAAAAGAGGGAAAAAAGAAACTAGCCGCTCATTTTTAACCCCACTTTCCAGCGCCTGGCCCATAGCCTTGCAGGTTACAGCGCTTCAGGTGCAGATCCAGGTACCTTTTAAATGAGTTGAGTGTTTCAGCCTCGACCTACAATTTAGACAGTAAACTCCAGATGCCCGCCAACCTATGAGTGAAATTGTTTTTCCTCATGTCCCCTCTAATCCTTCTATCAATCACCTTAAATCTATGTCCTCTGGTAATTGACCCCTCAGCTAGGGGAAACAAGGCTTTACTGTCTAACTTATCTAAGCCCCGCCATAATTTTGTGCACCTCAATTAGGACACCCCTCAGCCTCCTCTGTTCAAGGATAAACAAGCCTAGCCTATCCAATCTTTCCTCATAGCTGCAATTTTCCAGCCCTGGCAGCATTCTTGTCAATCTCCTCGCTACTCTCTCCAGGGCAATTATGTCCTTCCTGTAATGTGGTGACCCGAACTATACACAAAATTCCAGCTGTGGCCTAACCAACATTTTATATAGGTCCATCATTATTTCCCTGCTTTTGTATCCAATAAATGAAAGCATTCCGTATACTTTCTTTACCACCTTATCCACCTTCCTGCCACATTCAGGGACCTGTGGACATCCACGCAAAGGTCTCTCACTTCCTCAACCCCTCTCAATATCCTCCCGTTTACTGAGTATTCCCTTGCTTTGTTTGCCCTCCCGAAATGCATTACCACACACTTTTCCAGATTGAATCCCATTTGCCACTTTTCTACCCATTCAACCAAGCCATTGATATCTTCCTGGAGACAACAGCTATCCTCTTCACTGTCAACTACACGGCCAATTTTTGTGTCATCTGTAAATTTCCCAATCATGCCTCCCACATTTAAGTCCAAATCATTAATATATACAACAAACAGCAAGGGAACCAACACTGAGCCCTGTGGAACACCACTGGAAACCATCTTCCATTCGCAAAAACATCCATCAACCATTTCTCTTTGTTTCCTGTCACTGAGCCAATTTTGGATCCAACTCGCCACCTTCCCCTGTATCCCATGGGATCTCACTTTTCTGACCAGTCTGCCATGTGGGATCTTACCAAATGCCTTACTGAAATCCACGTAGACAACATCCACTGCACTACCCTCATCAATCCTCCTTGTCATTTCCTCAACAAAATCTATTAAGTTAGTAAGACACAATTTTCCCTTAACAAAACCATGCTGACTATCCCTGATCAACCTGTGCCTTTCTAAGTGACAGTTTATCCTTTCTTGGAATTGATTCCAATAATTTACCCAGCACTGAAGTCAGATTACCGGTCTATAATTTTCTGACCTATCCCTCGCACCCCTTTAAAATATTGGTACAATACAATATCGAAAGAAGATATAATTTCGTTAGAAGCAGTTCAGAGAAGGTTTACTCAACTCATTCCTGGGATGAAGGGCTTATCTTATGAAGAAAGGTTAAACAGGTTGGGCCTATACTCACTGGTGTTGAGAAGAATAAAAAGAGACCTTATTGAAACATATAAGGCCTTGAGGGGAGTTGTTAGGCTGGATACCCAGAGGATGTTTCCTCTTGTGGGTGAGTGTAAAACTAGGGGAAATCGTTTAAAAATAAGAGGTGTAGGCTATCCCTTTCCCCGGATCAGTTACTTAACCCTTGTGGTTCGGAGGGCTGCTCTGGATATCAATGACTCAATGTACACTTTACTTGTGTGACCAGCCACACTTTTATTGACCTAAATCTCTGAGCATATAAATCAATATAAATGTAAAAATACTGATACAAATATCTGCTAATGTATACTCTCAATCCGGTGGCTTGGTTTCTTGACAGTCAGCCAAGACTGGGTGGTCAAACCATCCTGTTCTGTAACTCACCTTGACAGCTGACCTCTTCCTACTGCAGCCACAAGTCTCCTGCACATCCGGTTCTTATACCCTTCTGTCGGACCTACATAGTACATTTGCAGTGATGTCGCTTTCTCGTTAGCATATTGCTTTCAGCCTCAAGTTACCTGCCCAATGAGATGATGATTGGAGTCATCACCACTGCCTGCATCCTGATTGCAGCATTCAAACCAGGCTGGACTGCTCCTTGTTCCAGGGCTCTGTGTGTGTCTAGGTGCATTTTGACTTGTTTCTGCCTACATGCCTGGGCGTGTTCTCTCCTTGTCTGGACAAGTTCTCTCTCTCTTCCGGTCATTGTCTATCCACAGCCTAACCCTCTCCCATCAGCTCTCAGTCCACCAAGCAACCATTTTGTTATACTAAAAATACTTTGTTCAATTTCTGATACTACATTTGGTATGATTTCTACAAAGAAAACCAGTGCATAAATTGTTTCGAAATTGTGGTTCAAAGAAGCAAACTACAATATCAAAATATCAATAACTCTGAAAATATCAATATCAAAATATCAACATCTGTAATAGCAAATGCTGGGCAAGTTCTATTCTGACCAATTTAATCGCGATCTTGTTCTATCTCTATGTGGCAAAAGTCAGTGGTTACAAATGTTATTCTCTTAATTTATGGACAAATAAAGCACACTATGTTGTTTAACATCAGTGTATAAGTTGCTAATGCCAGGCTTATTAACACTTTCATGCCCACAGAGCTCCCCCTTCTAAGACAGAGATGAGGAGAAATTTTTTCTCTCAGAGGGTCGTTAGTCTGTGGAATTCTCTTCCCCAGGAAGCACTGGAGGCCGGGTCATCGAATTTATTCAAGGCTGGGTTAGACAGATTTTTAATAGACAAGAGATTCAAGGGTTATGAGGGGGCAGAAAGGAAAGTGCAGCTGAGACCACAACCACATCAGCCATGATCTTATTGAATGGTGGAGAGGGCTCGAGGGGCTGAATGGCATATTCCTGTTCCTAAGTTCTATGTTCCTATGTTCCAGTGCTGGACCCACCAGTAAAACTTGGCACAGTGGGTGGCTGAGAGCCACTGAAGCAATATTCAAAGGAGTATTCAGCTGCAGCTATTTTTATTGCTTATTATTTCCAGCTTCCAAATCATTTCTTTCTGATGTTTCTTTGCCTTGCTTACCCTCAGTAAGCTTTATTTGCTTATCATGGGTGCTATTATCATCCATTGTATTTGGATAGAGGAACAGTTGGGGCAAGAGGTTTCCTTAGTAACCAGCAGTTGGACCTGTTAGAAAACAGGTGAGGGGACTGCTGATAGGAGGCAACCCAGCACACAGGGTGCACAGAACCAGAATCACTTTCTTGGATCTATTCAAGGACGGTGCATCTTGAAGATATGTAAGTTATTGTTGTGCATCTTATAGATGATACACACTGCAGCCATTGTACACCAGTAGTGGAAGGGGCAAGTTTTTAAGTTAGTGGATGGGGTGTCGATAAAGCGGGCTGCTTTGTCCTGGATGGTGTCAAACTTTTGTTGAGTGTTGTTGGAGTTGTACTCATCCTGGCAAATGGACATAATTCCATAACAGTCCTAATTTGTGCCTTGTAGATGGTGGACTGTCTTTGAGGAGTCACGGAATCACAGAATCACACAGTGCAGAAGAGGCCCTTCAGCCCATCGAGTCTGCACCGACACGTGAGAAACACCTGACCTACCTACTTAATCCCATTTACCAGCACTTGGCCCATAGCCATGAATGTTATGACATGCCAAGTGCTCATCCAGGTACTTTTTAAAGGATGTGAGGCAACCTGCCTCCACCACCCTCCCAGGCAGTGCATTCCAGACCGTCAGGACATGAGTAACTCGCAGTAGAATTCCTAGCCTCTGACCTGCTCTTGTAGACACAGTATTTATATAGCTACATATAATAGCATTGAAAGTCAAAGAGATACTCTCTTGTTGGATATGGTCAATACCTGGCACTTGTGTGGTGCAAATGTTACTTGCCATTTAACAGTTCAATCTGGATGTTGTCCAAGTCTTGGTGTATGTGGGCATGTATCTGAGGAATTATGAATGGAACTGAACATCGTGCACTCATCAACTTCTGACCTTATGAAGGAGGCAAGGTCATTGGTGAAGCAGCTAAAGATGCTTGGGCCTCAGGCTCTACCCTGAAGAACTCCTGCACTGATGTCCTGGGGCTGAGATGATTAGCCTTCAACAACCACAACCATCTTCCTTTGTACTAGGTACTACTCCAACCAGTGGAGAATTTTTCCCCTGATTCCCATTGACTTCAATTTTACTAGGGCTTCCTGATGACAAATTTGGCCAAATGCTGCCTTGGTGTCAAGGGCAGTCACTCTCACCTCACCAATGGAACTCAGCTCTTTTTTTTCCATATTTGGACCAAGGCTGCAATGAGATTAGGAGGAAGAGTCCTGGTGAAAGCTAAAATGAGCTTTGGTGAGCAGGTTATTGTTGTGTAAGTGCCACTTGATGGCACTGTCGAAGACACCTTCCATCATGTTACTAATCAATAAGCTGACTGGGCAGTAATTGGCTGGGTTGAATTTGTCCTTCTCTTTGTGGGCAGGACAATTTCCTGGGCAATTTTCTATTTTATTGGTTAGGTTCCAGTGCTGTAGCTGTGCTAGAATGACAAAACTACAGGCATGGCTAGTTCTGGAACACAAATCTTCAGCACTACACCCGGGATGTTGTCAGGCTTTGCTGTATCCAGTACCTTCAGACATTTCTTGATATCACGTGGAGTGAACTGAATTGGCTGAAGACTGGCATCCGTGATGCTGGTGGTCCTCCGGAGAAGGCTGAGATTATAATCCACTTGGCACCTCTTTTTGAAGATCGTTGCAAATGCTGCAGCCTTGTCTTGCACACTGATGTGCTGGACATTGCCATCATTGAGGATGGGGATATTTATGGAGTTTCCCCCTCCCGTTAGTTGTTCAATTGTCCAACACCTTTCACAACTGGATGTGGCAGAGTTTTGACCTGGTCTGTTGGTTGTGGGTTTGCCTAGCTGTGTATATAACATGCTCTTTTGGTATTTTGCCTGTTTGTAGTCCTGTGTTGTGGCTTCACCAGGTTGGCATTTTCAAGTATGCTTGATGCTTAGTGCATGCTGGTCTACATTCCTCATTGAACCAGAGTTAGCTCCCTAGCTTGATGACAAAATAAAGTGAGGATTATGCCAGACCATGAAGTTACAGATTGTTGTGGAATACAATTCTGCCACAGCTGATGGCCCATAGTGCTTCCTGAGCTGCTAGATCTGTTCTGAATCTATCCTTTAGCACAGTGGCAATGTCACACAACGTGATGGAGGGTGTCCTCAGTGTGAAGATGGCATGCTGCATATTGTGCATACATAGTGGCTTTCACTTGGAGAAGGCAGAGCAACTGTGACAACTCTGATCAGACAAGGAAGACCGGAGGATAGTGAGGAAGCAGCAGATAAAAGATAATCTCCAGGGGCAATGGAGGGATCAGATAATTACTCAGTACTTCCAGTGAACTGTTCATGCTGAAAACATGCACAGAGCTCCTCAGCTTGAATAGTCCTTGTTACAGCCTTCACTTTCCCTTAACCCACCATTAAAGAACATTCAACTTCTATATCAATTACATGCTGACAATGCTGGGTCAAAAATTGCTATTAAACCAGACTACAGACCAAATGCAATAAAAGTGATTAATTTAATGGAAAATATAATAATTGCCTTCCATTAATTTCTCACCCAAGCAATCAACCGTGTTTCTCATAAAAGGTTTACTAACATTGCTACTCTTATGAAGTGGTCCCCTAGTGGCCTCGGTAAAGCTATTGTTCCTCCTGTGGCAATATCGCGTTGCTCATGTGAGTGGCTCCTCAGTGCTTGTGCTGGTGCCCGTGAGGGCTCGGCTGCAAACTGCTGCCCTTCCGCTGATCTCAGGGTATTCTGGCTCTGCTGAAGACGGTGCCAAGGTATTGTTTGAGGAGTTGGTGAAACAACAGAAGTGTCGGTGTCCTGAGAGAGGGAAACACATACTGCCCCACGTCACCACTGCCACTCTCATGGGTCTGGGACTTACCACCTCCATTAATCTACAAACTGCAGAAGATGATCGACTCCTCAAATGTCCCTCTTTCCTCAAGGCTATCAATCTGTCCGAGGTGGAGACCAGAAATGCAAATGGCAGCTGTTTGAGCATTCACCAAAGCTGCAAAGCCTGCTGACACTGATTCTCTTTGAGGGAGTCGCAGTGCAGTATTCCAGAAGGTGACCACCTACACCAGAGGAGACTGCAGACTGCTGAAGACACCACACCTGTTGGAAGCAGACTCCTCCATATATTCAGTGGAAGAGCTGAAACTCTGAGGCAAGCTTTGCAATATCTCGTTAACTTCTTGTGTGAGGTGGGCAGTTTTCTTTTCATGGCTGGCCCCAGTCTCTGTCCTGATGCAAAAGTGGGTGAGAACCTGCTCTCCAGTGGTTCTATCCCAGCTACCAGTACCTACTGTTGGTCATTGGTGCTAGGTGTTTCACCATGTCCAAACTCCTCTGCCCTGCCATCTAAGCCATGTGGAGTGTCAGTGTTTGAACTGATGTCATAAAGGATAGAGCCAATAACACTGAGTAAGATTGTTCTCCTTCCAGGCGTCTTCTGTTCTTGCTGCAGAGAAGGTACCTGGAAGAGAGAGAAAAGAGACAAGATTTGGAGTGAAGCTGGACCTTACCAGGTAAAAGTCTCATGAATGCAGGTTAAACCTGTGAAACTTTCTGAATATTTGCTGAAATGAATGAAGAGTCACAAATAATACGCAGGCACCCAACTACGGTAAGCAACCAGAATCACCCTCCCTTATGCTCAAGGCTCCACATGGCTCATAGAACTTCAGGACTTGTTGCATGGATAAGTCCCCTGGACCTGATGGGTTGCATCCTAGGATATTAAAGAAAGTAGCTACAGAGATAGTGGATGCACTGGTAGTAATCTTCCAAGAATCCTTAGATTCTGGAAAAGTCCCAGAGGATTGGAAAACTGCAAATGTAACACCCTTATTCAAAAAGGGAGGGAAACAAAAAACAGGTCAGTTAGCTTAACATGTCATTGGGAAAATGTTAGAGTCTATTATAAAGGATGTAATAGCAGAGCATTTAGAAATGCATAATATAACCAAACAGAGTCAGCATGGCTTCATGAAGGGGAAATCATGCCTGATAAATTTATTAGAATTCTTTGAGGAGGTAACAAGCAGGATAGATAAAGGGGAGCCAGTAGATGTAATATATTTGGATTTCCAAAAGGTGTTTGATAAGGTACCACATGTAAGGCTATTTAATAAGAAGAGCCCATGGTGTTGGGGGTAGTATATTAGCATGGTTAGAGGATTGGCTAACAAATAGAAGATAGAGAGTTGGGATGTGGGGGGGCATTTTCAGGATGGTAATCTGTAACCAGTGGAGTTTCACAGGGATCAGTGCTGGGGCCTCAATTATTTACCAAATATTAATGACTTAGATGAGGGAAGTGAATGTACTATCACCAAATTTGCAGATTATACAAAAATAGGTGGGAAGGCAAATGGTGAGGATGATGCAAAGACTCTACAGAGGGATATAGACAGGTTAAGTGAGTGGGCAAAAAAGTGGCAGATGGAAAATAATGTGGGAAAATGTGCAGTTATGCACTTTGGCCAGAAGAATAGAGGAGCTGAATATTATTTAAATGGAGAAAGACTGCAGAAAGCTGCAGCACAGAGGGATTTGGGAGTCCTTGTGCATGAATCCCAAAAAGCTAACATACAAGTTCAGCAGGTAATAGGGAAGGCAAATGGAATGTTGGCCTTTATTCCAAAAGGAATGGAGTATAAAAATAGGGAAGTCTTGCTAAAACTATACAAGGCACAAGACCACAACTAGAATACTGTGAACAGCTTTGGTCCCCTTATCTAAGGAAAGATATATTGGCATTGGAGGCAGTCTAGTGAAGGCTCACTAGGTTGATCCTGGGTATGGAGGGATTTTCTTATGAGGAGAGGTTGAGTAGGTTGGGCCTGTACTCATTGGAATTTAGAAGAGTGAGAGGCAACCTTATTGAAACATATAAAATTCTTAGGGGGCTTGACTGGGTAGATGCTGAGAGGTTGTTTCTCCTTGTAGGAGAGTCTAGGACCAGAGGGCATAGTCTCAGAGTAAAGGGTCACCCATTTAAAACAGAGATGAGGAGGAATTTCTTCTCTCAGAGGGTAGTGAATCTGTGGAATTCTTTACTGTAGAGGGCTGTAGAGGCTGGGTCGTTAAGTATATTCAAGGCTGAGATAGACAGGTTTTTAATCACTAAAGGAATCAAGGGTTATGGGGAATAGGCAGGAAAGTGGAGTTGACGATTATCAGATCAGCCATGATCTCATTGAATGGCAGAGCAGACTCGATGGGCCAAATGGCCTACTTCTGCTCCTACATCTTCTGGTCACCATATGGTCTTATGAGAGTTTTAATTTTGAGTCCTCCTCTGCACTCCCCCCAGCTCACCCCTGTGCTAATCCTGTCCTTAGCATTATGCGGTGTCTTGCCTGCAGAAAGAGAGGGTGAGAGTCAGCAAGAGGGTGTTGAAGAGGGAAGTGGGGATCTATAGAGCTTGTGCATAAAGCCCATCAGTGAGCGATGCAGAAGAATCCAGATGGAGTGACGATAGGAAGATGATGAATGTAAAGTGATGTGAAATGAGGGAGGAGGGTGACAAGGAGATGGAGGTTGGTAAAGTGTGAGGATATGAGAACAGAATGCTTAATGTGTGGTTTAGAGAGAGTAAAGGAAATGTTGAGTACATAATATAAGGAAATAAGAATTTTTAAAATTCATTTATGGGATGTGGACATCTCTGGCTAGGCCAGTATTTATTGCCCATCCCTAATTGCCCTTGAGAAGGTGGTGGTGAGCCGCCTTCTTGAATTGCTGCAGTCTCTATGGTGTAGGTACACCCACAGTGCTGTGAGGGAGAGAGTCCAGGGTTTTGATCTAGCAACAGTGAAGGAACGGTGATATATTTCCAAGTCAGGATGGTGAGTGGCTTGGAGGGGAACTTCCAAATGGTGGTGTTCCCATCTATCTGCTCCCTTGTCCTTCTAGATGGTAGTGGTCATGGGTTTGGAAGGTGCTGCCTAAGGAGCCTTGGTGATGTTAAGCAGTGCATCTTGTAGATGGTACACACTGCTGCCATTGTGCCTTGATGGTGGAGGGAGCGAATGTTTGTGGATATGGTGCCAATTAAGTGGGCTGCTTTGGCCTAGGCGGTGTCAAGCTTCTTGAGTGTTGCTGGAGCTGTACTCATCCAGGCAAGTGGAGAGTATTCCATCACACTCCTGACTTGTGCCTTGTAGATGGTGGACATGCTAGGGGGAGTCAGGAGTTGAGTTACTCGCCTCAGGATTCCCAGCCTCTGACCTGCTCTTGTAGCCACAGTATTTATATGGCTAGTCCAGTTCAGTTCCTGGTCAATAGGAGCAGGAATAAGCCATTCGTTCCCTCAAGACTCCTCCGCCATTCAATAAGATGATGGCTGATCTGACGTGGCCTTAACTCCACTTTCCTGTCTGTCTGTCAGCCCATAACCCTTGACTCCCTTGTAGATCAACAATCTGACTAGCTCACCCTTGAATATATTCAATGACACAGCCTCCACTGCTCGCTGGGGGAGAAAATTCCAAACACTAACAACCCTCAGAAGAAATTCCTCCTCACCTCCATCGTAAATGGGAAGAGACTTTGGCCCGTAACTTCCGGTGGAGTGGAAATTGGATCAGATTGCCATGCTGCTTGTGATGACTTACCTGGAAATGCTGCCTCTCCTATCTTGCCCGACCTATCGACTCAGGCCGGGTGAGATCTGTGTGGCACAGAGGGATCCCGGGGCCTACAGTCAAGGGCAGCTCAGTTGGAGGTAAGTAAGCCACGGCCCTTTTTTACAGCACTAGCTGCCATAAAGCAGGTAAGTTTAAAGGACCAACCAATGAGAAGCCAGGGAGATGGTAAGTGTAATAGCATAAAAGCAAAATACTGCGGATGCTGGAAATCTAGAACAAAAACACCTGGAAAAACTCAGCAGGTCTGACAGCATCTGCGGAGAGGGATACAGTTGATCTTTCGAGTCCGTATGACCCTTCATCAGAACTAAAACATATAGAATGAGATGAAATATAAGCTGGTAGAAGGGGGTGGGACAGGAGAGCTGGATAGGGGGCCAGTGATAGGTGGAGGTCAAGAAGAGACTGCCAATGATGTCATAGACAAAAGGACAAAGGGGTGTTGACGGTGATGATATTATCTAAAGGATTTGCTAATGGGGACATTAAGGGTAGAAAGCAGGACAAGCTAGTGACAGATGGCCCTAGTGGGGGTGGGGTGGGGGGAAGGGATCGAAATGGGCTAAAAGGTGGAGATGAAGAAATAGATCGAAATAGATATAGATGGAAATAGAGATAGATGGTAAGTGTATAAGGTAAGCAAGCAGGATTGCGAGGGTGGTCCTGTGGGGGGCCGGGGAGTGGGGGGGGTAGTTGGGGTGGTCCAATGGGGTGGGGTAGGGGGCATCCCATGGGGAGTCGGCGGGTGTAGTGGGTGGGGTGGTGGTTGGTGGTTAGTCAGGGTAGTTGTGATGGGTCAGGGTGGGTCAGTGCTATAGTTACCCAGGAGTTGGAAGTGGTTTTAATTCTTCTAACTTTTTTGGGTAACTATAGGCAGATGGGCAATTGCCCTGCGCTGGGAACCATTGAAAAATGCGATTTAAATTGCAAACTTTGGATCTTCCGACTGTCTTGCAACAATAGTTATCCAGAAGCTAGCAGTGGTTTTAATTCTTCAAACTTTTTCTGGGTAACTATTGCAGTAAGACAGTCGGAAGATCCAAAGTTTGTGACTTAAATCACATTTTTGGATGGTTCCCAGTTCCGGGCAATTTTTAAAAATTCATTCACGGGATGTGGGCTTCGCTGGCTGGGCCAGCATTTATTGCCTAACCCTAGTTGCCCTTGAGAAGGTGGTGGTGAGCTGCCTTCTTGAACCGCTGCAGTCCATGCCCATCGGAAGTTTGCACTTCCCGGGCAATTGCCATGCAAACCTTATCTGGGGCCTTCCAGGCTGGTTGGGGGGGGGAGGATTCCCAAGCGCATCTTTAGGGTTCCCCTAGATACACTTCCCCAGAGCTTGGAAGTTCCGTGCCTTTATATTGAAACTGTCCCCACTAGTATATTTGGAAGAGCGTGTTCAATGTGTCCCTGAGGAGCTGTTCTCAGCCTTGCTGCTCTCCTGATGTGACTGAATCTCTTCCTATGTTGAAGCCAGTTACTGGGGGTGATGCTAGTGTCACTGACCCTGTCAGCCATTTCTGACCAGATCTGCAGAATCATTACCTTGTGGAGGCTCCTGCTGGGAACAGTATCTCCCTTCTTGTTCTGACCCCCTCCACCAGCGAATCATGAAACATCGAGGCAGCCCTACAACTCCAATGTGCTGCCACAGGATTCTCCACCACTGTTCAAGCAAAATAAAATTAGGGAATACAACATTGTTCAAGAGGCCCACCTGAGATTTATGCTGGGTCATGGAGATAGGCTGCCTGATGCACTGATACAGGCAGGAAGACAGTCTGTTAATCAGATGGAAATGTGGCCCCCAGGCCTCTTACTCAGTATTATAGGGGCTTCTCACACACCCTGTCCACCTAACGCACATTGTGAGTTAAAACTGGTGCTTAAGTGTCGGGATCCCTTTTACCATAAGGGATATCGTAGAAAAGTCAGATTCTGTTCTCAGGTATCTGTATTCCCACGGACTCCGCAATGGTCTCTCAATAGTTGTCAGGAAAAGGACACCTGAAGCACAGAGTCCAATTGTAATACCCTTCTCTAATCCACCTTGTCAGCCTGAATTGAGTTCAACTAAACTAGGAGATTGAGGCTGATCAACTGCTATTCACTGACTTAGCCAATTGAAACCATCAGGGAGCCAAGATAAGTAATCATACCAGAGACAAAATTAGCACAGAGACATGAAAAGAGATGGGTTATCTCCTAGGACTTACCCCAGTATTAATCAACCCTGAATGGAAGTAGGACCTTTCCTGTTGTATATTAACATCATTACTCTGAGACACCTGTTCTCTGATCTGCAATAATTCTAATTAGATGTAAACCTTTGCATTTTCATGAGAAATGTTGCCTCTGCTCAGGCAGACCGATTTATGAAAATCAGCCAAGATAGTTTTGACTGTCGCACTTTGGTTTTAGCAACTGTGGTAACACCCAAGATGTTACGATCATAAATAGATATGAAAACGTTTGGCACAGTGAGATTAAGGTGACCTTTAAGAGGTTTATTTTTACTGTTGCTTAGTGTGTCCCTTCCTGAACATCATTTTATCTGTGGTCAGTAAGTAACACAGCTACCGGGATAATTTGTTTATACTTCATTTGCTTTTGTGAAAATGTCCCAGAAGGAAAAAACAGTAAAAACTGGGAAATAAGAATACTGGTCCAAATTGGTCTTGTATACCTTAAAATGGAACACCAGTAAAAATTGGGAAATAAGAATACTGGTCTGAATTGGTCTTGTATACCTTAAAATGGAACACCAGTAAAAATTGGGGAATAAGAATACTGGTCTGAATTGGTCTTGTATACATTAAAATGGAACACAGAATACTGGTCCAAACTGTTTTTTCCTTCTGGGGTTTCAAAAAATCACCAGTAGGAACCTTTCTCACCATTATTTTTCTTTTCTTCCCACTTCTGTTCTAAATGACTAAAATCCTTGCTTTGCGTTGGAACTCCACAGGTATCACTCATCCTCTGATCCTTGCCCAAGAGGACATTTTTAGAGCAGAGAAGATTAAGGGGGAGATTTAATAAAAATGTTCCAAATCATGAGGAGTTTTAATGCGAAGATGGGGGTGACGCTGTTTCCACTGGCAGAAGGTTCGATGCAGAGATAGGAAGAGGCGAGGCCAGAGGGGGGTTTGAAAGTAAGGATGGGAATTTTAAAATGGAGGCATTGCTTAACCAGAAGGTGATGTAGGTCATGAGCAAAGGATTGATGCACGAACAGGATTTGGCTTGAGTTAGGACACGTGCAACAGAGTTTTGGATGCCCTCAAGTTTACATTGGGTAGGATGTGGGAGGCCAGCCAGGAGTGCATTGAAATAGAATTTAAGATAGTTGGCAAATCTTCCCCCAAATCCAGGGGGGGGATAAAAAGATTTTATTTGCACAATGAGTTGCAATGATCTGGGATACTCTGCCTGAAAGATTCAAAAGTAACTTTCAAAAGAGAATTGGATATCTACTTGAAAGGGGAATGTCTGTAGTGTTATGGGGAAAGAGCAGGGGATTGGGACTAATTAGATAGCTCCCAATGGAAAGAATGGCCTCCTTCTGTGCTGAATGATTGTACAATTCTATTCACATGTGAGGTTTAGTGATGAATGGTTGCAGGCTGTTGTAGGTTGTGTCATCAGTGAATCTTAAAACTTGTGTAAGGAGTATTGATAAAAGGGCACCAGTAGAATCTTGAACCGCATTGCCTTAACTCTTCCTCTTTAAGAACTGATGAGGGAGTTACTCTCAACATCTCAGCTTTATTTGGTGTTTACAATTTAGCTTGTTTGAATTAACTCACAGTAACGGTTGAAATCAGTCTTCAGCAGTTGCACAAAAGGAATTGTCATGGATCAGGTGCCTGTTTTATACCATGTCTGGGAAAGAAAGCCAGTTGGAGTGTAAAATAGACTGCCAATTCAACACCGCAGAAGTCCAATTTCACCCAATAGCTCACTGCTGAGCGAATGAATTAACCTCTTATTGACAAGTCATCCAAGAAGAAGTCTGGCAGTAAAATCACCAACTAATGTGCTTTTTATTAACACACCTGTGATAACAGGATTAACAACATTTTAAAACTAAATTTTACAGAGTATATGAGGTACTTGAGAAAATGTTATTAACTGATAGGATTCAAAATGCTAAGATTCATGTACAAAAGCAGTTTAAGTGCATTATTAAGCTTAGCCTCAGCTAGGCTTTACTTGTTACAAAATAAAATTGTGCTCACTGCCCAAAACTGACAATCAGCAAGTTTAATTCATGGTTAGTCTCCTTGTACAACTGACAAGGTAACAGCTTCAAAGATGTTTTAGGTCTAATTCAGCAGGATTGTGGACAACTCCATTTCAAGGCATCTTTAGGTTATCACTCCACATCATCAGCCAGGGAGTAATATTATCTTCATGGTGACCTCAAACTGGACCTCATTGATTGGTGACATTCCAGTGAGGGACAGCAGATTTATACAATCATTTGTAAGACATCGACTCAGCAAAAAAAAAGCTGCTTCAGCAGAATCACAAAATGATAGCAAGTCGATCACCCTCGAAATGAAAAAGGTTAATATTTTGGTGGTGACCTTTCAGAATTCGTTGATTGTACATTCTGTCTTCTTTGGCCAGGAATTTCCAGTCCCAATAGTGGTGGGTGTAATGGCGGGTGGGGTGGGGCGGGGGTGGGGAGCTGAAATGACAGTGGGAACGTGCGCTCCCGCTCATCCTGGTGGGTCGCCATTCCTGCCAGAGGAATGAAGCCATTGTGCATCCCGTTTATGAGATGCAGATGAAGCCCCTAACTGGATTTGTCGACCCCTGTCCAATTCTCCGCACTGCTGGTGGGATAGCACCTCAGTCAGGAACACATCTGGACCTACGCAGTGTGGACATGTCATGATTCACTTGGAAGAAAGCCTGGGGCAGCTTGCGGAGGGTGGAAGATGGAGGCCGCTAGCGATCGTGGACCCTGGAACACCACGTGCAGTAGTGGGTGGGGGGAGCATCAACCATGTGGACCTTCACTCCACAGGAGCCTCCAGGATGTGGATCTTCACTCCACAGGAGCCTCCAGGATGTGGATCTTCACTCTGCAGGAGATTCCAGGATGTGGATCTTGACTCTGCAGGAGATTCCAGGATGTGGATCTTCACTCTGCAGGAGATTCCAGGATGTGGATCCTCACTCTGCAGGAGATTCCAGGATGTGGATCTTCACTCTGCAGGAGATTCCAGGATGTGGATCCTCACTCTGCAGGAGATTCCAGGATGTGGATCTTCACTCTGCAGGAGATTCCAGGATGTGGATCTTTGATCTGCAGGAGATTCCAGGATGTGGATCTTCACTCCGCAGGAGATTCCAGAATGTGGATCTTCACTCTGCAGGAGATTCCAGAATGTGGATCTTTGATCTGCAGGAGATTCCAGGATGTGGATCTTCACTCCGCAGGAGATTCCAGGATGTGGATCTTCACTCTGCAGGAGATTCCAGGATGTGGATCTTCACTCTGCAGGAGATTCCAGGATGTGGATCTTCACTCTGCAGGAGATTCCAGGATGTGGATCTTTGATTTGCAGGAGATTCCAGGATGTGGATCTTCACTCTGCAGGAGATTCCAGGATGTGGATCCTCACTCCGCAGGAGATTCCAGGATGTGGATCCTCACTCCGCAGGAGATTCCAGGATGTGGATCCTCACTCCGCAGGAGATTCCAGGATGTGGATCCTCACTCCGCAGGAGATTCCAGGATGTGGATCCTCACTCTGCAGGAGATTCCAGGATGTGGATCTTTGATCTGCTGGAGATTCCAGGATGTGGATCTTCATTCTGCAGGAGATTCCAGGATGTGGATCTTCACTCTGCAGGAGATTCCAGGATGTGGATCTTCATTCTGCAGGAGATTCCAGGATGTGGATCTTCACTCTGCAGGAGATTCCAGTGTGTGGATCTTCACTCTGCAGGAGATTCCAGGATGTGGATCTTCACTCTGCAGGAGATTCCAGGATGTGGATCTTCACTCTGCAGGAGATTCCAGTGTGTGGATCTTCACTCTGCAGGAGATTCCAGGATGTGGATCTTCACTCTGCAGGAGATTCCAGGATGTGGATCTTTGATCTGCTGGAGATTCCAGGATGTGGATCTTCACTCTGCAGGAGATTCCAGGTTGTGGATCCTCACTCCACAGGAGATTCCAGGATGTGGATCTTCACTCTGCAGGAGATTCCAGGATGTGGATCTTCACTCTGCAGGAGATTCCAGGATGCGGATCTTCACTCTGCAGGAGCCTCCAGGATATGGATCTTCACTCTGCAGGAGATTCCAGGTTGTGGATCCTCACTCCACAGGAGATTCCAGGATGTGGATCTTCACTCTGCAGGAGATTCCAGGATGTGGATCTTCACTCTGCAGGAGCCTCCAGGATGTGGATCTTCACTCTGCAGGAGATTCCAGGTTGTGGATCCTCACTCCACAGGAGATTCCAGGATGTGGATCTTCACTCTGCAGGAGATTCCAGGTTGTGGATCCTCACTCCACAGGAGATTCCAGGATGTGGATCTTCACTCTGCAGGAGATTCCAGGATGTGGATCTTCACTCTGCAGGAGATTCCAGGATGCGGATCTTCACTCTGCAGGAGCCTCCAGGATGTGGATCTTCACTCTGCAGGAGATTCCAGGTTGTGGATCCTCACTCCACAGGAGATTCCAGGATGTGGATCTTCACTCTGCAGGAGATTCCAGGATGTGGATCTTCACTCTGCAGGAGCCTCCAGGATGTGGATCTTCACTCTGCAGGAGATTCCAGGATGTGGATCTTCACTCTGCAGGAGATTCCAGGATGTGGATCCTCACTCTGCAGGAGATTCCAGGATGTGGATCTTCACTCTGCAGGAGATTCCAGGTTGTGGATCCTCACTCCACAGGAGATTCCAGGATGTGGATCTTCACTCTGCAGGAGCCTCCAGCACGTGGATTGTTGCACTGCAGGTGGTTGGCTTCATGAGGTGCTGCTGGGTGGCAATGGTCTGTGTGGTGTGGGGATTAGATGGGGAGGAGAGGAATGAAGAGGTGGGGCGGGTGTGGTGGCCTGGGCCTGACGGGTGGGGGAGGTTGGGGGCGGTAGGGGAAAGAGGGGAATGGGTGAGCCAGTATGGAGCAGCAGGGTTGGAAGGGCCATGGTAGAGTGCTGCAAGGGGGCTGGGTATGCAGGTGTAAATGGGCATGGGGTGGTGAGCAGGTGTTAATGGGCAAGGGGTGGTGAGCATGTACGAACGAGCGTGATGGGACGTGCAGGTGTGAATGGGCATTGGGGAAGAGGAGAAAGGGAGGTGTCCATGGTGTCAACTGATGAGTTCATTGGGGCATACTGAGGGAATTGGTGATAGGAAGGGATGGTGAGGGTTAAAGGGGCATTGGGAGCCATTAGGGTGGATGGGTGAGTGTCCTGTGATGACAGGTGAAGGGGCGCTGAGGATTGTTTGAGGGGTCACGGAAGTAAAACTGGATTCTGTGGTTCAGCAGGATGGATCAGCATGTCTATTGTCATGGTGGGGCATTCCTCAGGATGGTAGGGCATGTGGACATTCACCTGTACAGGACGGAGGGTGATGGGGGAAGGTTGTAGGGTGACTGTGGGGAGGTCTAGGTTTCACCAGGAGGGTTAATAAATATGGGGGGTGTATATGGGTCACAGGAGGAGGTTGGAAGTCTGAAAGGTCACATGTACCACGGCCGTTCACATCTACCCAGAGCCTCGAGATGGAGTTGGGTCAGCGAGGGTGGAGATTAACTGGCCAACTGAAGGGGAACCCCAGCATGTAGTACTGACAGTGCTGGGACATTTCAACAGATGAGTGTGTGAAGGGCAAAGGCTCAGTCTGCACGAGAGGCTTCTTCCACACGGCTCACAAGGGCCCTGGCAAAGACCCTTACCTCCCTGCACATGCCTCATTCTGGGCGACATAGACCCAGCCTGGGCTGTCCCCCTGAAGATGGGGGTGGGTATGCACAGGCTTAATGAATACGAATTGCGAATAAACCACATCAGACCTTATTAAAGTGCAAGTGTAGTCTATTTACAAAAGTGTAAGAACATTAACAATTATAGAGCACCCGTGTGACCACGTGTGAAATCATAACTTCTTAACCTTGTGCTCCCTACCCCTTCTTCTCAGTGCTCCCCCGACATCCACAGCAGGGGTGGGGGCAGCCTGCTGTCCAGCTTGCCCTGTGGAATGACCTTGGCTGATGTCCTCTGGAGACCCCAGGCCTGGAGGGCCCCAGCTTACGTTCATTGTCCTGCTGTGGGGCAGCTGCTCCCTCTATGGCCACAGAGGACGATGCTGAAGGCAAGGGGCGTTCCGAAGGGCCAGACCCCCCTCAGAGAGTCCTGAATGGAGGTCCCATGGGTGTCCAAAAGCTGCTTCCACTCCTTTTGGGTGCCTGAGGGGCCCTGTCTGGCTCCTTGAGAAGAGGGGACACCTGGAGGGAAGTCGAGATGCCCCATCCCCCCTCTCGCATAGCCACAGCAAGATCTCACCGATGGCTACAGCGATAGAGTGCAGGTCTGTGCGCATCTCCAGCAGAAACTGGGCGTTCTGCTGAACAAGGTTCTATATGGCATCTGCCTCCCTCTCCATGTAGACCTCCATGTACACACAGGTCAGAACCACATTTAACAGGGAGCAGGGGGATTGAACTCCTCCACTTCATGTGCCACTCTGTTGAGGGCCTCTGATCCCTCCACCTGATGTTCCCCCGCCTCTCGCAGCCTCTCTAGCTTCTCGTGCAAGGCCGGTCCCAGAAGCTCGTCATCAGACTCGGGCATTGCAGACACCTCTTCCCCAGCAGTCCTCCGAGTGTCGGTGAGCTTGGCTGACTCTGCCTCCTCCTGCTGTGGACATGTATCCATGCGGTGACCACCAGAATGTGAGACCCTGCCTGAATGAGATCTAGTACGCACCGAGGTGTGTCTCTGCGCTGGTGGAGGGTGCAGGTGACGGCTGTGCTGCCTCTATGGGTGCACTTTCTTCCTCCTCCCCAGTGTCCTCGGCCCTCTGTGGGCTGGAGGCACTGCTGGACAGGGCTTCTTCTTCAGGCCTACCCTTCTCCCCGCTGGCACCTGTAAGTGAGAGAGGAGAGAGCGAGTGATTGCATAGGCTGTGTCCAAATTGGAGGAACACATGACCCTTAGGTTTCTATGTGACTACATTATGCATGGATCCTTGGAGGCTGCCCACCGACCTCTCCATCCACATAGGCTTGGTCTGGTTCCTTCCCTTCAAGCTGGGCTGCCCATTCCTTGAACCCAATTCAGGCAGGCCCCTGCCCTTCTTCTCTCTTTCTCTCTCCTGTTGTGCCTCAGCCTTTCCTGTGTAAAGAGAGAAGATGGGGTTGAGAGCGATTGGGTTTCAGGTATCTTTCTCATGCCTCCACTCTTACAAATAACCCATTGGACTGTGTGCTGTGTGATTGAAGCCCTGCAGGTTGCCCACAAGGGTTCTGGGGCAGCACTGTCCAGAGCGGTGAGCCCATGCAGATAGAAGGATAAAGCTCACAGAGACATGTCATTAGCGCTGCTCGCTGCTTCCCTCGATGCCTAATCCCCTTCCGCCCGACCTCCCTCCCAGACAGCATCCAAGCTCTCTGAGTGGAAGGGTCAGGGACCCACAGTGGCCTCTCCCCCTGCAGACTAGACGGGCTGCAGTGAGGCTATGAGGCATCACCTCATCACATTGACTGGCTCTTTTCTGTATGGGCCACACGGATGGTGCCCTTGCCACTGAGGCCCATGTCCCCTCTACCATTCAGTGAGGTGAGTGTGAGCAGTTGGGGGCTCACTTACCCTGGTGACACAGATGAGGTCATTCGTCCATTCCCGGCACAGCGGGGCAGTCCTCTAGTGGAGGCCGTGGGCACCGACCACCCTGGCAACTTCCTCCCATGCAGGGTTGGCCACGCGGCTTAGCCTCCCCCTTCCATCCTCTGGGTAGAGGACGCCCCTCCTGGCCTCCACTGCATTGAGCAGCACATCGAGGGGATCATCGCTGAACCTGGGGCCTGATGCCCTGGGATTGCTGGGCTGCCCTCTCCTTCCATGGCGGGTTCGGGACAAAGGAGCTGATGTCCGCATGCCTTTTAAATATGGCGCCCAGATACAACAATGGGGCACACGTCACCCAGCCCGTCCCGCCGCGCAATATGCCAGGAAACCCCCGACCGCGAAATTAATGCTCCCAGCACCGTGCAATTCGGTGCGAATTCCCACCGGGCTCTGCAATGGGAAACACTCCCAGTTCCTACCCCTGCCATGGGACTTAGAATGGAAAATCCCGGCCTTTATCTTTCCTACATTTAGATATTGGACTTGGTGCAGTGTTGGCACTGCCATCTCTAGGTCAGACTGATCATAGGTTCAAATCTCACTCCCGAAACATGAGTTCATAATCCCAGTTTATACTCCAGTGATGCGTTGAGGGAGAGGTCACTGTCCGAGATGCCCTCTTTCAGATGAGACTCCAAACCAAGGTCCCATCTACTCTGTCAGGTGGATGTAGTAGCCCCCATGGCAGTATTTGAAGAAACCAGAAGGGTTATTCCCAGTGTCCTGACCACTGTTACCTTCAAACAACACGTACCAGTTTATTTGGTCATTTTCCTAATCACAGTAGTGTTTGTAGGAGCTTGACGTGCAAAAATTGATGGCTGAATTTCTCTGTATTACAACATGGCTCCAAGTTCAAATGTGTGTCAGTGACTGTGTAACACTTTGAGATCCTGAGGTTATGAAAGGAACTATACAAACTCAGGTTCATTCTTTGATGAATAAGTTTCTTTGACATATTTAGAGGATATAACATGATATCTGACGTATAGTTTATACACCAAATTTTACATTAATTTAGATTAGAACTAGTGAAATGTAAATAGTCACTGAAATTCCTGACTAGGTATAGTCTGCCTGCTGCGAACTAACATTGTTGTTGAGGTAGCTCTACTCAGAGACCAAGCATTAGACCATTCGAGTCTAAAATAAGCTACCAGACCTCGGTGTAAATAAGTCTAAACACTAAAGATCAATGAATTATTCAAAACACACTATAAAATTACAGTGTTTGGGTTCTGTAAGCGTGCTACACAATGACTCAGAGGTTAATAGATTATGAGTTACACCAGTAGGTTGTAATAAAAAGGTGAATTTTTTTTTCCAAAATGAGTTGATGCTCAAAGGATTTTCTATTCTACTGACTGTGATTCCAAAACTGAATTAAATTTCCACGAATTGTACTACCATTACTGTGATTGTGCCAATGTACAACTTTATTACTTTCTTCAGACTTGTGTTTCTTCAACAGGATGTTGGGTCCTTTGAAAGTGCCTTAGAAGATGCACTCATGTTGTAACATTTTGGCTTCTATTGACAATGCCCACAAAGGAAATCAAATGCAGCGTTTTTGATTTAATATTAATCTGCTGACAAGGAACTTGTATGGTGACTTTCAATGATTTGAGCTACTAATTAGAATTATAGAATGGTTACAGCACAGGAGACCCTTCAGCCCATTGTGTCTGTGCTGGCTGTCTGAAAGAGCAATTCAGCTAGTCCAACTCTCCCACCTTTTCCCTACATTCCTCCAAGTGTATTCTCTTCAGATCATTATCCAATTCTCTTTTGAAAAACTTGACTGAACCTACCTCTACCGCCTTCTCAGGCAGTGCATTCCAGACCCTAACCACTCACTGGGTAAAAAAGGTTTTCCCTCATGTCACCATTGTCTTTGCCAATCATGTTAAATCAGTTTCTTCTGATTCTCGATCCTTCCACCATTGGGAATAATTTCTGCCTATCTACTCAGTCCAGATCCCACGTTATATTTGCATACCTCTATCAAATTGTCTCCTAACCTCCTCTTCTCTAAGGACAACAGCCCCAACTTCACCAATCTAGCCGTGTAACTGAAGCCCCTCATCCCTGGAGCAATTCTTGTAAATCTTTTCTGCACCCTCTCTAATGTAGCTACCTAAAGAAAGATGTACCAGTGCTCCATTTACTATGCAACCTGTACATTGCAATCTGAAGATAATGGCAGATTCCACTGGGCAATTAACTAAAATGATCATTGTCATTGAGAAACATTTAGGAGCATCAATAAAGGTGGTTTCCTTTGTTTTTGGCCAACCTTAGTGCAATATATATTAGAACCATAGAACCATAGAAAAGTTACAGCACAGAAGGAAGCCATTTGGCCCATCTTGTCCATGCCAGCCCGAGGACACCCAGGTGCCCTTTCTAATCCCACCTTCCTGCACCCGGCCCATAGCCCTGCAGCTTACAGCACTTAAGGTGCAGATCCAGGTACTTTTTAAAAGAGTTTAAAGTTTCTGCCTCTACCACCAACTTGGACAGCGAATTCCAGACACCCAAAACCCTCTGCATAAAAAAGTTCTTCCTCATGTCCCCCCTACACCTATGGGTTAATTAATTCTAAAAAGGCTCAGAAGGTGAATTTCCACTCAGCTTCTCCTCATTGTCTTCCGTAACACCATTGAGTCACAGAAACACCAGTAAAAGGAATGAACACCATCAATGCTGTTTTCTCAGGGTTGCCACGACTAGTCCTCTGATGAACCATCGCTGAATGAGTGCTGACAATCACTGTCAGGGTTCAAGTATGAAAAATGGCTATTTGGGCAAAATACTTGAATTACTTGCGAGAGGGTTACCAGAAAGGAGACAATGATGGGACAAACGCACACCCCAAAAGTGATAAAACTATTTCTTAGCTTGGTCTCAACAATTGGTTTAATTGAAGTCCAAAATAGAAACACAACCACTTTGATATGGCAGCAAACATGGCCTCTGTGACAACGCAAA
This sequence comes from Cetorhinus maximus, assembly GCF_964194155.1. Classification (NCBI taxonomy): domain Eukaryota; kingdom Metazoa; phylum Chordata; class Chondrichthyes; order Lamniformes; family Cetorhinidae; genus Cetorhinus; species Cetorhinus maximus. Next base: position 98,671,915 of record NC_135896.1, read on the forward strand.
CATGTCACTGGGCCAGTGATGGTGTCTTCAATGGTTTGTAGGAAGCCCACTGTTCTGTCAGCTAAAGAGAAGTCCCCAGTACAATGTCAGCAGCCTTTCCTCATCTGTTCTTTCCTCCCTTTCAGCTATATTTAAACACCTTGGTTTTATAAGGGGCTAAATAACCTACTCCTGTCCCTGGAAGAGCAAACCTGGAACTTATCACAGGAAAAGCAGCCCAGAGAGAGATGGCTGACAATATTCCCTACTTTCTTTGAGGTGGGTCACCTCCACCTTTTCTCCAGGCTGCAGAAAGGTCAGTGACATGCCCTGTGGGAAATAGGAGTGAACCTCTAATGAACCTTTGCATAGGACAAGACACCACAGCAATGCATTTCACATACCTGCTCTTTTTTTAATATTTGGAAGTTGAATTCTTACATGTCCAGCTCCAAACTATGCCATTTAACCTTGAATTAAAGGAGACAATTTAAAACATAACCGTTTTATACAGTCCAGAGTTCATACCAACTTTTAATATTGGCTATAATTTGACGACATTCCAACAATTGTCCAAACCAATTCCTAGGCCACTATGGTGTAACAAAAATACGGGAGCAAGGGCTGGTGCAGATTCTCTTTTGCAAATATACCAAACAGCAAAGTTTTGTTGATCTCAGTGGGTGTAATGTTGACTGTGCATTAGCATAAAACAGGTAATGGCGAGTTGGGAGCCCCTGTTACAACTCTCCCAATTTTATATTTCTGTTGACTTCAACGTAAATTAAACTGGGAGATATATATAAAACTGGTTGCTGATTCACTATCACTCATCATTCAGTATTGCACAAAGTCAAAATGACCTCCAACTCCTCTGGATCATTATTCGAATTTTTTCCTGCAGACTGCATTTTTCATTTTGTTTCCTCAATGATTGTGATCTTGTCTTTATTTTTCCTGTATCCCAGTCAGAGGGACAATTTGTCCAAGAAAAGCAATTAAACTGTTTAGGATATTTTGCTTAATAGCAAAACCAATACAAATTTTCACCTGCCTCACACTGACATACTTCATTAACCCAATTATCTTGCAATGAGCTTTGTACTTTGAAAATTGCTGGCTTGGTGATGCCTAGTTACAACCCCATGGAGGATGCACATCTCTTCCTGTACTACATTGGTTTCGTGACCCAGTATATGTCCCAGTTTTAAAATTACTGCAGTCTGTAACTGGGTTATTAATGGCACACCAACACTCATTTGTTTGTCCGTTCACTCAGTCAGCCTCCACCTTTTCTTATTGGTAGATTATTTATTTCTCAACTTTCCCCTCCAATGTGCAACAATCTTTCTTGTAAAGTGCAGAATTTCCTGTGGGTAATGCGTCACTGCAGTCTTTCCTCCATTGTCTGAAAGCAGCAGAAAAGCCTTGCAGATCGATAGAAAATCATTTGTAAAGAATACCTGGATGGTGCAAGCAGCTTTTTCAGTAAAAAGGACAGCAAAAGATTTTTATTTCCACAAGAAGTGAAAGAAACACCCTCCATTCTTGCATGGAATGCTGAAGTTCAGGAGTATGTATTGTTTTAATATCAATTAGTCACTTAAGTCATTAACCCTTCGTTGGCACAAACACCACTGTTCATTTTCCCAATGTGGTGTACAGAAAGATCATACAAATGTTGCTGAATACTGTGCCTACTCAAGAACCAGCGAATCTCCCAGATTACCATATAAAAAGAAATAACACCATTGATCACTGACAAAGTAGTGATGTGCCCTCTTCAATTCAAATACACTATTATTGTTACTGCACATACGAATTCTTTGCATAAGTGTTGTTACACAGGGTAGTCCCTTTGTTCTCGTACCCAATTTACCAGTGAAATGGATGATATTAAATGGTCTCATACAATAACCAGGGTTATAAGTACAAATCGCAAACTATGGAAATAAGATGAAGAGGAAATAGAAAACGAAACCAGAGAGAAGCAGAAGAGACTGAGGCAGTAAAACTGAGGTAAGAATAAGCAAGAAAGTAGTGATGATATAATCAGTGGTAAGTATCCGACCAATTCACATCTAAACTGATTGTACAAAGATTTACAGCTCATTGTTTAAACCCAGGCTAAGTTGTGGCTCCTTAAGACACTGTCATCTTTCATATGGCACAATGAGATTGCTTTTTTGGATTGGACTGACTGACTGACGACAGGCTGACTTTGTGCAGCAGACCCAGAAGCATTAAAAAGCTACACCATAGATTGACCCTGAGGTTTATGCTTTAATTTTTATAATTCCAACAAAAAGCTCTGAATGCAGTTTTTCAATCTAAGAATAGATGGAGGAGCCAAAGAAATCCGCACTGGCGTATTCACAGCATAAATCTGTTGGGAGTGTAATGAAGGGCCTGGCAAATGTTCTACAAACCAGATACTCAATACCTCATCCATCACTCAAAGTTTCTGGGAAGAAGTATCTCTTCGGATTGGAACCTCTGCCTGCCCCAATTATTATCCTTGATTTCAGAGGAAGTAGGGTCAGGGGTGGATGTAGATGCTTTTTTTGCTTCTTTTTTTGGGATGTGAGTGTCACCACCACCTTCTCAAGGGGATTACCCTTTAGAGGGTGATGGTGAGCTGCCTTCTTGAACCGCTGCAGTCCATGTGATGCAGGTACGACCACACTGCTGTTAAGGAGGGAGTTTTAGGATCTAGGATTTTAGGATTCAGGACAGTGAAGGAACGATGATGTAGTTCCAAGTCAGGATGGTGCGTGGCTTAGAGAGGCTGTGGTGTTCCCATGTGCCTGCTGCCCTTGTCCTTCTAGATAGTAGAGGTTGTGGGTTTGGACAATGCTGTTCAGGAAAGCTTGGCAAGCTGTATCTTGTCAGTGGCACACACCGCTGACATTGTGTGTTGGTGGTGAAGGGAGTGAATTTTTAAGATGATGGATAGGGGCCAATCAAGCTGTGGAGCAGGAGAATGAAAACGGGGCACCCATCGACAGGCCAGCTGCTTACATTGCTGACTGGGTGGGAGCTCTAATATCACAAATGTTCACCGAGTATGAAACATAAGGAATGAAATCCTGTGGTCTGCTCCCACTGCAGTACCAACATTCTCTCCTGCTCCCCCCCCGATATGTGCTTAACAGTCCTTCAACCTTTGACCTGCCTATTGCATGGCAGTGGGTGTTGGCAATTATTGACATTCATCATGAAACAAGTGAAAGGGTGAGTTGGCCCTCAGGATGCAATAATGAGCAAGATGTGGAAAATTATTACATTTTATGTGAAAGTATAAAATAGGAAACTTAACAGTCTAACATTTTGTTAAATACCCAAATGCATACCCTTGGGGAATTACAATTTCTTCAACTTAGTGCTTCCTATTGCTTCTGCACAGTGCATCCCGTGTGGCTTCAGCAGACGGAGAGACAGCTGGATTGCTCAGACTGTCCTCTGACGGCTGAAATGCTTACAGCCTCTGACCTTATGATTTGTGCAGCCCCCGAGGGCCCTGTGAAGGATTAGTTTACCTGTCCCTGTGCAGGGCCAGTCTCAGCAGGAGGTAAGGCAGCCTATTGGGCTGAGGGTGGGGGCAACAGGCAAGATGTTGGAACACTTTCCCTGACCTGGTTAGGTCACTTAAGCTACTTTCTACATTGTATCCGTGACCTGAGCACCAGGCTCCTGCTGTTCACCTCCTCAGCTACTTCCAGCCGTGCCTTCTTGGTGAGCACAACGGTTTCCTTCCGTCCAATGCTAGGAAAAGTTACATTCCCCCTGCTACTGACTACACCCAACAGTCGTTCCAGCGAGGTGTCATGTCCTTGCCCTATGCCCAACATTCAAGCTGAACATCTTCAATTTGCATTTGTGGCATGTCCCTTTAAACACGGTTGAGATTGTGTCACGCGAGGTGCACATCAAGCCCACCGCGCCGCTTGGCGATGCAAAACCCGGAAGTCAAGAATCGAGGGGTCAATGGAGTTGAGGCTGCAAGTTCAGGCCCACTGAATTGACATCCCCGATGTCACCCACATCTCATCGGAATGCCACCTTCAGACTGATATCAGAGCCAAAGGCCGGGATTTTCCTGCCCTGCCCTGCCCCGGGTGAGGCGGGGCCCCAGCCAGAAATCCTTTGACTTGTGGCGGGACTGGACGATCCTGGTAGCGGGCGGGTCCAGAACATCCCACCCAAACTCTCTGTCCTCAGCATGTGAGAGTCTGACTGCCTTTTAACTGGATAATTAACACACTGCACATGCAGGAAACTCAGCTGATCCACAAGCCCCCCCCTATTCAACCATATTTGGAATAAGATTTGAACTTTAATGACGCTCTCGTACACCTTGTGCAAGGCAGTGCGGCCGGGCGCCTAGCTCAGGAATTTGAAGGGCAGGTCAGCAGGGAAAAAAAAGAAATAAAAACAGAAAATGCTGGAAAAGCGCAGCAGGTCTGACAGCGTCTGTGGAGAGAGGAACAGAGTTTCTGTTTTGAGTCCCGTACGATTCTTCTTCAGAGCTTTTCCAGTCACACGGACTCGAAACGTTAACCCTGTTTCTCTCTCCCACAGACGCTGCCAGACCTGCTGAGTCTTTCCAGCATTTTCTGTTTTTATTTCAGATTTCCAGTATCCGCAATATTTTGCTTTTATCAGGAAAATGGGAATTTGTTGACTTGAAGACCCCCTAATTTCCAACCCTCACATGTGGAATTTCGCTGCCATAAGTACTTTCACCAGTAAGAATGTATAGATTATTACCTTCTGTGGCAGGTCAATAATTATCCCTGTAATCTACTGTAATTATCCCAGTAATCTACTGTAATCTATTATCCCAGTAATCTACTTGTGGTAATTACGGTTTTAGCTAATGTGTAATATACCTTTAAGAAGAATGCTATTAAGGAAATGACATGATCTTGAGTAACCAATAGCACAGGCTACATCGGCAGTTAGTCGTCAGTAGTATGGCGATAGGGTTTGAAGTGAAAGCACACTTGTAGTTGCTGCTGAGTACCTTTATAAATAAACATAATGTTTTCCACCTGAGAAGTGTCTGCTGGTCAACTCTATCTATAGTACCAACTTGGCCACCACTTCCAACAAGGATCCACAGATCCGACACTACTGTAATCTATTATCCCAGTAATCTACTGTAACCTATTATCCCAGCAATTCAGGACTCATCATGTTCCACAATGCATTTGATTATTTCTCTCTGTGTTTAACTTTAATCCTGTTCCTAGTCAAATGTGCATTCAACTGGAGCTGTTAATTGGCACAGCATTTACCGCTTTACTTGAGAATCTGATAATCCACACATCCAATCTTTTGTAAGGGCGATGGAACATCTTCAACAACCTCATATCTTAAATAAAAACAGAAATTGCTGGCAAAACTCAGCAGGTCAGGCAGCATCTGTGGAGAAAGAAACAAGAGTTAACATTTTGAGTCAGCATGACTCTTCAGAAGAGGAAGAGATGCTACCCGATCTGATGAGTTTTGACAGTATTTTCTGTTTTTATTTCAGATTTCCAGCATCCAGAATATTTTGCTTTCATTTTAGATCTCGTACCTTACTTGAGGATTGTTCATTTTAAAATTCTAACCCTCAGTTCTGTGTTCGCATTTCAAGTAGTATGTGTTCCTCCATTGTTGGAAATGCTGTTAATCAGTAATGTCCAGGTGGATGCCAAAGATCCCAGAGCACTCAATAGGGAATTCTCCTAACGTCTTATACAAAACTTCCACAGCTTCTACCAAAAAGAGATTGACGGATTCGTGAGGAGGTTATCTCATTTACTGTTTATGGGATCTTACTATGCGCAAAATTAACTAACACTTTCATCTCCAGTGAGGTCGACAATTGCATGTGAAATGCTCTGAAATGGTTGAGGATATGAGAAGACACTATTTAAATGCAAGTTCTTTGTTTAAATTATCCATTAGTCTAGGCATTTTAAATTCATGTTCCCTCCATTTCCCCAGTGAAAATAGATTCTGTTCTTTGAGACTTTTTTCATAGCTTAAAGCTTTGAGAATCAGCTTTGCGATTCTCTCAGGAAACTGTCAGGTGCTTCAGTACTCCAAACCACACAATTTTCCAAATAACACCTCAACAATGGTGTACATAAGGTTAGAATTTTTATTAACTGAGACTCATTGCATTCAATAATTGGATACAAACCCATAGACCAAAGACAAACACACAGTGTGATAACCTATTGTGTATCCAGTCACAAAGGGTTTCTTCATAACATAACATAGAATAAGTGATTTGAAAAACACTAGCAAACATTTTGGAATAAACCATGATTGGTTTATGATATAAATTGATTCAATAAGAAACAGATTTCACATGGGGTTGTCAGGCAAAATGGTCAGTATATGCTTCTATAAAACACTGCAGGTTTATCATATAAATAGATAGGAATTTATGTTTTATTTCTGATAACTAGCACGTAAGCCATTTGCTGATTTATTTAGTAGTTTATAAGTAAAGCAATACAACATTTCTTTATAGATGATCTTCAAAGAAATCGGAAAAATCTAATCAAAATGTCTGACTTTTAGTAATGCGATGAGGTTCAGCTGATGGGTCTTGTCTATAAGTTATATAGCTAAAACAGATCGAAGAAAATGTCACCAGGGCCTAGATTCTAGATCATGTCTATGATCATTCTTGACATAATTATTATTCATTCCGGTCATCAGTGATTAGTTTGGCTATGACCTTATTCTGATTTCTAATTTCTGGGTTGTACTGTGGCAAGATTCCACTCAGTGCAGAAAAATTAGGCTATTTAGATTTTACTCAATGGGAAAGTGCAGAATATGAAACTTATCCCCGGAGGAAAGAAGGCCCTTATAACTTGTGAGTAGCAAAATCATGAATTATAAAGGTATCTCTTACAAATGGGATTTACTTTATATTCATGCTTTCCGACTGAACATTCTGTTTATTCTATGGATGCGGTGTGTATACTATTTTAAAACAATTCTGATATTTGTACCTCCATCTTAAAGGCGTCTTAAGGCCTGGATTTCCGCTCCCAGGTTGGGACCGCTGTGTTGGGACATTTTCCCGGCTCCGCAAACCCGGCCTGGATGAAAGTTTGGATTATCATCCCGGGGTGGCGAGGTTCTCCGGGAGTTGTGCCGGGCAACTCCGGAACAAACGCGGAGGCTGCTGGGTGTGGAGGTGGGCAGGCAGAAGGCCTGCCTTGGTGCACTGGCTGGCTCTGAAAAAGGGTCTAACGGACTCGAAACGTCAAGTCTGTTTCTCTCTCCATGGATGCTGTCAGACCTGCTGAGTTTTTCCAGCACTTTCTGTTTTTGTTTCAAATTCCCAGCATCCACTGTATTTTCCTTTTACAATAGTTTTATTGGCAGTTCAAATAGGCTATTAAAGGATTAGCATGTGTTCGATGTGGCTGCTGAGGAGAAGTGCGTTTGTTTTTATAACAGACAACCACTTGAGGAGATTTAAAAGCTTTGAATGGGTTTCTTGAATGGGAGTTTTTTTTCACTCTCAAGTGTGCATGGGTAAGAGCTGTATCAGATTGTTAGAAGCCTTTTTCACTTTGCCACGTGGCTCCTGTGGTCTCTCCATGGTGGATACTGGGGTGGTCACTATGGAGGTGCATGGGGGTCATGACAGGCATGGTGGGGACGGGGTGGTGTGGTGTGAGGAGAGGAGGGGGTGTGAGAGGTGAGGGCTGGAGGGCCTAAGAGCTAAAACAACTGAGACAAAGTCCCAGCGAACCAAGGTGGGCCTTCAGCCAGCCTGCCTCGGTACTCACCCACTCCTCGTGGCCTCCTACAATCTGCTTTGGGGTCGGCCGGCCCAACTCTATCCCACCATCGCCTCCCCAGAGTGAAAACTGGATCCAACAAAGCACTTTAAACGAAGGCGGGTCTGCTGATCGGGAAATTTACTGTAGTTCTAGGAATCCCTGGAAGCTGTCTAAAACAGGCAAACTTACCCTTTGAATACGTCAATAGAGGGCCCAATTTTTGGAAAGAGTCTATCAACCGGCCTCATTTACGTATTCAAAGTGCTTAGAAATTAAATACATTTTTCCGAAGCAGCAAAGTGCTTTCCCTTGCAGCTCTCCTGGATGGGGAAGACCAAGGGCTTCCTTCTCATGCCAAAGGCACATCAACTCAGATAAATAGTAGTCAGGCAGCTGGCCACTTCATTAACTGTGCGATGATATCTGGCATATAGAAGGAGAGAAACCCCATAAAGAAGAAAAGAAAATACAAAACAACTGCTCTTACCCGCCCCCCTCACACACACAAAAAATTTAAAAGGTGCAAAATTATAGATAAAAACAGAAAATGCTGGAAAAACTCAGCAGGTCTGGCAGCATCTGTAGAGAAAGGATCAGAGCTGACGTTTCGAGTCCGTGTGACTCTTCTTCAGTTTTTCTCTCTCCTTTGTTTTAGATTTCCAAGATCTGCAGTATTTTGCTTTTAACTTACTGCAAAATCATAGTTAATTTGTGCAAGGCTATTTCAACAACTTACCTCATGCATTCTGGAGAGCGCAGAGCATTCTAATCATGGTAACGATGTTACTTTAAGACTGTTGCATGAAATGATAACCATTTTATCCTCAATAAGCGTAGAATATTATAACGGTTTTAAACCGCATTAAACTGCGATCCAATTTCTAAAAGCCCTGCTTAAAACACTTGTGCTAAATTGATTGCTTCAATGGAAAAATGAATCTATTCTCTGGCAACAGTTGTAAGTGCTCTAATCAGCTGCATATGATTCTACAGGAACCTCTGACCAGGCTTCTTTATGTGTTGCGATGACTTCATTTCTGTATCCATACAACGGAAATTTCTATCAAAAGTTGAACACTATCGAAAATATGATGGTTCTGCTGGGTCATTTTTTTATTTAAGGAAAGTTATATTTGGTGTTTTAAATTAGAAAACGGATTTTAATCAAATGCCTCAAATAAGAAAAGATTGCCAGTGCAGAATGTTTCCAAAGGCAGGCTTCAGTAAAAGCATTGCTTCCATAGGTGAATATACACACAGTTGCTGGTCTAAGAGCTCTAACTTCAGTTCTGCTTCCAGCCAGGCAGAACCTTGTTTATGTTGTTTGGCTCCTGCCTGGCTAGAACGTTAACTGTTCAATTTAGGAGAGCTCTCTGCAATGTCTGAAGACACACAGGGGTGGGGTTGTCCTTTAAAAGCAAAAAATGTAAACATTTATAGAGAGTGCGAAATGGGGATCCTGTCTCTAAATACTTAAAGGTCAGGTAGATATAGGAAGTGAACAGAGTGTGCAGCGGGTCCCTGGGCACTTTTCAAACCAGGTATGACTTGGGGCATTGGATTTCGGCTCCGTGCATTGTCAAACTGAAGCAGTGGAAATTGTCGTCTCTAGGTTGTCTCACTCTGCTCTGAGTCAGGCTAACCCCTGACCCTGGATTTATGCTACAAGGTTAGTGTTAATACAAAGCTAAACTTCTTCAAAGCAGTAGTGCAAATGGACCCCTGGCGATGTAACTTTAGCAGAATTAATCATTTGGACTTTTTTGCTTAAGTTACTATTACTAACAATTAAACGAATCCCTTCCCATAATGTGACACTGGAGTCTGTTAAAAGATGTTGTGGTGGTTATTCAGTCAGAGAATGAACAGTGTTTGTATGTTATGCACATTGAGCAAACAAACACCTCCAGGGAGGGTGTAGCAGGGGGTCAGAGAGAGCCGTCCAGCCCTACTCTGCATGTTTCAACACAAAATCCAGAGGATGCAGTCCTGCTCTTCCTGATACATGCCAACCTACAAGACTCAAAAAAGCTGACAAACCACTTCAAAAAAAGCTAAGACAGACTCAAAAAAAAAACTGACAGCTTAAAAATCAGCATTCAGCTAAAAAAAGGAGACCTGAATAAAGGTCAACGACCAAGGGCACTACCTCAGAGTGACTTAACTCATTACCTTTTTATATTACATCGGAGTTCAGCATTATTGGTGCTTGTGGGATGACGATTTTCAATAACTGCAGCAGCAATTTCGACCCCTGCCCAGCAGAGAGTGAGCGGTAGTTAAAGTTGCATGTTTGAAATTCCCCGTGTGGCCAGGAGAAACAGGGTTTTTTTTTCCCTTTTTTCTTTCTTTCCGCTCGTACTCAAAAGGATTAATCGTACTTTGTAATTCTGCATACACCGATTCCTGTTTTCATTCTTTTAACCTGCGAAAAGTGACAGGTTCAAGTCACCCCGAGCACAGAAAAATTCTGGGCAGAATTGTCAGATTTGATCAGGTGTAAGATGAGCAGCATTGGAATTGCTGGAGGCCAAGGATACCCCAGACACCAGACCACCAGCGTGTGCCGCGGGAGGAAGACATCGTTGCTGCTGCAATGTGCACGGAGTTGACAACATCCCAGGCATCCCGCCCACAATTAAAAAATACACTAGAACCATCTGTCTTTGTGATATACAGGCTTGATTTCATGTGAAAAAAACATTGATAAGAACAATAAACTGAATTGCAATGCATCCCAAGCGAGTGGTTGAGTTTTAGGCTCCTATATTTTGCAGACATCCTTTACATGCTTGCCTCTTAACTGATTCTCTGCCCTAATACATTGGACATAAAGGCATCTGCTACCAGGCAATGGAGAGATCAGCTGAAAACCACACTGTCCAGTATAAAAGCGGACGAATGGCCAGCCTCGATTTGAAACAGTCACCCATTGTTCACCTGCCTGACTAATGGGCAGAGGTTTCAATCGGCCATTCCTGCGTCCCCTCCAAATTGCATTTTTTGGTTATTTTTTAAAATCGTAGGTCCTAAAAATTTCTCCTTGCACACCTGCATGCTAGTCATTTCCAAATTTCATTCGGACGGTTCACATTAGCACTGCGAAAACAGACCATTCTCAGGGCTGCTAAACTGGCCCCCAAAATGCACCTCTTCTGTACATGTGCACATTGCAACAGCAGAGAGAGAGAACGAGGACCTGTGGGAGAGAGAGAGGAGCGGGGGAGTGGACTGTGGGAAAGAGAGAGGGGCTGGGGAGTGGACTTTGGGAGAGAGGAACGGGGGAGTGGACTGTGGGAGAGAGAGGAGCGGGGGAGTGGACTGTGGGAGAGAGAGAGGAACGGGGGAGTGGACTGTGGGAGAGAGAGAGGGGCTGGGGAGTGGACTGTGGGAGAGAGAGAGGGGCTGGGGAGTGGACTGTGGGAGAGAGAGAGGAACGGGGGGAGTGGACTGTGGGAGAGAGAGAGGAACGGGGAAGTGGACTGTGGGAGAGAGAGAGCAGGGGAGTGTAGTGTGTGAGAGAGAGAGAGCAGGAGAGTGGACTGCGGGAGAGAGCGGGGCCAGTGGACTGTGGGAGAGAGAGAGTGGGGGAGTGGACTGTGGGAGAGAAAGTGGGTGAATGGACTGTGTGAATGAGAGAGCGAGGGAGTGAACTGCGTGTGAGAGAGAGCAGGGGAATGGACTTTGTGAGAGAAAGCGGGTGAGTGGACTGTGAGAGAGAGCGGGAGAGTGGACTGTGGGAGAGAGAGCGGGGGAGTGGACTGCGGGAGAGAGAGCGGGGGAATGGACTTTGTGAGAGAAAGCGGGTGAGCGGACTGTGGGAGAGGGAGAGCGGGAGAGTGGATTGTGGGTGAATGAGAGGAGCCGGAGCTTCAAAATCAACATAAAGAAGACGGTGATGTTCCAGGGCACAGGTTGGTGATTGACGGGTGAACATTGCAGTTTAATTTTTGCTCTAAGCTAGGGAGTTGTGTCAAACTCAGAATCTGTGACCTACAATTTTAAAACTAGGTAAATTTTTTGGTGTACATGTCTTTGATAAATCTTTAGTTTATTTATGTTAAATCTAACTAGTAACTAGAGACATGGCAGGGCAGCTCAGTGCCGTGGAATGCACAGCTTGTTCCACGTGGGAACTCCAGGGAGAGGATTTTACATTCCATGCTGGCACATTTGCGGGTGGGATGCTTGTAAAATTCCTCAGATCAGACGGCCACTGTCTCCCACCGACCCCGAACTCTCCACAATTTCATGGTGGGACAGGTGAGGCCTAGGCTGGCCCCATCACCCTTGCCCTTGCCCTGTTGAGGCCCTTATGTGGCCAATTAATAACCACTTAAGGGCTGTTTCTCACTCAGCCTCAGGCTGGCTGGAGGAGCTCAGGGGCAGAGGGGAAGCCCGGGAATTAACCCCCTTCAGGCCTCAGGTAAGAAGGGGGTCGCGCCTCTATTAACAGCCTCCTTTCATTCTCGGGCACCCCCACCACAAGGTCTGGCTCATGTTGGTGCTCCCTCGCCCCCTGGCCTCTCCACCAACACCCTCACCCCTTTATGCCCACCTCCCCCATGTCACCTCCCCTTCCCACCCTGGGTCCTGCACACAGTGACACCAGATTCCACTCAAGCTCCGAAACCTAAAATTCAAGCTCCTCTCCAGCTGACAATAATTTCTGCCCATTAACCTGGTCCTGCATCCCTGGGACTTGGACTCTGTGGTCACCTTGCAGCCGCAGGTTGGCAGCTCTGTGAGGTGGGTCCTCCTGACTGAGGGGCGGAAGTCCTATCTCCAGCCAATGAACACTTCTTGGAGTGTTAGATACAGCCAGTATCGGCCGTGAAGCATTGGCCACTGATTATTTGAGTGGCAGGAAGGGAAACACTGCCGTAATAAAAATCCTAGACCCGGAATCTTTTGTGTGTCCAGGATAAGCACATTTGCAGAAATGTGCAATCAGTATAGGCCCAACCTGCTCTAACTTTCCTCATAAGACAACCCCTTCATCCCAGGTATCAACCTCGCGAATTGCCTCCAATGTAGGTATATTTCTCCTTAATTAAGGAGATCAAAACTTTGCACAGTACTCCGGGTGCAATCTCAATAAAACCCTGTACAGTTGTAGCAAGACTTCCCTACTTTAATACTCCAACCCCCTTGCAATAAAGGGTCAACATTCCATTTGCCTTCCTAATTACTTCCTCAACCTAAACTGACATTTTGTGCAACAAAAACAAAAAATGCTGGAAAAACTCAGCAAGTCTGACAGCATCTGCGGAGAGAGAGACAGAGTTAACGTTTCGAGTCCATATGACTCTTCAGACAAGGAGAAGAAGAATACTGCATCCGCAGTATTTTGCTTTTTTCTTGACATTTTGTGATTCATCTACGAGATACCCTGAACTCTCTGTACCACAACATTCTGCAGTATCTCTCCATTTAAATAATATTTTGCTTTTCTTATTTTTCCCACCAAAGTGGATAACTTCACATTTTCCCACACAGGCAGTCCTCAGACTTACCACACAACTGGTTCCTGAAAATCACGTCATAAATCAAAACGTTGTAAATTGGAACCGATTTTCCCATAGGAACAATGTTATACTTGGGAGATTGGTTCGTGAACCCAGGCCCGATATTCTATTTACTAGTTACCCATTTCTCCTTTCCAACTTAGTCTCAGGAGTTTATGTTCGATATTTTGGTTAATGATTTCACACTTTTCAACCCATTTTCGGGATTTTTATGTGGGTCTTTTGGGGCTTAGTCTCCGAACGTGTTTATGAACGGGAATCCACGGGCTTAGTCTCCGAACGTGTTTATGAACGGGAATCCACGTCCGCGAACCTGGGGAACATCATTCCCCATAAAGAGCGATCTCCATCCCCATGTGTTTTACTGCTTTGGCCCAGTGAATTCAGGCCTCTCCCTGACGGCCGCCCAGGGTCCGGCTAACTTGGCTTTGGCAGCATTTGGACAACACTTGAGCCCGGCTAGGGCCAGTGGGTTGCACAGAACCGATCAGGTGCGATGTTCCGGGATGATTGTGTCAGGCCACAGGCGCCAGAACCCCATTGTAATCAATAGGAAATCAGGCAGAGAGCCAAGGCCACGTTTTTACTGGGAAATCGCGACATCATTTGCCATGAGTTTTAGTTTTTCATCCCAATGCATTCAGACCTCTGCCAGAAGCCGATTTGTTTTTGGGACCATTCGATATTGGCCGAGCCCAGCTAGAACCCTCCAGTTGGATGGCGTGGCATCGTTAAGTCAAAACCGACATTGTAAAGTCGTAACAGGGTGTCAATTTGTAAATGCGTAAGCGCCATTCATCGTAACTCGAACGTCGTAAAATCGCGGGCTGCCTGTACTATACCCCATCTGCCAAATGTTTGTGCATTCGCTTAACCTATCTATATCCCTTTGTACTTGTCCCTCACAACTTGCTTTCCCATTAAGACTTGGAAGTACTATGAACTGTGAGGAGGATAGCGGTAGATTTCAAGAGGATATAGACAGGCTGGTGGAATGGGTGGATGTGTGACAGGTGAAATTTAATGCAGGGAAATGTGAAGTGATACAGTTTGGTAGGAAGGACAAGGAGAGGCAATATAAAATAAGGAGTATAATTCTAAAGGGGATGCAGGAACAGAAAGACCTTGGGGTATATGTGCATAAATTGTTGAAGGTGGCAGGGCAGATTGAGAAAGTAGTTAATAAGGCATATGGGATCCCAGGCTTTATAAATAGAATAATAGAGTTTAAAAGCAGGGAAGTTATGATGAACCTTTATAAAACACTGGTTCTGCCTCAATTGGAGTATTGTGTTCAATTCTGGGCACCGCACTTTATGAGGATAAAGGCTTTGTAGAGGGTAAGAAATGTTTTATAAGAATTGTTCCAGAACCTGGGACTTGAATTATGAGGATAGATTGGGCCTGTTCTCCTTGGAGAAGGGAAGGTTGAGAGGAGATTTGATAGAGGAGGGGCCTGGACAGAGTAAATAGGGAGAAACTGTTCCTATTAACAGAGAGATCAGATCTGGTTTAAGGTGATTGGCCAAAGAACCAACGGCAACATGAGAAAACCTTTTTTTTAAACATTGCTGGGGTGGGGGTGATGTTTAGGATCTGGAATGCGCGGCCTGAGAGTGTGGTGGAGGCAGGTTCAATTGTAGCCTGCAAAAGGGAATTGGCGAGGTATTTGAAGCTAAAAAGGTGCAGGGTTATGGAGAAAGGTGGTGGAGTAGGACTAGCAGAATTGTTCTTACGGAGATCTGACACAGACTTGATGGGCCAAATAGACTTCTGCTGTGCTCTTACCATCAATGGTTCTATGATATGTTTGGGATGTTAGTCTGTTAGTTGGTGCCTGCATAGGGGCTATAAATGCTGATGTTTGCTGCAAAGGTAGATAGATGCATACCATCTATTCTAGAAACCAACATCATACCTCTTTGAGTCAGATTTTCAGTTTAGTGTCAATTATTGCCAAGAAATGGGCAGTGTTACACTCTGGACTCAAACCCATTACAAATGGAACTAAGGGCCGTCCCAAATTCATTTCACTTAAGCTATTGACAGTCATTAGAGCATTTGTGTTGGATTTTAACCCCAGTGCCAAAGGTGAAAGGACAATGTTTTAAAATGCTGTGTCACATTGTCTGACCTATTATTTCATTTCAGTGAGCCTGCCACTATTTTATGGGGAAAAATCAAAAGCCAAGACATTACAGGATAGTTATTAAACATCGCCTTTTATTGGCTACGTAACCTTTCAAATCTTACTGTTCTCCTTTCACTTCTAATGAAAGGAAAGGAGGTGAAGCTAATGTTTAAATACAGCAAGAAAGCAATTTTATGAAACAAAAGCTGCTATCAGCTGTTAGGGAATTGATTCTTTGGATCTTGACAATCTATTACAAGCATTGTACATTTAAGCCATGATGTGGTAGGGAATATCCAGTGTCCTAAGTACTGGAAATGAAAGCAATTAGGCAATGGATTATCTAGGCAACAAAATACATTATAAACACGTTTGAATTGATAACAGTAAGATGGGTAACAAATGGGGGAAAGCAAGTAGATCTCTACACTGCCAAGGTGAAGGGGGTTTTTATTTTTATTAACTGAGTTAAATAATGCCTTAACTTGAAGAGCGGTTTATAGGACAGCGATCAGGAGTTGAAATCCTGCCCAATTTTTCCCCTCCATAACCTAAGGACAGGACCAGTTGGCTCAGTTGGTTAAACAGTTAGTGTGTGGATCAGATTGATGCCAACAGCACGGGCTTCAAATCCCACTCAGGCTGAGGTAGACTCGGGTCCTACTTCCTCACCCTACCTGAAGTAAAAGATCACAGCACCCTGCTGCGATTTGGCGAATTATTGGCAAGGACCTGCCTTCGGGCAGGGATACAGGGTGTCCATTTCTGACACCCCACTGCCGGCTGCCGGGGACCCCACATCAATCCCTACCCCATCCTGACCTAATTGGAGGAGATTTTCCTGTTGCCAGCAGACTGACATGGGGCCTTCCCCATGATTAAGTGGGCCTGGTTCCCACCATGATGGGCAGCATAAAATCCAGTCCATGGTATTTAGAGACAGTTGCCTTCTTCCTAAATCATAGGCATTATATGGGAAATCACAATCCTTACTCCTGTTTCGCTTTCAACCCATCATCAGTGACAAAATGCTAACCAAGTACCAATATTTTAGGGTATGTATAACTTCAACTATTAACTTATTCATTTATGGTACTTGGTAGTTGCCACTCATTTTGTTTTACTGAGCATAATGTTGCTAATCTGTGTCTTAGAACCTCGATATTTGAGACAGTGCATGCTATGCTATTGGATTTCTCAAATACATCACAGACTTAATTATGCCAGGTCTGGGAAGTCTTGCTTTAAATTTCCTCAAGAAGCTTGTTTGCATTTGTTAAGTCACAAACTGATACCTGTAGACTGTTATCATTTTGTGGTTTTGTATGGTCAAGTCAATTAAATACCCTGTGGTCTTGTTCATGGGCAGCCCAGGGTGTTTACCATGGTCCCACAGTTTGCCCTTTGCTATAGCACAGCAAATATAATGGGGTAAGTTTACATTTCCACTGCCTGGGTGGTAACATACATTTGGACAAAACACACATTCTGTACACAGCACCTGATCTTCATTCCGTTGAAATCATTGGCTGGTTCTCTAGTGAGCTGTTCTGTCCCACCCATTTAGCACTCAAGTAGGCAACACAAACATCTTCCCCAACATGTCACATGACTAAGATGAAGCAAAAGTAGTATTTTAGTTATGGATAATGAGATAAACAGGACTCACTGATACATTTGTAATCCCAATTCCTTCTTCAAAACCTCCTCATTTTTTTTCTCAGTATGGGGATAAGGGCGTCACTGACGAGGCCTGCATTTATTGTTCATTTCCAATTGCCCTTGAGGAGCTAGTGGGCCTTCTTCCTGGATGGTGAATGTCCATATGGTAATGGTACCTCCATAATGCTGTTAGGTAGGGAGTTCCAGCACTTTGACCAATCCTGACCCAAAACCTTGCAACTGTATAACTTCTAATGGTAAGGAAAGCAAGCCACCACTATGTAGGGTACACACTTAGGCATGGCACTCCTGACTTATCAAAACAGTCAATCCTATCCTTCAGGACCTCTCTAGTTCTCTCAATGATCAATTGTATTGAAGAATAGGCCTCGTTGCGATGCTCTTTAAGTTTCTGTTCTTCCAACTCCCTAAAGGGTCATGGTCCATGGAAGCAAGGCCCAGGTTTTATTGCCCAAAAGCCATCAGGCAATTAATTCTCTTTCCTGAATAGAGAAGAGAAGCTTTAATTCCTGCAGACAAAGATGTCATGACAACTGCCTGTAAAATTTTCAGTCACGTGCGTAATTCTTCGGAAGAAAGCTGGTCGCAAACCATTTGCTAATTAAGCAAGTGGTGTCCCACACTGCTGAGAAAATTTAAGTGGCGATTGTTGAAACCCACACTACAAAACCTATTTCAATGTTAATTTTATAAAAACCAGCAACATGACAGAACTGCACTGCCCTGTTGTCCTGCTGCCCTTTAGTCATCCCAAAATGTCTGAATTCTCCTCTTCCCCTGAAGATTGGAAATGCAGGTGAACGGGCTACTGCTTGCTTGAACAGCCTGGCCCTGGTTGATGTGCAAAGTTCCCCTGTTGATGCTGCCAATGAGTCGGTGGCAAACAAAGTCCATGTTGTGTGACTTTCACAGTAACTGATAAAGCTGTTTGGCGAAACAATCTTGGTTGGAAGTCATTTGCAGCAAATGGCAGTGTGCATCTGCAGACTCTTTAGTGAAACTTACTCTTTTCATACAGAGAACCTTACTCAGATTCAGTAAGATTTGCATGATCTATTAAATCTTTGATTGGCGGATAATGTGTGAGGTTGTAGCATCTTCCTCAGATGCTGCCTCAGCATGCTATTCTAGTTCCTTTTTCCCTCTTCCATTTATATGACAAAGGAATTCCCATAGTGATGCTTGATACATAAATATCCCTTAATCTGGTGGCATGGAGGTCTTGTGCCTCTCAGCCAGAATTTTCAATTCGAATCCCACCCCAGGACCTGATGGCCAAAGAGGGTCCATTCAGAACATGGCCAAACAGGTTAACTATCAACTTGTAAATGCTCCCAGCACACGCCATTGGCAGGCGGTAAGAGAGGGAGAGATTCCAGAAAGAACATTGGAGCCTCTACCATCACTATATATAGCTCCAGGTGACAACATGCATGTAAAAGTGCATGTTACCACAGCAACGCAGACACCCTGAGTGAACTGTAACGCACCCACCATCACCAGCCCGGTGACAGGCATCAGCTCCAAGTCCTCCTCTCCCAATCACCAAAATAAAAGAGCAATGTTTACTGAATGATTTGGTAGGAAAATCGAGGGGAGGCAACATGAATATAAAGATTAAAAAAGGGGCAAGGCTTGTAGGAACAGAGACCTGGGTATATATGTGCATAAATTATTGAAGGTGGCAGGGTAGGTTAAGAAAGTGATTAATAAGGCATGTGCAATTCTGAGCTTTATAAATGGAGACATAGAGTATAAATGCAAGGAAGTTATGTTAAACCTTGGTGAAACATTAGTCAGGCCTCAACTGGAGCATTGTGTCCAATGTACACACTTTAGGAAGGATGTGAAGGCATTAGAAAGGGTGCAGAAAAGATTCACAAGAGTGGTTCCAGGGATGAGGAACTTTAGTTACGTGGAGAGAGGAAGTTAAAACAGATTTCTTAGAGGTGTTAAAGATTCATGAGGTGTCTGGACAAAGTGCGCTGAGAGAAACCATTCCCATTGGTGGAAGGGTCATGAACCAAAGGACTCTGATTAAAGGTGAATGGCAAAGGAAGCAATGACAACATGAAGAAAAACTTAAGCAGCGAGTGGTTAATGTTACAAGATGTTGGCCATAGTTTGGTAGGTCTTATTACAGTATTCGTAGTCTTAAGTGGATCAACAGTAAATATTTATTAACTGCTAGAAACTATATACAAAGGTACTGTAAAGGGTCCAAGCTAGGAACTGTCTCCATGCTTGCTTCTACACAGGGCTGTCCAGCACTACACTGACCCCCAGGTGTGGGTCATGTGGTCTCTTACAGCACTGTGTGGTTGGTATTGTACTCAGTCCCACATTAACCTTTTACGTGCCAGACCCTTACACTACACTTTCCCCCAAGGGCAGAATCTTCTGTTCGGCATGCAGGCCCTGCCCCCGCACGCCGACATGTAAGAAAATGAGCGATGACGTCGGGCTTGCTTCCCAACGTCATCGCGCGTCATTCTGATCTTCCGTTCGGCAGGCGTGCACTGGAGTCGGCTGCGCTCCCGCAAAACTGTCAAAGGCCTGTTAAGGCCATTAATCAAACAATTAAGACAATTGGGAAAGCTGCCCGTCCAACCTTAAGGTTAGCGGCAGACAAAGAGCCCAAGCGGCCTTCGCATTCTTCATGAAACCACATCCACAGATGGGAAGAGGTTTCATGAAGGGTTTATAACATTAATAAATATTTCTGGAACATTTGAGAAACATATCCCAGCTCATGTGATGCTGTCACATGAGGGGTTGAGGGGACATGTGTAAATGATTTTTTTAGGTTCTTTATTTAAAGTGCCTCAGGGAGATTTCTGCGCTCTTTCGCGTGCATGCCCCAACTCTCCCTTTTCCCCCAGCCCGCACAGGTAGCGCTGAGCGCTACCAGGCGCACGTCACGCTGGGCGGGCCTTAGTTGGCCTAGCCCACGCAAAATGGCAGTGCGCAGTCGATCTCGGTCAGCGATCGACTCTGCGCCCGCCCGCGCCCAACCGGCCAATCCGACGGGGAGAAAATTCTCCCCTAAGTCTTTATCCATTGTATTTACAAGTTATCCCAGTTTACCCTAGGTATTGCATCATTACCTCTATCCTATCTCCCCCCTCAAGCCTCTGGGTTCATAGGTTCTGGTGGTCTGGAGGTCTTATAACCCTTCCATATTGTGTTCTCATATCGATTCCCCAATTGTATTGATAGATGACGGTTGGTTTATCCCTGTCTTTCCGGGGTGGATGAACTCTGGGCTCGTCTCTATAGTGTTATTTTCTCTTCCTCCTTTTTGTGCGGCTCACCGTGATGCATGCTGGGATGGAAGATGGCTCCTCCGGTTGTGAGGATGTGACTTGGCAGTAAGCTCGCCCTCACATTTTTCTGTGTGGTGTGTTGTCATCAATGGATGGCTGCTACTCAGTTCCAGCATCGTCTGTGGCACTGTCTTGCTGGCTGGGGATTGCAGCATCTGCTCTGTGGTCTCAGGGTTTTCTCTCCAACTGGTGTTGGAGCCAGAGGTTGAGGCTCTTCTCGTTACCGGTTCCTCTCTTGACTGTCATCTACTCAAGATGTGGTAACCACCTGAGTGGTTGGCTGGTCTGACCAATGAGGGGCTTCTGGCACCTGTAATGAAAGGGGTCAAACCTGCTCTGCAAGGAGAGAAGACAGTTCAGAGCTGAAATCCCAGTTGAGAGAATCTTTCTTGTTGGAACTGTCAGGAACTTGCAGTTCTGTATAATTGACGACAGTGGTTGTCTTGTCATCATCATTTTGAGGAGATTCAGGGCTACACAGGTATCTCTGCTCAAGAGAGAAAAAGACGGGTTAAGGATGATTTGTTTGCTGCCATACCTTAGTGGTTCCAGAATCATGTCTATGACCGGAAGTCAGATTTCTCCAGACCCATAAAGTGATGTGTCTGTTGTTCGTAACCAAAGGTCTCTCAGTCACGGTTCTTTGTCCGATAGGACCATACCACTGGCTCCTGTGTCCAGTTTAAGAATTGTGAGATGGCCATTAACCAAGGTGTCCAAGTTCCAGAATGAAAATACAGGATCTTTGCCCTCATTCAAGAATCATGGTTGTGTCCTCTTGATGTGCAGTCTCAACCGTGAATCGTCTTAGGATCTTTTGGGCTTTTTGATGTTTTGTCTTTGCACAGCTTCCTGAAGTGTCTTATTCAGATATCCTGAAGTGTCTTATTCAGATACATTGAAAGCATTGGGCTGAAATTGCCGGGCAGTGATCACACCTGCGGGGGCACTTTGCTCCACAGCACTGGCATGGTGGCACAGTTACTCTACTGGTCGGTTCAGGTATTTCTTCCCCTGTCCTGGACTGTCCCTGCTTCTGTTCTCTCATGTGTTCTCTTACACCACTGTGTGGGCGGTACTGTACTCAGTCCCACATTAACTTTGTGCCAGACCCTCATACTACAGTTAGGATCTGGAACGCACTGCCCGAGAGAGTGGTGGAGGTAGATTCAATCTTGGCTTTCAGAAAGGAATTGGATAAACACCTGATGAGAAAATAATTGCAGGGCTAGGGGGAAAGGCAGCATAGTGGGACAAGCTGGCATGGATACCATGGGTTGAATGGTCTTCTGTGCTGAAGTCCCTGTGCTTTCATCATTCTCTTCACACAGGTCTGTGAAGGTCATGATGTTGCACGGTGCACCAGTGTCTATCTGACACTTCATGCTCTCCTGCGGTCATCACTCTAATAGTTACAAACCATTTCTCACCTATCGACTTGACAGAACCAACCTGTTGTATGGTGTATAGTGCTTCATCAGACTCTTCAGCTGATAGCTCTCCAGTGGCTATCTGTATAGGCTTGTTTTCTTTCTTTCTGGCAAACACCTGTGTGCAAAGTGATTCAGCTTCTTGCAGTTAAAATATTGCTTTCCCCACACTGGACAACCCTTTTTATTTTTGTTATGATGTCCTCGTATCCTGCCCTAGAGGGCACAGATTCAGAATAATTGGCAAAAGGAGCAGAAGTGATGTGAGGAAAGATTTTTTTTACCTAGAGGGTAGTTGGAGTCTGGAACAAACTGACTGAAAGAGTGAGGGAGGCAGGTTTGATCAAGGTATTCAAAGGAGAATTGGATTGCTATCTGAAAAGAGAGAATGTGCAAGGTTATGGGGATAAGGTGGGGGAGTGGGTTAGGTAGAATGCTCTTTCAGAAAGCCAGTACAGACTCAATGGGCTGAATGACCTCCTTCTGCACTGTAAAGATTCTGAGACTGTGATTCTTTGTCCACAATTATTCTGCTCTTTCGGCCTCGAATGCCTCTCAGCATAATATATCTCCTGGTCTGTCCTGCCGTACATGTGCTCACGCTGATGTTTTACAACCCTCATGTTCCTGCATACATCTATCGCTTTCTAGAAAGTAAGTTTCTCTTCTCTCAGTAGGCTTGCTTTTACTGATTGATCTCTTAGGCCTAAGACAATTCTATCTTTAATGAGACCATCTTTTAGTTGCCCAAATTCACATGATTCTGCAGTTACACACTGAGCAATGGACTCCTTTTATCTTGAGCTCTAATGTTGAACACATATCATTCATAAGTCACGTCCTGTTGGGGTTCAAAGCATGCCTTTAAGGCTTTCAAAATTTCAACAGTCCGTTTTCTCTGTTCTTTGGATAGATTTAGGATGGAATAGAATTTGTAGCAGTCTCTCCTCAGCAGTGCTAAAAGTGTTGCTACTCATATCGGCTCCTGCTTGTTAATTAGATCTGTTGCAATCTCATAGTTTTGCCATTGCAAGTGGGAAAACTGCCAGTTCTGTCACATATCTCCTTTCATTTCAACAGGAGTTGAGAGTGGAATATTTTTAGCCATTTTGTCTCACCCAGTATTTCACTTGCAGCCTTCAGCTTACATTAGCTTTTTCATGTCTGTGTTTTTTTCAGCAGCTTTGAGCAAGTTGGAACATTCTAGTATTCCTCTTTCAGTAGCAGTGACTTCCCTTCCAGCTTTTCAAAACTCAATCTCAGCTCCACTCCTGACACCATGTTACGAGCTCAAAGACCTCAGTCTTTCCAGTGTAATGTCTTTATTGAACTGAATGTAAGATGGCTGCCTGCAGGGAGTCCCTCATGGCAGAGGTCACATGACTATGACAAGCCAGATAGGATATATAGTGGTGATTGCATTTCAAAGCCCAAACACTCATAGCCAGATCCAGCATTACACTGCAAGAGGAACAGAAAAGAAACTTGGCAGTGAAGTGTCCTGTTACAGTTTGAGAGACACAAATTGCTGTTGTATTATTTTTACAATAGCACAAATAACAAATAAATTTAAGCAATTTAATTTGTAGATTATTTTAATAACAAGCTATGTGCAGCCTTTATAAAGGGTTGCATTGCCTCATCTACTTATGTGAAATCAGATATATGCTAGTTTTTTGTAGAATTGGCATAGAACAGTTATTATAATTATATTTACAATTATGCTTGCTCTTTTATCTCCAAAATATTGTTAATACAAAACATAAACTCATTCTTTCTGAGGACCTCAGGGTACAAAACTCAACACCGCTTTCTGTCTTTCCTTTCTTCTACAATCTAATAGCTTTTTAAACTTATATTTGGTATGATTTAATTACAACTCCCTCATTCCTCTCACCTTTACATTTACTTTTTTCAACCTTGGTGGTGGCTGACACCATAGCCCTGATTTCAACCTAATGTTCTGGTGGTATTGGGGTGCATTTGGATCGGAGGCCTGATTTATATCCAGATTGAGCTTTAGCTCCATTTCAACCTGAAATTTGGCCAGGTTTAATCAGCCACCCAACTCAAATGCAAGGCACATTCATTCAAAATCATGACTTGTCTGTCTTGGGATAGAAATTCGTCTGCATTGTGCCAGTTTCATGAGTCCAAAATTGGCACAATTTTGGAAGAGTATTGCCCTTTGCCCAATCAGTGTAAAGGGTACGGATGCTACCATTTTGGCAAAGGTGCCCTGGCTGCCCACAACGCCTGCCTGAAACAAATCTTAGGCCCCTGATGTAGATGGGAATGGCAAAATGCACAAAAGTGCTCGGCAACGAGTGAAGTCGGCTCTGAACCTGTCCAGCTCAGGATTCTCCAGTGCACATTTTAGCAAAGCGACAATCCCATTCTATATGTTCCTGTGAAGAATGAGAATGGTCCTTCCATCCCCTCAGCCACCCCCAGTCCACTCCATTCCCGAGGGCCTCCGCCAGCCTGTAATCAGCCCCCCTTCCATTGTCTATCTAGCCGCCTCCTACCCTAACCCTGGGACTTACCTCAGAGCAGCCGCCAGTGAGTCAGGTGGCACCAAACTGAAGTCCTTACAATTGTTGAGCTGCCTGTGGATGCCTCCAGATTCAGGCATGTGCTGTCTACTCAGAGTTGGTTATGCGCCCAAAAAACTGACCAACTTTTACCCCTCAGATATTTTCGTTTGGTTTCTCAATAAACAAAAAAGCCAATTGTACTTTACTTATTTCTAACATATCCTAAATGTAGCATCTAAAAATAAGCTACATGTGTTAGACAACAACTCGAGGTACACTATAGCTGCAATAGATTGATCAGACCGGCGACATATTTATAAAGAGCACTCAGGTTAAGTTTCCAACTTTGTACAGACGATGATGCATCATGTCACAATAACAAACCGCTTCCTTTCTGTTTTGGGGACATGATTTGTAATTAGTCTGACCCAAGTTCAGTGCCTTTATAAAAGCTGGTTCAGATAAAGTTATACACACAGGCCTCTGTTAACAGAAACAGGTGTTGGCCATGATTAGGGAGAAATTACATCATTCGAACAAAACCACAGCCAGACACAAAAACATTTGCAGATATAAAGCTGCCTTAATGAGAGCCAAATTGATCTGGCATCCAGGAGAGATTTTTTGCCAAGAAAAGCACAGAGGCCCACACTGGTCCAGATTCTGTTTACTGAGTGTCATACTTCATCATTAGTAAGACCAATAATAGCAATGAGAATACCTTTGAAGCAGGGAGTATGAGCGAAGACTGGGTGGCTACCTCTGATGTCAGATCCAATATTCTGATTGCAAACTATTTCCTGGATAAGGATCATGTTTGTCAGATGAAATGGAATTTAATCAGCACAATGCAGATCATAGAGCAGCCATCCTAATTACAACATCCACCAAATCACTGATAAAAATTTCTGATACATGTATAAGACACAATGGCATTCTTTTGCACTACAAAGGCTAATTGTAAAGTAGTATCCTATGTAAAATCATTAGTGCTAATCAGATGCTGGGATGCCATCAGATCTGGGTCTCTGTAATTCTTCAGATGCAGCAAGTCCATTTAAGTTTAAGGATGTTGAGCAGTATTAACTCCTTTGTGACTACATGGTCATTTTTTTTTTTAAGCAGAGTCTGCCTCCTGCCTGGTTCCTCTATCATCAATAACGCATCGTGTTAAATTCTGTGTACGTTATAGGAAACTCAACGTGGCAATAGAACCACGTTTCAATGTGCTTACCGGATTTGCATCCTGCAGTAGAAATTAAAATATAAAAAGTGAACTTCATTTCCGCACAATATCCAAAAATGGACTTGGAAGTTTTGTTTTTAATTGATGACAGGATCATGGACCTCAAACATTGAAACATGTCAAAGATTTCTTGCTCAAATAAATCATATTGACAAACAATAAAAGTGATGATGTATGAAGGGGGAAAAGACCTTAGATTGCTAAGAATGGTTCCATCTGATAGAGTTGCTGCTGAAAGATACAGGACTGAACTGTGCAGGAAGATACAATGTGGATGGGATGGGGGAAAGAAACAACAGATTGTAAAACACATGTAGAAATGAAATGAAATCATTTTTATTTAATCTGTGCTAACACCATTGCTGAGGTAGTCTTTCACAGTACGTTAAACATCAAGTATATGATAAAGGCCAAGGCATGACTTTTTCAATTCAACCTCAGGATGTGGCGTCACTGACAAGGCCAGCATTTCTTATCCAATCCCGACTTGCTCTTGAGAGGGTATTGATGATGCTTCTCCTTGAATCAAGCAATCGTGTTGTGAGGGAGCTCCCACAAGGCTGGTGTTCCCGGATACTTACCCAGTCATGAAGGAATGGTGGTAATTGACCAAGCCAGGATTTGTGTGACTTGGAGGGGAACTTGGTGGTAAGTCTATTACCATAAACCCACTGCCCTTGCGCTTCTTTCTACTGGAGCCATGGGTTTGGGCGATGCTGCCAAAGAAGCTTTGATGAGCTGCTGAGGTGCAGCCTGTAGGTAAAATATGTTGCACACACAATATGGCCCTGATGTTTCAGCTAGTGGATGAAGTGTTGATTAAGTGGAAAGTTTTGTCCTGAATGGTGTCAAGCATCTTCAGAGTTGTTACATAGCACATAAGAACATAAGAAATAGGAGCAGAAATAGGCCATTTGGCCCCTCGATCCTGCTCCGCCTTTCAATAAGATCATGGCTGATCTAAATGTGGCCTTAACTCCACTTTCCTGCCAGCCCACATAACCCCTTGTAGATCAAATATCTGTCGAACTCAGCCTTAAATATATTAAATAACCCAGCCTCCACTGCTCTCTGATGTCAAGAATTCCAAAGATTAACGACTCTCAGAGAAGAAATTCCTCTTCATCTAACTCATAAATGGGAAACCCTTTATTTTTAAACTGTGCCCCCTAGTTCTAGACTCCCCACGAGGGGAGACATCCTGTTGGCATCCATCCTGTGAAGCTCCCTCAGAATATGTTTCACAAGGTCACCTTTCATTCTTCTAAACTCCAATGAGTAAAGGCCCAGCCAGCTCAACTTTCCCTCTTTCATCCTAGGAATCAATCTAGTGAATCTTCTCTGAACTGCCTCCAATGCAAATATATCCTTCCTTAGACTACTGCAAGTGCGGTCTCACCAACACCCAGCGCAGTTATAACAAGACTTCCTACTTTTATATTCCATCTCCCATGCAATAAAGACCAACATTCCATTTGTCTTTCTAATTACTTGCTGTATCTGTATGCTGACCTTTTGTGGTTCATGTACAAGGACATCCAGATCCCTCTGTACTGCAGTATTCTGTAGGCTATCTCCATTTAAATATGCTGCTTTTCTATTCTTTCAATCAAAGTGGACAAGTTTACATTTTCCCACATTATTCTCCACCTGCCAAATATTTGCCCACCCAATTGTCAGCAAATTTGGCTGCAACACCCTTGGGCCAGGATTTTATGGCCCCTCTGCGGCATGTCTCCCCCTGGTGGATGCGGCGAGCCATTTAAATCTCCATTCAGTTCGGCGGGACCGTAATATAAAGTCCGGGTGGGAGGGGCCATAAAATCCTGGCCTTGGCCTCCTTATCCAAGTCATTAACATGGACTGTAAATAGTTGAAGCCCCCAGCACTGATCCCTGTGGCACCCAATTTAGGTCCAGTTTACCAACCTGAAAATGACCCATTTATCCTGACTCTCCGTTTCCTGTTAGTTAGCCAATCCGCTATCCTTGTGAATATATCATCCCAACAGCATGAGCTCTTTTCTTGTGCAGTGATTTTTTTATATGGCAGCTTATCAAATGCCTTTTGGAAACACAAAAACACTACATCCACTGGTTCCCCTTTATCCACCCTGCTTGTTACATCCTCAAAGAGCTCTAACACACCTGTCAAACATGTTTCCCTTTCAGAAACCCCAGTTGGCTTTGCCTGATTGTATTTTCTAAATATTCTGCTACTACTTAATAATGGATTCTAGCATTTTCCCAATGACAGATGTTGGACTAATTGGTCTATAGTTTGCTATTTTCTGCTCCTTCCTTTCTTGAATAAAGATGCTACATTTGTGGTTTTCCAATCCACTGGGACTTTTCCAGAATCTAAGGAATTTTGGAAGATTACAACCAATGCATCCACTATCTCACAGTCACTTCTTTTAAGATCCTAGGATACAGGCCATCAGGCCCAGGGAACTCAATTGTCAGCCTTTAGCCCCATTAGTTTTCCTAGTACTTTTTCTCTAGTAATAGTGAGTGTTTTTAAATTCCTCCCTCCCTTTTACCCCTTAATTTTCTGTTATTCCTGGGATGCCTGCTATATCTTCTACTGCGAGGACAGATACAAGCCACTGTTCAAAGTCTCTGCCATTTCCTCGTTTCGCATTATTAATTCCCCAGTCTCATCCTCTAAGGGTCTTTTGCTGCTCTCTTCCTATTCTATACTTGAATTTTTTTTTTTATAGTTCTTGCTATTTCACTCTCATATTCTAATTTCTCCCTCTGTTATTTGTTAGTCATCCTTTGCTAGTTTCTAAAGTTCTCCCAGTCTTCTGGCCTATCGCTAATCTTTGCAGCATTGTATATCTTTTCTTTCAATTTGATACCAGCCCTAACTTTCTTAGTTAGTCACAGATGGTGCATTCTTCTCATAGAGCCTTTTCTTCTTGATGGAATATATCTTTGTTGAGAGTTAGAAAATGTCTCCTTAAATATCTGCCACTGCTTATACCGACTTACCTTTTAACCTGTTTTCCCAGTCCGCTTTTGCCGACTCTGTCTTCCTACCTTTGTAATTGCTTTTATTTAAGACACAGGTTTCAGACCAGTTAGTCCTACTTCTCCACTTTTTTGCCATACAGATACAATTTTGTTTCTCCTTCAAATATTCACTCAGTTTCCTTTGGAACACTAATGTTGAATTTCTTTCCACCGCCCTATTAGCCAGCGCATTCCAAATCCTAACCACTTATTTTGTAAAAATGTTTTTCCTCATGCCACCTCTAACTCTTTTGCAAATCACCTCAAATTTGTAGCCTCTGGTTATCAACCTTTCAGCCATTGGAAACAGTTTATTTTCCTTTCCTCTACCTAAACCCTACATGGTTTTAAACATCTCTGTCAAATCTCCTCTTAGCCTTTCCTACTCCAAGGCAAACAAACGCAGCTTCTCCAATCTACACGTAACTGTCATCCTTCAACCATGGAATCATTTTACTCAACCTCTTCCGTACCCTCTCCAAAACCCTCCTATCCTTCCTAAAGATGTGTGGTTGTAAACACAATACGCCAACTGGGGCCGAACTAGTGTTTTATGTAGGTTTAGTGCAACTTCCTGGCTTTCGCATTCTGTGTCTCCATTTATAAAGCACGAGATCCTATGTGCTTTATTAATCACTTTGGTTAACCTGACTTGCCAGATTTAAAGATTTGTGCACAAACACCCCCAGCTCTCTCTGTTCTTGCACCCCCTTTAAAATGTTACCATTCAACTTTTTTTGCCCTTTGTCTTTCATGGGATGTGGGTGTCGCTGGCAAGGCCAGCATTTGTTGCCCATCCCTAATTTCCCTTGAACTGAGTGGCTTGCTAGGCCATTTCAGAGGGCAGTTAAAAATCAACTCCATTGCTTGTATTGTCTCTCCTCATTCTTCCTAACAAAATATATCGCCTCCCACTTTTCTGTGTTGAATTTCATCTGCCATGCGTCCACCCATTCCACCAATCTGTCTATGTCCTCTTAACTCTTCACTGTTTACTGCACAAGTTTCATGTCATCTGCAAATTTCAAAATTGTGTTCACGTCATTAATATATATCAAAAACATCAATGGTCCTTGTGCTGATCCCTCGAGGACACCACAGTTTACCCCTTTCCAGTTCGAAAAACAGCCATTCCCACAGCTCTGTTTTCTATTGCTAAGCCTGTAATTCTGTATCCAGGCTACTCCTATCCCTTTTATCCCATGAACTTCAAATTTCCAAAAAAGCCCATTATGAGATACTTTATCAAAATGCCTTTTGAATCTCCGTACGTATACACGATGTCAACTGCACTGCCCTAATCCTAATACCTTACCAAAAAGTCAATCAAGTTGCAAAAATAAAAACAGGAAATGTTGGAAATCTGCAGAGGATCTGTCCATAATGAGAAAAGGCAGGTTAAACTTTTCATCGGAACTGGACGTAGAGAAGTGAGACTCAAACAAAGGGAAGGAAAAGGATTGGAGATAATTCATGGAATTCCCTGACAAGGTTTTTGAGTTGTTGAAAAGAGGTTGTGGGCGGTCATCCAAGTGGAGTAATTTTAAAAAAAAGTAAAAGAACAAAAGGCAAATTTTAAAAAGGAATGAAATACAAACAGAACAACGATGGAGAGCATCTCCGTTGTCGTGGAAATGGCAGGCGAGCCCGAAAATCAGTAGCCCCGCCCCCAAACAGGGCACCTATCGTTTTCGCAGGAGCTTCAGTGGGGTCAGGTCGCGTCTCGTACATGAGTATTTTGCAGAGGCAGCTGCCCATAGAAATCAGCAGCTTTCTCCACTCGGGCATGGTTTTGGTGTGAGAGGGGCCTGAACTCCGACATATGCAGATCAGACCTGGTGTGAATGGGTGGACTTGTTTGGATAGCCACGGTACCCTTCTGGAGAGGTAAGGTACCCCTTTGGATATGGTCCCAGGACACCTTTTGGGGGGTGGGGTCATCTGCTCTTTGGGAGCAGCTAGGTGCCCTTAGGAATTTCTAAAATTAGGCACAGATGTGCATAAAAATGGCATAGGCTCATTGGAACTGTGAAGCTCGCTGGAAATGTCAAAAATAACTGTCAGGAGTGTCAAGGTGAATTGTCAAAGGGAGCTGTCAGGCTATCAAGACATATAAAACTCCTGTTCTTTAAATCTTAAAAAAAAAAACACCTTGCTGGAGTGTTTAAAAAAAATATTGCTTGCGATTTCATTCTGTCTGTTGACCTAAGCCTTAGGTCCACCGTTGGGTGTCTGCCATTTCACAATTTGATTGACAGCTCCAACTGGTTATGGGCACTTTGAAGTGGGACTATGAATTCCAATGCTTGATTTTAGAACGGATAATGCAATTGAATGAAATGTTTGTTGTTATAAGGGATAATGTAGTTGGAGGAAATAAATGTAGAAAATGCCTGTTTATAAACAAGTGTTTTTTTTCTAAAGAAAATACGTTTCTCGCCTGACCTTCCGTCCCAGGCCTGGTGAGAAATATGCAGCGTACCTGGTTCCCAAGGCATGTAGGGCAGCAGCACCAAGTAAAGTGAAGCCATGACCCCTTTTAATGCACTAGCTGCCGTAAACCAGGTAAGTTCAAAGATCCCTGTGTTTAAATCCACTTTAAGAAGCCAGGAAGAGGTAAGAGTATAAGGTAAGCGGGTGGGATAGGTGTGGGGGTGGGATGGATTGGGGGGGTGTTGTAGGATGGCCGGGGAGGGTCAGGTGGTCAGTCAGGGGGTAGTCAGGGGTTGGGGCAGTTAGTGGGGGGTATGGGAGGGTAGTCAGGGGAGTAGGAGGTATTCAGCAGGAGTTTCTGGAAGGTAGTTGAGGGGATGGGAGGGTGGACAGGGGGTGGGGGGGTTAGTTGGGGAGGTTGCGAGGGTAATCGAGGGGGTGGGGAGGGTCAGGAGCGTAGTCAAGAGGGTGAAAGGTAATCGGGAAGTTGGGGGAAGGGGGTGTCGAGGTAATCAAGGGGGTGGGGATACAGTTCTGGTGTTGTCAGGTGGTCAGGGTTGGGGTTTGCAGTGGGGGGGTCAGGGAGGGTCATTACCATAGTTACCCAGGAGAAAGAAGTGGTTTTAATTTTTCTAAATTTTCCTGGTAACTATTCTGCTAAGAGGGTCAGAATCATCTGAATTCTGGCGATTTATTCGGAGTATCGGATGGTTCCCAATGCAGGGTAATTGCCCAGTGGAAGTTTAAACTCCCTGGGCAATCCCTGTGCAGTCCTTGCATGGGATCTTCCAGGGAGGTCTCCCAGTGCATCTTCTGGCCTGCCTCTGGGGTACAACCAGAAGTTCTGGGCCATTGTTTACCCAGGTTGAGGAGAATGATGGGGAAAATATAAATAAGGTAATTGTATAACGCTGATGGAATTCCTCACGTGATATTCATTTGATTGGGATTGGTTTGAAAATTCTGTATTATAATTTTAGGATGACTATGATTAGTCTGTGGCTTTGGTTAATATTTGCTCGAAACCCTGGGATTCTAGTGCAGGCTGATATAATGAGGTCCATCAATTCACTCAGCATGGAAGCCTTTGGCACAATGAAGGATCATTTCAGCTGTCTAAATAAGCAGGTGTTCAACAATCTGCTTCCAAGTTCGCACATGCTAACCTACAAAACTTAAAAAAAAATTGATGAGCAAAGCTTCAATAAGGCAAATAATTCAAACAAAAAATATGCAACTAAAAAGAAAAAATTCACCTCCCAGCCACAGAATGATTTAGATACAGTACATTTGACACACAAGCCCCAGTTACTGGCCGGTCTTCTTGAGGCATGTCCAGTGGGAGATTTTCTGCTGGAGTTTTGGTAAGGGGTCACTGTGGAATCGGTCATGTGTGCCATGTATAACTTAGACAATTAGGCACTTGCTGGGCTGTTGCTTTCAGAATTCTTTTTTGAACACTCAGGTGACCTGAGCCTCGGGTTTACACACGCTGCTGAATGGTTCCTCTAGAACTGGCATCTTCTGACTTCCAGTTCTCCATTTCAACAGCACACACAGGAGCTGGAAAGTTAAAACCCATGCAAAAAGCAGGTGGTTGGCACTACAATGGAGAGAGCTTTACTTTACCTTTCAATGGTGTGGCAAAAGATTTTATATCTGAGGCACCTTGTGATGAGGGTTCTCCCTCCCTGTATATTCTCTCAGATTGGGTCCATGTCCGTCTCTCAAGCTCAATACTAATAGTGCCTGTGGCACCTGATCTCTCAGTAAAATTGTGTTCAAACATAACTGTTGTGCCTGAGATGCTGCCTGACTCTTCAGTGCATGAGAAGCAAACCAGCTCACCTGCTCGCTGTAGCAAATCAGAGGATTATACAAACCTCACAACTGCATGAGATTTTCACTTTCTTGTAAAACAGGCACTAGTATCTTAGAGGGTGGAATCATGTACAGTTACAGTTAGTAAAATTATTCCAATGAATATTTTATTAACACTGGATACGACTGGAAAGTTTATTAAAATCTGCTTTAACTGGTGTCCCGGACTTCAAAAATCTAAAACGGTCATCCAGACCACACTTCCCCAACTATGATAATGAAATTAATTACTTAATGGTAAAAGTAAGTAGAGTTTTTTTTTTAAATTCATTCACGGGATGTGGGTTTCACTGGCTGGGCCAGCGTTTATTGTCCAGCCCTAGCTCCCCTTGAGAAGGTGGTGGTGAGCTGCCTTCTTGAACCGCTGCAGTCCATGTGGTGTAGGCACACCCGCATTGCTGTTGGGGAGGGAGTTCCAGGATTTTGACCCAGTGGCAGTGAAGGAACGGCCGATATATTTCCAAGTCAGGATGGTGAGTGACTTGGAGGGGAGCTTCTAGGTGATGGTGTTCCCATGTATCTGCTGCCCTTGTCCTTCTAGATGGTAGTGGTCGTGGGTTTGGAAGGTGTTGTCGAAGAAGCCTTGGTGAATTCCTACAGTGCATCTTGTAGATGGTACACACTGCTGCTACTGTGCGTCAGTGGTGGAGGGAATGAATGTTTGTGGGTGTGGTGCCAATTAAGTAGGCTACTTTGTCCTAGATGGTGTCAAGCTTCTTGAGTGTTGTGGGAGCTGCACTCATCCAGGCAAGTGGAGAGTATTCCATCACACTCCTGACTTGTGCCTTGTAGATGGTGGACAAGCTTTGAGGAGTCAGGACTAATTGCTAAACTAATAATGAAATTCATGGTCTAATTGAATTAATTAAATGTGGTGACTAATTTAGTTATTATATTTAATGAATAATGTAATTAATTCTTAAACCTAGACTTCCATTGAGATAAAAACCAGCCTCCCATACATGGGTTCCACCTCACACAGATCATAATGTATACTCAAGTCAACGGACACAGAAGTCCAACACAAATCATCTAAAAAGCTGCACTCCATCCTTCAGACCCACAAAGACAAGAAACTATCTCACAATAAATCAGGAATTTACAGCATATCATGTGTTGTGGGCTCCTCTACACTGGGGAAACAGGCCGCAGCCTACACACTAGACTCAAGTAACACCAAAACTGCTTCAAACACAGTGAATGGGTCAAATCAGCTATTGCCAAACACGCTCAACTTAATAACCAGCACATCCAATGGACCAACTCAGAATTTATCTCATTTGTCTCACACTGGCACACAAGACATGTCAGGGAGACTATGGAGATTGACCAACACCACAGCAACCTTCTCATCAATGACATCTGGCTACCTTTACTCAAGAAACACACTACCATCCATCCTGCACAGTCAACCAATCAACAGCAAGAATGTTAACATGTACTGACCTATTATGAACACAATAGCCTGACCAATCAGCAGTAATATCCCACCCATATTCCAAACCGCGACTATATATAACCATCATCTGTTCCAGTCATTCCTCCAGATGACAGGCAACATATGCTGCCTGAAATATTGAGACCTAGAAGTTCTTCTAAGGAACTCTCTTCAGGTAGCAACTGCTCATTTCAGAGCAATGTTTTTGTGGGGTAGCTGTAAAATTGTCTTACTCACTGTTACCAATGAAGTATTCTGTTAGCATATTGCCTAAAATCTAACAAAATGTTATCAATAGTTCCAAGCAAAAGATGACTGGGCAGAATTTTCCCGTTGGCGTGCGGGTTGGGTCCCGTATGTCTGCGCGTACAATGACACGCGGTGACATTGGCCGAGCGTCCCGACGTCACCGCGCGCCATCGCGATATCTCATTGGGCAGGCGCATGATGATGTCCGACGCGCACCCGCCATTAATTAACAGGCCACTTAAGGCCCTTGACTCACCAACTGATGTCAATTTTTCAGGGCCCATGCAATCTTTGGGTCGGCGCATGAGCGCAACGGGCAGGACACATTTGCAATAACCTCATCCACGGGCAGGATAAGAGGTCTCAGTGTGCACAGTCAAGTATTTATTTTTGAAAGTTTTTGAAACTTGCCTGTGTGATCTACAGTACTTCAAAACGCATCCCAGCTGCTTTTTCTGGACTCTTAACCTTCAGGTCAGCACTCTGCACTGAGGAATCTTTTCTGGGCCTACATGTTTCAGGAAGCCTTCCCTTAGCCTGGCTATGGGAGCTGAACTGTCCACTAGAGGCAGCTCCTCTGAGGAGGAAGGGAGGGCTAGAAGGGGGAGGAGGCCAGGTATCCACATTCAGCCTCCAGAGGAGCCACCTTTGGGAGGACAGGCGCAGGCACAAGGGGCGCAGGGCCAAGAGGTTGTCCAAGGCGGAAGGGGCCGCAGAAGATGGCACTATCCTGCTGCCAGGGTTTACAGGCGGTGAAGCAGCTACCTCAATATGTCTGAGGTGCAGTGCCGAAGGAGGCTCCAACTCTCAAGGGAGACAGTCAACTATATCTGTCAGATGATTGGCTCTGAGATCTCAGCGAACTGTGTGGGTGGACACCCCATGCCAGTGGCTCTGAGAGTCACAGCTGCCCTCAATGTCTATGCCTCAGGCTCCTTCCAGGGCTCGGTGGGTGATCTTTGCGGTGTCTCCCAATCAGCTGTCCACACTTGTGTCAAGCAGGTTACAGACGCTCTGTTCAGACGGGCAATGACCTTCATCCACTTCCATTGGGACCAGGCCAGTCAGACACAGTGAGCCAGAGGCTTCGTGGCCATTGCTGGCTTCCCCCATGTCCAGGGTGCTATAGACTGTACACGTGTGGCCATCAAGGCACCAGCAGGTGAGCCCGGTGCCTTCACCAACAGGAAGGGCTCCCACTCCATGAACGTGCAGATAGTGTGTGATCACAGGATGCTGATTCTACAAGTCTATGCAAGGTACCCAGGCAGCTCCCACGACGCCTACATCCTCAGACACTCCCAGGTGCCGGGGCTCTTCAGTGCTCCAGCCCGGCTGGATGGATGGCTGCTGGGTGACAAGGGCTATCCCCTCAGAAGGTGGCTCATGATGCCTCTCCGCCATCCAAGAACAGAAGCTGAGCAGCAGTACAATAGGAGCCACGGCACCACAAGGGCTGTGGTGGAGAGAACCATCGGTCTTCTCAAGATGCCCTTCCGATGCCTGGACCACTCAGGTACTCCCCAGATCGTGCGTCGGTGATAATGGTTGCATGCTGCACTCTCCACAATCTTGTGCTGGAAAGGGGGGACGCTGTGGACGATGAAGATGTAGACGGAGTGGCTGCGGCTGCACACGATGAGTCCAGCAGTGAGTCCGAGGATGAGCACGCACAGGGAAATGCTGAGGGGGTAGACGCTGACCCGGGCATACTCCAGGGAGACAGGGACACCCGGGAGGCTTTAATCCAACAAACCTTCAGCTAGCCCACCACAGATGGACCTCCAGGACAAGCCTGGGCTGTAGGCTTGATACTCGACACCCAAGTGCAAAATCTGCCTGGTTAGGAACAGTCACTAAGAGCCTTGTTAATAAAGCTGAATGTCCAATAAAGCACTCATTACAGTTTTGGAATCCATATACATGCAGAAGAAAAGAGGCTCCCTCAGCCATGGTGACACATCTGAATTTAATATGTCAAGCAAACCAACTTATTCCAAAAAAAAGTCAATAGTGTTACAAATCAAAACAAATCATAAGGACCTCATCTCGGGCCAACACAAAGGCACCAATGAGACACCCGTGGGGTGCCTAAGGTGCCTTATGTTTACGTTTCCGGGTGCTACGTCTTGGTGCTGTCCCCTCGCTGGGAGTGGTATCTGAGCCAGCCTGCTCACTCTGCTGTCCTGTTGGCCTCGATGACCTTGGCGGTCGTCCTCTTGCCCGTGGAGCCTGTGCTGGACCCGCCTGGGAGGGAGCTGCCAGTTCCACAGCTGGCATCTCACCAGTCGCCACCCTCATCCGGAGTGCCCTGAGAGGTGCCCACAGAGACGCCAGGCAGCTGCTGCGCCGACGCGAGGTCGCTTCTGACCTCCCTGCTCACCGTGGATGGATGGGCACCGAGCTGGGAAAGTCGATGCCCACACCATCTCCCACACTGGCACTGACCAGCTGAGGTCAATGCCGATGTGAGGGCTTGCTGGTCAGAGCGCAACCCCAGGAAGCCCTGATGGGTCTCCTGGAGGACACTCTCCACAAGAGTCGCCACTCTCTCCATGGAGGACGCATGGCGCTCGGACATGAGGCTCATTGCTTCGGCGATTGTCCATGTAGACTCCTCCACCACGGAGACCAAGCCAAGCATAGCCTCATGTATCTCCCGCACACCCGGCCGAATTTCCTGTACCTGATCTGCTGGCCTACCCTCCGGACTGGCCTGCTGACCAACAGCCCTCTGGTGAGCCCTTCCTCCTGCCATTGTGAGCAGCCTTGCAAAGGCTGCCAGCGCTTCTGATAAACAGGCCGCCGGATTGCCGTTGGACCCGGCAGACAGTGCACTCCCGTCGCTACCTGCCCACTCCCGCTGTCCTCGGGGGTCGCGCATGACGTTGGGTGGGCCTTAATCGGCCCGCCTACGTAAAATGGCGGCGCGGACCCAATCGCGGGCGGCTATTGGGTCCTCACCCTCCCACGCCCGCTCCTGCCCCACACCCCCACCACCACCTCCCCCTCCCCCCCGCACCAACCAGAAAATTCAGCCGACTGACTTGAAATGTTGGCTAGAATTCAATGGAGCCTTTGGGGACAATCTTGGATGTGGGAAAACAGGTGAAGTTGTGTGGGTAGGTGTCGGGTTCATGCTTCTTTTCTTCTCTCTGCCATTCCATTTTGCCAATGGTGGGAAAGAAGTCAGGTGGCCTACCTGCCTGGAGCCCAATCGAGCCACTTAAGTGGCAAATTAATGGCCTCTTCCTGCTTCTGGCATTTTACTAGTGGTTGGGCAGGGGGTGGGCGTGCGGGGGTGCTCTGCCATGTGGGGATTTGGCCAGGTAAAGCCTTGCTGCTGCCCAGTAGGGTCTGGAGGGGATGGGGGGGCTCCTTTGGGCACCATTTAGCCCATGAAGTGGACCCCTGGCATCAATGGCCACAGCTGTGACATTGATACTGCTTTCCCCCAGAAACACACCAAACCCCCCACCTCACCTGGGTCTGCTTAAATGGCCCCAGTGCCCCTAAACCCCACTTACCTTATTTTGTGGACGCATGTCTGTCAATGTGCAGTCTTCCTCTAGGTGTAGCCCAAAGCAATGGCCACCATTAATGGAGGTGCTGCTGCAGTGCCAGCTCTCCGATTGGGCTGGCAGCTCTTGTTGGCTGGCACCATTAATAGAGACCACAGTCCCGCTACTTAAATGGCTACCACCAGTAAAATGCCCTTCCCTCCCTCCACCCCCTCACTACCCAAGGCCACCATGCATCTCAATAGTGAAGATACCCCTGCCTTCACTCCACCATTGAGATCTCTGCTGCCTCTGGGAAGCCTTGGCCATTTGCACTGTTTCTCTTTCCTCCAATGCTGCCTGACCTTCCGGCAATTTCTGGTTTTTAGTTCAGATTTCCAGCATCTGCAGTATCTTGCTTTTGTCTCGATTAATGAGTGACACCAAAGCTGAGAAATCGATCTTGCATCAAAAGCTGACAAAGTGGGTGGCAGGCTCACAATACAAACCCAAAGGTGAAGGCCCAACATTTGCTGTAAGTTGGGTCTTGGGCCTCATCTAGATAATAACATCGTCCCGCAAACGCCCACCAGGAGACCTGATACAGCCCTAGAAAACTCACCCAGTTTAACACAGAGCCAGCCCACAGGTAAGCCTTGGGAGAGGGGTAGCAAACGGGAGAGGGGATGTATCGAAACCTGCAGTGGCTCACAATATTCCTGTTGAACCCAAGGGGACCCTGCTGCTCCTCCTGACTCCACAGCAAAAAACTAAAAACTTATCTATTCTTCAGCAACCTCTCGCAGTTTCTTTAAGGGCCACTGATTAGGTGATTGCAGACCTGCAGTAAACACAGGAGGCCAATTACGGTGCATGTTCTGCACAGTTTTGCCAAATTGAGATCCCAGGACTGGTGTTATCAGGATTAATCTCCACACTGCACACCCGCTCCCCCTCCCCACACCAGCTCTGCTTTATATGGAGCCATGGTTTAGTGTCTAGACTACTCTCCTTGCTTAAGTGACAAACTGCTTGCAATTAATCCAAGGCATTTTTCTGGGTGTGTGTGTGTGTGTGGTCCCATTCGCACAAGTGCTGTGGTATTATAAAGATCAGCTTATAGGAACTGAGTTGGCATCATCGATGTTGCCTTTGATAGTATTTGATAATATTTTGATGTGGTTTGTGTAATCTTGATGTTGGCGTCAATTTGATTTTTGAGGCTTAGGTTTTTACAGCTGGTTGTGATATTGTAAGTTGAATAAATTATAATTGTGTATATAATTTTATTGTATGTTTTTATAATACATTAACCTGAATAGGTTGGTTTTTAGCATCTGCATCAAACTTACAACAAAGTTGAAATGTTGCATTCATTTCACCGCTATCAAAAAAATGTTGTTTCTCCCACAGTATGGGGAATCCAACATAGACTAATGGAGTATCTGTGTAAATAAGTACCATATATAGGCTATCTTGACAGGTATGTTATATTTTAATTGTCTGCGTTTTAATGGCCTTCTTACATCTTTTAAGTAGCTGACTCTCCTTTCCACTGCGTGCCTCAGGCTAAAGTTTTAAATTATGGAAAATCAAATCTTCTCGGCAAACCCCTTTACAATGCATGAAGTCCCTGAGAAAAGGGCTTTGGAAGCAGCCCATGACAACAGAAGTTGGGCATCATGCAGGCTGAGGTTGACAACTGGCAGGCACAATGGCACAAGTGCCAGCTAAGGGCCATCCTTGATCCTCAATGGCACCTCCATGACCAGACTTCCCCACCAGCAACATCTTGAGGGTCACCATTAACCAGAGGCTGAATGAAACACGGCATATCAACACTCTGGCCAAAAGAGCAGTGCAGCAAAATGGAGCTCAGCTCCTGACTCCTCAAGGCATCTCCACTATCTACAAAGCTGAAATCAGGAGTGTAATGGAATACTCACCACTAGGTTGGATTAATCCAGCCACAACAACACTCCAAACCTTGGCACCATCCTGGGCAAAGCTGACCGCTTGATTGCCATCCCTCTTCACCCCTCAAGATCCTGCCCTCCTCTACCTGAGTACTGGGGCTGTAGTAAGTAGAGTTAACAACATGCACCAAAACAACCCACCATGCTTACTTCAACAGCACCTCCCTCTCTTTGACTGCTATCATGAAGAAGGCCCAGAGCAGCAATATTGTGGGAATCCTGCAACCCTCAAGTTCTTCTCCAATTCACACACAATCCTGACTCTGGCATGCTTTCACCGTTCCAATATCTATGGTTCAAATTCCTGGAATTCTCCACCTGACACCATCATGGCAGCACCATCATAACAAGAACTGCAGCAATTAGTCACCACCACCTTCTTAGCGCAATTAGGCACGGGTAATAAATATCTCCTTATGAATGTTTCCCACACCCAAAAAATAAATTTAAAGAAAGAGAACAGATTTATGTAATTCAACTAAATTTAATTGTAGATGAAGACTAAGGTAAATCATGGAGAAGATTGTGTCAGCCTGTTTGAATTGCTAAAATCAAATCTAACATAAGTCAGGTACACTGGACTCACAAGTTATGGAGTGGGAGCAAAATTAATAACATGTCTTGTTTTTATTAATAGGTTTTTAGTACTATATGACCACTGAAGCTGATTAATTTTCTGTCACACTTCTGCATGGTGGATCAAAGAATTAGTTGGACAGAAAGTGTATCTTCCATCTGTGAATGTCCTGGAATTATGGCACTGTTTGTTGTCATGGGAAGTGCAGCTAAAATATTTGTTGAAAATATGCTAGACTGTTCCCTGACTTGACTTGTTAGTAAGAATTAAGAAGTTGAAAGCGGTTGGAGGAGTCAGGCTGGATGATAGCGTTCTGACGGTCCTCAGGGGATGGGACAGGTGCTGTATTTTTAACAGCTCACGGCACTCTGGGGTGGTTCCTGTAGACTAGAATTAAGCCAATCAAGTCCCTGCATGGAGGTCTTGTGGCACAGTGGGTAGCGTCCCTACCTCTGGGTCAGAAGCTCTGAGTTCAAGTCCCACTTGATGGCTGCGGAATGTTCATAATGTGGCCAAACAGGTCGATTACCAGAATGTAAATCCTTCCAATACACCTGATGGCAGGTGATAAGAGCTGGAGAGTTTCCTGGTCAGCCATACTGCAATAGGCAACGGCAAACCACTGCAGCACTTTGCCAAGCATAATCATGGACCAATCCAATGGAAGTCTATGATTGCCAATGCCCTCTTAGGGCATGGTACCTGAAGGAAGAGGAGGATTGCCTGTATGCTATGGCAATAGCAAGTTGCATTTATATAGCTTCTTTAAGATATAAAAATATCTTGAGATGGTTCACAGTGGTTTAATGACAAAAAATGAATGTCAAGGCAAAGGAGACATTAAGAGGGGTGACCAAAAGCTTGGTCAAAGAGGTAAGGTTAAAAGAGGAGAGGTAGAGATGCAGATGGATTTACGAAGGGGATAGCAGAATGTGGGATCTAGGCGGCTAAAGCATGGCTGCTTATTCTGAGGGGATGAGAAAGAAGCCAGAGTCAAAGGAGTTTTTGGGAGGTGAATTTGCAGCATGAGTAGGTTACAAGTAGCAACACAAGTTGTTTTATTTCAATAAGGTCAACTGAGGAAAGACTTGCTCATTTAAATAGATTGTAAAGAGAGGCATGAATGTTTTAGTTGCTTTATGGGAACAATGTGGAGTGTCAATCCTGACTGCTTCTTTTTCCCTCGTTGGCCCAAGGGCATTGAGGCCAATTGTCATGCCCTCATTGCTGCTGCGGTGCTAATCAGCTAACTCAGCACAGACCAAGGATCAAGTCTGGCCCCTTTTTTGGTCCAAAGGGACTATCAATTTATATTCAGCTTTCAGTTTCTTTAAAAATTGCTCTCAATTGTTTTTTTAAAACATTTGCCCCAAAGGACAAACATTCACTGCATTGACTGAATTTATTTATTACTTTTTTTATTTTTTTTTAAGCTCCACAATTTAAGAAATGCTCTCAATGGAACTGATATCTCTCTCCTTGTTTAACATGTCACTGGAGATCAGTCAACAACCACCCCTGATTGGATAGTAGTGCTGTAACAGTTCATAACAATGTGCGTATACTTTGCAGCTGGCTTTGTCTTTTTGAATCATTATTCCTGGTTGTATTTCAGGAACATTGTACATCCCACCTGGTTCATTTTCACAACCTTTTCCTTGCAGTAAAGACAGTTTTGGAGCCCACTAACCTTTAATTCAAAAATAATGCAAGTATTTCCCACCTCAGAAATCCAATGCAAACAAAAGGTAAGGTTAACTTTTTCAGATGCTAATTTCCAGTCGTTTTGGTTTTATCATTATCTTTTATGATAAAAACCAACCTTTTATTGCCTGGCATATTTTTGGCTTCATCTCATTGTGCCAGGTTCTGCAGTCGGCAGCAATGAGATGGCACTTGCCGCTGACCTTGAAGAGCAATCTCCATGAATGTCACCTTTCCATGCGTTACTTTCAT
Source organism: Cetorhinus maximus (assembly GCF_964194155.1). Lineage (NCBI taxonomy): Eukaryota > Metazoa > Chordata > Chondrichthyes > Lamniformes > Cetorhinidae > Cetorhinus > Cetorhinus maximus. Next base: position 98,714,607 of record NC_135896.1, read on the forward strand.
TCAAAGACCAGCTATCGGGGATCTCTGGCTTCTAGCAACAACATAGTCATCAAGCAGGTTAAGCAACTAATCGCACTGAAGAATTCTCAGACAGTTAGCAAGGAAGTAGCAAGCAGATTTTTTATCATTCACTTTTTTTAGTTTTGCAGAAAAAGAAATAGAGTAAGACACGAACATGGAATGAAGGGAAAAACTGAAATATCATCAAATTAAATATTTTAATATTTTTAATTATTTTTCATGGAATGAAGAAATTTGACATTTTACAAATATAAAATTGCTTTTTCAAGGTCAGAGAGGTTGTTCAGCAGAAATTATGAACTTAGTACACCATTAAAAACATTTATGACTTGTTTGACAAAGTGTAACTTTTTCAGAGGTCTTACACTGGTATTACAGTTTAAAAATTAGAAGTTCAAGTCAATTCAGTGATTTCCATGTAAGAACTTCAATAGCACAGCCTGCATAAGAACAAGGATAGCAACTTCTGGATTCTGGATCACGCATGGTATGTGTGCCAGAAGTTGGTGTCCGCTTTACAGTGTAATAACAGTGAAAGCTTTAAGTTTCACCAACATTACAACTGCAAAATTAGTGCCAGTCGCACAGAGCAGACTCGAGGTGTACCATGACTCCAGAGGGAACCCAAATGAGGCCCCCTAGTAGAAGGTAGTCTTACATCAAATGGGTTTGATATCATAGAATCATACAACACAGAAGGAGAAGAGCTATCCTATTACTCTGACTGTGCTGATCTTTCCCCATAGACCTGCAATGTTTTTCTTCTCAAATGCTCTTTTGAAAGTTACCAATGAATCTGCTTCCAACACCCGTTCAGGCAGGACATTCCAGATCATAACAACTCACTTTAGAAAGAAAATTCTCCTCATCTCTTCCTTTGTTCTGTTGCCAATTGTCTTTAACCTGTGCTTCTAGCTACTGACCCTTCCACTATTGGAAACAATTTCTCCCTATCTACTCTATTTAAATGCTTTATAATTTTGAACGCTTCTACTAAATCTCCCTTTAACCTTCTCGGCTCTAAGGAGAGCAATCCTATCATCTCCAAACTCCCTACATAACTAAAACCCCTCATCCCTAGTACCATTCTAGTAAATTTCCTCTGCAACTCTCCTAAGCCTTTAATATAGTAGTGCATTGGAGCATTTGGCAGTGTAAGATCTGCTTTTTAAATAAATGTTTGTGGAGTTCAATTATTCAAACCTACCAGATAATAATAACTGATATAACAATTTAGGAAGTGAGACATTCCTGACTGCTCAATCTGAACAGTTAAATTCTAAGCAAAAACAAAAATACCTGGAAAAACTCAGCAGGTCTGGCAGCATCTGCGGAGAGGAACACAGTTAACATTTCGAGTCCGTATGACTCTTCAACAGAACTAAGGAAAAATAGGTGAAATATAAAGCTGATTTAAGGGGGGTGGGACAAGTAGAGCTGGATAGAGGGTCAGTGATAGGTGGAGATAACCAAAAGATGTCTCAGACAAAAGGACAAAGAGGTGTTGAAGGTGGTGATATTATCTAAAGGGATGTGTTAATTAAGGGTAGAAAGCAGGATGAGCAAGGTACAGATAGCCCTAGTGGGGGTGGGGTGGGGGGAAGGAATCAAAAAAGGCTAAAAAGTCGAGATAAAACAATGGATGGAAATACATTTAAAAATAATGGAAATAGGTGGGAAAAGAAAAATCTATATAAATTATTGGAAAAAACAAAAAAGGAGGGGGAAAATCGGAAAGGGGGTGAGGATGGAGGAGAGAGTTCATGATCTAAAATTGTTGTATTATTCAGTCCGGAAGGCTGTAAAGTGCCTAGTTGGAAGATGAGGTGCTGTTCCTCCAGTTTGCATTGAGCTTCACTGGAACAATGCAGCAAGCCAAGGACAGACATGTGGGCATGAGAGCAGGGTGGAGTGTTGAAATGACAAGCAACAGGGAGGTCTGGGTAATGCTTGCGGACAGACCGAAGATGTTCTGCAAAGCAGTCACCCAGTCTGCGTTTGGTCTCTCCAATGTAGAGGAAACCGCATTGGGAGCAACGAATGCAGTAGACCAAATTGAAGGAAGTGCAAGTGAAATGCTGCTTCACTTGGAAGGAGTGTTTGGGCCCTTTGATGGTGAGGAGAGGGAAAGTAAAGGGGCAGGTGTTGCACCTTCTGCGGTTGCATGGGAAGGTGCCTTGGGAGGAGGTGCCTTGGGAGGGGGTTGAGATGTAGGGGGTGATGGCGGAGTGGACCAGGGTGTCCAGGAGGGAACGATCCCTGCGGAATGCCGCCGGGGGGGGTGAAGGGAAGATGTGTTTGGTGGTGGCATCATGCTGGAGTTGGCGGAAATGGCGGAGGATGATCCTTTGAATGTGGAGGCTGGTGGGGTGATAAGTGTGGACAAGGGGGACCCTATCATGTTTCTGGGAGGGAGAAGAAGGTGTGAGGGTGGATGCGCCACCCACGGTGGTTGACAGGGCCCTCAGCCGTGTCCGGCCCATCTCCCGCATGTGAGAAGCCACCTAGCCCTCTTTTTGTTTGAAGAAACTGTTTTCTCCAGACTACAGACAGAAGAAGTTTGGGCGTGGATTATATTCAGGAGTTCCAATCTATTATTTTTGCCAGTATTTCTTCAATTAGTTGTGTAGTTAACAAACTCTTTACGTACGTTTTGTAGAAAACCACTTTTCGGAGCTTCACTTCACATTAGCTTCACACTTTTCAAGCAACTAATGAGTTATTTAAAAGAAAAGTGAGACATTTTTCAGGTTCAGCTGTTTACTCACGTGAAGGGAAGGACAAATCAGTGCTAATGATGAAAGTCAGTATATATGGGGCATGTACACTCTGCTTCATATAAATGTGTGTAACCCTCACCCAAATATTCCTATACCACTGCAGTTCAACCCAGTCCCAGCTTTGTGGCAAGACCTACTAGCAACTTTGATTTTGGTTCTACAACCAGCCCTCAACTTAACATCCTCCCATTAAAGTCCTCGATGGAACCATTCCCCCTGTGACGACTCCCAATGAGACACCAGTTGAAAACCCACAGACTGAAATGAATTATGGTTGATTTATTGGCCGTTTATTTCTGTATGCGAGTCCTTTGCTGGTTCCATTCATTCCTTTATTTCTGAAATTAGCCCTTGTAAATCAATTTGTTCTCTTCAAATTAAGAGTGATTGACTTATCAATGAGCTTGCATCTCAGAAGGCGGTCATTCTTAAATGGAGAGGACAGCCATAAATGCTTCAGATATCATAATAAACATTTCATTAGTTGTACCACCACAAGGAAAATATAGGCCCTATGTGTCAATTGAATATTTGATTTGCCAATTAAATTCTGCAGAAAGACATTATCTTTAAAGGGCAGCTGAGTCCTAATTAAAACTGTGGATGAGCTGAAAGGTCACTTACCATTACTGTCAATTTTTATTTGTGTCTAACTGAATAAAATTGCTGTCATTGGGCAGCACTATGCCCACCTCAGGTTATCCAGAGGACACCATTGTACAAAGTGCTCCTGATGTAAGCACGCGTTGTGTTGGATCTAACTGGCAACAATTTCTGGAGCTCGTGTTGCATGATTACAATCACCGATTTAGATTTTTGCATAAACAAAAAAAAATGACTTAGCGTAGAAGAATTTTCTTCCATCACTCAATAAGGTGGTGGCGACCTAATTTTCAAATATTGCCAGCACTGTAACCCCACTCCAGAGACTTGAGCACATAATCTAGGTTGACACTTCAGTGCCGTATGGAGGGAGTGCCACAATGCCAGAGGTCCTGTCTTTTGAATGAGGCATTAAACCAAGGCGCTATCTGCCCTCAGGTTTTTGTAAAAGATCCCATGGCACAATTCAAAGAAGAACCAGGGAGTTCTCCCTGGCATCCTGGTCCAATGTTCATCCCTCAACCAGCACTTAAACAAAAAAAAGCAGCTGATCATTCTTTCATTGCTGTGTGTGAGAGTTTGCTGTGTGGAAATTAGGTACTGGCATTTTCAACATTAAAACAGTGACTTCAATTCAAAAGTCTTTTATTGGCTACAAGGTGCTTTTGAATATTTTGAGATTATGAAAGATGTTTTATATATATATTTGTTTCATAGTACAGGACTTGAGTATTGCTGAAAAAAGAGACATGCTATCAAAGCTTTTCGTCTTGCACTCATCAGGACAGCTCACAAGAATTTTCTTGTGAAAAATGGAAGCTGTTTCATGCTTTTATTATGCAGTAGCAACACGAGTGGTATTCTCCACTAACAGGGTGCTGCCATCAAGCCAAAGAGGTGTTCCGCCTATCACACAAATGAGCAATATTGAATATGAATTTCAGTGCCGGTGTGGTGCCAGGTATATAGGCCACACATCCCAACAATTGGTGGATCTTATCAAACAGCATGTCCCTTTGGCTGTTCATAACAGGTAAAGTACTGACCTTACCCCACCAGCCTGTGCTTACAAAACTCAAAGCATCCAGTGTCCAACAATATTGGATGTGATTCCACGATTGGACAACGCCTGTTAAACAATCCTGATTGTGCGAAGAATTACACTGAAAACCAATTTAAGATAGTCAGTCAGGCTCACAGTGTGGCTTATTTATGCATGCTAGAAGCCACATTTTTCACACACAGGGCCCTGTGCTTTGCGGACAAAAGGAATATGTTCACACATTGTGCTTTTTTCCCTGGTTCATTCCCCATGGGCAATGCCTTGACCAATCAGAGTTGACCTGTCCAGCTTGAATTTGAATAAAGCTGGGCAGTTGACTGTTCCATGCTGCATTCTCCATGGCAATGCCTCCACCAATCAGAGTCCACTGACCAACCAATCAGTGCTCTCTTATGCAGTATAAATGGTTGTTCCCCCGTTACTGTTGGAAAAGTGCTGTGAGCTGTCCTGATGAGTGCAAGATGAAAAGCTTTGACAGCATGTCTCTTTTTTCAGCAATATATTTCAAATATAAATGTACATGTATGCAAGTATTTTCTAAGCAGTAAGGATGCAGATATTGTAGTTCATGTACAGTTATTATTCACCAAAAAGATTACTAATTTAACCCAAGCTGGTAGATTTTCCAGAGCATTCACTTCCTCATAATGTTGATTAAATGTATGAGGTGTTCAGATGCCAAGCGGACTGCCTGAGAATGCTTCACACTGCAATGGAGTTCTGTATGCAATGTCAAGCCTCGGCAGTGAGATAGGGTATCCCTCAAAGGATGTTATGCCCCTTAACCACAGTACCTTCCCAGAGTCAGGTCAGGACCTGGCCTGACTCCAGACATCAGCTGGTTTTGCATCAATGTAATGGTGATAATTTATCTTGTTGTTTAGATAATTGGGTATGTATGGCAACTTTACAAATAGCTTCATCATGAATTTTAAAAATTGTGGGAATATCAGTTGAGTTCAGTTTCTCTCCTATTACATAATCAGAGAAAAGTTTTACAATAGTTTATGAGTGAAGTGAATTCATCAAATTCTGAATCATTGGCTTTTAGAAAAGATAAACCAGGACAAAACTATCAGTCACTTGGGCAATGTGGATGAAGTAAGGAAAGCTAGCATAGATTTGTTAAGGGAAAATCATGTTTAGCTAATTCTCTTGAGTTTTTTGATGAGATAGCCATAGAGATCTACAGCACAGTGGCCTTCGGCCCATCGAGTCTGTGCCGGTCAAACAAGTACCTAACTATTCCAATCCCATTTTCCAGCATTAGGCCCATTGCCTTGTGTGCCATGGCATCGCAAGTGCACATCCAAATATTTCTTAAATGTTATGAGGGTTTCTGCCTCTACCACCCTTTCAGGCAGTGAGCTCCAGATTCCCACCACCCTCTGGGTGAAAACATTCTTCCTTACATCCCCTCCAAACCTCCTGCCCCTTACCTTAAATCTATACCCCCTGATTATTGATCCCTCCACCAAGGGGAAAAGTTCCTTCCTGTCTACACAATCTATGCCCCTCATAATTTTATACACCTCAATAAGTCCCCCCTCAATCTCCTCTGCTCCAAGGAAAATAACCCCAGTCTATCCAATCTCTCCTCATAACTAAAACTCTCCAGCCCAGGCAACATCTAGTAAATCTCCTCTGCACTGTCTCTAGTGCAATCACATCCTTCCTATAATGTGGATTCCAGGACTGCATGCAAAACTCTAGCTGTGGCCTAACCAGCGTTTTATACAGTTCCAGCATAACCTCCCTGCTCTTATATTCTATGCCTCAGCTAATAAAGGCAAGTATCCCATATGCCTTCTTAACCACCTTATCTGCCTGTCCCGCTATCTTAAGGGAGCTGCACAAAAGGTCCCCCTGATCCTCGGTACTTCCCAGGGCACTACTATTCATCGTGTATTCCCGTGCCTTGTTTGTCCTGAAGAGAGAGGGTTGATAATATTGTTGATGTGATGTACATGGACTTCCAAAAAGCATTTGATAAAGTGTCGCACAACAGGGCTGACAACAAAGTGAAAGCTCATGGAGATAAGGAACAGTGACAGCATTGGATGCAAAACTGGCAGACAGGAAAGGGAGAGAAGTGGTGAATGGTTGTTTTTCAGACTGGAGGAAGTTTTACAATGATGTTCCCAGAGGTCAGTACTAGGACCACTGCTTTTCTTGATCGACATTAATCATCTAGACTTTAATGTGCAGGGCACAATTTCAAAATCTGTTGATGACACCAAACCTGGAAGTATTGTGAACTGTGAGGAGGATAGTGATGGACTTCAAGAGGACATAGGCAGGCTGGCAGTATGTGTGGACACATGGAAGATGAAATTGAACGCAGAGAAGAATGTAGTGAGACACTTTGGTAGGTAAAATGAGCAGAGGCAATATAAAATAAAGAATACATTTCTAAAGGGTTGCAGGAACATAGGGATCTGGGGGTACATGTGCACAAATCATTGAAGGTGATAGGGAAGGTTGAAAAAGTGGTTACCAGGGCATTTGGGATCCTGGGATTTCTAGATAGAGGCAAAAAAGGTTGTGGTGAACCTTTATAAAACTCTGGTTTGGTCTCAATTGGAAGATTTTGTGCAATTCTGGGCACCGCACTTTGGGAAGGAAGTGAAGGTGTTAGAGCGGGTGCAGAAAACATTTCTGAGAATGGTTCTAGAGACCAGGAACTTCAGTTACATAGATAGATTGGAGAATCTGGGGGTTTTCTCCTTTGAGAGTAGATTTGATATATGTGTTCAAAATCATGAGGGATCTGGACAGAGTAGATAGGGCAAAACTGTTCCCGTTGGCAGGTGGGTCAAGAACCAGAGGGCCCCGATTTAAGGTGCTGGCAAAAGAACCATCAGCAACATGAAGGAAATCTTTTTCATGTATTGTGTAGTTAGGATCTGGAATGCACTGCCTGAGAGTGTGTGGAGGCAGATTCAATCATGGCTTTCAAAAGGATATTGGATAATAATCTGAAGGTGAATGATTTGCGGGGCTATGGGGAATGGGCGAGGGAGTGGAACTAGCTAAGTTGCTCTTGAGGCGAGCTGGCACAGAAACAAAGGGCTGAATGGGCTTCTGTTCTGCAGTGATTTATAATTCTATGATCAGTGTTGGTATTTAACTAATATGTGGCAATATCAAGTCCAGGAAAGGAAATACAGGCTAAAGGCAAAAAACTGCGGATGCTGGAAATCCAAAACAAAAACAAAAATACCTGGAAACACTCAGCAGGTCTGGCAGCATCTGCGGAGAGGAACACAGTTAACGTTTCGAGTCCGTATGACTCTTCAATAGAACTAAGTAAAAATAGAAGAGGTGAAATATAAGCTGGTTTAAGTGGGGGGGGGAGGGCAATACAGGCAGTTGTCCTACTCCTGGAACGCTCAAAGCTTATATTAGGGTTTAAGATTCTTGAATCCTAGACCAATCCACATTTTTCTCAGCTAGCCACTTAGATGACATAACACATGTTTGCAAATATTATTCCTACTTTTCTATCAGTCTGTTATACTGACAGCATTTTCAAACAGTGCTGCCAAGCTGCAGGCACAATGGTAATGTTTACACAAGCACTACTGTTCTAATCAGATGGGAAGGTTGGAAAGAAATCTGTGAATATCTTATCACCTGTAGCAGTTAGTTCCTTAATCTAGAGCCAGCTCACAGCTATGGGGAATGTATCGAATCCTGAAGCCTATTGTCACTTCTGCAAAGGGTGATCTCTGTGCTCTCTGTTGTCTAGCAATCGTTGCAGACTGAATCGACATTGGTTACATGCAATGGCGCTTAAATTGTTTTTCCAACAATCAGAAGATTGTGTTTTTTTTCATTAAGTTCTAATTAAAAGTGAATCACATCTTTAGTGTTACCAAAACTGCTGAGCAACTACCCTCCCGTGTAGCTGTGAATGGGAAATTATACAGATTCAGTCATCATTCCTGGAAAGCCCTGTTTACCTGTTGAGATTAGAATGCGTCTTAAGAGAATTCTTTCTATAGATCAGTGTAAATTTTTTCAGTAAAGGCCAAAAGCACTTGCTGATTAGTTGCCCCTACCTAGTTGATTAATATTTTCAACTAGCGTAGTGCATGTAAAGAACATGTAGATAATAATGAACAGTAAAACATCTATGCTGATTTTGGTGATGGTCCTGATCTCTGTCACAGATGAAAACAGGGAATAAAGTTTCTAATGAACAGAAAAGCAATTCTGTGGTCATGGCAAGGTGTAGCTATTGCTCTGGTGTCACAGTACAAGCTATTTTGCTGCACCTTGTGATGGTAAACTGACCTTAATTCTAAAATAATTGACAGCTTGGATATGACATAATAATTGACAACGATGTCAAAAAGGTGCAGCCGTTTGAGCTGGTCCTTCTCAAAGGTAGCAGCTATGGAATTGACGGTATATGTTGAATATTTCACTCTCTGCTTTGCTCTTTTTCCTCCCTTCCCCTCGCTATTTCTAGCCCTGTAGACCTGTAGACAGATGCCAATAACTTGTGAAATAATGTGGAATGGCGCAAAGGTTGTTGACACAAATTCTTTTGAAAATAATTGAAATTGAAATGACAGGGTGTGGTGAGTAAATGGGAGAATGAGATTAAATTTATGTGGCTCATGTGGGGAAAGGTAACTCATGTTGATGGGTTAAATGGTCCATTTCAGTGCCGTCATGTTCTATGGGGTGAATTTACAGATCTTGTATTTTTTTTTCTTGGGATCAGAAAGTCACTGGCAAGGCCAGCATTTATTGCCCACCCCTAATTGCCCTTGAGAAGGTCGTGGTGAGCCATTACTATAGTCCATTTATTGTAGATACATCCACAGTACCGTTAGGGAAGGAGTCCCAGGGTTTTGACTCAGTGTCAGTGATAGCCTTAGGCTATCCCCTATTTATACGTGCTCAAAGACAATTAATATCTATCACCTCTTTCTCTGAACCCAAACAATGCATTTAACAAACATTAGCAAGGCAGCACAGCTGGCATGCATGAACAGCTTTTTCCTTTTCTTTTCTTTCTCTTCTTGGTGTCCCATGACTTCTTGAACTACTCAAGAGCGTTAGACCAAAGCCACCTTTGACAGTCTTTCTCCACTGCTTAACTGAACTGAGCTCTCCCAAAATCTCTTACTTTCTACCCTTTTTCAGGGATGGACCAAGATGGATTATTGACAAGATCTTATTGCCCTATAAAGATTTCCTTTATTACAAGATTCCCAATGGTATATTGAGTTCTTTGTTTAAACCATGAGGTAACAGGCCACCCTAATGTTATCCACCTACACATATCCTCTGTCCTTGATCTCTACATCAGATTTCCTTATCTCACCTCAAGCTGTTCCCCCTAATCAGCTTCATCCTCCCAAAAAACATTCCATCTAAGGCCTTCAAATGAACTTTCAGAAGGTTCATTATTCATGTTGACCTATTAATTATTTAAACCCAAAGCTATTCCTAAGTTCTTTTAAAGAGTTGTTCATAATAGTTATTCAGCCCAGGATCCTGTACTTCTTATCGGGCTATTGAACCATGGTGATTCACTAAAATAATAGCTATTCCTTAATTTTACATGCCAGCAAACATCTTAGTCACGCAAACTTAAATGCACAGCTTTGTAGTATGAGTATCTATTTACACATTTTCACAGCTATGACCCCTTTCCAGGCTGAGTACTATTATCTAAGAATAATCATTCCATTCGTTCTTGCTTCTAGTACAAACCAATTCCAAGTAGTATCCAGGAGGATGAAACATTCAGCACTGACCTGTTCTTTTACCTATTTCAGACTGACTACTGAATATGTTTATTCAAAGTATATTTTTAATTTCTAACAAGGGGACCTGAAAAGGTCTCTCATTTACATATGTATGGGCCCTAATGCCTGTTTTAAGCAGCTGCCTGGGACGTCCAAAAAACGAGGCTGACAAATGTAGCACTGGCTGGGACACTGGCTCAGGTTGGGGATAAGGTCCTCCCACTGCTTCGTTGGTTATTGTTGGTCCCACTTTACGCCTGAAAAGCAATCGTACGAATTTCTGTTATTGTGTAAAACTGAAGGAATGAGTGGGCTGGTGAGCGGAATGCTGTGAGGACAAGGTGTGGGGATGGCGGGGCAGCAGTGGGAGAGAGAGATGAATCAGACCCATGCACGGGGAGAAATGGAGAGAGAGAGAGAGAGAGAGAAGTTCAGGCAGAACAAGGAAGAAATTTAGGTGTAAATAGAAACGGAGTCACCTAGGTTTCAGAACCTAGATTGCCAAAGATTGTTGCTTAGATGAGGGTCCACAGGCTGGAGTTTAAATACCCTTGTCACAAAAGAACCAATGCAAGTAGCCCTGCAGTATTCTACAGGGGAGCCTATAAATCCGATAGGGTTTGTGAATAATTATAGTAGTGATTAAGATCTCTCTCAATTTTCCAAACATGAAAAAAATAAATAGAATGTTTATTTATATGTAGCCGAAAAACTAGATGCCTTTTATCTCTCCTTTGCATTCATGCATGCAGTAGCTGTTGAAATGTTAATACTTGTCATCTCTTCAAGAACTCTAAGTTTGCTGTTTTTACACTGGGAAAATTGTTTATGCAACTGTGGAAATCAGCCGTGATATTCTCAGGCTCTTTTTAGAGGGGCCAAGGTTACAACTGAGATATGTTCAGCTCTGGTTTCTCAATGTTTATGTCTCTCATTCCTCGTTCATTGCCTCAGCTGCACTGTCTATCAACACCTTAATTTTTCTCTGTTGTGCTGTAAGTAGAAAAGCATTGAGTGAAATTTTGTAGGGCCACATTTTTAGTACAAATACAAACAAGCCAGACAACGTTGCTATAATCCATTACTTCGTATAAATACGCAGTGTAAACTAAACAAGAATCATCTTTCCAATGCACAACAGGAATATGTCAATGTGTCTTAAAGACACTAAAGATCTTCATTTAAATTATTTATTAGAATTTCCTAGGCAATTTTTCTCCTCTTTTTCTAATCTGAAATTGATGGTGTCTCACTGGGATACGTTATCATTGCTCTGCAATATCTCACCAAGTCTCTGCATGTTTCTCATGTTAGAGTCTCAGTGGGAAGGTTTTTTTATTCAGCTATGTGGGAGAGCACAGTGATTCTATTCCTGTTCTCACCCATCACCCCAAGGAGGGACAGACTTGCATTGGAAGCAGTTCAGAAAAGGTTCACAAGTAAGGTTGCCAACTGTGGCTGGACATATTCCGGGAGTCATTGGTGGAAGCGGTGTCATGGAAAGCCAGAGGCATGTTGGAAGCAAGTCTGGGAATGCTTGAAAATACCAACACATTCCCAGGGCATCACCTCTGTCTGAAATTCTCCCTGCCTGAAGAAGTTAAGATGAGAAGTACACATTATTCTGATGACAAGCCCCCTCCCCTTATTTTGGGCTGTAGTGTCTAAAGGAGGATCTCACCAGTAAACTCCCAGCTCCAGTTCCCACTGCCCCCCGGAGCAATTAAAACTCCCCTCCCCTGAGGTTTGTCGTAACCAATCACAGCCGCAGCACTACATCGCACTTTCCACTTGGAAACAGCCAAGCCAAACAGCGGCCATTCGGTAAACTCTGAGGGCACAGCCTCAGACCCCACACATGAGCACCTGCAGTGTCAGCTATCTGCATTAAAGATGGTGCAGACCAAACATACACAGATGAAAGAGAAAAGTTCTGCCTCGGCAAGTCCGGGTCAGCCTGCCTGTTCCCTTCGCCACTGGGGTTGCAAAATCTCCCAGGCGGCCTTCTTTGGTCATCAGGAGGTTAATGCCGATTCCTGGAGACCCTGGCCGTTCTGGGAGGGTTGGCAACCCTATTTACTGGGCTGATTGCTGGGGTGAGGGATTTGTCTCATGAGGAAAGGTTGAGCCGGTTGGGCCTATACCCATTGGAGTTCAGAAGAATGGGAGGTGATCTTACTGAAAACATACGAGATTCTCAGGGGTCTTGACAGGGTCGATGCTGAGAAAATGTCTCCCCTCATGGGGTAATCTGGAACTGAGGGCACGGTTTATAAATAAGGGGCCTTCCCTTTAAGACTGAGGTGGGGAGGAATTTATTTTCTCAGAGGGTTGTTAGTCTTTGCAATTCTCTTCCAGAGAGAGCGAAGGCTGGGTCATTGTATATATTAAAGACTGAGTTGGACAGACTTGTGATCGACAATGGAGTCAGGAGTTATGGGGATAGGCAGGAAAGTGGAGTTAAGGCCACAATCAGATCCGCTGTGACCTTATTTAATGGCAGAGCAGACTCGAGGGGCTGAATGGCCTACTCCTGCTCCTATGTTCTTATCACGGAGACTCCAAAAATGTCCCCATCCTCAATTATGTGGCTGCCCAGCAGAACAATGCATAAGACAAGGCTGAAGCAATCATCTTCAGCCAGAAGTGCCAAGTGAATGATCCACCTCAGCCTCCTTCTGACAGGCCTAACATCACAGATGTCAGTCTTCAGCCAATTTGATTCACTCTGCATGATGTAAAGAAACAGCTGAAGGCACCGGATACAGAAATGGCTATGGGCCCTGACAACATCCTGGTAGTAGTACTGAAGACTTGTGCTCCAGAACTAGCCATGCCGTTAAGCAAGTTGTTGCAGTATACCTATAACACAGACATCTACCAGAGAATGTGGATAATTGCTCAGGTATGTCCTGTACACAAAAAGTAGGGCAAATCCAATCTGGTCAATTACCAGCCCATCAGTCTACTCTCCATCATCAGCAAAGTGATGGAAGGGGTCTCAACCGTGCTATCAAGCAGCACTTACTCAGCAATAACCTACTCATGACACTCAGTTTGGTTCTGCCAGGGTCACTCAGCTCCTGACCTCATGACTTGGTTCAAACATGGAAAAAAGAGCTGAACTCCAGAGGTGAGGTGAGAGTGACTGCCCTTTTCATCAAGGCAGCATTTGACCGAGTGTGGCATCAAGGAGCCCGAGCAAAACTGGAGTCAATGGGAATCAGGGGGAAAACTCTCCACTGGTTGGAGTCACACCTAGCACAAAGGAAGATAATTGTGGTTGTTGAAAGCCAATCATCTCAGACCCAGGACATTGCTGCAGGAGTTCCTTAGGGAGTGTTCTAGGCATTGCCCTGCTTCATCAATGCCCTTCCATCCATCATCATGTCAAAGGTAGAGATTTTCATTGATGATTGCACAATGTTGAGCATAATTCACAACTTCTCAATTACTGGGGAATTCCAGGCCCTCATTCAACAAGGCCTGGACAACAGTTAGGTTTGGACCAATAAGTGGCAAGTTCCATATGAGTGCCAGGCAATGACTATCTGTAACAGGAGAGAATCTAATCATCACCCCTTGACGTTCAACAGCATTACAAATGCTGAATCACCCACCAACAACATCCTGGGGGTCATCATTTAGCAGAAACTTAACTGGACCAGCCATATAAACACTGTGGATAAAAGAGCAAGTCAGAGACATTCTGTGGTGAGTGTTTCACCTTCTGACTCTCTAAAGCCTGTCCACCATCTACAAGGCACAAGTCAGGAATGTGATGGAATATTCTCCAGTTGCCTGACTGAGTGCAACTCCAACAACACTCATGAAGCTTAACACCATCCAGGATAAAGCATGCCATTGATCACCTTGAACATTCACTCCCTCCACCACTAACAGACAGTGGCTACAAGATGCTCTGCAACAATTCACCAAGGCTCCTTCGACAGCACCTTCCAAACCCACAACCTCTACCACCGAGAAGGAGAGAGGCAGTAGATGCATGGGAACACCACCACATGCAAGTTCCCCTCCAAGCCGCATACCATCCTGATTTGGAGCTATATTGTCATTCCTTCACTATCACTGGGTCAAAATCCTGGAACTCCCTCCCTAACAGCACTGTGGGTGTATCTACACCACATGGACTGCAGTGATTCCAGAAAGTGACTCGCCAGCTTCTTCTCAAGGGCAACAAATGCTGGCACATTTGATGAATGAAAAATAATTATGGGGTACAGTGTAAGCTGCTGCACCTGGAAAGGAAGTTTCAGCAGAGCCGAGGCAAGGCATCAACCGGACAGGAATGGCCCAATGCTAAATTTGACTCCAAACATTGAGTTGCTCCTGCAGTGTCCCTGCATCTCACCAAAAGCAACATAGGCCAGGGTTTCCCGGTCGGTGAGCAGGGGGGCGGGGCCCACTCGCCGATGTGTAAAACGACGCGAGATGACACCGGGCGGAACTCCCGACGTCTCCGCGCCTCATTTCAATTTTCCGGTAGGCGGGGGCTCAGCCGAATCAGCTGTGCGCCCGCCAACCTGTCAACAGCCATTGACAAAGTAATTAACGTAATTAGTGGACCTGCCCGTCCAACCTTAAGGTTGGCGGGCAGGCCGGGAGCCCTGGCAGGAATTAGAAAAAGCATCAAACCTCATCCACGGGCGGGATGAGGCTCCATGTAGGTTTTTAAAAATTTAATAAAAGTGTAACTCAAAGTGATGGACATGTCCCAACTTGTGTGACAGTGTCACATGAGGGGACATGTCAGGGAATTTTTTTTTTTCTGTTTTTAGCATTTTTTAATGTGGATGTGTGAAAGAGCTCACTCTCAGCTCAGGGAATTCCATCCCCGCCCCCCCAGCCTGCACAGGGAGCGCATAGCACTTCCTTATGGACGTCACGCTGGGCGGGCCTTAATTGGCCTGCCCACGTAAAATGGCGGCATGCCCCCGATTTGCGCGCCCGCTCCTGAACTTCCCCCCCCCCAAACGGGGGGAATATTCTGCCCATGGAGTGTGGAATATTTTCAGGTGTCGAGGTTCTTGCTTGCCAGCTGGAGAGCCGGTGAGAGACCCGTGCTGCCACTTTTCGGGATGGCCTGCTGAACCATGCCCGCTGAACCATGCCCGCTGAACCATGCCCGCTGAACCATGCCCACTGAACCATGCCCGCTGAACAGACTGAGGATACAGGGTGGACCATTTAGGACTGAGATGAGGAGAAATTTCTTCACCCAGAGAGTGGTGAGCCTGTGGAATTCGCTACCACAGTAAGTAGTTGAGGCCAAAACATTGTATGTTTTCAAGAAGGAGTTAGATATAGCTCTTGGGGCGAAAGGGATCAAAGGATATGGGGAGAAAGTGGGAGCAGGCTATTGAGTTGGATGATCAGCCATGATCATAATGAATGGAGGAGCAGGCTCGAAGGGCCGAATGGCCTACTCCTGCTCCTAATTTCTATGTTTCTATACGTTAACCACATGCCAATCAGGCAATGGTGAGGCCAGCGTCAAGCCTTCCCTGGAAACAAGACTCCAAGGGGCAGATATCTCACCTCCAACGAGCTGCCGGCAAATCAGAGGTCGGCAGCTCCTGTGTTCAGCGGTGCCACTGGGAAGTCCATGGCTGCAGCTACAAGGATAAGCACTGGAGCTCCAGGATCATGGCGCGAGATAGGCCACAGCTAAGTAATGTTGGGGGCACAGGGGTGTCACAGGGAGAAGGGTCAGTAGTGAGGGCAGAGGGGTGGCTCTCAACTGCCCCCTACCCCACTTCCTGATGGCTTAATTGGTCCCTTGATCAGGCACAAAGTGCCTTTGTGGTGACGAGCTGGCTGCATGGTTTTTAGCTGCTGTGCCTGGTGACAAGCCCACCCACCACTGGCTTAATACCAGCAGCAGCAGGATGAGGGCCTTAAGTGGTCATTGACTGGCTGCTTAAGGGCCAGAATTGGTGGTGGGACGAGAAGGTCACCATGGGCCCTCCCATCCAGAATTTAATTCAGGGGAGGTGGGAAAGTGACAGAGTTCAGGTACGCTGCCATCCTGCCTAATTACATGCCCCCTCCAAGCTCACCACCAGCAACAGCACAAGATTCCCTGTCCTTTCTGGCTGTATATGTCTATTTCAGTTAGCGCGTGCTATAATTGTTATAAACAAACAATTTGAAAATCACTTTTTTGTCCCATTGGTGACAGTATTTATATGTGGATTCTGTATTTCTCTCATCAAGGCCACGGGTCAAATTTTCAAAGTGGGGCTGGGAATTTGACACCAGGATGAATTGCGGGTCCTGACACGGGCCTCAATTGTGTCGCTCTCGCAATAATATTTTTGAATGTTAAATGCCCTAATTTGGTAGGAGGGAGCTCGGTGCCCGATTAGTGGTGCTGAGTGCCTCCAGGAAGTGGGAGCTGCCTGCCCGGCACCAACGGCAAAAGTAGGCGGCAGCCATGTTGGGACTGCCACTGCTTTGCTGATTAGAGCAGGCAGTTCATCAGAAGGCCATCGAGGATAACTGATTGCTCAAGTGGCTGACCGGGCCAAACCAAGGTAATGCATTGGTGATTACCCAAAGGCACAATAACTTTCCTTGTCACAAATAAACTTTTCTTTTGGCCACATGGAAAACCCAACGTGCACCAGACTGCTCAGGTTCACCAAAAGAAATATTATAATTTAATTCCTGACCACGTGGACCCCTTAACAAGCTCCTAAAAGTATTAATTGACAGCGAGTGGATTTACGATACCCTAACCGCACCCACCCGCCCACCCTCACGCCCCCCACCCCATCTCCCCCCACCACCACCCCACAGCCCTTTGAAAATGACATACTGCCCCACATGCATCGGGATCACAAGACGACCTCCGGGAGGGTGATTTTCTAGTTGTGTCCAGATCGGTTCCCAATCCTGCAGCCATTTGAAAAGCCAACCCTCTAACTATTCTCTTATAACAGCCTCCCTGATTTAATGTTGTATAAAGTTGTAGATTTCTGTGACAAAAAGCATGTAAAAGAAATGGGATCCATTATAAACTGAAATGTGTCATTCTAACTTTATGTGGATCATTGGTGAGGTTGCACTAGACTATCATATGCAGTTCTCACCACCCTGCCTTCAAAGTGTTCTTGAAGATTCACGAATGAATTCAGGGCTTGACTTAAGGCTAAGAGAAACTCAACAAACTTAATTTCGTTAGGAGAATAAAAGTTTGAGATGAAACCGATCTGGGTTTTGAGAATGTAAGGAGTAATGGACAAGCAGGTTATTTAACTTGGACTATGGGTGTTGAACTCGAGGGCAAGCATAAAGTTAGCAAGCCTCTAGCAAGACTTGAAACTAGACGTATTCGTCTTTTCTCAGTGTGTAACTGATATGTAAGCTAGACCTCCAGTTTAAATAGGCAATGGAATGCTGCTTAATGTATTTAAGAAGAGTTGGTCAGGATTGGGATTGAGGGTTACACGGATAATTGCAGAGGGAGGTAATCAAATGCTGTGTAGATTATAATACTTCTTGGGCTGATGGCACCTTGAAATCATGCCAAAAAAGTAACTATGTGAGTATACAATGCAGAGTACAAGGTTCCATAGCTATTCTGGAGGTTTGCTCAACATGCCTATAAGGGAAGGGAAAGTTTGTAAAATCTTTCCCTCAGCAGATTAAAAGGATTGGGCCTGATCTGTGAGGAAGTGATCTGTGGAAGGGATGATTCTGATGACCATTTCTAATTCTGTGCTTTCTTAACCTCCTATGATGTAATTGGGACACTGGCCCTGAAATGACAAAATGACCGAACCTGGTAGGTCAAGAGAGCTGAGTAAACAGACACAATTAAAATGTTAGGTTCGTTGAAGATCCCAAAGTTGATAACTATCTCTGTTGATATCAGTTCAACCCATTCATTATGTTGGGCAGACCCAACCCAGCTTCTCCCACTGATATCAGCAGCGATAACAAGAAAAGAGAATTTTTGTCCTAATTGAAAAGTAGTATTTGAAAAGAGCACATTATTTTTTATTGAAAATAATGAAGTTGCATAAAATGCATTTATTTTCTTTTTGTTACTGCCTTAACAAGGTTCCATTGAAAATAAGTTTGACTTATGTATTGAGGGCATGTACAAGCTAATTGTAATTTCTACATACCAGACACCAGAATATTCATCATTACTTTAATTGTGATAGACTGTTGCTCACCATCCACTCATACCTTGATCTCTAAATCATATTTTTTTGTATTCTGTTTCAAAACCAAACCATATTTTGTTACGTTTGTTGAAGTAAAATTAAACAGGGAGCATTTGACGAAAAGCAAACATCTTTCAGATTCTAGGTTTTGTACACCACCTCAGATCAACTTCCAAGATCATATTCATACTCACCCATCATCTTGTGCAACCCCTCCCTCCCCCACCTATAATCTCAGGCACATTCGGCCATCTTAACACACACACATTCTCAGAATCCCATCCACTCCTGCCTATTACCCAACGTCAGCTCCAGCATACCAGGTACAAGGCTTCATTGCTTCACGCTCCATCAGCTGGCTAAACATGTTTAAATGTTTTTAAAATATTTTAGAAGCATCCTATCAGCCCCCCAGCCTGTGAAAATAAGAAAATTACAAGTGAAGTCATATGATGCCATCCACCTGCTCCAATGCGCTGTAGCAAGGACAAACTGGATGTTGGTTGATACCGGTGGTGACCCACATCTTGAGCCTTCATTCATAACTGTGTTAGCGCGGCTGGGGCTCATGTGGAACTGGGGAAATGCATCATTCTGACTGACACTAAGCTATTCTTCAACCTCCTTCCAGTGGCAGGTGAACAGCATCGTAAGCTGAGTTAACTTCTTCCTTAGATGGAAAAGGACAGCATCACAGGAACGTACCAAGAGCAATGAAAAAAGTGAAAGTAGATTGAGGAAATTAATGAATTTGTTCCTATGTCAGGGTAAAGGCCCAGAAATGAATGGCAGATTGTTTTTGTCTTTTGGTTGATTTTTAAAAAATAATTCTGTACAGATATTCAGTCTTAGCCTTTTGTTCTGCATCAGATCAGTAGTTTTCCACCAGTGTTAACTTCAACCTGAATAATGGTGAAAGTTTTGCAATGATCTGCACCCAGGGATAAAAATACTGCAATTGGGGGAAATACAATTTTTATCTGTAAAGCAATTTGCTCTATAGTTGTTTTAAGCATTGGAGCAGAATCATTTCAGTAGAAACGTTAGCTATATGTGTTTTTATTCAACATCCTTAAGATGATACTGGAAACAAGATATGAACAAACCACATATTTCCTTATTAGGCAGTTATTCTGCAAGATGTAAAACCTTGTGGGAGGCAATCTAAACCTTGTCAACCAAGCACTCACGATATACAGCTTGATCTAAGAATAATAGGCAGATTTTAAAATGAGTTGTGATTCCACGAAAGCACTTGCAACTTCTCCTTATTTGCAAGTCCTTTTGTGGGATTTGTGGTGAATGCAGCTATTTCAGTCAGGAAGAACAAAAACCTTGAGGGGGAATAAAAACGTTGTCAATCTGGAGATATTTATTAATTGGAACAAACATTACAGCTTTTCTTTTATTTGTACTGGAAAGTATTTTCTAAAACATCCTTGACTTGCAGTGTAATCACTTAAGAATGTTTACACTTTAAAAAAAACTTTCAAAAGAAGCTTTAAATTGAGAAAATAATATGAGTATTGATTAGGGACTCATTCAATATCTGCAGAACCATTCATCATAACAAACAATTATATGTATTATACACTGAATAGAATAGTTCAACCAGTGAAATACGCACTAAAATTTGGAGGAATTGTGCACAGGTGTCATATCCTATTAATGCATCCGATGACAGTATTAACCAAAGAATTAAATGTTTATCTTGATATCACAATGCGGAAAACTGAAATTTAAATACTGACAGAAAATCCCAGTTCTATATGGGGGGCCACTCAAGCTCTGGATGAAATCTTTACAGTCTGGCAATCTATATCACTCTTGTTCTAAGCACAAAATAATGCTTTCTCCAAATTAGGAATGACATTTCAAATCAAGACACGAAGGAAAGCATCCATGTCAAAACTGTCAACTCAGTGACAATGAGCATTTTTTGTGGCTTTGTAGTTTTGTTGTGCATGGGGTTGTACGTCCAACCCCCTGCAGAGATTTTACTTATTTTTTGCAATCATTTTATAAAGAAACTTTCCCCGATGGGAGACTTGGGTTCATAACCAAGGAACCCCTGTCCTTATATCAGCGTTCACTGAGTCTTAGTGACCTTAGCTTTGCTTATGGTCCACATTATTTTTCCTGACACCTTTGATAAAAACACAGGAACAGTCGTGTAGAGGTGTCTGTGCTGATAGTCAGCCTTTATTCAAATCAGATAAAAGATATATTTCCTTAGAAGCACTTACAGCGACTACACCCGCCATTAAGGAGGGCACTATTGAACATGTGGAAGACCACTTGGCACTTGTGTAATGCTTTGACTCAAGGACTTGAAAGTCAGAAACAACATCTACTTTTGAGCCACCCAATAATGTACCAATGGCCTAAAAATACAGCCCAGCAAGGAACCAAAAGATGACGATCCTTTAACCAACTTTTACCAACTTTTCTCCTTACAGAATTGAATCCTCGATGCTAATGAAGGGTTGAAAGCAGGTTTGATGGTTGTCACACTCATCTCCCTGGGAGATCTATAAACGTGTTGCAGATATCTAATGTGTCAAATGAAAGAATTTTTAACAATATCTCCTGTGCCCATATGACACTTTAGAAAAAAATGTCTCAGATTTGTAGGTAACTGCTGCCGCTATGAAAGCGAGCCATGAATACTGGACTATTTCTCATGCAAAGTATGAAAGTGGAGACCTGATTACATTATACATGAAACAACTCACAAGAGACACTGGTCTTGGCTGTGAAGTAACATTATGAATGTAAGATCAAGTAGGTTGGTGTAATGTCATTTAATCTTTGAGCAGGATTGTGTTATTGTAGTTGGCTGGCATAAATAATGATCTGTGGAAAAACAAATCCTATTAATGAAACCGACTTGGAAACTGTGCGGAATGAATATGCAAACATTTATTTACATAAACCCCCAGCAAGCTTAAATATAGCTGTTGCAATGTCAATTTTGAAAGTTCACAAAGTGTAAAATCTGATAGGTAAAAGAACCACTATGTGAACACGCCCCCACACTGACATCTGAATACCCGCGTTGCATAATTTAGTAATCTGTTTATGCATGACCTGGGACATGGATTGTTCAGTATTAATTTCCATTTGAAATTGATGGCCTTTTACCATCACTAAACCACCATCAATGTAATCTTTATAATTGTTTCACAGAATTGGCATAGTGTGAGAGCCCCGATGGATCAGTTGGTAGTTGTGCTGCCTTTATTGTACTGAACAGGACTGACTCAGAAGGTCCCAGATATAATTTCTGCTTTGTGTCGAGTCAGACAGTCTCTATCAGGGAAGTAATGAGAGTGCTTGTGTTCTCTTCAGCACCGGTGGGTTGGGGATGGATAAAAATCATCCAGGTTCCCTGCTACCGCTCACTATCTCTTTGTCTACAAAAAGCAGGACAAATCCAATCTGGCTAATTACCATCCCATCAGTCTACCCTTGATCATGAGTAAAGTGATGGTAGGTGTAGCAACAGTGTTATCAAGCAGCACTTACTCACCAACCAATAACCGGCACACCAACGCTCAGATTGGGTCCTGCCTCAGTACTTGGCTCTAGACTACATCACAACCTTGAGCCAAACATGGACAAAAGAGCTGACTTTCAGGGGTGAGGTGAGAGTGACCGTCCTTTACACCAAGGCAGCATTTGATGGAGTGTGGCATATAGGTCCCTGGGTAAAATTGAAATCAATGGAAATCAGGGCAAAATCTCTCCACTGGTTGGAGTCATACTTAGCACAAATGAAGATGGTTGTGGTTATTGGAAGCCAATCATCTCCGCCCTAGGACATCACTGCAGGAGTTCCTCAGGGTAGTGTCCTCGGCCCAACCATCTTCAACTGCTTCATCAATGACCTTCCCTCCATCACAAGGTCAGAAGTGGAGATGTCCGCTGATAATTTCACAATATTCGTACCATTCACAACTCCTCAGATACTGAAGCAGCCCGAGCTCACATGCACCACATAAGTGAAAGGCAAAGACCATCTCCAACAAGATACAGTTTAACCATCTCCCCTTGACATTCAACAGCATTACCAATCCCTCACCATCAGCACCCTGGATGTCATCATTGACCAGAAACTGAACTGGATCAGCCATATAAATAACGTGGCTACCAGAGCAAAACTGAGTACTCTGCTGAAAGTGGCTCACCTCCTGACTCCCCAAAGCACATCCAGCATCTGAAAGGCACAAGTCAGGAGTGTGATGGAATACTCTCCACTTGTCTGGATTCGTGCAGCTCCAACAATACTTGAAGCTTGACATCATCGATGACAAAGCAGCTGCTTGATTGGCACCCCATCCACCACCTTAACCAGTCACTCCTTCAACCACTGTGCACCGTGAAAGCGGTGAGTACCATGTACAAGATGCACAGCAGCAACTGCTAAGGATTCTCCGACAGGACCTGCTAGATCCTCAGCCTCCAACACCTAGAAGGACAAGGGCAGCAGACACATGGGAACACCACAACCTGGAAGTTCCCCTCCAAGTCACTCACCATCCTGACTTCGAAATGTATCGCCGTTCCTTCACTGTCGCTGGGTCAAAATCCTGGAACTCTCTTCCTAACAGCACTGTGGATGTACCTATACCACATGGACTGCAGAAGTACAATACAGTGGCTCATCACCATTTTCTCAAGGCAATTAGAGATGGGCAATAAATGCTGGCCTTGCCAATGATGCCTACATCCTGTGAATGAATTTAAAAGAAGTCTCATCAGTAGAAGTGTCTGGGATTTGATGTCAATAGTGTTTGGCTTGGTTTTGATGCTTCCACCAGTTTATAACATGGTTCACACTCATTGTCATGCCTCATACACGGGTGAGATACTTCAGACACCTGCAGAGTTCTACCCTAGAGTGAATCAACTTCTTCAGCTGAACAAAAGGGAGGAAAAATTAAAAATGTTAAAAAATTAACATAAACTGGAAAGATATGGCATGTAGAGTAGCACATCAGAATTGTTATCCCAATATGCCAATGTGCTCATAAACAACAAGCGAATCAGATTCTAGGCTAGGCTGCGCTGTTACTGTTGATGTTTTCTCTAAGAATGGGTACTTGTGTATCTTTCTCATGATGCAGGGAACGTCAGCATTATAACATCTCATTGCTTGGGTTTGACAAAACGGAGGCCATTGAAGCAAAGAAAGGCAGCGTTAAAAACCCCAAGAACAATAAATAACACCACATCAAATTTCAAATAGAGCTACGTGGATGTTGACCTATTTTCCATGGTTTGTCATTCAAAATATGCAACTTGTGCGAATAAACCATGAGAAAATGAAATTTAATGACCAAGCATCAGGAAGTCTTCAAAGGAACGGAAAGGCCCCTGCACCCACTAATTCATCCCAACGTCTCACCGACACTAACGTCAGCCAAGAAACTGCGGCTATTTGTGACTCCAATTGCTATATAAGCCAGTAAGCGAACTTGCTGATGCAAAATTCAGTGTCCCAGAAGACACAGTCTCTTCATTGGTGATGGCAGTGAAAGGGGATAGAGCATGTCTGTGCATTGATCAATGCCATTTAACAAAGGTGCCAAAGGCATTCACTATCCATCACAAATGTATTCACTTCAAATCATAGATGATGTTTTACCTCCAATAGTGAAAAGGAAACTATTCATAGCCATTGCAGATGATTTTTCAGAATCTCTACAGTTCATGTGGATTTTTCTAGAAAATGTTATTTGGCAACTTGAAAATTAGTAAGGGGCTACTGTCATGGAGGATGGCAGTGATGGGACAGATGAGCAGGGCCATCATTAGAAACAAGAAGTGCTTCGAAAGTCAGTCCAACAAAAACGGTAGCAACTGATCAAGGATAGAATGAAGAAAATTCTTCATTCGAGAGAAAGGAAGCTTATGTCTTCACTAATACAAGTTCAATTGTCTGTGCAACTGAAATAAGACATTTTTGCAGACATATGTAAAGAATTTCTACCTCACATTACTAGAAAAGTTGACAACAAGGTCAGTTGAACCATCATAGGAAAATGAAAAGGAGATCAAAACTAGCAAGAGAGTGTACACCTACCTGAAGCCGGAATGATGAAGATTTAGCAAACTATTGGATTAGATAAAGAGGTTAAGTTGTTGAGAATGGCAATTAGCAAAAGAAGGCCTGACACACAAGAGACTCCTTGTATTTCAACATTAAAGACAAACTAAGCAGATGGGATGGACTAATATTCAAGGTAGATTGAACAGTTACACAACTCCACATGACAGAAGAGATGAAGCTTAGAATTCATTCAAGCCACATCGGGACCCAAGATTGTCTTTAGAGAGCTAGAGAAGTTATTTGCTAGCCTTACATATTTAGCTATGAACAAAGACTTAAATATTTAGCTATGATATATGCAACCAGTTCTATGTCAAACAGCAAATGAAACCATTTATTAGGCACCAAGTACCAGAAGTGCCTGGGAGAAAATAGGGTAAGCTCTGTTTGAAGTTAATTGAAAAAGCAATTGATATGTTCCATTATTCTGATTTCTTTGATAAAATAAGTTATGGATAAGATTTTAAAAACTTGCACACCCTGGTATTCCACAAAGACTATTACTAATCACTATTTAACTCAAAGCAATTCCAACAATTCTGCAGCAGGGTGGGATACTTTGTACATTCGAGGTGTCAGCTGTGGCTCAGTTCATAGTACCTTCGCCTTTAAATCAGAAGGTTGTGGGTTCATGTCCCACTCCTGGAAACCAAGAACTGTGAATGTACTCGAAAGAGTTACATGCGATCTGTTGATAACTCAAAAGAGTTACTTTGTACATTCACTGATTGGGCAGTAAACTGGTGAAGTGGATCACCCACCAATTGTAGAATCTGCCCAATTTACATTGCCATTGATTTCTAAATTACCCCCTGTGAGCTCAGTCATGCCATTAGCTCAGCAATGCATCCACAGTCAAGGCTGTTATAGTTGCTAAAGCACTTCTAGAAAAAGCATAAAAGCATGCACATTTTTTGAACTGGTACATTATAGCAAGTGATATTGGAAAACTCAGTGGGTGAAAGCCTATTTGACCGATGAACCAGGACACTCTTTGCTAAAGCAAACTAACATCTGAGACCAAACTAGTAAATGATGCAAAGGAGAAGCTATGATCCAGATTTTACTTTTCATTGGGTTTAGCTCTAAGATGGTACCAAGACTGCATTTTAGCTGGTCCAAGTGACCCTACTGTGAATCCACCCACTTTTTCTGGGTCTGACCCCTTGTATGATTGTTGATGAGCTCCCATCATTATTTTCACTCTTTGTTAGTGGCTAATGTGTGGGTGGGAGGCAAATCCAGTGCAGGTGCAGCATTTAACTCACTGCAGCAGCAGGAGCAGCAGCCATGACATTCATCTTCAAAATAGAGAAGCTGAAGAAACTAAACAGGTCGTATTCCAGGGACAGAGACCCCAAGCTCATAGAATACTCTGGGAGTGGTACAGCCTGAAACAAAGGGAAGGAGCAAAGGTCTGCTTTGCACAGTGGACAGTAAACCAGCAAGGTGTACAGTACAGGCCTAGCTTATCAGGGCAGCAGAGAAAGTAAATGCCAATGACCTCACCAAGACTGAACATTAATAACTTTCCGTTAGTATGGTGAATGCATTAGAACTAGTGTCATCAAACTTTCTTTAGCCGCATATCACACCATCTTCTTTCTCTCAAGTCTCCACAAGGAAGCAAATGATTCTTCACAGCTTCTTCCTCGCAAGAAAATATTCCTCAACTCATATGCTCCATGTGCAAAGGATTTCAGTGATTTATTCAATCTCATATCTCTAATCAGTCACATTTAGGAATCTTCACTGATTCCTGGGTTTGTAATGAAAGTATAATCATTTTCATGATATTTTTCTGGTTTATTGTGAAGTGGGTTTATGGGGGTAAGTATAGTTGGGTCTGTATGTGATTTAATTATGTTTGGAGTCAAGTGGACTGCAAGTTTGAGATCATCAAAAGAAGCTAGGTGCTTGACATGCTAATGAGTAAACATGGATACTGGCTTAGCATGTAAGGTGTGAAGGGGAATTTGTATTTTTAGATAAATGAAGAGATTTGGATTTCAAAGGGATCTTAATCTGATTGCAACTAGCCAGATAAGCAAGGCTAAGAAATGTGTTTATTTTTCCCAAATGCTACTGACAATATATTGGCAACATGAAAGATTTTATATGATGAGGAAGATACACTTTCAAAGACATATGGAACAATAGAATTTACATTTTAAAAAGAGAAACATATATAAAGGAGAATGAAAGGCTATGTGTTAAAAGGCAAACTGAAGTTGGAGAAAAGCCATTTGGAATTCCACTGTCAAGTGGGTATTGTGTTAACTTGCTGAGTTGTTTTAAATCTAAAATCTATTTTGGACTGTTGCCTTAAAGGGAGTATAATTGGGGGTTCAGGTTAATTAGGAATTTTAGGAGTTATGATAGTAGTAAGTAATTGTAATCTTATATATGTACTTGAAATCATTTATATTTTGTTAATAAATATATTAATTTAATTTTTAAAAATCTTTAAAGCTCTTGGTGGACTTATTACTTCTGAAGTCAATGCACGCATCTCATAATAAATACAAATTGCAAAACCGTTGTGATAGCGCAACCAAGTTTCCCTTGTGGATTTGGTCCGCCTGGCACAGATCATCTGCCGCATCATAACAGGCTGGACTTTTAATAAATGATGCAGGCAGAGTGCTTTCCTACACTGGACCCTTCCCTTGAAGTAGCAGCATGTATACAATTTAAAAAAAAAGCATGCAGGGGGCATATGAAAGCTAACAGGGCCTTCGAGGAGAAAAACCTGCAACAACTGAACAGGCAAATGGAGGAAACTTGGAAAGATGGAGAGCTGATGAGGGAGTGGGGGGCTCAAAAGGGTTGGGGTGGAGGTGGATATGATAACCACAAATTTGTCAGGTAAAATCTTCACATCAAGTCTTATCAGAATCTGTCACTCAAATACAATCATTTGGCATAAGCATCTGTCAAGCTGTTTAGAAACTACTTTTAGCATTTTCCATTTAAGGCATCCAAGCAAGTTTCTCCACTTGAACTGGGAGCTCAGTTGGTTGCACTCTTGCCTCTCAGTCATAAGGTTTGGGGTTCAAGTCCCACAACAGGAGCTCAAAATGAAGGCTGATAATCTAGTGCAATGCTGAGGGAGTGCTGCGCTGCTGGAGTTGCTGTCTTTTGGATGAGATATTAAAACTAGTTCCCATCTGCTTGCTCAGATAGATGTGAAACAACTCATGGCACTATTTTGAAGAAGAGCAGGCAAGTTATCTGTAGTGTTCTGGCTAAAAAATTATCCCTCAATCAACACCACAAGAAAGCAGATTATCTAGTCATTACCGCAATGCTGTTTGTTAGAGTTAGCTGTGCACATATTGGCTGCTGTGTTTCCTACAGGACAACAGTAAGTACTCTTCAAAAGTATTTCATTTCCTGTAAAGTGTAATATAAAGGGTTAATAGCTATTATGCTAATAGCTAATATACATCATCAGTGATGTCAGAGCTCAAGCGAGCGATGGTCCTTGAAGGAGCCTCGGGCATTTCTATCCCTGTGCACAGTTATACATAGTTAATAAATATTTGAAAGTGCCTAGAGGCCCTGTTTCCAGCAGTCTATGTTAAACACATTCTGGGACTGTTTACGATGACACATCATGGTGGCAGCGGTAAACCTACCGAATACCATGGAGCCCCGGGGAAACTGACAATGGCGTGAAAGTGAAAGCCATGGAATACAAGACAGGCAGGGAATGACGGTGGCTGAGAATCGGAGGGAAAAGCTTCAATGGAGTTCCAAGACAGTCAACTAAAAGTAACAGATAATCATGGAGCAAGTCCCACCTCTATCCGAATCCTTTGGCCGCATGGATGGGCCCAACCAAACAGCACACTGGGAAAACTGGCATAGCAGATTCAGCGAGTATAGAACTGCTTCAGGGTTAGCACAGAAGCCTGGTAAAGAACAGGTCAGCACACTCCTCTATTTTATTGGCAGCAGCCCAGATGACATTTTAATAAGACAGGGTGTTAATGAGGACACAGCAACCTATGAAGAGATTTTTAAGACCTTCGATTTGTATTTCCATCTTTGGAAGAACACTGTTATAGACCAGGTGAGGTTTGACAGGCACACCCAGGAATCTGGAGAAAATATTGATTTTTTCATTAATGGCCTGTATCGATCAGCTGAAGGTTATGAGTATGAGACTCTAAAGGATGAACTCATCCTAGGCCACATTGTGGTGGGAGTGCTTGATGAAGCCTTATCTGATTTCCTGTAGTCCAGAGAGGATCTAGTGAGACAGACTGAGCTATGGAAGTAGAATTGAGTTTTAATGCGGGGTGATGGAGAACCTTGATGGAGTCAGAGCGCTGACTCAGTCCAGTTTGTGAGCAATAGAGACACCAGTGCACCCGCTAAAAAGCAAACCCGGAATGAAGAGGGGCGCGTCGCTGCCATTATCCAGTGCTCCTGTTATGACCCCATCAGCGAGAAAACACCATCAACGCGATGACTGTCCCGCCATAAACGCAGAGTGCCATTCCTGCAGCAGGCAGGGCCATTTTTAAGGGGTATGCCACAGCAGAAAGCTTTCAATTCCAGCTCAAGAAATTAGCGAGAGACCAGTCCGGTCAATCAGTGTCCAAGAAATACAAGATACGGACTAGCATGACGTGCCTTCCTCAGTCAATATTGCGAAGTTCAAGGGGAATTTTTGGAGGACAGTTAACATGGTTAATGGCCATGAGATGAATATTCAATTAGACACGAGAGCAGGCGTGTCAATTCTTTCTGATACCGAGCAGTGGCTGAACTCTCAGATTCTCCAGCCCTCTGCCATTGAGCTCCACGGTCCAGGGTGCATCCCACTGAAGGTGCGAGGACAGATGACTGCTATATTTCATGATACGGAAAGAGAAATTACAGAAATTCTTTATGTTATCCAAAGTCAGGAGTGCTCATTACTGAGCTGGACAGCCTGCTCAAATTTGCAAATTATTTACAAGTTGGAAGAGCTGAACAGACAGGACAAACCAGATAAATTCAACAGGGAATTCCCAAAACTATTCATAGGTCTGCTGAAGCTCCAAATGGCTTACCACATCACCTTAAATCCAAATGTCAATCCAGTGCGTTTGCTTACTTCACAAAAGGCCCCACACCCACTCTTGGAAAAGGTGACAAGAGATTGATCCAGGGGGCGATATCACCAGTAACACAACTGGTGCTCGGGCATGGTACCTGTATCCAAGTCGAATGGCGCATTGGTGTTGACCTCACACAGTTGAACAAGGCAGTTGAAAGGGAGATCCACTCTATGGCATCTGTCAACGAAAGCTTGGTCAAGCTCACGAGGAGCTCGGTTTTCACTAAACTGGATGCTAACAGCGGTTTCTAACAGCTCTTATTAGACAAGGAATCCAAATTGCTAACAACATTCATCACACCTTTCTGGAGGTATTGTCTCAATCGACTTCCATATGGAATGGCCTAAGCACCTGAGATCTTTCAACTTTCCTTGGCTGGCATTTTGGAAGGGCTGGAAGGAGTCATCTGTCATATGGATGATATTGTCATTCATGGATCCACCACTTTGGAGCATGACTCCGAGTGTGAATAGTGTTACAATGTTTACAGCCGTGGGCCTTACACTCAATCATAAATGTGCTTTCTCTAATCCACAATCAGCTTCAGAGGCCATATTGTTTGCACATCTGGCGTTAATGCAGATCCCCAGAAAAATGCAGCCATCAAGGATTTCCCATGGCACCTTAACGTCACAGAGCTTCAGTGTTTCAAGGGCATGGTCAATCAGTTGGCTAAATTCCTGCCCAATCTTGCACACATCAACAAACCATTACGACAAATCCTCAAGCAGGCCCGGTGTTGGGATGAACACCAACAGAGGGTGTTTCACACAATCAAAGACAAACTCACGTCCAGGGAAACACTGGCCCCATTATGAACCCAACCTACCCATCATACTCGCAGCTGACATATTGTCCATTGGCCTAGGGGACGTATTGTTCCAAATTCAGCCAGACGGCTCTCACAGACCGGTATATAATGTCTCGAGGCACTGACTGATACAAAGAAGCAGTAAGCTGTCATTGGAAAAAAGGCCCTGGCAGTCACCCTGGATTGCAAAAGGTTTTTGGATTACATCCTGTGACTAAGTTTACCATCCAGACAGATCATAGGCCATTAGCCACGCTGCTTAACACTAAAGAATTAGTGAAGATGCCACCTTGCATTCAAAGGTTTCGATTACCACTCATGAGGTTTGATGCTACTCCTGAATATGCCCCAGGTAAAGACCAAATCACAGCTGATGCTTTCTCCCACATTCCTGTAGGGAAGCCTTCACCAAATGATGTACACTTTGTTGAGGGCTTGGAGTCCTAACATCTCCTTGCCCACCAAGATCCTCACGGCGACCATCAGAAACGAGAAGAAATTCAAGCAGCCCAGGAAGCTGATGCCGAGTGTGAACGGATATGGGAGCAGTGCGGACTGCATATGTTCCCGGCAATTGTATACTGAAGCAATACTCCAAACAGTGACGACACCTTAGTCTTATGAATGACTTGTTGGTCTACAGTGCCCGAATTGTCATTCCCACGGTCCTCAGGCTAGACATTCTCCAACAGTTACACCCGGGACCTGGGTATCACCAAGTGCAGGGTTAGGGCTCTCAATTCGGTCTGGGGACCAAGCATCTCCAAAGCTATTGAAGCCATGATTTCCAATTGTACTACTTGTGCCATCCATAGACAAGGTCGCAAGGAACCACTGATGCAGTCCCCCCTCCCATCCTGACTATGGGAATGCTTCAGGATGGACTTTTTTGTTTTCAAGGATAAAACCTCCCTTATCATTGTGGATTATTACTCTCGGTGGATCGATGTCAAATGGCTGCACGAACCCACCTTGGCAGCCGTTAAGGTTATGCTCAAGGAATTCTTTGCATGGCATCCCTGACTTGGTTGTCTATGACAACGGTCCACTGTTTGCCAATGACTGCTTCAAAAGCTTCACTGAGACATACGGCTGTGTCCACCTTGCCCAGTTACCCACAGGCCAATGAGAAGGCTGAAAGAGGGATTGTACGGTCAAATCCTTGTTGAAGAAAAATAATGACATCAACCTGGCCTTACTGAGTTACCGGTCTACACCACTGCAAAATGGTCTGGCTCCATCAGGACTCTTAATGGTCAGGAAATTACACACACAGCTCCCGAGTCTCCTACATACCAACAGAGATAGAAAATATGCAGGAAAAAGAGGACCACTATCGTGAGAACCAGGCTGCGACAAACAACCATCGCCACAAAGCCCAGGATCTAACAGCACTCTTGCCATGGGAGTCCGTTTGGGTCTGAGGCCATGACTGGCCAAGCCAAGTTTTGAGTCATCCATTCATCCACACTCCCACCTTGTGCACAGTGACCATGGCATCTTCAGACAGAACAGACCTGCACTGGTATCCACCAATAGATGGCCTTTATAGGATTGGGTTAACTACCCAGACAACCAAGAATACTACCTGACCAACATGATGATACTTCATAATGTGCTTGAGACTTCTGGTGGTTGTGAAAAGCTCTATCTAAATGCAAGTCCTGCTTTTTATATTTCCTTCCATTTGAGCCTCGGCAACATCAAAAAGCTGCTACCATTGGAACTTGTACTTTCTTCACACGTAATTAGCTTATTTAGTGCATTATTGTTTTCCCCTCAGCCACGAATCAGTTAGTGAGCGACACCTACCCATGAGGGATTAGTTGCTGTTAGTTGACGTCGGATTTCTTAGTGAGGCACAGAGCATTGGTGTTGAGGAAGATAATCAGATTGTTGCAAAGGGATCAGCTGTAGCTCTCCAGAGGATCTGAATACATCGATCCTTGGCTGAGGAGTCATGGGACCTGAATCTCAGAAGTCCTGCAATGAAAAGAGAGTAGCTTCCAGAAAGTCCAGCCCATTGTGAGGCTGTCAGTGAAGAGTCCAGGCTTGTGTGAGTCCAAGCTTGTGTGGGGTCACATGGAGGGGTCCATTAACTACAAGCACTGCATCATGTTGGATGTCCACAGTTGAGTCAAAAGTGCTGGGAAGCTTCAGGGCATTGGCAGCAGATGGCACATAAGCAGAGGATGGGTAGTCATTGCTGCAGGCATGGCAGCATACATACTGTTGCTGAAGGTCTTGGCAGTGATCTGTGAGTTGATCATGATATCTCCAATACTTCGCAACCCATTGGGCCTGGAATCCAGACAAATCTCTCTGAGGGCTTCAGAAATCTGAGTGGTACCACTTGGTCTGCTTTCTTGTTAATCAGTGACCCAGTATTAATGGATTGGCAATTGGAGACATGCATAAATGTGCTGCCTCTAAAGACTGCTCAAGGTGTG
Source organism: Cetorhinus maximus (assembly GCF_964194155.1). Classification (NCBI taxonomy): domain Eukaryota; kingdom Metazoa; phylum Chordata; class Chondrichthyes; order Lamniformes; family Cetorhinidae; genus Cetorhinus; species Cetorhinus maximus. The sequence goes on from NC_135896.1 coordinate 98,747,530, forward strand.
TGCCCATTTGTCAGCTCCTCAATGCTTGAACAGTTGGTGAAAACAACCTGGGCAAGGGTGACCATGCCATTGCTGATGAAATGCAACCTTGGGCAGGTCTCTCTCTGGGACTTTGGGTGTATCAGGGAGAGAGCCATCTAAGGCCTTAAAGGCTTTTATGGCAAAAGATCAGCCTTCCACCTCTGAACCTCTCACCCTAAGGTCGCACTGAGAAGGAATAGGAGGTTCCGGGTAAAAGATAAAATTAATACAGGACATGTAATAGTAGAAAGAGTCACATTAGAAAGCACATTATACATTGTTATCCAGTTTGAACAATGTGATAGGATAGAATGATGAGATGGCAGTTCTCATCCTAAGGAGAAGTAAATAGAGAGGGTCACGTGTTAGTGTTATTGAGACTTAATTTTTATGGAAAATCCCAATGTAATATCTGTGCCTAGACTGGGTAGAGAATCATGTTACAGAATGTTGTTCCTTATTACAAGCTTCTATATTTGTCTAGCAGCTGCCATGAATTCCTTATTGTTCTCTTGGTTTTCATGGTTTTGGAAGCTTCAGGCTGCTGAGCTCTCTACTCTTGGTCCTGCTTGTCTTCCTCCACCTTTATAAGATGAAGACCCTTTCCAATGGTGAGATTGTAAAGGACACAGCAAGCCACAATGAAATTATAGTGGATCACAACTCTCAACAATTCGATTAGTCCAAATATCAAATTGAGCCTACAGAATATCACTATCCTCATGACCCGCCCTGTGCCTCACTGCATGAAGTTGTCCAGGTGTTCTGAGGTTTTGCAGTTGGGTTGTAAAGGGTAGCTGTTGTCCCTGAATATCAACCTGATCCCTGACCTCAGCCAGTGAATGGCCTGGGATACTTGACTTCCTTAAAATGAAAGCTATGTGGCAGCTATTTGGTTGGCAGGTATTGATACGCATAATGATGTGCTTGGAATCACATCAACCTGTAGGATCACTGCTTACCGGATTCTGCAAAGGAGAACAAATAATGATTTGAGTACCATAATGGCTCCTTGGAAGGGGATCTTGCCAGTTTGTAAAATTGGATCACCCTTTTCCTGCTTTTGTATGACTTCCATAGAGAACAAGATGACAGGGTAACACTACTAATGTAGCTTTTGTAACCAGCTCAATGCAGATTGACTTAAATGTTATGTCCCCTTGTATACCCTGGAAAGATCTATGGCAATGAAATTAAGTGCCATTGTCATTTTTAACTACATCACTTAGTGCCATGCCAGTATTGGGTGGAGGCTTGAAACATCTGGTAATCTCCCTGGTAAATCACAGCAGTGCTGTCTGGGCAACTTAAGATAGGAATGCTTTGATCTACAGATGTGGCGTAGCAGATAACTGTAGATTTGTGTCAGCCTTTTTGTATGGTGTGATAACCCCTCTGACCACCATCCACATCTTCTTCACCCTCTTCCAGGCAGTAGAGGGCTGCCACAGAGTAAAGGATGTTTTTGGAGGTGGAGCAATTGGCAGCTAGAACTGGAGACGATTGTAGCAAACATGGTACAAAAACAAAAATTGCTGGAAAAACTCAGCAGATCTGACAGCATCTGTGGAGAGATGGAGAGATTCTCCACAGATGCTGTCAGACCTGCCGAGTTTTTCCAGCAATTTTTGTTTTTGTTTCAGATTTCCAGCATCTGCAGTATTTTGCTTTTATCTTAGTGTAGCAAAGATGGTACCTGGAGCAGCAAATGTGTAGTCAGTAACCAATCCTCCTCCTTCAGCTACCATGCCCTAAGAGGGCATTGGTGACCATGGACCTCCATTGGATTGATCCATGGTTATGCTTGAAAAAGTACTGCAGTTGTTTGGCATTTCCTTTTGCAGTATCTGACCAGGAAACTCTCCAGCTCTTTACCACCTGCCATCTGGCACACAATTACAGGCCGATAACCAACTTGTTTGGCCACAATATGAATGCACCTTCCTTGACCATCAAGTCCTGGAGTGAGACTTGAACCCAGAGACTCCTGGCCTAGAGGTAGGAACACTACCCAATGCACCACTAGACCTTGCTGCCTGTTTAACCAATAGCACCTCAAATTATTGAATTAAACGACAGCAGTCCAAATTGGCCATTAAATACTTCATATTTTCTAGCATCTCTAACAAGCTGCAGTTTCGCTGATAGCTTGGTGTTGAATTTTGGAGTCAGTTACAATCTGTGCATGTGGATTTTAAGAGTGGGGTGTGTTTTTGAAGGGTACTGTAAGGGTTAATTCTAGTGTTATTATAGAGTTAATTAGCAATGTCATTATTTATAGGGTTATATCACAGACACATTTCTTGAAAGTCACATGTAACAATAGGATGAAATGTAATATGACTATTCCATTGCTCAGCAGCAAATGATCATTTCCCACATTGATTTGCCTCTTGTTTTTTGTTTGGCCAAACAGAAATTGATCTTGCACCTCCCCTTTAAATGTGATAGTCGGCCGCATCGTTGCCACATCGGCATTTCCTCGGGTTTTAAGCTGCCCTCAGGATCCCCTCGCCCGGGGGATTTCGCGGCTGCTCCTCCCGCTCAGGGAGTTGGCGGCGGGGTTCCCGGGGCCGCCGCCAAAATCCCGGGAGTTTCTTCCGTTCAGGCGCCGCGAGGGCAGCAAAGTCCCGGGGTCCTGGCAGCGAGGACCCGGTCAGCGGGATAGAGAGAGAGAGAGAGAGACTGGGATAGATAGAGGGAGAGACTGGGATAGAGAGAGAGAGAGACTGGGATAGAGAGAGAGAGAGAGAGACTGGGATAGAGAGAGAGAGAGAGACTGGGATAGAGAGAGAGAGACTGGGATAGAGAGAGAGAGAGAGACTGGGATAGAGAGAGAGAGACTGGGATAGATAGAGGGAGAGACTGAGAGAGAGAGAGAGAGAGAGACTGGGATAGAGAGAGAGAGAGAGAGAGAGACTGGGATAGAGAGAGAGAGAGAGACTGGGATAGAGAGAGAGAGAGAGAGAGAGACTGGGATAGAGAGAGAGAGAGAGAGACTGGGATAGAGAGAGAGAGAGAGACTGGGATAGAGAGAGAGAGAGAGACTGGGATAGAGAGAGAGAGACTGGGATAGAGAGAGAGAGAGAGAGAGACTGGGATAGAGAGAGAGAGAGAGAGAGAGACTGGGATAGAGAGAGAGAGAGAGACTGGGATAGAGAGAGAGAGAGAGACTGGGATAGAGAGAGAGAGAGAGACTGGGATAGAGAGAGAGAGAGAGACTGGGATAGAGAGAGAGAGAGAGACTGGGATAGAGAGAGAGAGAGAGACTGGGATAGAGAGAGAGAGAGAGACTGGGATAGAGAGAGAGAGAGAGAGAGACTGGGATAGAGAGAGAGAGAGAGACTGGGATAGAGAGAGAGAGAGAGACTGGGATAGAGAGAGAGAGAGAGACTGGGATAGAGAGAGAGAGAGACTGGGATAGAGAGAGAGAGAGAGAGACTGGGATAGAGAGAGAGAGAGAGAGAGACTGGGATAGAGAGAGAGAGAGAGAGACTGGGATAGAGAGAGAGAGAGAGACTGGGATAGAGAGAGAGAGAGACTGGGATAGAGAGAGAGAGAGACTGGGATAGAGAGAGAGAGAGAGAGACTGGGATAGAGAGAGAGAGAGAGAGACTGGGATAGAGAGAGAGAGAGAGAGACTGGGATAGAGAGAGAGAGAGAGAGACTGGGATAGAGAGAGAGAGAGAGAGACTGGGATAGAGAGAGAGAGAGAGAGACTGGGATAGAGAGACTGGGATAGAGAGACTGGGATAGAGAGACTGGGATAGAGAGACTGGGATAGAGAGACTGGGATAGAGAGACTGGGATAGAGAGACTGGGATAGAGAGACTGGGATAGAGAGACTGGGATAGAGAGACTGGGATAGAGAGACTGGGATAGAGAGACTGGGATAGAGAGAGAGACTGGGATAGAGAGAGAGACTGGGATAGAGAGAGAGAGAGAGACTGGGAGAGAGAGAGAGAGAGAGAGAGACTGGGATAGAGAGGGATATAGATAGAGATAGCAAAAGAGAAGATAGGGAAGGGGAGGGAGAGAGAGACTGGGGATAGAGAGTGAGGGAGACTGGGCTAGATTGAGGGACTGGAACTCGGACAGCCAGGGAGAGAGTGTGAAAGACCACTGCATCACGCAGTCCAGCAGTGCTGGAACCCCATCAGTGACCTTAACCCTGCACGATTCACTTCCTCTGCACAAAATGAAAGTAGTTGCTTTAATCAGGTAAATGAACATGTCCACAACAGAACTGGCTCTTTGTAACATCTCTCCTGTGTGAAATTAACTGTTCAGTACATCAGAAAACTACCTGCTTTAACCATTGCCAGATCTGGCTGGCTGAATTGCATCAAGCACTATTGGGCTCAACTGTTCAACCACTCACTCCAGGAGATCATCCTGGGATGCAAAGATAAGACTCCATAACTACCCCTTACCTTTACCTTGCCTCTCCACTGTCCCATCCACTTTCTCCAAATGTGAGGAGCTCATGGACTTTTTTGCTCAGAAGGTTGAGACCACTTGTTCTGCATTCCTGCCCCTTCTCTAATACCAAACCAGCATTTTAAAAAAAAATTCTCTCCCATCTTCCTTCATGGCCTCTTGAAGCTCATCTTGTTCATGAGAGCTCTGTCTTGCTCCTTTGATCCCTTTCCTATGGAAGTGCTGTTCGTTCAGCTTCCCCTCAGCCCTCGTGTGGATTGATTATTGTAATCAGTTCCCTCTCCTCAGGCACTGTCTACCTCCTTTTCAGAACTGCTGCTATCGCATCTGTCGATCAAACCCACCCTCAGTCCTTGCAAACTACCATTCCATTTCCCCGGTTCCTCTTCCGGGTGTTATTTCCTCCCCATTCCCTGAACACCTTTCCCACAGCTTCATGTTTGAATCTCTAAAAAGGCTTCCCCTGACACAGTACTGAAATGGCCATTAGTTAAAGTTAAAAATGACATCCTCTGTAGTGGATTATTCCTTCTCGTCCATCTTAACCTGTTGGTGTTTTTCGTGTAATTGACCATAACATCGTCTTCCAACTCCTCCTTCCTGCCCATCTCAGTGGAATACCCTCTTTTGGTTCCACACTTATCCAACCACAACCAGAACATCTAGCAATGGGTACCCTTCCCAGACCTGTACCGCTACCACGAGCCCTCCAAGGATCTGTTCTTGGCCCACCCTCCTCTTCCTCATCGACATGCTGGCCCTGGGTGACATTAGTAGACACAGGATCAGCCCCCGATTGCCGAAAGCACTCAACTCTCTCCAACCCTCTGGAGACTCCATTGTCAGACCGCATACATCTAATTGTCAATGAGCTTCAATTTCTCCCAGTCAAACATCGGGAAGTCTTTTCCCCATGCCACAAACTCCGTTCCCTTGGCACTAATTCCATCTCCTTTTCCAACAACTGTCTCAGGTTGAACTAAATTGTTTGTAATCCTTTTTGACCCTTAGATGAGTACTATGTAACATCATCTCTGCCTATGCTTCAGCCCATCTGCTCCTGAAACCTTCCTCAATCAATCCGTTCTGAACTCTTCATCCGTGCCTTTAGAATCTTCAGATGACAATTCCAATCCTCTTGTGCCTGCACTTCTAAGCTCCATCCTCCATAAGCATGGCCTTGCTGTGCCGATGCTGTACCAAACGTTCTACTCACCAATCATCCCTGTGCTTGCTGACTAGTGCTGCCCCTCCTGTTCAAATTAAAACTCATCCTGATGCTCAAATCCTCCAATGAGCTCGCCCCTTCCTATTTCCCTGGCCTCCTCCAGCCCTACAATCCCCTGAGAACCTTTTGTTCCTCCAACTCTGTCCTTTTATGTAACCCACATGTTTCTTTGCCCCATTGGCTAATGATTTTGCTGGCCAGACTTCTGGAATTCCCTTCCCGATTCTACCTCCCTTAAGAATCTATTTCAAACCCATCTCTTTTAATCACTCCTCCTAATGGCTACTACTTTGGTTTGGCGTTGATTTTTGTCATTCATGTTACACTTCTCTAAAGCACCTTGAAACTTTCTCAGCTGTTTAAAGGCGATGTATAAATTTAAGTTGTTGATACCGACATTTGTATCTGCTTATCATTAAAGTTTAACAAGGAACTGAGCTGACGTCCTGAATATTTCTGCAAATGAGCTGAAATACTTTAAATGTGAATGTGTAGTGATGACGGTAATAGACTGGCTTATGGGCTTTTCTTAGTGTCATGAAAGTAATTGATGTAACTTTTTTTTGCAGTGGTGGAAAGGACAGCTGTTACAATATGATGCAGTGTGTGGCAGCTGGCCATGAAGTTGTGGCATTAGCTAACTTAAGGCCCGCTAATCACAAAGGTAAGCCTTTTCCATTAATTGCGGCAGATATTCAGCCTTTTTTCAATGTTGCCTGCCCTTTTCCAGCTTGTAAAAGGAGGGAGATATATACGACACAACTTCATATGTGCTGTTCGCCAAGTAAACAGACCGGGAGAAGCACTAATCCATTGCCAGGCCTGTTATAATTTCCTTTATGGATGGAGCTAAAATACGTAGACAGTGCGGGTGGTGTGCATTGCTCACAAGTACGGTTGCTGCACTTGAAGGGGAATTATCGTGTAGCGGTCCAGCCCTGATGTTCAGAGATCCCAAGACGATCCCCTCAGCACTGCCACAACCTGGAACTCCCTTTCTGCCAATGCCGCACTGATCACCCAGACTTTCAAATCCTTCCAGGCTACTTCCATACTCCATTACCGCCATCCCAAATTTGAGCACCCCCTTCCCAATTTTCCGACATCTCAGTCCAAACAATTCAATTTACTCCACATAACATTCAAGAAGAGGCTGAATGAACTGCACGCAGTAAAGGCAATGGGCTCCCGACAACATCTTATCTGACAACAGCGCTGAAGACCTGTTCTCCAGAACTAGCTGTGCGTCTAGCCAAACTATTCCAATGCAGCTATGGTACTGGCACTTAACAATATGTGAAATTGTTCCAGTCAGTCTTATCCTCAAAAAGCAGCACAAATCTAGCATGGCCAATTACTGTTCTGTCAGACTACTTTTAGTCACAAGTAAAGGAGTCATCAATGTATCAAACAGCACTTCCTCAACAATAACCTCATTGATGCTTATTTTGGATTCTGCCAGGACCACTTGGCTCCAGGTTTCCTCGAAACCTTGGTCCAAACATAGATACAAACTGAATTCCAGAGTTGAGGTGAAATTGAGTACCCTTGGGTGACATCAAGCCAACATTTTATTGAGTGTGGCACCAAGGAGGCCTAGCAAAATTGAAGTCAGTGCAGATCAAGGGAGCACTCTTCACCGGCTGGATTCATACCTAGCACAAAGTAAGATTCTTGTGGTTGTTGGAGTTGAATCATCTTAGCCCCAGGATATCTCCCAAGAGTTTTCTCAGGACAGTATTGTAGGCCCAGCTAGCTTCATCACTGACCCTCCCTCCATCATAAGGTCATAAATTTCTCAGAATAAATCAATCCATATTCACATATGGCAAAACTTGGACATCATCCAGGCTTGGACTGGTAAGTAGCAAATGACATTGGTGCACACAGGTACTGGGCAATAATTGTGTCCAGTAAGAGAGAGCCTAACCACATCCCTTTGACAATCAATCGAATTACTGTTGCCATGTCCCCCATTATCAAAACCCTAGGGGCCTCCGTTGAGCAAAACTCAACTAGATCAGCCACATAAATGACATGGCTATTAGAGCAGGTCAGAAGCTTGATGTTCTATGGTGAATAGCACATGAACTGATTACCCAAAAGCTTCTCCATCACCTACAAGGCACAAGTCAAGAATGTGATGGAACACCGTACACTTGCCTGGATGAGTGCAGCTGAAACAAACTGAAGAAGCTCGTCACCAACTAAACAACAACCACTTGCTTGTGTATAGTGCCTTTAATGAGGCAAAAGGTTCTAAAGTGCTTAACAAGAAAAAGTCTTGGCACCAAGAGATATCAGGACTGATGATCGAAAGTTTAGCCATAGAGGTAGGTTTCAAGAAGCATCTTGAGGAGAGAGAGGCAGAGAGGTTTAGGGAGTGAACTCTCGAGCTTTGGGTCAAGGCAGGTGAAAGCATGGTCATCAATGGTTGAGCAGTTAAAGGAATTGGAGGAACACAGAAACCTGAAGGCTTGTAGCGCTGGAGGAGGTTACAGAGATATAAAGAGGTGGGTCATGGAGGATTTGGAAACAAGGATGAGAATTTTAAAATGGTCGCATTGTCACACTGGGGCCAGTGTACATACAAACGTATGAAATAGGATCAGAAGTAGGCCATTCAGCCCCTTGAGCTTGCTCCGCCATTCAATAAGATCATGGCTGATCTGTTTGTGTTTCAAACTCCACATTCCCGTCTAGCCCTGATATCCTTTGATTCCCTTGCCTAACAAGAATCTATCTACCTCTGCCTTAAAAATATTCAATGACCCCGACTCCACCACATTCTGAGGCAGAGAGTTTCAGCAGCCTGTAGATGAGCAAGCACGGGTTGAAGGGTGAACGAGGCTTGGTGCGAGTCAAGGTATGGGCAACGAGGTTTGTTTGTGCAGGTTGTTTATGTAGGTGGGAAGGCTGTCTGGAAGAGCATTGGAATAGTCAAGTCTGGGTGTAATAAAGGCACGAGTGAGGGTTTCAGTGGATGAACTGAGGCAGGATAGGAGTCACAGTATCATGTACTCCATTGAAGGAGGCCATTCAGCCCATCAAGTCAAACGCCAGCTCCCCACTGGGCAATCTGGTCAGTCCCACTTCCCTGCGATTTTACAGAGGTGGAAAGGAGGCCTTCCTAGCGATGGAGCAGATTTGTGGTCTGTAGCTCATCGTGAGGTCAAATAGATTAGTAACATTGCAAATGGCCTGGCTCAGGTTCAGCCAGTTGCTAGGGAGAGGAAAAGTCAGGGAATGAATTTGTGGCAGACACCAAAGATACTGGCTTCATTCTTCCCAATGTTTAGTTTGTGGAAATTTCTGCTCATTTAGTACTGGATGTCAGACATGCAGTGTGACAAACCAGGGACCATGGAGCGATTTAAAAAGGTGGTGGTAAGACACAGCTAATGCTGTCAGTGTAGATGTGAAACCTGCTGTGTTTTCAGTTAATAGCTCTGAGGGGCAGCATGTAGATAAGAAATAGAAGAGGGCTGAGGATAGATCCCTGGGGGACACCAGATGTCACAGTGTTGGAGTGGGGAGAAAAGTCAATGCAGGTGATTCTCTAGCTATGATTCGATAGATAAGAATGGAACCAGCCAAAGGCAGTTCCACATAATTGGAAGAAGAGGAGAATGGAGGGGAATGTTGTGGTGAGCTGTGTTGAAGTCTGCAGATAAACAAAGAAGGATGATGAGAAATAGTTTACCATGATCACAGTCACATAGAACCTCATTTGTGACTTTGAAGGTCATTTTAGTAATTCCAAAGGAGAGAGTAATTTGTTTGATTGAAAACCCATTCATTAACCATCCATTCGCTCTCCCGCGCACCGTGACTACAGTATATATTGTCTATAGGATGTCTCTGCAAAGATGTCACCAAAGCCTTTTTGACAGCATTTGTGAACCTGTGATGTCTACCAGGAGAGAGATAAAGGCAGCAGATGCATGGGAACACCATCACCTCCAGGTTCCTCTCAAAGTCAAGTCTATTCCTGGCTTGGAAATCTTATGTTTATTTTTTTCTTAAATAGTGTTTGCTCTGGTCATCACAGATGAGCTTTCGGGTGGAAGTTGCTGATCTTGACTAAGCCAAATCAATTAGCAGGAAGAGATATCTAAAGTACCCCATATTAATGCTTGAAATTACTGATAATCATTTCACTTCAAAACACTCAAGAGACCAGTGACCTGCCCGAGCTAGCTCTGAAGATGTTTCTGTATCTTGCCGTTTCTATGGAAATAAGCAAAAACAGAAGACAAAAACAGAAAGGAACTTTCATCTGAAAGCCAATCTGTAATGACCAGAGCAAACGCTGTTTAAGAAAAAAGTAAGCATTAAAAACATAAGGAAATTAAATAGGTGGTACACAGGATTAACCTGCCAGCTATCCTCTTGCCTCAGTTCAGATGTGATAGAAGTCTCTTTCTGCTGGTCATTAGGTTCTGGATTAAATTAGCTTCAGTAGACTCGAATCAGTTGACAGTGGCAAATAGTAAAGAAAGACGTGTATTTATGCAACACCTCATCATGTCGCAAAGCACTTGAATTAATTATTTTTGAAGTGTAATGACCTATGTAGAAAAATTTGACAGCTACTTTGAGGGAATTCCACCACCAGCAACATAATGAATAAGCAGTTAATCTGTTTTGGGTAGTGTTGGTTAGGGGCTGTTCTCCCAAACCCACGACCACTACCCTCTAGAAGGACAAGGGCAGCCGATACATGGGAACACCACCGCCTGGAAGATTCCCTCCAAACCACTCACCACCCTGACTTGAATATATCACCGTTCCTTCACTGTTGCCAAGCCAAAATCCTGGAACTCCCTCCCTAACAGCACTGTGGGTGTACCTACACCACATGGACTGCAGCGGCTCCAGAAGGCAGCTCACCACCACCTTCTCAAGGGCAACTAGGGATGGGCAATAAATGCTGGCCCAGCCAGCGACGCCCACATCCTGTAAAATGAATTTTAAAAACACGATCTATAAAAGCCACACAGATTGGGGTATCTCTGGAACTATTCCCTGAGTACTGAATGGGAAAGCTTGTGAGTTTTTGTACTCAAATCGTGGAGTGGGACTTGAACTTACAGCCTTTTGACTCAAAGATGTGTTTTACCAACAGAGCCAAGGTGACTGGTAACATAAAAGGTCACAGACACAACATTGCCAATCTCACTCCTAGAGTCTATCAGGATTGTTGGCCCATGAACTGAAAGTTTCATAATAGCACAGTTCAGACACCTTTCTAAGGTTAGGGCTCAAACACACTGCTAATGAAGAACACAGACAGCTATCCTCTGCTTTATTTGCTTGTGCTTTATCTGTACTGGAATGTTCAATGTTTACAGTGGGTGCTAAGAGTGGAAGTATTCTCTTCCCATCCTTGCCTGAAAGAGCTTCCAAAGTCCATTTCATAACATGGATGGGCATTAGAAGCTTTAAAAACTTCCAGTACAGTTTAGTGCTACTGCTTCAATTTCACAGTCTAATTATTTTTTCTTTTTTAATAAGATATTTTCATTCCTTTCTGTTGCTAAAATTATTCCTAAACATGCTGCTTTTCCTTTTCCCATCATTTGTGTCATTCTCTAATGCTTGTTTGTTGGTGTCTCACTGTAGCTGTCTTTATCCCTTTTTCTCTAGCTTTCTCCTTCTCTCCATTTCTCTTTTTAACCCTTGTATTTCCTTCTTTTAACTGACTTGAGTAATTTTAAGGTCACCTAGCTACTTTAAGGTCAGCTAGCTATTTCTTCCTAAAATACTTATTGGCCATGAGCAGGAATGTTATACCAGTCATTAGGAATCCTTTCATGTTTGGTGACACATCTTGCTGAATCAGGGTATGTAGAGCTTGACAGTAATAATCCTTTTTTCAAAGCTGCAACACCAAGGTCAGCTTTATTACTGCAGCAGCCACATTGTTAGCAGTATATACAATCTATATATCTATCTGGCATGACTGGCAGCTGCCTGTCTTAGAAGATGATGATATAAGTGCCAAAACAGTCTAGTTAGTTTGCTTTGCAGTAACATCATGAGTAGCTGAAGAGTCCAGTTCTCGAACAATAACCTTGTCACAGATGGTGCAGGAATAAATTACAGAGCCAGAACATGAAGCTACAGCAGCTTTCTGCTCTCCTCTTTCCTCTTTCCCAGCAGTCTCTCTCCAACCTTTTGGTTCCCCGATGTCCTTCAGTGTGGCTTGTTGTTAGCTACATCTTCCCAACTCGTGGCATTAATGTTGAAAATGTTCCGGTCTCTTTTACAAATATCTTTGAACCTGAGCCTGCCCTTTAACCATCTGCAAGTTCTCCATTCGAGAGATCCATTGCAGTTTTATCATCTTCTATCTGATATAGGTGATAAAGCCACTTGGGGCGTTCTCTGTTTGAGAAATGTTATTAGACTTGGCAACTTTGCTTCATCAAGTACTTTGGTGAAAGGAGCTTTGCTTTCAAACTAGAGTATGGCTGTGACAGAGTGTTTGGAAGGGTTCAGCTTTCTTTCATACCTATCAGAGGTGACCTCTTCTACCATATAGCAGCATGCTTAGTGTCTTGCATTTCTGACAGGTGTGATATTTGACTCTTTGGTGAAGCTGGGGCCCATATAAACATTTTTTATACTTGTTACCAATATTGTTTACCATCATCATTTAGGTATTTTTCATCCTTCATTTAGGTTCACTCCATGTCACAGTCAGTTCTTAGACAAGAGGTCTCTGCTTTGTAATTGGCTTCTAGGAATTGCCTCAGAGATGCCAGGAATTTTTCACTATGATTTGTTGGCACCCACTTCACCCTGTGGAAACTTGCATGCCCTCTGCTTAGTACGCTCCTGATCTAATCACAGATTATGAATTTGCAGTATAAATGATTCTATAATTATATGCAAAGTATATTAAAGCACCCGAACCTCTAAAACTGGGCCTTTTCTGCAGTTTATAATGTTTTGAACTGTACTCCAGGGTTGTATTTATTGTTCTAAAACATCATCATGAGCGGAGTTACATATATTTAAGGCAAAAGTAAGGAAATACTGAGAGAAAACTTTTGTGAAGCTAGTTTTCAAAAAGTTTTTAATAACTTTTATTTTTAATTTCATGGACATAACAAAAAATAGAGTAGCATTGTAAAAAAAGTCTCATGGCCAGAAATTAGGTGAGAATGATGGCCTAGTGAATTGGGAACACAGGAATGATGAGTTGAAATTCCACCATGGCAAATTCTAAAAATGTATTTTAAAAACCTGGTCATTTTTGGCCTAGCCTTAAAAGATTGCTGTGAAACTCAGCTGGCCCACTGCTTCCTTACCTGACCTCGCCTACATGTGAGTTCAATTCCACAATGCCTTGTTCACTTTTAAGATCGTCAGAGCACCAATGGATAGGCAGTAAATACTGCCTTGCCAAAGTTGCTCATGCCTCAAGAACAAATCAAAAATATAAAATAGAGTTTTTTTTAGCAGTGTAGGAAAACTAACTGTAGAATAACAAACAAGGACCTGACAAGGTAACGGCTTAAGAAGCCTCGACACAGTTTGGATCCTTGGTATAAGGCTAAATGAATTTAAAGGGACAGGCCAGTTCAGATCCCCAAAGGGATGGTCCAAGCCTCAGAGACCCGAGACAAGCACATTGCTTCCAAAACTGTGAACCGGATGAAATCCAAATGCTGCATTTTATAAAATAAGTTATTTTGTTCTCTTTAAATATTGCTTCATTCATAATTTTTAAGCAAAACATTTGCCTTGACATATCAAAATATTCTGTTTTTATTTAGAAGTAAGAGAGTACAGATGTCAACCAGGTTCACTGTCTTGGTTCTCCTCAAGCCACTGTCTTATTGACTTATTGTTTATTCCTGCAGATGAGCTTGACAGTTACATGTATCAGACAGTGGGACATGAGGCTATAGATCTGTATTCAGAAGCCATTGGCCTGCCACTCTACCGTCACACTATCCAAGGTAGCAGTCTAGCAATTGGAAGAGACTACACCAAATGTGAAGGCGATGAAGTGGAAGACCTCTACCATCTTCTGAAGCTGATTAAGGTACTGATGAGAATATTTTGAACAGTCTTGAGTTATTTTTAAAGTATTAATGAACTTTACTATTGTAGCTCTTTCTCATAAGGAATCAAATCAAAATAGTATTGTGCAAATATACATATTTTACAACCTACGGTTTGATTTTGGAATGCGTAAGTCAGAGTGCCCACATTGTAGTTTGTTACTGAAGCCCAGTACATGCTGGTTTGATACATGTTGTATTTTGTAGTACACTTGCATTTGTTCAACCTTAACAAATGTGTAGCTTCCCAATGAATCTACATTTGCATGATTTACAGACCAAAGGAGTCAAAAATCTTTATGCTGCACTTCATTTAATAATTGACTCAGCAATTCAAAGTAAACATAAAATAATTTCATAAAAGCAAAATACTGCAGATGCTGGAAATCTGAAACAAAAACAGAAAATGCTACAAAGACTCAGCAGATCTGGCAGCACCTGTGGAGAGAGAAACAGAGTTAACGATTCGAGTCCGAATGACTTAAAATAATTTCATATATTTTTCACAACACTGTTAAACAAAATAAGTGCTGCTATGCCTCGGTGACATTATCAATGGGTTGATTATATTTAGGGTGTTGTCACATTCTGAGACCAGGTTAGGGTAATTTGTGGCTGACAGACCGAATCCCACACTACCAGCAGCCTCATTGCTCTCTGAACATGTGTCTGCAGAGTTGCTCGGTAACGATCTATGTTTTAATGTTAGCAGAGAGGCAACTGGACAGTTGGATCTGTATTACAAGTGAAGTTTAAAAGATTTGCAAGATGATCAATGTTTTAAGTTTAGCTGTGCATTTAATTTAAGTTATATTGTGTGGGTGTGGGTGTGTAGCCAAAATGGTACAAGGTTGCTTTATAGAGTTGGTTTCACACTACTCATGAAGAGCACTTCACACCCAACTTGCACAATATCTTAAAACCCAAACCATTTTATGTTCATCCAGCAATATAGTATCAAGGGCTTCTTAACATGATAAAAAAACTCAACTGTTGTGGATGATTTTATAAAAGCAAAATACCGGGGATGCTGGAAATCTGAAACAAAAACAGAAAATGCTGGCAATACCCGGCAGGTCTGGCAGCATCTGCGGGGAGAGAAAAAGGGCTAACGTTCCAATTCCAATCTGATTCTCCTTTGGATGATTTTATGCTTGAATCAGAAATTCTTTATAGTAAAAGTGAAAAGGAGGTGATTTGTGAATGGGCAGCCCAAGATTAGAAGAGGTATGTATATGCCTGAGGTCGACCCTTATTAGTTGATTCACAACACTGCATAACAATTGTCACATTTTAAATAAAAATGATTCTACTTTGAGCATGAAAAATCACACAGTATTGCTGTGCACCAAGTCTTCATAATTACTTTTTCCCCCTGTGAAGCACTTTATCTTCACTTGTGCAGACTAACTAATTGCTTTCAAGTCCACAAGAAGTTGGATTGAAATTCATTGCGGATACTTCATTAGTTCAGGATCTTAATTGTCCTTAACCATTTATTCCCTATCCCTAATGTCTGGGGTGTTTGATGTATTTAATTAAATCAGCATCAAATTTTACTAAATAGTCATACCGAAAAGCTGCAAATATCCTGTAATGACATATTCCCAGTTAACAAAAAAAGGGAGAATGCTAGTTTGCCTCTCTGATTCATGGTTTGCTAATGAAATTGTATGTTTCCAAGCTGGATGGTTCTGTTAATGGTTGTTAATTACAAGCTTGCTCACTTTTTTATATTGAAAGAGGAATTTCAATTGTGCTTTTGTTTGAGAAGTTGTTTGGATAAAACTCTATCCCACTTGCTTTGCCCTAGACCTAACAGAAGAAGCTTACTTTAGGAGCAATAATCACTTATTCCCTTTTCCAAACATGTAACATTTTTGCTGTTAACTTTGGTCATTCTATTATCTGTAAAAATATCCATTTAAATTTAAAAATCATTTTTCTTTGGACCTCCGTCCTAAAGTTTCAATTATCCATGTCCTTTATTAGTCTATTCTGGCCCTAGAGATGATCCAGGCTTCTTCTGTTAATGTAGGGTAACTGGTTATCATCAATCTAGTAATGCCTAAGTTTTAAAATTCTCATTCAAAAGTTGAAATCCTATCTGTAACCTCTTGCACCCATTCGAGGACTGTGTTCCTCCAATACTGGCCTCTTGTGCATCCCCCACTCCCTTTACCCCACTATTGGCAACTGCACCTTCAGCTCTTTGACCCTTAGATACGAAGTTCTCTCCATTCCCCTCTCCTCCTTTACGACTCTTCTTAAAGTCTTCCTCTTTGATCAAGTTGTTGCTCATCTGATGTCTCTTTCTTTGGCTAGGTGTCAGTTTTTAGCTGATTGTGTTCCTTGAGATGTTTTACCATGTTAAAGGCACTATGAAAATGTGAATAATTGTTGGATGCTACATGTTAAGAGCCACTTTCCTTCTCGATTTTCTCCTCCTTGCTTGTATATGAAAGCAGAGGTCTCTGTTTTTAATCTTATCAGCAGAGGTTGTAACATTCACTAGGGGTTAATTTTCATCTTTGACATCTGAGCAGTATGTGGCTAACTGGGCAAATTATGACTGAACACATCATTTCTCCAGTTAGGAGACTTCTCCTGGACTTTGCTAGTGTTGGTCTGGAAGCAGTTCTTTGAATTGCCTATTGTTAGGCTAAGTTGACTCAGCCCTAACTTTTCTCAATGTGCATGAGGAAACTAGCTTAGCTGTCAGTGCATCTACTGGAAGTCTGGCTCAGATCAGAAAGTCATCACATGGAGAATGTAGGTTTGAACCCACGCTACAACACTCTGTGGACCACAATCAGACCCTCCGCAATTTTGATTTGTGAAATAATTTAAGTCTCACCATCTTCAAATAATATTCTGTAGCTACTGTGTGAAGTGCAATGGTGATTACTTAAATTAATGGGCCACTATAATGTGTATGAATTAGCTTTAATATAAATGCAACAGAAAACTTGTCCACCCCAGGTTGATTGGAAAAAGATTTTACTGTAAGATGACTGTAATATTACATGACTGAAGTAGATCGAGATGGCTGAAATTATGTGAACTGTATAACAATACTAAAGCTTGTAAAATATAAATCCTTTAATGTAATATAATGTCTGAAGGTGATTCACAGAGGATAATAAAACAAAATAGTGAAGAGATATTAAGGTTGATAACCAAAGGCTTGGTTAAAAGTAGGGTTTAAGGAGTGCCTTAGAGGAGAAAGTGAGGTAGAGTGTTTTAGGGATGGAAATCCAGAGCTGAGGGTCTAGGCAGCTAAATGTACGGCCTCCAGTGGTGGAGCGATTAACATCGGGGATGCTCAAAAAGCCAGAGTTAGAGGAGCGTGGATATCTTGGAGGATAGTGGGGCTGGAGGAGATTACAGAGATAGGGAAGGGTGAGGCCATGGAGGGATTTGAAAACAAGATTGAGAACTTTAAAACTAAGGAATTGTTTAACCAAGAGCCAATGTTGGTCAGCGAGAATGGCGGGGGGGATGGACGAATGGCATTTGGTGTGAGTTAGGACATGGGTCACAGAGGTTTGGATGAGCTTAAATTGTCAGAGGGTTGAAAGTGGGAGGCCAGTCAGGAGTATATTAGAATAGCCAAGTCAGGAGATAACAAAGGCATTGATTTAAGAGTGTCAGCAGGGGTGCAGATGGGTGATATTATGGAGGTAAAAGTAAGCAGGCTTAGCATAGATATATGGTTGAAATCTCATCTCAGGGTCAAGTATGATACCAAGGTTGCAGTTCAGCCTCAGATAGTTGCCAGTGAGAGAGATGGAATTGGCGGAGAGGGAGCAGAGTTTATGATGGGAACAGAAGTCTTCCCAATATTTAATTGGAGGAAATTTCTGCTCACCCAGTATTTGATGTCGGATAAGCAGTCTGACAATTTAGAGACAGTGGAGGAGTTGAGAGAGGTTGTGATGAGGTAGATCTGGGTGTCGTCAATGTACACGTGAAACCTAATGTCTTTTCGGCTGTTGTCACTGAGGGGCAGCATGCAGATGAGAAATAGGAGGGGGCCAAAGATAGATCCTGCAGCACAAAGCTATCAATGAAATGCCAGAAAAGAAGGAACTTGCCTTTCCATTTCACAGTCAATGAATTAATTGCTTTTGAAGTATCATCACCATTATTTTGTAGGAAAACATGGAATCTGAGCTGCCACATCCAGCAATGAGATAAATAACCAGTGAATATAGCCCTAGTTAAGGCACTTGTAATATGTAATTGAGTTGTTGCCATTGATGTCAAAGCTGACCAGGTAATATTGTGCAATGAATAGAGCTGCAATAAGGAAACTGCAATTATGCAAGATTCATATAAACACACTTGGTCAGAAGTTGTGAATGGGACATGAAGCAACTCCACATGTGTGTATTTCGCACATTTGCAATTAGTTACAAGTCACATTTTGCCAGCTTGACCAAAACCTACCCTTTGCTGGGGGTAAGTCAGCAGAGACCAGTAATGGTAAAAACACATTGACGGCTCGAGCTGCTCTGAGTTGTCAGCTGCTCGGGCCGAACGGTACAAGAAATAGAATATTCACAGTGGCCTGATTGGGGAAGAGTGCAGGCTTATTGTTAGGAATAGTTTAGATGGTGCATGCAACTTATTTGTTGTAGATACAACCTGTGCTTGATGGCAACACTAGGCACCCTGATGGCAAAGTGTTCATTTTCCACCATGAATATGTTACCTTAATGGTTTCACCATTTTTATAAAGTTGTGCTACAGCTCATCATTATATAAACATCAGTGTCTTGCTTCTTGTATATATATATATGTGCATCTTGCTGCCTGTAGAAGCAATGAAAATGAACATATACAAGAAAGTGTCATTAAAAGTAAGATTGTTTAGGAGAAATTACTACATTAAAAATACCCTAGAAATGCAGTTACTTCTGCTTTCAGTTAAAAATGTTCAGTACTTTGAAGAGATGGGGAGCATTTTATTTTTAAAATAATTTTATGTATTTTACGTGCTCCATTTTGATCAGTTAATTTAGGGTACAGGAGATAGTGTAACGCACTAAAACTGTTTGCTTGGATTAAGCAAGCATTTATCCTGCATTTATGGTATTGAAGAAGCTAAATTTATTCACCGTATTCAGAATACTTTAAACACAGTTTAAAAACAGTAAGAATAAGTTGGTTAAAGTGTAGGTAGGCCTTTGGGACTATATATGAATGTTTCAAAAATCTGAAATGAAGGCATCATTTAGAGAAATACAGAACATGGCAGCAAAAAGACACCGCTTGATGAGAATAGTTACTAATCCCATAGTGCTTGCTTAATAGGGATGACTTTCTAATGGAATTGTCTCACATTACCTGCTGTAAAATTGTTTTTTAATAATTTAAAATTCACTTGAATGATTGCCAGATTTCTATAAATTTGGTTACCATTTTTTATTGTGAACAAAGGCATCAGGTAATAAAGACCACTGGATAATAAAGAGCCTCGGGTAAAAAAGGTTCTTGTGACTATTTTGAAAACTAATGGAATTAATAGTCAATCTCTGAAAGGTTTTGTGTTATTCTTGCTAATATCCTTTAAAAATACTGCTCACCCATTTTGGGGAGGCAGTGGCATAGTGGCATTGTCACTGGACTAGTATTCCAGAGACCCAGGATAATGCTCTTGGGGACCCAGGTTCGAATCCCATCATGGCAGATGGTGAAATTTGAATTCAGTAAAAATTAAAATGAATTAAAAGTCTGATGATGACCATGAGACCGTTGCTGATTATCGTAAAAACCTGTCTGGTTCACTAATATCCTTTTAGGGAAGGAAATCTGCTGTCCTACATGTGACTCCAGACCCACAGCAACGTGGTTGACTTTTAAATGCCCCCTGAACAAGGTGAGTTAGGGATGGGCAATAAATGCTAGCCTAGCCAGCGATGCCCACATCCTGTGAACAAATTAGAAAAAATTGGGGTACCTATGTTGTGCGGCCCAAATGTAGGCAGGTTTAGGTTCTCTCTTTCCTCTTTTCTGGGTTATCATTACCTTGTAAAAATAATAAAACATTGCTATTGATTTCACTCCAGGTACAGTACAGATATATTAGTGGAAACTGCGAAGCAGTTTTATTTTGCTTATGAATTATGGCAATTGATATTGATGGAAGATTGTTGTTTGTGAATTCTTTGCGTAACACAAGAGTCTTTCTTCTGAAGCATGTTTGCCTTTTACACTTACTGTGCTGTGTGTCTTAAAATTAGGCAAATAATTAATCATCAAAATATTTAAAATTCTTTTTTAAATTGAAAAGACAGAAGAATTATTAATGTGTTCAGGTTTTCCGTATAATTACAGCCAACTGGGGAAAGGTTAATTAGTGTTGTAAATTTGCAGCTATTCAGGCCAGGAAATAGCTTGATCCTTTAATTTTTTAATTAATCATTTATCAGACAGTTATGTATCTAGTTAGCAACAGTTGCTTTAGAAGTTCTGCTATGTAGCCAGAAAATTTATTGAAACTTCATTTGCACACATTGTAATTTTCTCTCCAAAACGGAGTCAGAAAGATTTTTCTGTGTTCAAAGTTGAAGAGGCCATTCTGTCTCACGTGCTAAGACATTTCACCATTTGATTATGGCAGGTTTTGTAGCTGTGTTTTTTATTTACCCTCTTCTCAAACTGGTACCTGATGATGGCATCTGATTCCGGTTTTACTGGTATTCCTCTTGCACCTTGTACAAATGTGTGTTATTAGTATGTTGGTAACGAGCATCAACTCCCTATTCAACCACTGAGGGAATCCCAGCTGAGTCTCACCCTATCCGCACCTGATGACAGCAAAAACACACCCTCTCTCTCTCTCGCACACAAACATGTGCACACACACTCACTGCCAAACACAGACACTCACTGTCACACACACACACTCACTCTCTCACACACTCTCTCATACACGCACTCACTCTCTCACACACACTCTAACACAGTCTCTCGCTCACACACCACACTCTCTCTTGCACACACACACACATTCTCTCTCTCTCACACACACACATGCTCTCTCTCTCTCTCACACTCTCACAATCTCTCTTTCTCTCTCACACACATCCTCTCTCACTCACATACACACACGCCCTCTCTCTCACACACTTTCTCTCTCTCTCTCTCTTTCTCACACACACACTCTCTCTCTCTCTCAACACACTCTCTCTCAACACACTCTCTCACACTCACTCTCTCTCTCACACTCACTCTCTCACACTCACTCTCTCACACACTCACTCTCTCTCAACACACTCACTCTCTCTCACACACACTCACACTCTCTCACACACACTCTGTCTCTCTCTCTCTCACACACCACACACTGTCTCATACTCATACACACTCTCACACGCACACACTCTCTTACTCACATACTCTCTCACACACACACGCATACTTCTTTGTGCCAGGGTATCAGCTGGATTGTGATCAGATTGCAGCTGAAAATTGTGTTTATTTCTGTTGTCATCAGGTGAGGACTCTGCTTGATGTTTTAAACCTCCTGCTTAGTCCAGGATACTTAAGACTAATTGTAATTCCTGTGCAGCCTGGGCTGAAATTGACAAACTCGACACAAATCAGCATTCAAGTCTTTTCTGGCCTATATGACTGACTCAGCACTAAATCTCCTTGTAGCAAGGCATAAAGAGGGAATGCACTTAATGCTTGACTCCTCGCCCATCCAAATTTTCAAGGCCTTTCCCTTAACCTTTCCTGTTGGGAGAAGAATTATAATGCATTATAATAGAAAAGAGTTAAAGCCTTTTTTTTGTATATAATTATACCATAGACTTTGAGTAAAGAAGTTCCACAAAACTTGTTTCAAGACCATGTTATCTGCTTCTGGTATTTAGTTAGATGTGGCCACGTTTGTAAGTAGTTATTTAAATGTCCCATAAACAAATGAGGTATTGGAGTGAATATTTCAGTAATGTTAATGATGAAAGCATAGAGGCAGACATTGATACATAGCCCTAGCACAGAATATAATAAGTCTTAACTCGCAATGCACCTGATCCAAAGTTAAGAATGCAGCACAAAGACTGACCACAAATGCCCTTGAACTAGATTCAAGAGTACAGATAGTATGCAGCCTAGGCGATGCAGGGTTTTGTTTTGGCAACTTTAAGATCACTCTGATGTTAGAAGTGATTGTATTCTGAATAATTTGCAAATGCAGTTATTTATTTTGATCTATTCTCAACATTGCATGTGTTACTATAATGTGGTAGTGGGAAGTGTGTTTTATACTTTGATCTGTAACCATAAGCACAAGCTTGACGCTAGCAGTGTTAATGCTTTACCTCTTGTTATCAGCTATAAATTATGCCATAATTGTTAGGATGTTATTGCTTTGGCTGCGTTCACTGCCAGTGCGGCATTCACCGCCGTCACAGTGCCTATGATATCACTGCCAGTGACACGGCAGGTCGCTGTCTGTATCAAAGAACACCATTTTGGATGCCTGCCGATTATTGCCCCACTCCCAACCCCTTGCTGCTTCACTCAGTGCCGCCCCTGTCATTGCCCCGGCCATCACTTTGCTCGCTCTACCCCTCGCTGCTTCTTTCACCTCTCACTCGCTGCCCCTCTTGTCAATCCTCTCGCTGCTCCGCTCGCTGACCTGCCTTCAACCCTTGGGCCTCGCCACTTCGCTGACTGCCACGCACCCTGAGCAAAGTGGCCAGTGTTGCAACGAATGGGGGAGCGAGGGCAGCGGAAAACGGGATGAGGTGGTCAGCGTGGTGAAGCGGTGGGGAGGCACAAGATGGGTGGTGAGCAGGGTGAACAAGTGGGTGGTGAGCATTCAGTGGACAGTTGGCACACAGTGATGACATTAACAGCACCACACATACACCCACAGAGTGGGTGCCAATTTCCTGCTCTAGGTGCACAATGATGACGTTAGTGGCACAGATTTCCTGTTCCAATGTGGTGGCAGGATATACAATGTACTGCTTCAAGAAGATTCCATATCGCTGACTTTGTTTTGTGTACATCTTTGTACTCACTGAGGCCAAGAAGATTGCTGCTGGGAATGAGTTACTTCTGTTATAAGTATCCAGTGCTGGTAAACCTTTCCCCAACATTGTGCTTAAACCTCGCAAGGATTTATAGCACTAGTGTTATTTTTTTTCTATTTTCCACACCAATCATGGTTGGCAGGCAGGATTAAGATTGATACCCACAAGAAATTTAGTTCTGATTAAGCTGATTCCATATTGGATCCTTTCATCCATGTTGGCAGAGGAGACTTTAATTCTGACAGATGACTATGGGAATTCAGAAGCTATAAAACATTCTGCCATTATGATTGTATACTTTATTTATGGCACTGTTTTCAAATATACACCTTGATGTAAGCAGAAAGAAAGAACACAATTTTACATAGCACTGCATCAGATCCCTGAGAAAGCCCAAAGTATATCAAAAAGATTACTTTTGAAATGCTGCCATCAATTTAAGCATGGCAAGGTCCTACTAGAATTATAGGAAATGAACCTGCATTTGATGGTCTTGGTTGAGGGAGCAATGTTATTCGGGACACTAGACACTTGCTGCTCTTGTTGAAATCTTTCATGTTCAGCCAAGTAGGCAGATGGGCCCTTAGTTTATGAAAACTTATCTGAAAGACAGCACCTCTGAGAGAGTGCTGCACCAAGGTCTCAGCCTAAATCTTGTGCTTAAATCCTGGATGGGGCTTCTTTGGCAGTGGGAGTATACATTTATCTTTCCATTCCTGGTTGGGATTTCTCTACAGTCGAAATTATTGTTTTGTTAAGCAGGTGACAGAGCCTATTCCCATGCCTGAATCAGTACCATGTTTGAGATGGGTGGTTGGAGGTACTTGAACCAAATACATGTTGGCTTTGCAATTTAACTTGTATTAATACAGGCAAATGCGAATCTTCCAATGAGAACCACTTTGTAGCCTGACTGAATTCAACCACTCACAGCACTGGAAATGTCAAAGCATCTATTTTCTATTCATTGTCAGCTACTGGTTAGGTGGAACAGTAGAGTGTGTTGGGGAGATGTAAAGAGAGAGGGAAAGTGGAGTGTTAAAAACAACGTCCATTAGAAACAGATTTTCTGATCCCCAGTTCACCCTTATTGGCTGTGAGGAAGTTCCCAGCTGTAGATCCAGCCTCTCAGTTTAAAATAGTCTCACAAAAGGCTGTGAAGTGACAAACATGAAAGAAAAAATAAAAATGGGCATGTGTGACAGAGTTAACAATGAGGTTATAGTTCCTATGCACAAGAATAATTGTTTGAAATAGCACCGTTGCTTTTCCAATATACTTAATTTCCAATACATTCAATTTCCTATCAGACTGAAAACTGCATTTAATCACCCATTTCTTTGTTCCTCCTTGCATGAGAACCATCCAATATTGTGTGTTCAAAAGAGTTGATAGAGTCACAGTGCAAGATTTTCTCCCCTGCTAGGCTTTAGTAGTATTGATGTGAACAGTCAGACAGGGAGGCTGGCTGGCTAAGGATGGTGTGAGAAAGCCTTGAGGCTGTACTCATCAGTTTAAACTTGCTGATTGCCAGGTTTTCCTAATTTTGCATTTCCAGGGCACTGTTGCCATGACCTTGTCTGCAATATATGAGGGTCTGGGTCTCTGAGCATCTCACGTGGTCATGGAATGGTTAGGCATACATTGTTTACCAGACTCCAAGTGAACTGTGCACTCGCAGCCAGTTTGATAAACACACATTTCCTGCCTTTATCAGGGAGATCACAGAATGTGAAGTATGAGTTTCCAGTTTTACTTATTCCCTTCAGCTCTTTTCCTGTTTAAAGAAACTTACTAATGGGGTGTTGAACGGTTCCCATTTGGATTTTAGTTACTAGTTGTTAAATACTTGTTCTTCTAGATGTCTGGCAAATCTTCAGGGGGGAAAAAGAGAGAAAAAAACAATTTTACTTTTAATCTTTTAGCACAAAATAAACTGTGAACCTTTCCTTTGGATTTATTTCAATTGCACAGGTTGTACTTGCATTTGAAAGTTGAAAACAGAATAAGTGAGGCAAAATATTTGAGCAGATGCAAGCCTTTTGAGTAATTCTGTTAATATTGCATGTAAAAGATGGTGCTCCTTCCAATACCAAGTGAGTAATCTGATTTAATTGTTTCATTCATATAATTGGAGCTGTTGGATCCTTAATTTAAGCACTGATTAAGTAATTATGGACTCGATTTCCCATAGGCTGCTAAGTCTGTTTGCTTTGTGTTTTACCTGATGGTAATAATAGCCATCAGGTAAAACCAATTTACCTGGTGGCATCCCCTCAGTTACCAACAGTCTGGGCTTAATAAGATAATCAAAGGTCCTTCAACAAATCAGGCGTTTTCATCAATGCATGTGGCTAGGTACTGTTTAAAACAAATCAGCTTCTTTTTAGTTGGATAAGGCTGGCTGTTTTCAGCAAGCCAGATTTCCAGCTGTCTGCTTAAACAGGACTGGGGAGGGAGGCTGGCGTTGAAACAACACATTTTTAGTTTTTCCAGCTGGCTTGCACTTGGGGATGTGGGGCTGTGCCTTCTGCCCGTGCCTGGCAGTATCCATTTTTTTTGTACTTAATGACTGCTGCCCGAGAAATTTAAAATCTGTAAGAGGGAGTTTAAGGTGGCCAGTGTTATATAGCTCGTGGTAGGTGTAGCCTTTTTTTAAAAAGAAAGATCACTTTTGGTGAAAACTCCTTACCCTTAGCAATTGCAGGAATCCAGAATAAAAGAAGTAATGGTGTGTCCCTGTACAAATCATCCGAGTGGGGGCATTGCTGATCTCCAATTGATCTTTGAAAAATTCTTTCGAGTTATCAACAGTCACAGATTGCAACTCTTTCGAGTACAATCACAGTTCTTGGTTTCCGGGAGTGGGACATGAACCCACAACCCTCTGATTCAAAGGCGAGGGTGCTATGAACTGAGCCAGTCATTTCTCATTAAAATCAATGGCCAATTAAAATGCTGCCTACCATTATGATCACTTTGTGTTTGTGTTAATGGGTATAATTTTAAAGTGCCAGAAATTGCATTCAGACCACCCAGGTTTTAAGATGAGTGTGCAGACATTATTTGTTACTTCAGGTCTGCTTTAACTACCCATAAGCAAAAATTCCTGTTAGTACATTCTGGAGGTGATCATCAACTGATGCGTGTTGTAAAGCTCTTACCAGGAATTTGTCAATGCTATGTCTATAAGACAATTTTGGACGTAGTTATGTGAAAGACACATAAGCTACCAATGGTATTGGACTAAAAGAATGGTTCAGGTGGGAAGCTTACACAGAACTAGACACTGGAAAAGAAGTTGAGGTAAGTTAGTTGGAGAAAGACATGAAAGGAATAGGTCTGTATGACAGGATCAAGCATGCTGACTTGTTACAGCTGTGTTGCAACATATTTATGTTGAATAATGGAGAAGTAGAATCAACTTTTAAATATATAAGAAAAACTTTAATCTAATTGTTAGTTTCCTAATATTCTTTGAATAATGAGAAATGTTCACCCTTAATGCATGCTAATCTATATTTGAGGGACATAGGACGTAGGAGTAGGAGTTGGCCATTCAGCTCTTCGAGTCTGCGCCGCCATTCAATAAGATCATGGCTGATCTGTTTGTGGTCTCAATTCCACCTTCCTGTCTGCCCTCCACAACCCTTGACTCCATTGTTTATCAAAAAACTATCAAATTCAGCCTTGAATAAATTGACCCGGCCTCCACAGCTTCCTGGGGAAGAGAATTACACAGACTAATGACCCTTGGAGAGAAAACATTTCTCCTCATCTCCATCTTTTATTCTTAAACTGGGTCCCCTAATTCTCGTCTCCGTTGCTATTCTGTGTGGCTGCATTTTGTGATCAGTGATGAAGTAATGGTGCTCTGACCTTGCAGAAAGCTGCTCACAAAATGATCTTTATGGCGTGGGCTTCCCCTTTTCCATGTCAGTTTGTTTCTGGCACCAAGTCAAGGGGATCTTCAGGCATCCAGCAGTGGTGGTGATGTCGAATGGGGTAAAGCAGTTGGAATGTTCTTAGACAGATAGCCATGAAGTAAAAATCACTGAATTGCTTTGCTTTTAATTTTAAATTTTAGAGCTAGTGAAATAAATAAAGCACATGGGATTAAGGTAGAAAATAAAATATCATAAACTTTAAAACAAATTGAAAATATGTATTTTTTTATCATAATGGAGAGTTTTGACATTCAACAAATGTAAAACTGTTCATTCAGGGCTAGGGAGCCTGTTTAATAGTAATAATGAAGTTTTTATGCTGTTAAGAATTACACCTTATTAAAGAAGGTGCAACTTTCCAAAGGTTCTTACAGTGTGATTAAATTCTTGTCAGTTCATAGATCTCCAAGTAGTTGCAGTCTGGGGAGACCTCAACAATTCACCCTATGGAAAAGCAGCTTCTGGATTTCCATGTTTAACTCTGCAAGTGCAAATGCCAGAAGTTGCTGTCATTATCAGGAACGATAACCGCGAATGCTGACAGTTTGACTGTCATTACTACTGCAAAATCCAGGCCTTGTAGCTCTGACCAAGAATAATGGGATGAAATATTCCGCTGCCTCCTGGCTGTAAGAAACTAATGTTGTTAAAGTCTAATTCAGAATTTTACTTCAAGAAGACAAAGGCTGCCTGATGTGGCGCATTGAAAGTTGTCACACTAGTGTGGTAGTGGATACTCATCTGAGGATGAAGCAAATGCAACATAGAAAGATGGGAATAAGAGGGAAAGGCAGAAAGAGCTTTTACAACCAACAAATTCTGAAATGTTACCAAGAAATAACTTTGAAGCAGAGGATGCAAATTGGTTCAAGAGATATTTGGATGCTCTTCTCGAGAGATAAGATTTGAGTGATATGGTGAGAAGGTGGGCAGATCCAAACCTGTGACTTCTGTTACCTAGAAGGACAAGGCAGCAGATGCATGGGAACACCACCACCTGCAAGGTCCCATCTGAGCCACTCACCATCCTGACTTGGAAATACAACGCCCTCCCTTCACTGTCGCTGGGTCAAAATCCTGGAACTCCCTCTGTAACAGCATTGTGGGAGTACCTACACCACATGGGCTGCAGCAGTTCAAGAAGGCAGCTCACCACCACCTTCTCAAGGGGCAATTAAGGATGGGCAATAAATGCTGCCGATGCCCACATCCTGTGAAAGAATAAAAAGAATGGGATTAGCAAGTGGAAAACGTGTGACACGTTTGTTGGGCTGAAATCCCCTGTCCTAAAAATCCTTTCATTATGAAAATGAAACCATGATTTGAACTATAGGGTTAATTTTACTAGATATTACAATGGAATAGCCTGCCTAGTAGCTAGTACATATTTGAAGCTTGGTCTTGATATATGTCCTTCTAGGTGGTGGAGGTTACAGGTTTAGATCTACCCATAAATGTCACCAAACCTGTATTTAGGAAGTAACGTTTTGTGTAATTCATTTTTGTTTCTCCAGCCTCTTACATAATTATTTGATTCCATTGTACATGTGCTCAATAAGATCCAACTAAAGTCATGGCCACAGCACTATATTTTATTTCTAATGTTGAGTTATTGCACATTCAATTTACCGGCTGGGGACTGAGCACAGAAGTGTGAAGAGCATTGTTGTAAAAGGTTTACAGGATTTTGAAACCTGTACTGTATAAATCAACTTTGTTTTGATTTGTCCGCAGATCTACAAGTCGCACCTTACAACTTAACTATGTGTCTCTCAACTAATTAAACGGAATACAGTAGTTTTAAAATATCCATTAAACCAGGGGCAGGG
The DNA here is from genome assembly GCF_964194155.1 of Cetorhinus maximus. Lineage (NCBI taxonomy): Eukaryota > Metazoa > Chordata > Chondrichthyes > Lamniformes > Cetorhinidae > Cetorhinus > Cetorhinus maximus. Next base: position 98,776,129 of record NC_135896.1, read on the forward strand.
AACTTTTTTATCACGGGCCATTCACACACACATAAGATCAGTCGCAGGCCACACACACAAAAATTAACTTAATTTAGTTTCTTTAGAGAGAATGCAGAAAGGTTCAACTCACCCGCTGTTTTAATGCGATGGCTGAATTTGAACATTATATTGTTAAATATTATTATGGTAGTTTAGCTGATGATAAATGCCATTTTGAAGGTGCTATTAAAGGTCTATATTTTTAGAAACCCTGCTGCAGGCCAGATGAAATTGAGCAATGGGGCAGATCCAGCCCATGGACTGTTGGTTGCCCAGCCCTGCGTTAAACACACACAATATCCCACACAGATGACAGGAGAGCAGTTAGGAAGCAATTTTATGCTTACAGTATTGGGAGTTTGGATCCACCGCAGAAGGACTGTGATATATTTAATACTTAGACTCATAGACCAACTGCGGCTCCGATATTTTATGTTAGTGGTAGTTCATGGAGGCCTGCCTCCTTGCCTTGCCTTATGCAGAGCGGTGCCCCTCAAGCTATTTAATCACTTGTCTCTCCCTGACAGAGCGATGCCTATGGTCCCTCATTGGACAAAGGCTAATTACCAGTTATTGTATATGCTGATACCTATTATTTCCTGTTTGACATATTTATGTTACTTTTTATGTGCAAACAGAATATACGTGCACAGAATTTGCACTCACATGCCAAGTCAACATCATTATCTCTAATATCCTCTGTGATTTGAAGGATTTTCTTCTGGGAAATCGAGAATATTTTTCCTACATATTTTCATTCCAAAAAAGTACTTGGCAGACCGCATACTGCATTCAACATCACCTACAGAAAAATTTCTGTTTACAGTGAAGTCAGAGTGTGGTAACTTTTAATAGATTACTTTTGAACATGCATGTCTCAGAGTTAAATATTTATAATTAATAAATTACATCATTTTAAGGGATGTCAGTGTTTTGCTTATGTTAAAAAGAAAATTAAGAACAGGTACCAGATAAAAATAGCCACGTTGAGAAATATTGCAGAATGTTAATTGTAAAATGGCTAATTCTTAGATTGGCATCACCAGGCACCTCTATTTTCGTACTAAAATTTCTAAATACTACTTGTGCATTTTATTTGCATGCAGGAATTTCTGCATTTCACTAGGCCAGTCTATTATGTATTGTGTATGTGGTATCTTTTTTCTCTCGGGTTGTTGATGTTACACCAGTGCCCTCTATGGCTCACTTCTGAATAACTGCTATAATGTGAGGTTATCAGATGCTTCAGTAACCTTTAAGTCAGTGTGGTAAACTGAGTTTTTCTCTGAACTCATTAACTATGAAAAGCCAATTTGGATTTAGAAGTAATTTCAGCTTCAGTGGGGCCTCTGAGCCAACACAGGAAACAATGGTCCGTTTCGAATCCTTACTTGTATTAATATTAGTTAGCTCTTGTTTGCAAATGTAAGATTTTTCTCTCCCTTTCATCAGGGTAATTTGAGAACGACAGAATCAAATCATACATTCAGTTAATGGAGCTTGAGTTTGAAAGTGGCCATCGAAATATATTGGTTTTGGGGTGGGAGGAGGGATGCAAACGAGTGAAAGGCCTTTTGCACGAGAGTATTCTTAAGTAAGGCTTACTTTAGGAATTCAGGGCAAAGGAGTGCAGATTATTGGTATTAATAATGTTTCTTGGAGATGAACAAGAGGCATTGGCTGCTTTATAGTTGTATAAAACATAGAGCACTTTGTTAATTAATGCAGTCATCATGCTAATCCTGTGACATTTTCGATGCTGAAAATTTTCCACATTAGGGTAGTCCTTTGAGGATCTGATTTCAGCATTACTGCATTCTCAGTTTAGTGCAGTTGCCAAAAGTTGTAAGGTTCTGTGCCAGAAGTTACATTTGCCTCTAAAATTAACAGCCAGTTACACTGGGAAATGTGTGTGCTGTCACAGTTGCACAGCATGGTGACTACAGTCAAATTATGTCTGTATTTTTCTGCTTAATATGCTCTGCTTAATCCTGTTTAATGATGATGAGAAAAGATAACATTATTGTGGTTTGCCAGAAGTAGACATGCCATCAGCATTTATGTACAATATAAGAGATTTCTTGGTGTTATTTTTTCACTGTGTCCAATGCTTCTTTTGACATTTGAATATTTTAAATTGTATTACCTGGAAAGGCTAACTTAATATTAAAGAAGAATCTACATTTTTATTGGGATTATTTCTGGAGTTCCGTTTCATAAATGCGTTGATTTAATTATATCGGTGAAAACGTCTAATTTGACGAATTAGAGTGGGGTTAAAGGTAGTCATCATAAACAATGGTTGCCTAAACCATATTGAAACTCCAGCAATGTAACAGAAATCTAGCTGTGACCAGTGGGAAATATGCCTAAAATTATGGGTTTTTATGATGTACTTTGTTAATTAGTTGCAATCTGAGCAATATCAGCCAAACCAATGCAAAAGATAGGGGTAGGTGAACTATGTCCCAGACCACTGGCACACATGTTTTCCTAGATCTTTTACACTGATTCAAGATTCAATTCACCCTGAATCAGCCTCTGCCCACATTCCAGGTCAAAATTGAGAGATTCCGCTGTTGTATTGGCTCAGGAAGCCTGTTCTAAGTGTGCTCATTTTTTTAGGCACCCAGGCACTAGCACTACTACAACAACAACTGGTGTTTATATTGCACCTTTAATGAAATGAAACATCCTGAGGCTTTTCACAGGAGCATTACAAAACAAAGTATGAAGCCAAGACACACATTAGCTCAGCTGACCAAAAGCTTGGTCAAAGAGGTAGGTGTTAGTGTCTTATAGGAGAAAAGCAAGGTGGAGTGGTTTAGGAAGGATATACCAAAGCTTGGGGCCAAGGCAACTGGGACACTTCCCAGTTACTGCCCTTGGTGTTTTCATATTAAAGCATGTTTAATTTTCAAAGGAACTGACTAGTGTACACCAGTTAAAGTATTAAATGGTTTTTAATAGTTTTCATTGATGTTAAATCAGGTTACTCAAAGGTGGACACCTCATTGAAAGAGAATATTTTTGACAAATCCAATTTCAGCTGTATTAATGAAACTGCACCATGTCACCACACTTAAATATATCAAGAAATACTTATTACTGAAAAGAAAAACAGTTAATGATTATTTTCTACTACTCTTCACGATTGCACTAGTTCATAAAAGATTATATATGATTATGTGATTATGCAAAGGGGAACTTGAAACGTAACCTGATCAGCCTGATTTCAACTGCATTTGGATGCAATTTCCCGATTGCGTCCAAAGCGGAAACTCCACCCCACTATTTCTAAAATATTGCTAGATTTGGTATCAATGTTGGTTATAATATTTTTTGTTGTGACCCTCATAGAAGACTGGTAATGCTTAAAAAGAAATCCGAACTTCCAATTAATAGCTAAAAAGGATGACACAGCAAGATTTCAGGTTTTGAAGCTTATACTGTAACAGATGACTGAAAACGCTATTAACTAAACACTATTTTCTTTTTGTAGCAACTTATACTTTAAACTATAGAAAGCAACATTCCTCTGTTATATTTATAACATATCACACTCTCCATGGAATTACAGTCCTTATAGCAAACAGTCCACAGTTGCTTCCAGCTTCTAATGAGTTAACATTTTCCCGTTTCACCCAATAGTAACTTTGAGTGACCATCTCCAGATGCTTCCCTCAGTTTTGGAGAGTTTTTCAAATTGACTATCAGCAGTAAAGCCAATGATTCTTCTTTCCCAGGGCCATGTCAGGCCGAATCTCCTGGATTCCTTAGATAGCTGTGGAATGCATCTCTTCGATGAGAGACCATCTCCCTCCCACATTGGGCTTCGGTAGCTTGCAAGGAACCTGAAGCCTCTTCTAAACTCAACCTGCTGACCACATCGACTGCTGTTCTATTCCCCTCTCTCTTCTCCTTTTGCCCCAAAAGCTTGAGGCTGGCAAATCTATTTACTGTTAGCACAGCTGTTTCCAGATGTGAGAACTTTGTACTTTGCTCAGTGGATACCTTGACTAAACCAGGCTTGGTTTTTCACACAGCGAGTGGCTTGGGACTGGAATGCACTGCCTGGAAGTGTGGTGCAGGCAGGTTTAATCGAGGCATTCGAGACGGCATTAGATGATTACTTAAATAGAAACAATGTGCAGGGTTGTGGGGAAAAGGCAGGAGAATGGCAATGAGAAAATAATGCTCGTTCGGAGAGCTGGTGCAGACACGATGGGCCGAATGGCCCCCTTCTGCACTGGAACAATTCTGAAATTCTGATGTCGGGCAGAATTTGGAATTGTCACATGACCCCCCTTCATTTTAACATAAATTTAAAGACACAGTCCAAAACAATAATCTTATAAACCTCATAATTGTAACATTCTGTAACCCAGTGCTTTTCACATTTGTGGGATATCTATGCAACATATTTCTGTATAAATATAAAAAGTGTAATGTTTTCGTTTCATCAGCTATTTCATTGCTTAAACTCTGATTCACCTTTGAATACTAATTTGCTTCAGCAATAATTGAAGGGGGTAAAATCTTCACGAGAAACGTTTGCTACACCATTTTTTACTTGTTCAGGAGGTTTCAGTCACGTTGAATGCACCATCTTGTAATTTCCTTATGACATCATTGTGATGGAAATGATGCATAATCCTGTGACTTCTTTTCCATCTGAAGCAACCTTTCAAAATAAAAATGTCAGATTTAAACGGAATTAATTATTTTGGCTGCCATACATTGAGCATTAGCTTGGTTCCTATTATATTCTTCTTTGAAGATGATCATGTGTCCATCCATAAACATAGTCATATAGAGCCATACTGCACTATACCATAGGGCAGTAGGACATGGCTTTATGCATATGACCTTCAGCATGATGAATTCATATAGGATACTTTATTAGCCGAGGCTTAGAATACAAGAGCAGGGAGGAGATTTACCAGGATGCTGCCTGGGCTGAAGAGTCTGAGCAATGAGAAAAGATTGGATAGGCTGGGGTTGTTTTCCTTGGAGCAGCGAAGGTTGAGAGGGGACCTGATAGAGGTGTGTAAGATTATGAGGGGCATAGATAGGGTGGATAGGAAGACACTTTTTCCATTATTAGAGGGGTTGAGAACCAGGGGGCATAGATTTAAGGTAAGAGGTAGAAGGCTAAGAAGGGAGTTGAGGAGTAATGTTTTCACCCTGAAGGTGGTGGCAGCAGTCTGGAACTCACTGGCTGAAAGGGTGATTGAGTCGGAAGCTCCCGTAACATTTAAGAAGTATTTATATATTCACTTGCGTTGCTATAGCCTCCAGGGCTATGGGCCAAGCGCTGGAAAATGGGATTAGTGTAGTCAGATCTTTGTTGACTGGCACAGACACGATGGGCCAAATGGCCTCCTTCTGTGCTGTAGACGTCTATGAGTCTGAGAATTCCTCTGATTGATGCACACTATATAGAACTGTAAACCCTACAGGCATGTAGGCAGTAACATGTATGTAAAATACTTATTTTTAAAAATGTCATTTCCAAAAAAAAGCAAATAAAATGATCACACATGACCTGAAACAAATTTTTTTGGTTAATAATGAAACTTAACAATTGGTGAGTTATTTAGATTGTGGTACCTTTATATCCTACACAGGTAAAGGCTGACCACTTGGCTCCTGTCCCTTAAGTGATGCAGACTGCTTCATCAGTCCACTTGTGAGGGAATGTTGTCCTAATGGGGCTGCCACCTTTAAACTGGAGCCCCATCTGCCTTATATGGGATACTTTCCTATCACCTGGCTCTGTTGGAAGACAGGCAGGGGAGTTCTCTGAATAAATTTGCTGTGTATTATAACAGTAGCTACATTCCAAAACTAATTAATTTGCTATAAAACACTTTGGAATATCTTGGGGATGTGAAAGTGCAACACTAACTTAAAGGCTTTTTTATACAATCTTCTTGTTCTCCTCAAGCATGGGCATACTTGTAGCCAAATTCCTTTTTACTGATGCATCCTCTCCTCTGCTGGTGTCTTTGTTTACTGCCCTCAATTAGTTTGTGATACCTTAATTAAAGTTATCTCTCCTTCAGAAACATCCTGTGCAGCAGCTGGCATATAAAACAAAAGACTTTGTTATCTGGCTTCAGAAATGGGACATTTCCCCTTAGTTCACCATGATAGTTCATTCTGGGTTTTGCCACCTAAAAATGTCAATTTGCAAATAGTTCAGTATCAACAGCTTGTATTTATGTAGCAGAGTATTATTCACTTACCAGTAATACACTGAACACTATATTCACTTTAAAATGCAGTTATTAGTATCCTGATTCTTTTTTTAGAAATGACACTACTTAAAAAATCTCATTTGGAAAACAGTCCATAAAATTGGCCAGCTGTCTGCAGCTAACAGACATGTATTGGAAAGTTAAGTTTTTGGCGATTTACAAGACCACTGAATTTTTTTTTCTAATCTTCGGACAATGCGACACCCTGAGACAGGGGAAAGAAAGATTTGATTTGTATACTTGTTCATGTAACTTGAGAGATTCTCTCAAATTCACCAGTTGAAACATATTTTAATGAGGTGGTGGTGGCGTGGTTAGTCACCTGAGAGTTAAAATGTGGAAACATACAAAATAAAGAAAATTTAGATTCTAACAAATGTTGAAGCACTGGCTCTTGAGTTTGGTGCACATGTACACATATGCAACTTTCATCCTATTACATTTTATTTAACTCCTAATTAAGTCATTTCCAATCATCTTTCTGGTATGGTGTGAGGGTGGCAAGGAGGATTTCTACCAGATATCATTTTCAAGTTTACTTGATCAAAAAAAAACTAGTTTTATAACAGTGGCAATCATGAATTATAGATTAAAGGCACAAAATCCCAGTACCCCACATTTTATAATTCAGAAACGTGATCCAAACATTGGAAAAAAAATCAGGATACTAATAACTGCATTTTAAAGTGAACATAACGTAGTGTTCAGTGTATTACTAATAAATGAATAATACTCTGCTACATAAATATAAGTTGTTGATACTGAACTATTTGCAAATCGACAGGTATCACTCATATTTGTTATTCACAGCAATTTTCTGTCTTGATTCAGTAACTTTGAAATGGGTGAAACATGCTGTGTTTTTTAAAGCCAAACATACCATTTGAGAAACAATTTCACTTTTCAAGCCACTGTTTCTCTTTTATTTGGTTTGTTTATTTCTCCTGTTTTCTTTATACAGCCATATTGAATACATTCTGTAATTCACCATGGTTGACCACAAGAATTCCGGTTGAAGGCTGCAGTACCTGCTAGTGAAGTGTTCCTCCTGAACACTGTACCACAGAAGGCTGTAATGCTGGTATTTGCCCTGGGTTTGAGACCCCAGTCTTGGCTGCCCAATCAAGAATAGATAGGAATGGAGAGTAGCCCTGCAAAGTGAAATTTGAAAGTTCATTAAAATGTTTTTTTTTTAATATTAGCAAATCTCTCATTGAAAATGCAACTAAGATTTGGAGACTGATGAGTGGAAGTTTATGAGCATACAGGCAAAACTTCATTTTGAATGAACAGAAAGCAGTACTGGGGCTGAGATTGTGACACTGTGCTACCAGCGTACCCTGCTTTCAACCAAAGAGCAGTGGCAAACTAGGAGCTGCAGTTGAACAGGACCAGGAAGTATTATATGGATTATTTGATAGTACACTGGTGTTTTTAGGAGGGACATGGGAAGATAACCATACTTGTTGTTCTGAATTATTTTAAAGCTTATGTGGCAGAATTAGAACTAAAGCTTTAAAATTCTTTCGAGTTATCAACAGTCACAGATTGCAACTCTTTCGAGTACAATCACAGTTCTTGGTTTCCGGGAGTGGGACATGAACCCACAACCCTCTGATTCAAAGGCGAGGGTGCTATGGACTGAGCCACAGCTGACACCTCCTTGAGGGTGGGAAACTCTTTCGAGTTATCAAGTGCACTAGTAATCTCTTCCTTCAAATAAATGTCACCTGATATTCATGGAATTTATACCACAAACAGGCTGTTGATGGCCAACCAGCCCTTATTGCTGTTAATCCTTCACATTAGCAGCCGTTTTAATTTCATGTGCCTGTCATATTCCCTATATCCCTTTATTACCCCCTCCACCCTTTTACATCCAACATCTACCTAACCTATTCTTAAATATTGCTATGGCCCCTGCTTCATTCACTACACATTGCATGGCCTCACAATCCTCTGTGTAAAAAAAGTATTTCCTGCTCTACATTTGAAACCTCTTACATTTAATGTTATATCTATGTCCCCTCATTTGAGAGACTCTTCAACCATGGGGAAGTTTGTTTTTATTTTCCTGTCCCAAACCTTCATGATTTTAACCACCTTAATCAAATCATTTGATAATCTCTTCTGTTCTAATGAAAACGTCCCTATTTTCCCAATCCTAATTTGTATTTCCTTGTTTTAGGCAGTGTTCTAGTGAATCTGTGCTGTACCCTCCACTACCTCACCATCTTTCTATAAGTGTGTTCCAACTGTGGTGTTAATAGCGAGTTGTGCAGATTCAGCATTAAGTCTCGACTTTCATATTCTACACCTCTTACCATAAAACCTAGTTATCCCATTAAGCTTTTTTATGGCCTTATTCACGTGAGATGCTGTATACAATTCTCTGAATTCTTCCCTGAATACTTCTCTGGATTATAACTTGAAAGGTATGTTTAATGAATCTGAACGCCCAAATCTCTCTGCTCTTCTACATCACTCTATCCTTCCTTGTTCAAAGTATAATTATTACATTTTTTAACCAAAAATGTACTGACTCTCACTCAGTGACACTGAAATATATATGCCGCTTTTTCGCAGATTTTTCACTACCTTCTTGCAGTTTCATTTGGTTCTCAAAGTTATTTATTATGTTTCCTACTTCAGTATCATCTGCAAATTTAAACACCACTTCGAGTCCTGTATCCAAATTGTTGAACAAAAGCCTGTGGGATATTCCTGTGAAAGAACAGACATGTTCTAATTTTAATTACGATTATGATTTCTGTAGTGTTTCACAATTTATGATGTGTCCTGTATTCAGGAATCCTGAACAGCAGGTTTGTGTGTGAGTATATGAAAAAGAGAATGATGTCCTCCCAAATTGAGGATATGCAGCACAATTGAAGAATGAGAGCTGAAGGTCACATCCATCATTCTTTCAGACAATCCTCCGAGCTACTATGCTCTACAAATAGTTGAACAGATTTTGCATAAGTACAGCAGCTGACTTAACCTCAGATTGAATTAGTTACATGTTCGAACTTCGCTTTGCGGTCTTCATTTTGATCTCGTGTGTCCTGTGTACTATTTATTGAGTCTCAGTTCTCAAAGCATTTTTTTTTCATTGCTGAAAGAAACTAATATTTCAAGACTGAGTTTGTTGAAATTTATAAATTGAGGCCCAGGTGATACAGGGAATCTTGATCTCTTGTTTTACAGAAAGTTTTGTCCACCCCCCAAACCAAATGTTTTGCCAACGTGATCTGATGTAATTTGCCTGAATTGTGCACTTGAAAATAAAATAGACTAATTTGTAGTGCACACTAATTTTATTTTAACAAGTTAGCACATGCGAAACTAGATACTTCTCTGAAATCCAGCCTGAAAGGTGTTTCTTATGTTCAAATCATTTGTACTTCTATATGCTGACAAACCTGTTTAATGAACTGATGTGTAACAGTAGCATTTTTACACCAGACTATAAAGTTGATTTTTTTTACATTTAACAAATATGACAAATTAAGACATATTTTGTACTTTTGTTCAGCTTTGATTTCTTAATGGTATTAGAAGTTTACAGAAAATAGCCTTTCCATGTCAATGGTGCTCATATTTTATGCCAAAAGAATTTAAGAGAAATATTCAAGCTTGAAATGTAGTGTTCTCGGGTTTTTCTGAATATGATTGTGATAGAGGATAGCTAAAGTTGGCACTTGTATCTGTTTTTGGAGCATTGCATGCAAAAAGCATTGGGTCCTCCTGTCCTACTTGTACTGCTTTCAGGTAGGACAATGCCAAACATTTTAATTCTGAACATAACACTGATCTGAAAAATAAATATTTCTGTTTTTTCCAGAAGTTTGGACTTAATACACACAGAAATTCTGGTTGACATTCAGGCAGTGATTCATATTCCCATCAAGCATGCAGGAATGAATGCCATTAAAATGCACTGCCCCATTGTACCTTGTAATTTTTACTACCGATATGTTAGATATTATGCATAAAGTATACTGTTAACTTAGGAATTCCCTTAACTTGCTGGAGCGAAATATTGTGTTGTCAAAATCTTGAATTTAAATATTTTGCTTCAGCTCTGTCTTAAATAGCCATGTTATTCTAGCCACATGTCAAAGGTTCTCTGTTTAAATCAGTCTTTCTAGCAATGTACTTTGTATGGACCTCAATGAATGGCCATTAAAGGGATATCTCATGTGAGGGTGTGTAGTATTGAATTTAAAAATCACTTTCTTTAACAGTAGTCCACTATATATTGCAGGATATTTTCTATTGGGGTGGTAATGTATGTTGTGAATTAGCTTCTAAACTGCAAAATATATTTTTAACTCTGGAGTAACAAATAGATTTGTTAATTTATCCTAAATGGTTCAAAACCAGTGAATTATTATTTCTGTAAAGTATGTCCATACCATCTATTCCAGTTGAATAAATGGGTAGTTATTAAACACTTGATTTGCAATTAAACAATTTTAAATACATCATATGCATCATCTGTAGGAGGATATAACTATGCTGCACAGCTGTACTCTAAACTTAACTTTACTTGCTTGCCTTTTATTGAATAATATTTGTGATGTGGAGAGCCCTATCTACATACTACATATTTGAGAACAGTGTAAAATTTAACATAGTGTTTCGCCCAAAGCTGAACTAGCTACATTTCTTTGAATGTGCTTATTAGTTTTTAAAAAATTTTAAATATTGTACATTTTTAACTACAGGCACTGTTGCATTCTTGTGTTGGTTGTGTTTAATGAAGGAGGAATTGATCTATTAAATATTTTTTACTCTGCTGTGCTGTGCTTTGCACCACAGAAGGCAGTTATCTGAGATAGATCATGTGCTGGGAGACTCTGTCAGTTTACAGTGTCCTGCTTCAGGGCACACTGTCAGTCAGCTGGAAGATTCATTAATGGGAGTTAACAGCCAAGGCACTCCGTCATGCTCTTTGGGCAAGATATACTCAAGAAAATGTTTGCTTAACTTTTTGTAAATGTAAAGTTTTGTGTGCAGTCAGTAGAACAATTTTTGCCCTTCTCAGAAAATATAATTTAAACTTAAAGAGAACTATGACTCTTTATTGAAATAATCTTTCTAGTACATTTTCCACTTCTAATTTAATATGCTGTTAATCTCTCAATTGTTGACATGTGGCCAGATCACTTTATGCTCACTTATTTCGACCAAGATATAATAGCAACACTGTGTATTTTTAATAATTAAAAATGCTTTCTGACTTATGACATAATTCCAGTTTAGTTAATGGAGTTGCTTCATGGGGGTGACTTTATACCTGGAGCAAATGGCCAACAATGGCCAAGGTTCTAGTATTTCTCAATGTTGCAAATACCAAATGTCATAGTAAATTTAGCTGTTAGCATGGTGCTTGCACTACCAGTAGCTTTGCAGTTTTCACCCCCTATCAGTTCTGACTGCCCAAACGGAATCTAGTAAATCAACTTTGGAGTTGCCTTGCTTTGCGAGCTAGCACCCTACTATAGCCAATATCAAGGAAGCTTAAAATGACAGCCGGTTAAACAGCGAAAGCTGTCTTGTCAATCCAGAGCCCAAAATGTAGTTCTCTTCCAATATGTTAGAATGTCCAGATGGAAACTTTTTTTTTAAAACTGAATTGTACTGATTCAGTTCTTGTGGTTAAATTACTGCATAGTTTTAAGTGGTTATCGCACTGCCGCATAGTTGTTTGATATTTAACAGTGCTGTAACAGTGTTATCAAACCACACAGACAACTGTGCCCTCAAATGTTCCTGCAATTAATTCTTTATGAAGAGTCAAACAATATTGTTTGCTGGAAGGATCTACTGAGGAAATTGGGCACATTTCTGTGAAAACATGAATCATTTATAATATTGTGTAATTGTATGAAAAATGTTTATAGCACTGGTTAGAGTCCAGTCTCTAATCTGAGAGCGATCTCTGTCAAGTCCATTTTTTTTTACTCCAGGTAGAAAACATGTTGCCCTATAATCATGGATCACCATCATGCATATTGATATGTGCTTTCAGCAACAAAAAAACTGAATGGGAGGGAGGAGGATATGATGATGCCAAGCTTTTCAATCTTTCAGTTGTCTCATTGGAACAAGAGGAATTTAGACCGCTAGTGTTGGAAATTAAATCTGTGGTTGGTGTTTGATAAATATCTGACATGGGTATATTTATCTTTTGTAGCTCATGTAACATTGCCTACCTAACAGTGACTCACTTAAAGTAATTCATTGGTTGTAAAGTCCTTTCAAAAGACTTGAGCAATACTAGAGGAACAATTTTTAAAAATCAGGTTGGTAAACGGGGAGTTTACACAGAATTTTCTTTAGACTATGTTAGATATACTGGGTGCAGTTCTGGTATCTACACTCCAAAAAGGAAATTGAAGTAAATGCAGAAGAGATTTACAAAGATGTTACTAAAATTAAGAGTATGCAACCATCGGGAAAGACTCAGCATACTGGGGTTCTATTCACTGGAAAGAAGAAAACTAAGAGGAAATCTGATGGAAAACAAATTGAAGCTGATATTTCCTGTGGGAAAAACAGAGGTCTAATTTCTTGCAGCGATCATTGTTGCACCAGCTCAGTGATGGGACACTGTATTTTGCCTTGATGAGGTGGGGGACAAGTTATGTGAGGCAATTACTGATTTAAGTGACAAAACTTCATGTGAAATTCTGAGTGACGTTTGAAATGCTATAGTTTGGACCTTTTAAAGGAAACGTCAACTTTGATGCAGCACATAAACTAAACTTGTCTGCTATTCAAATATAAAAAAATAAATTGGCAGCTGTTACGACTACTTACAATTAAATTACCTCTGTTGTTAAAACTTTTGTTTAAGAATTCTATGCCATTTTCCCTGGGATTTGAATGTTTCTGGTAATGCTAAGCTTGGTTTTGTTCACAATAATCAGGAGGAAGCGCTTTTTTCTAAGTGAACACTTTGCAAAAGAAATGTCTACAGTCAAGTTTTATTTTACCAGCAGAGGATTTAGACTCTGTGACTGAAGGGTAAGACAGGTCTTATTGTGAGTCTGTACCTACATAAAATGCATGTTTTTGTCCTGGGGTGATGTGTTGCATGATTACAGCTCAGTTGTTACTTTTCTGCATGTTCAGCCTGCAGGTGCCCTCCAGCATGCGACTTAGAGCTCTGAGGACTATATGTCCTCAAACCTCCAGTAGCCATTGTTAAATTAAAGTATACCTTTAGCTGAATATTGCAGTTTTTGTAAACTTTACCCCGCCTAAAATAAAGTTCTAATAGCTCATTGCTTTTCCCAGGCGCTGATGAACAACTGATAATAGTTTTTCAGCTGACTTGACTGACAGCTCTAGTTGAAAGTAGCCTTAGCCCCCCAAGCAGAGCAAGCCATTTAATTAAAGCACAAACATATTTGAATTGTCTCATATACTGGGATTAGCAATACATAAATAGAAAATTACTAGTTGAACAAGAGGCAGATTGCATCCGAATAGAATAACTTCAAAATTCAGCACCAGCTGCTTCAAGAAAAGCTAGTAACTTTTTAACAATTTCCCCTCATTAGCAGCATGTAAACTTTATGGACAGCAGTGTACAAAGATGTATTTGAGGTGTACGAGTTAATTGCTAGTCATGTGTAAACTCAGAATTGACAAGTTCCAGAAGAGAGTTTCAGTAAGATTATTGTGAAGATTAGACCAAACCGTTCCCTTTAACTTCAGCCCTCGAGCCAGTTTAGATGTTAGTGTGCAAAAAATGTCAGCTTTGTTTTTATTTAGCAATTTCTGCATTGCAAATGCCGAATGTTTGCCACACTTTTAAATGTGCTAGAGAAAATTCAGTGTAGCATCGCGCTACTGTTTGAAGCACAATCTGGTGCAGAGTCTGGAGATTTAGCTGAAAATTTTTTATGACTCTGGATAGCTTCATGGATTATTTCTGCACCTCTGCACAGTAGCTACAGTAACATGAAATCTTGTCTGAAAATTCATTATACTTAATGGACTTCCCATTAATTTAAACTCTTAATGAGTATGCACTTACTAGACTGTTGCAAAAAATGTTTATTGTTCAGCTCTGGAATTCTAATTTAGCGCAATTAATTTGGCTCAGTTTAGGCTAACACCTGGATAATGGTGATTTGGACAATTGCCTGACAATACCTGTGGAAACATGTTTTATGAGCATTTTCAGTTGGAAATTAGTAGGGAAATGGACAGCAGAATTTTTGTAGTGCAGTGAAGCATCAGACAGAATGGAGTTGTGACCCTCTGCTCCAATAACCCTTACTGTTCCAGATCACATCCATGTTGCTGCTTGGTTTGGCAGCTCTGGTTTGCTGTATTCCTGAACATTTGATCATGTAACATTTAATCACATGACATTCGACCATGTGACACTGCTCATGATGTTTAATCACATGACATTTCCCATGTGACATTTGCTCCAAATAAAGTATTTGACTTTTTGTTTTTATAAACAAAAAAAAGTATTTAAGGATGGGTAATGTTTAAACAAAAAATACTTCTGATGTTTCTACAGTATCGACTGCAATGAGAAACAGCAAATAAATGCCACTGATTCAACAAATTTGATACAAAATCTTTAAGTTAAAAGTTACTTTTGATTTATGACATTTTACAATACAGAACAAGTTATAAAAAATAATAAATAAAACCAGATCTAATGCAAGTTCACTTCCTCTCACACCCCACCATTGAAATACAGCGTCAGGGAGATGAGGCTGAGTCCTCAGAGCAAAGAGCCAAAGCTGCCTGACTTCTGGGACAAAACACATCAATATAAACAGGAACACAGCACAGGCTGACATGAACCCTCCCTCCCTCCAATTTGAATTGCTATCTCCCTCCCTCCCTCCCTCCAGTTTGAATTGCTTTCTCCCTCCCTTCCTCTCCCAGTGTATGTTGCTCTCTCTCTCTACCAGTTTGTTTTTCGTGCTCTCTCTCCTGCAGTTTATGTTCTTGTCTCCCTCCCACCAATGATCATCTCCAACAAGAGAGAGTCTAAACAACTCCCCATGTCATTCAACACCTTTCCATTGTCTTATCCCCCACCATCAACATCCTGGAGGTCATTATTGACCAGAAACTTAACTGGACCAGCTGCATAGATACTGTGGCCACAAGTGCAGATCAGATGCTGGGTATTCTACAGGAGTGATTCACCTCCTGACTCCCCAAAGCCTGTCCACCATCTACGAGACACAAGTCAGGAGTGTGATGGGATAGTCTCCACTAGCTCAGTGCAGTTCCAGCAAGACTCGGGAAGCTCAACACCCCTCAGGACAAGGCAGCCCATTTGATCGTCACCCCATCCACCATCTTAAACAGTCACTGCCTCCACCAGCGGTGGACCATGGCTGAAGTGTGTACCATCTACAAGAAGCACTGCAGCAATTAACCAAGACTTTTGCAACAGCAGCTTCCTAACCCACAGTTTCCATTACCTATAATTACAAGGGCAAGCAGGCACATAGGAACACTGCCACCTCCAAATTCCCCTCCAAGTCATGTACCATCCTCGCTTGGATCATCATGCTGGTTCATCATCACTGGGTTAAAATCCTGGAACTCTATATCTAACAGCATTGTGGAAGTATCTTCACCACACAGATTGTAACGCTTCAAGAAGCTGGCTCAACACCACCTTCTCAAGACAATTAGGGATGGGCAAAAATGTTGGCATTGGAAGTGATGGTCGCATCTCATGAGTAAATAAATATAGGTATCCCCTGGTTTGTGC
Organism: Cetorhinus maximus; assembly: GCF_964194155.1. NCBI lineage: Eukaryota > Metazoa > Chordata > Chondrichthyes > Lamniformes > Cetorhinidae > Cetorhinus > Cetorhinus maximus. The sequence goes on from NC_135896.1 coordinate 98,792,185, forward strand.
TTTTGCTCTCGCTCCCTCTCCCAGTTTGTGTTTTTTTTCTCTCTGTCTCACTCATGCACTTGTTCTCTCAGGATTCATGGAGTTTTGAGGTAATTTTCATTGGCTTCAAAGACACCATCCTCACAACTGGCAATGAAGTGTTTTTCCGATAATGGGGAGAAATGCGGTTTGGGTGCAAGCCATGACAGCAAGGTTACTACGCATGTGTGAACTGTACATACAAGGTCCATTCCTCCTGACTCACCAGCAGCAACACTCTGGGACACCAATCGCCCATTCTGGTTGGGGGAGTGTTGGGAACTTGCGTTGCAGCAGGGATAAATGGTCAATGGGACAACTCTCAGCTAATATGCCATCATCAGGTTATTCCTCGCTGGTTATTTATGTGAAGCTTTAGACCTGGTCACCTAGAATATAGACCCTACACACTTTCCTGATAGTCCTTGCCGTTACTCTGGCTTTCATGTGTAAAAAGACAGACATGTTTCTGCAAAAGGGGATAGCACATCTGATTGGGAAACTTCTTTACTTCTTTCTGGCAGTCAAATTTATTTTCATGGTGAGATTACGCAATGGATAAAGGGTTCAAATTGACTGAGAACGTTGGAATATGACTTTACAAGTTGGTTAGAGCAGCTTCTGAAGTTAATAGTGTCGTCTTCAGACTCCTTTAGCAAACACCTGCCAATTCTGCAGTACATGAAGGAGAAAACAGACTTGCTCTCTGCTTGGATATTGGAAGGATATCTCTCTCTCGCTCTCTCTGTCACCCACTCTCACACACACACACGCACACTCTCTGACACACACACACACACACACACGCTCTCTCACACACACACACGCTCTCTCTCTCACACACACACACACACTCTTTCACACTCTCTTTCTCTTTCTCTCTCTCTCTCTCTGTTACGTTTGCATCAATGACAAAATTTGAATTTCTGCTGGCCCCGTGTTGTGATTTATAATTAAAAACGGGATCTCAACATTAATTTAGCTGAAGAGAATCATTGCAGTAACCATCTGTGCAGTGCAACTGAAAATCTCCCTTGTGCACAGAAACAATTGCACAGATTTCTGAAGTATGAAATTTGACTGGAAACCTCAGTATCACTGTTCAGAACTCTGCTGAGCTTGGTTCTACAGACTGTTTTTCATGCCTACTCAGCTGGGAAACAGTTCTAATGCATAGTCTTGCACAGTAGTAAACATCATGCATTGATGAAACAACATTTTTCTTTTATTGCTCTAAAGTTGTTTTGCACTTTCAACAGTGAACAGAGTCACTGTTGCATTGCTAACCTTACAGAAAAACCTCATTAAAACCACAGCCTAAAAATGAGCGTGGGAAGTATTAACAAATGGGCATTTGATGTGTTCATGTGACATTGCTTGTGCCCTATTTTAGTAGACGAATGTTATATGAACAACACTTTGCATTTATATAGTACGTTCAACATAGGGGGGAAAAATTTCCAAATCGCTTCAGAGGCATGAGGGGGGAAAAAGGATGCTAAGCCAAAGCAGGAGAAATTGGGAGATTGGTCAAAGAGGTGAGATTTAAAGGAGAAAGAGGAAGGTGGAGGGACAGATAGCATAAGGCAGGGAATTTCAGAGTGTGCGGACTAGGCTTCTGAAAGTATAGCTGCCAATAGTGGGGTGAAGGGAAGGGTTTACTCGAGCTAGATTCAGAGGGATGTGGAGTTTGGAGAAGAGGGTCTGTAAGGCTGGAGGCAGCTATAGAGATAGAGAGGCTGGGAAGGAATTTGAAGACGAGGATGAAAATTTTAAATTTGACGTGCTGAGGGACCAGAAGCCAATGTAGCCCTACAAGGGAAAGGGTGATTAGTGAGAGGACATGAAATGGGATAGGATACAGCCAGGAGAGTTTTGCATGAGCTGAAGTTTGTAAAGGTTGGAGGATTGGAGGCCAGCCACAAGAGCATTGGAATCATTGAGTCTGGAGATGATAGAGGCATGGGTGAGGTTTTCAGTCATAAATGAACTGAAGCAAGAATGTAGGCCACTGTTAGAGAGGTGGAAAGGGGCACTCTTTGTGATGGAGAAGATATGGAGTTGGAAGCTCGCTCAAGGTCACATAGGACATCTTTTGAAGGCAGAAGCATTTTGAAGGTAGAAGCAGTAGACACAACCTAATATCTGGATTCAGTCTTAGTGATAAAGTGCACAAACTCTTCACGCTTTCTGTTGGAGCTGGTGATGGAGGGGGCTGGGGAGAAGGTTTAAAGGAATGGTTACTACTGGAGAAAAGAAGTTGAAAGTTATTTTTATTCTCCAGGATACTCCTAGGGTAATGGCTAGTTTTGGCAGAGGAGAATGAGGCCTAATAGTGCTAGTAGTCCAGAATGATCTGGTACTAGATGGCCAAACCGGTGTGCAGCAGATACACTCTGCTTCCCTCTGTATGGTCCCCATCTTTCCTCTTCCAGGTTCACAACTATCAGGGAGGGAGAGAGTTAAAAATTTGGCAGGAACATGTGCATCAAAGATGGAGAGAGAGAGAGTGATTGAGCAGATCAACAGCTAAAGAAGTTGCTGAATGGGAAGCTAGGCAGGAGTTTGAAAGTGCAGTTTAAAGTGATTTTTGGAAGATTTGTCTTCCAGAGGTGGATGGATGCAGAAAGGAATTGAATTGGAATGGGATGATGCATGTGATAATGAACACATGGGAGGTGGCCGGAGTTGGCCTTGTGTGATAGAAGACCATGTAAGCAGGGAGGCAAAGTCGAAGGAACGGATGTGAAAATGGGTATGAGAGTTTATATAAAAGAGGAGATTTGTGGAGGGCAGGAGGTCAAGGGCAGCTGAAATAGAGATTGAAATCATGGAGGATGAGCGAGGAGGAAGGGAAGGTGTTGTGGAGAGAGCAATTAACAGCAAAGAGTTTTGAAGAAGCAGCAAGGGGGTGGAATGAGCCAAGCTGCTCAAAGGAGTAGAGGAATCATTTGGTGATAATGGCCATGTTGCAATCAGGGTGATTTGAGGAGGGCAAATAGTGATCAGTATAACTAGCTGGAAAGGTTTTGGGAAGGGAAGGGCCTTGCCACTTGTGGACCACATTACAACAAAGCCAATATGGCAATGCTGTTATCCACATTATGGATGTGGAAGGCAGGGGACTTTTTTCACGAGCGTACAAGTATAGAAATGGAAGCAGGCCATTAAGCCCCATGAGTCTGTTCAGCCTTCTCTTTCACGAGGTCTCTCCCACCAGATCCTTGACCTGAAAGATGAACTCTTTTTCTCTCACTTCACTGACGCTACCAGACTTGTTGAGTATTTCCAGCATTTTCTGCTTTTTATATTATAAATAATATCGTAACTAGTCATTTATTTGCTGCTTGTGAGACCTTGCAATACAAATATTGGCTGATGGGTTTACCTACAAAACAATACGCTTCAGAAGTAATTAATGGGTTATGAAATACCGTGGGACACTTCGAGGGCATGGAAGGAATTATGTAAGTGCAAGTTGTTTCCTTCATGACCATATTATATTTAACATGGGCACCCTGGATACAAAAATACCATCATGGCAGGAGAAATTAATGATGTTCAACCCTAGAAGAGATAAATTCCCCATATTTAAATACTCCTTTTTTGCGCATCCTACTACGTAACTAAATGTGCTGTCAGTTTAAAAGCAGAGTGGCTGTTCTCACTTCTGATTATCTTCTCCTCCAGCCAAACTATATTTTATTCAGCCCTGGAATATTTCATTCTTTTGCATTATAGTCATTGCAGTGAAACCATAGATGGCAACTGAAAATTCAAATGTTGTTTTGTAGGATAAACTAAAGTGCTTCTATCTATCAGTTTCAATTAATTAAATGTGTGCATTTAACTTGAGCTTCAGTACACCAGAATTTGTTCAGCACTTGGCATTGGTTTGTGCCAAAATGTCCCTGGTGTCTTAAAACCCACAATAAGCGCACACTTTCATGTTCATTATTGCCTTGTTAATCATGGATAATTGAAGTGCCTTAATGTGGAAACACTAGGATTTGGAATCCTGTGATAGTTTAATTATTGTACAAGGTGTGATAACCAGAATGTTTTGAATCAAATACATTCATTACTGATCTATTTCAGAAAGAATTATTCATTAGCTGGAGAGTCCTTTATAATATATTTTAAAATGCTAAATACTAATTAATAAATTAATTCCTAACTCCCTTCCATTCTTACCAAATATTGTCATTTCTTATATGATCAAAAAAACTGCGGAATTATTGCACCAAACTAATAAAACCGGAATCAGTCTGGTCATAAATAATAACTACTGTCTTGGAAACCAGAAACGTGCTCTTCAAACTTAACACCCAAGAACAAACTACAGAAACAACAATGTTATTAGCAGCACAAGGAGCTTTTTAAATATAAGTTTCCTAGTTCATATGCAGTGTGCTCAAGACAATGCGGGTGTAATTACAATGCTATCAAGAGTGTGTCAGATCCAGATGCCAGATTGACGCTGCTAATTTAGCGTTGGTGTAAAGCCTGAGTCATTGACACCTACGCCAAACCTTGCAGCCTACATGCACCTATATTTATAATTTAACTTCAAGTTGTTACTAGTCTGAAGCCATACAGTATTCTGCCGTTACTTTGGTGCTGAACTGTCACCCATTTGCTGCTGATGCCTGTTTGTATTGGGTCCCTGGTATCTCTCAAATATGCTCCCTGAAGTGGGTGGTTAATGGCACTATCTTTATACCCGCACCAACAGTATCATTGGAGAGCAGGTGCACAATTTGCTTTGATAATCAAGAGTTTTAGTAGGCACTGGTTCAACACTGCAAGATCGTACTCCAGTCTTAGAAGCAGGCCAGGGATCATCACATTTGAACCGACATTATATTCATGTAACTACAGTAATATAAATCTGGAAAGATTGAAAAATGTGTCCCAGATGAAATCTGGTTTGAGGCCTATTTCCCCAACTAAATCAGGGAAAAATAAAGTAACCTTTATATTACAGTTCAGTTGAGTCTCCATAATAGTTAAATATATGACATCACTGTAACTGTGGTTTATAGTTGTGCTTTGAGAAGGACTGTATTTATTAAAAAAAACAGGAGCTGAGTAATTGGGCTTGATGCCAGCTCTCGTTCCTGACGGAAACTGAAGAAAGCCTTTGCACTTTTCTGGCTGTTTAACTCTGCTTTTTGTATAGTATAACCCTAGCAACCATTTAGTAATGAATAAACAAACTTGGTAACTGAAACAGATCAGTATTGTAGTTATGAACCTCCTCTTTTATGTCTTTGATCTAAGTGGAATACATCAATCTTAAAAGGTGATCTCACCTTTTATAGCATGGTTTTATTTTGGTGTTTGTGATGCAAAGCTGATGCTTGCCTCAAAATAACTTTTTCTCTCATTTGCATTTGAAATCCTGCTGTGTTTGAACAGCGCGTGTGATCAGAATTGGAAAGCTTTGTAATTTAAAAAAAAAGTTTTTCTGTATATGCTGTATTGAATTGAATTAGTCATTTAAATATAATTTCTGTGCCTAAATTCAGGTTTTTTTTTTAACGGGATGTAATTTATTTTGCACAAAACCATTTGTTAGGATTAACAAGTTGGGATGACTGACATATGGGCTTTGGGCCCTTTGAAATGTGGATGTAGTGCTATGCCCGTTCATGTTCTCTTTTCACAGTCCCTTCCATTAGTCTCCCTGATGGAGGGCTTCAAATGTTACAGCCTTGGTCAGAAAGTGGGGCGGGATAAACCCCTGGACTGACAAACTGTTCAACATAGCAACAGTGGGGTCGGAAACTTTTAGATGCCATTAATTTGGGATGAAATTCATTTTTACTTAGAACAACACTGGTTAGTTAGTGACAGCCAACACAAGCTTGTTAAAAAACAAGTCCCAATCTGATAGACAGGATTGAGCCCTTCGATTAAGCATCAGAAGAGACTGATGAAGGAGATGAAGGAAGGTTGATGTTGTAGATATAGGACGGAATTTTCCCAGATTTGCACTAAGTATGGTCGCAGGCGGGTAAAACAACGGGATGTCCTCTGCTCCCACTCTGTCCACAGGATGGGCAGCAACAGCTCTAGCCCAGCTTGGGAGGTGTGGCAGCAGTGGTCAGCGCCCAACACCCGGCAAAAGAGGACAGCTACCCACAGTGCTGCAAGAAGATGAATGACCTCTTCTGTTCCACCAGGGTAAGTCACTCTCCTCATCACTTTCAACCCACACACTCACAAACCCAGCACACATCCACAGTGATCTCACTTGCAGCCAGTTCAAGGGACATCACCATTCACTCTCTCACATACACCGTTATTGTTCTCATCCCGTCCATGGGACCACTCACCACCCACGCATGCCAGGCATACTTATCATCTGCCAGGCAGGCGTCCTGCTTACACTTTCTCCATCTCTATTCGTGCAGGACAAGCTGACTCACAACAAGAGGGAGAGGCTATTGACTGATGGCGGAATGCCGAAATCAAGGTCCTCACAGACTTTGAAAACAGAGCCATCCTGATGTGATGTCAATGGAGGGCCTTGACTGCATCTCCATGACAGGAGCATTCTCACAGAGGGTATTTGTGCTGCCAGAGGCCAGACTGGAGTCAAACTTTCACAGATGCGATGTGAGGATCTATGGCGTCACCTCACTGCATGTTGTCATCATCCTCCACAAATCTAGCAGCTGTGAGGGCCTCCCAAGCTCACCTGCCTCATCGAGCCAGTGTGAGGGCCTCATCACCATTATCGTCACCTTCCAGGACCTCCTCACCCTCATCCCCATTGACATCCTCCTCATCAGAGGTCACCTCCAGCTCCTCCATCTCCTCCTCAGCCAGCTCCTCTCCCCGTTGCATCGCCAGGTTGTAAAGGGCGCAGCAGACGATGGCAATCCGTGACACCCTCTGGGGACTGTATTGCAGGGCCCCACCAGACCGGTCCAGGCACCGGAACCTCATCTTCAGCATCCCAATGGTTTGCTCCACCAAGTTTTGATCTGCAGCATGAGCCTCATCATACTGTCGCTCTGCTGCAGTCTGAGGCCGCCGCTCGGGTGACATCAGCCACAGCCTCTGCAGGTAGCCCTTGTCCCCGAGGAGCCAACCCTGCAGCTTCTGTGGACCCTGGAAGACTCCAGAGATCTATGACCGACTAAGATGTAGGTGTCGTGCACACTCCTTGGAAACCGTGTGCAGGCCTGCAGGATGTATTTCTGGTGGTCGCATACCAGCTGCACATTCAGCAAGTGAGACCCCTTGCAGTTGATGTTATCCACCATGTGTTGCGACGGAGATCTGAGCGCCACATGAGTGCAGTCAATTGAACCCTGCACCTGTGGGAAACCCGAGATCTGGGCGAATCCAACCGCTCTTGCATCCTGGTTGCCCTGGCTCTGGGCAAAAGGCACAAAGTTGTGTGGCCCTCGTAAAGATGGCATCTGTGACCTCATGGATGCATTTGTGGGTGGAGGCTTGTGAGCTCCCACAGAGGTCACCTGTGGAACCCTGAAAGGAGCCGCTGGTGTGGAAATTGAGTGCTGCGGCCACTGGCAGTGGATGCCCTCCATGTCCCCCTGGCACCAAATCCTGCAGCAGGGGCAGATATGACTGACCAGTTCCCTAGACATGCCCAGTCTTTGTCGACACTGGTTCTTGGTCATTTGCAGGAACGAAAGTCGGTGTCTATAGGCCCTGAGGGTGCTGCTCCTGCTTCTGTGCAGCCAGGAGCCTCAGTCGCTCTCTCGTCTGTCGTCTTCACTCTCTGTAGGTCATCAGGCATACAGCTAGTTCACCAGGCTCCGTGAAACTATGGAATCCTACTGGATGAGAGAGAGAGACAGGTGGTTAGCATGGGTGTACTAAGAACCTGTCCTGGTTAAGTGTGAAGGCCCCTTAACGTTTCCCAGAGAGTGCTGGCCACCACTTGGATGACCAGTGTGTAGTGCGTTGCATGGCTGCCCGAAACCCCTCTACTTCCACCCCACCCGACCTATTGGCGGCAGCTTTGTCCACTGGACTGCAGGCTGTGCTCTCAGCTCAGGCACAGGCGTCTCCTAACCCGCACTGCAAGGCTGCACTGTTAGCTTGAACCATGGGGGAGACTGGTCCAAACCGGGATGATGACATTGCCAAGGGGCTGTGAGCATCTCCACCAGGGACTGCACCATGACCAGCTTTAGCGAGGAGATTGTACAATATGTGCAGTCGCCCAACTGTTCTACCGCCCACTAAAATGCTCATGACTTTCAGTCTGTGCCAGGGGGTGGGGGTGGGGTGCTGAAAAGCTTTGGAGCATTTGGTAGCACTTTGATGCCTCTGCATTGCTTGAGTGGAAAGATAGGCTAGAAGCCCGACCCCAGTCATAACAATGTGGCTGTGCCTGAACTGTCTCAGTTGTAGAGGAATGGTCACTTTATACAAGTTTCCCTAAGACATGGCCACCTCAAATGCTTGAGCGCTGTATTCAACGGTAGGCCCTTGGCTCCGCCCTCCACAAGTTGCCTCAACAGCAGGATTGCCCTTGCCCCACCCCCACCCCCACCTCAGGTCGCCTCAACAGCAGGGCTGTGCAAGTTACCTCGCCCCCCCACCCCCACTTCACGAGTTGCCTCAACAGCAGAGCTGCCCTTAACCCTGACCACCCCTGACGCCCCTCAAGCTTGAAGTCCAACAGGGGCCCCGGGCGAGTGCCGCACAATGTTACTGTGCACTCACCTCCGAGTTCCCCTCAAAGTGCAGCCCGCCAAGTGCACGCCTTTTATGTGCTGTTGTGAAACACGTCAGCGTGAACGGACAATCCAGTGGGGGTGGGGTGGGGGGATGATTCGGGCGGGCTGACCTGATAATGATATGCTGATGTATTACAGTGAGGTTTCCGGCGTCTGATGGCGGGAAACGCGGCTCACCATCAGCGGGCTGAGCGGACAATCGCAAATTGGCTTCATGCCGTTGTGAAACCGATCGCACCATATTCCTGCTCACGCCATTGATCACGCCTGACACCAGCGGGCAGGGCAAATTCCACCCATAGACTTTCAAAAGGCTTTTACTAAAGTGTCACACAATAGATTTGTTAGAAAAAAATGAAGCCCACAGAATTAATAAGACAGTGGCGGCATGGATGCAAAATTGGATTAGGGACAGAAAGCAGATAGTACAATGGTGCCCCCAGGGACCACTGTTCTTTTTGATATCTATTAATGCTATGGACTTGGATATATGAGGCACAACTTGAAAGCTTGATGATGATACAAAACTTAAAAATGTTGGTAAATGGTGAGGTAACAGTCTTCAGGAGAACATTGACTGGTGAAATGGGCAGAGTGAGCAGATGAACTTTAATGCAGCAATGTGTGTGGTGATGCATTATGAGAGGGAGATTCAGGATAGACAATATGAACTTGATGGTCCAATTTCAAAGGGGCTGAAGGAACAAAGACCAGCATGTTCACATAAACAAATTTGAGAAGGCAGCAGGACAAGCTGATAAGGCCGTTTTTAAAAAATATACACCTATTGGATCCTTGGCTTTATAAATAGAGACACAAATGCAAGGAAGTTATGATAGATCTTTACAAATACGGTTTAGGCCTCAATACGAGTATTGTGTCCATTTCTTGGCAAATTTAACACAAATGTCAAGACCTTGGAGAGCAGATTTACTAGAATTATACTGGGAATGAGGGACTTCAATTATATGGAAAGACTAGAGAAATTGGGATTGTTCTCCTTAGAATAGAGAAGGTTATGGGGAGATTTAATAGACGTGTTGAAAATTATGAGGGCATTTGCTACAGTTAATGGGCAAAACTGTTTACATTCACATGTCGGTCGGTAACCGAAGAGAGAGATTTAAGATAATCGGCAAAGGAAACAGAAAGTGAAGAGAATTTTTTTTACGTAGTAAGTTGTTGAGACCTAGAACGTACTGCGTAAAAGGGTGGTGGAAACAGATTCAGTAGTAACTTTCAGAAGGAAATTGTATAAATACTTGAAAAGGAAACATTTGCAGGGCTATGGGGAAAGCGAGGATGTGAGATTAATTGGATAACTCTTCCAAAGAAGCACGAAAGACCAACTTTCACTTTGTGCAAAAAAAAAACATGGTGTTCAACCTATAAAACTCATGTAATTTCTGAAAAAGATCCTAAGAAGACCAAATGTGTATGGAATGAACACTGACCAGTTGAAAACATTAGGGCCTGTAGTTGCATTAGCCAATTACAATTAAATAAGCATTTAACCACTTTTTAGATTTAGTATAAATTTCACTCGATTTAGCACATGTTTTGTTCAGGGTTGTTTGCAATGTCTTTAGATTATCAACACAATGGATTATAGTGTTTCTTTTTCTTGGTTTTCTGATATCACTGATGAGTGTCACTGTGTTTGGTAGGTAATTCAGATCTTTGGCTGTTATTTCAAGGGCTGTTTAAGACGTGGTTAGTGATAAACTGTTAAATTATAGCCAATTCTAACTGTGTAAAATTTAACATTGACATACGGTTTAAACCATTTTATAAAGGTCATTATTGTTTGAAATTCAAAACATCCATCTCCACAAGAATGTGTTCGCTTAAAATTTATAGCAAATCACATATTAAAACATTTAATTTTAATACTACAGGGAAACGGTTTTATAACCTTGATTGCCATGACAAAATATCACCACCAGAGTTTCGCTATTCCAGATACAAGCTGAGTGACAGTTTGATGAAATAGAGAAAGCTAGAGATGCAAGGCTAAATCTGATGCATATAGTTACGGATATTATATGCAGTAACTAAAATCTACTTCCTGAACTGTCGATGAACTCTGGGAATCTTGATGAAGAGTCAAGGTGCTGGCCATCATCAGGGTGGAAAACAGAGGAGAGAGGATGAGATAAATCAAGAAGTAATGGTTAAATAACATTAATATGAGTTTTTAAACACCTGTAGATTGTATAAGGGAGGGAAGATTGGGGAAAGGATGCGTTAGTGTAGGATACTATGTGAATCTTGATTTGGAATGAGGATCCAGAGTATTGGAAGGACAGGTCTAATTTGAACTTGTTCTGTCCGTAAAGCTTCATGTTGCTTTTGTTTAATTCAATTAATGGTGCCTCAAGAGTTGCCTTTCTGTTAGTGACACTGGGGCATCCCAGCATCACCGCCTGTTATTTCTTCTAAAATAAGCTACTTAGGCACTTCCTTCTCTGCAAATTAAATCATAAGGTTGCCAATGCAACCGTAAACTTAATATAATTGTGGAAGCTTACGGTCCTCATTTCTTGAAAGGAAGAGTTTGTTAGAGGGCTAAATGAGGCAAAGGGTGATATGAAATTGAGGACCAGGTCAGCTCCGACAAGATCAATGAGGATATAGATGTAGTGTTTGGTGGAGTGGTGGACTTTCATAAAATGGCATGAGCAGTGGTTAGAAAAATGTTGACTATAACAGAGATTTTAATGATTGTGGGTAGATCTAAAAGCTGTAAATTTGAGCTGGAATCCATGAGAATGAGTTGGAGCTGGAGACAGACCCTGAGAAAAGCAATGTGACTGTGCAAATGAGTCAGAGCAAATACATGATTAAGAAAAAGAAAGGAACGGAATAACAATGAGGGTAAACAAGAGTAAAAGAAATGATCAAAATTCGGGCTGAAGAGAGGAAGAGGGCATCATTCCCAAAAGAGTAACTATATTTAACTAAACATTGGAAACAAAAAAAAATGCAGATGCTGGAAATCTGACATAAAAACAGAAAATACGGGAAACACTCAGCAGGTCACCCAGCATTTGTGGAGAGCAGTTTTTAACATTTTGTTCTTGGGATGCAGAGAATGATGCCGAGGCCGCATTATTTTTCATCCCTCATCGTTCTTAGAAGGTGATGGTGGACAGAGTTCCCTCTAAGCTGCGCGCATTCATTGCAACCCAGCAATCAGGAATGTGTGCACAGGGACAAACCGAGTGTGCACAGCCAGAGGAAATCAGAGGGAACATTGGTGATGGGCACTCTTGAATCAGCCCTTGTGCTGGTGCCCATGAATGATGTTAAGTAGGAAATTCCAGGACATTATCACTGTGATATATGTCCAAGCCAGGACAGTGTGTGACTTTAAGCAGAACCTGAAAATGGTGGACTGTTCCCGCAATGTTACAGCTTTTGTTCTTTTGGATGTGACAGGGGATGAAATAACATTGGTGAGTTGCTGCAGTTTAAGTTTCAAGTGTTAGACCCTTTTTCAGGTTATCTGCACATTGATTAGGTAAGTTGGAATATCTAAGCCTATTTCCAGTAGCCAAACTAGAATAATTGGGACATAATTTGCTTTAACAGGGCATCTTAACACAAAATCACAGAATTGTTACTGCGCAGAAGGAGGCCATTCAGCCCATCATGTCTGCACCAGCTCTCTGAATAAACATTTTGACTCAGTGCCATTCTCCTGCTTTTTCCCCATATTTCCCTGCGCATTGTTTCTATTTAAATAATCATCTAATGCCCTCTTGAGCGTCTCAATTGAACTTGCCTCCGCCACATTTCCAGACAGTGCATTTCAGATCTGAACGCTGTGTGAAAAAGTTTTCTCTCACATCATATTTGCTTTTTTGCAAGTCATTTCAAGCCTGTGCCCTCTCGTTCTTGATCCTTTTATGAGCGGGAACAGTTTCTCCCTATCTACTCTGTCCAGCCCCCTCATGATTTTGAACACCTCTATCAAACCTCCTCTTAGCCTTCTCCTCTCCAAGGAGAACAGCCCCAACTTCTCCAATCTACCTTCATAACTGAAGTTTCTCATCCCTGGAACCATTTTTGCAAACCTCTTCTGCACGCTCCCCAATGCGTTCATATCCTTCCTAATGTGTGGTGCCCAGAATTGTACACACTACTCCAGCTGAGGTCTAACTAGTGTCCGATACAAGTTCAGCATAACTTTCTTGCTCTTGTACTCTATGCCCCTGTTAATAAAGCCTAGGATACTGTATGCTTTATTAACTGCACTCTCCACCTGTACTGCCACCATTAATGACTTATGCATATACGCACCCAGGTTCCTTTGCTCCTGCACATCCTTTAGAGTTGTACCTCTTAATTTATATTGTCTTTCCATGTTCTTCCTACCAAAGTGTATCACCTCACACTTTTCTACATTGAACTTCATCTGCCACTTATCTGCCCTCTCCACCAACTTGTCTGTGTCCTTTTGAAGCTCTGCACTGTCCTCATAATTTGCAATGCTTCCAAGCCCTGCTCACCAAGACCTATATCATTAATATAGACCAGGAAAAGTAAGGGTTCTTATACTGAGCCCTGGGGAACTCCACTACAAACCTTCCTCCAGCCTGAAAAACATCTTTTAACCGTTGTTCACTGTTTCCTATTACTCGGCCAATTTTGTATGCGCATTGCTACTGTCCCTTTAACTCCATGAGCTATAACTTTTATCGCAAGTCTGTTGTGTGGCACTGTGTGGAATGCCTTTTGGTTGTCCATGTACACCACAACAACAGCATTATCCTCATCAGCCCTTTCTCTTATCTCTTCAAAAAACTCCAGCAAGTTAGTTAAACACGGCTTTCCCTTAAGAAATCCCTGCTGGCCCTTCCTAATCAACTCTCATTTGTCCATGTGACTATTATTTCTTGTCCCTAATAATTGTTTCTATAGGTTTCCCCATCGCCGAAGTTAAGTTGACTTGTCTAATTGCTGGGCTTATCCTTACAACCTTTTTTTAATAAGGGTATCATGTTTGCAATTCTCTAGCCCTCTGGCACTTCCCCTGAGTCTAGGGAAAATTATTGCCGGTGCGCCTGCAATTTCCACTCTCACTTCCTTCACTATCCTTGGATGCATCTCATCCGGTCCTGGTGCCTTGTCAACTTTAAGTACTGACAGTTTATCCAATGCCTCTTCCTTATCAATTTTGAACCCTTCTAGACTTTCTTCCTCCTGGCCTGGATAGCATTTGCTTCCTTGGTAAAGACAGGTGCAAAGTATTCATTGAATGCTTCTGCCATGCCCCCTGCCTCCATGTACAAATCCCCTATTTGGTCCCTAATCAGCCCTACTCCTCCTTTTACCACACTTTTCTACTTGCATGCCTGTAGGAGACTTTGGGATTCCCCTTTGTGTTAGCTGCCAGTCTTTTCTCATAATCCCTCTTCGCTTCTCTTATTTGCTTCTTCACCTCTCCTCTGAACCTTCTGTATTCAGCTTGGTTCTCCATTGTATTTTCTACCTGACACCTGTCATAACGTGTCTGTCGTTAGTTAAGATTTGTCCTTGCACATTTTGATTTTTAGTTTTTCTGGAATGGCAACATGCTGGACATGCAAGCTGACAACATTGCAGTGAAGGGAACAGGACACCTGGGAGCAGAGTGAATGGGACAACAAGCTATGTATCTCCTAAATCAGTCAGATTGAAGAATTATGAGATGGAAATGCAATTTAGAGTGTGTGAGTTCCAGATCAAGTCCAGGACAGAAAGAGAAATAAAGAGAAGGAAAGAAAAATTTGGGTTAACAGAAAGTAAAGAAATGAGGGAAAAGTAAATTTAAATAATATATATAAATGTTACTTTCTAAAAGCCTCCAACAATTAAAACCTGAAGAGATAAGAATCCACACTTGTGCTAATTAATTTTTAATCCCAGAAGCCGATTGGCAATAATGAACAGTGTCAGTAGACTACATGGACTGAAATGGACAAGCCTGAAATTACTGCAGCAAGTCTAACCGTGTATCTGCCCATGCCTGAAATTGCTGTACAATTTGCAGGTAAATAATAGCGAGTGCCATTAGCGTCATCATTATTTTTCCAACAAATTCTGGCCCAAAAACTTCAAAAATGTAACTAAAATATTCAGGCAGAGATTCAATTGGAAAACTTGTGCAGCTTTCAAAATAGCTCCTTTGTATTGTGGGAGGATTGAGGAATGTAAATGCAGTGCAAGTGTGGCAGGAGCATTGTGGGAGAGCCAAGGAGCATAAATAAAGCATAGTCATGGCGACAACATTGCAAAACAACTTTGGGAAGGGAAAATGACAAAGTGATGTCGCAAATGGCATGGAGGGTGCAACTCAAGGAATCACTGATGCACGTATTTAGGGTAAGTAGTTGGTGGATAGTGTTGAGTTAGCTTAAGTGTTTAATTTATTGTTTAGTGTTTTTAATGAATTAGGGTTTTGGGGGACTAAAATCGATATCCCCCAAAATAATTGCAGGCATTGCAATATGTGCCTGTTGAATGCATTGCAGACAGTATGCCAGCTTCATGTTGCCAGCTTATCTCAGTGATTTCAGCACCCAGTTTGCACTAAGCGTGCTGCTTATTGGCTGGATATATCAGCCGAGGGTCAATATCATGAGTGGCTAGTCTACTTAAAGCTAGCCTTCTTAAAGTGGTGGGATGGGGGGGTGTGCATTGTGGCTGGAGCAGGTGCTGGCAGTTGTGTAGGAGGTGACTCTGACCTGGGAAACTTTGAAAAATGGAAGAGCGTGGGCTCCAAGGTTTTCGGACGTTGCACTGCAGGCCTTGGCGGAGATTGTGGAAAGGAAGAGATCAGAGGGCCTGGAGACCCCCCGCCCAGGTACACACTCAGAAAGCAGTGGAGGTCAATGCCAGGAGTCAAGCTCCTTGGATGCAGAGCTCCAAGATGTTCAGTGATTGCACATGAGTGGTCAGGATCAGTGAATGTGTTTTCAAATGCCATATCCTAGCAACTGCACCATGAGCTTCAGACACTGCTCAATTCACTAGACCCCATCACTCACCTACCGACAATCTTGATCAAGGCTCATACCTGACACTCACATATGTCACCTCATCCTCACCCATTTAGCACTGCTGCAAACCTCACACCCACATCTCACAATTTACTCGCGCTGCCAGTTACTCAACCATGACAGCACATAATTCAGAAGATATGATGTTGTCCAAAATTGGACCTTCTAGGCCCAGAGCTGCTCAAGCTCATTCTGCATGGCCATCTGCAATCTCCTGAGCTTAGATGAGTTCTTCGTGGACGGCCTGGCCAGAAAGGGCCTGTCTTCTTACCACATCAAAACTCTGTAGATGCTGGAAATCTGAAATAAAAGCAGAAAATGCTGGAACTACTCAGCAGGTCTGGCAGCATCTGTAGAGAGAGAAATAGAGTTAACGTTCCGGGTTCTGATGAAAGGTCACAGACCTGAAACATTAACCCTGTTTCTTGCCCCACAGATGCTGCCTGACCTGCTGAGCATTTCCAGCACTTTCTTTTTATTCTATTTTTGCCTTCTACCACCACTACTATGCTCTTTCTTCTTTCTACTCCTTCCTGAATTACCAGGCTTCTCAGGATCTGGCAGCAGAAGCATTGTTTCAGCACGCCAATGATCTGTTCTATCATCTTTGCCATGCAGGCGACACTGCAGAATAAAGACATCGTGACTTCTTCCAGGATACCTGAATGCTGTGTGATCTTCAGTAAACATTTCTACTAGGAAAGGCCGTTGACGAAGCAGCTGAAAATGGCTGGGCCACAAGAACATGACCCTGAGGAACTCCTGCAGTGATGTCCTGGAACTGAGATGATTGGCTTTCTACAGCCAGAACCATCTTCCTTTGTGCTAGGTATGACACCAACCAGTGGAGAGTTTTCACCCTGATTCCCATTGACTTCAATTTTACTAGGGCTCATTGATGCCACACTCGGTCAAATGCTGCCTTGATGTCAAGGGCAGTCACTCACCTCAGGAATTCAGCTCTTTTGTCTATGTTTGGACCAAGGCTGTAATCAGTGAGCAGGTTATTACTGAGCAAATGATACTTGATAGCACTGTCAATAATACCTTTGTCGTTTTCTGATGGTTGAGAGTAGACTGATGGGATGGTATTTGGCCGGGTTGGATTTGCCCTGCTTTTTGTGGACAGGAGAAAACAGGGCAATTTTGCACATTGCCGGGTGGATGTCAGGTTGTAGCTATATGAGGACAACTTGGCTAAGGGCCCAGCTAGATCCGGAGCACGTCTTCAGTATTGCAGCCGGGATGTGGACAGTCTTTGCCAATCCAGTGCCTTCAGCTGTTTCTTTATATCATGTGAAGTAAAGTCTTCGTGACAGGATTTACTACCATTTGGAAACAAATGGGCATATTAGTGAGAGGCAGCATGGTTTTGTGAAGGGGAGGTCGTGTCTCACTAACTTGATCGAGTTTTTCGAGGAAGCGACAAAGATGATCGACGATGGAAGGGCAGTGGATGTTATATACATGGATTTCAGTAAGGCCTTTGACAAGGTCCCTCATGGCAGACTGGTACAGAAGGTAAAGTCGCACGGGATCAGAGGTGAGCTGGCAAGATGGATACAGAATTGGCTTGGTCATAGAAGACAGAGGGTAGCAATGGAAGGGTGCTTTTCTGAATGGAGAGCTGTGACTAGTGGAGTTCCGCAGGGATCAGTGCTGGGACCTTTGCTGTTTGTAGTATACATAAATGATTTGGAGGAAAATGTAACTGGGCTAATTAGTAAGTTTGCAGACGACACTAAGGTTGGAGGAGTTGCAGATAGTGAAGAGGATTGTCAAAGGATACAATGGGATATAGATCGGTTGGAGACTTGGGCGGAGAAATGGCAGATGGGGTTTAATCCGGACAAATGCGAGGTAATGTATTTTGGAAGGTCTAATACAGGCAGGAATTATACAGTAAATGGCAGAACCTTTAAGTGCATTGACGGGCAGAGGGGTCTGGATGTACAGGTCCACAGGTCACTAAAAGTGGCAACGCAGGTGGATAAGGTAGTCAGGAAGGCATATGGCATGATTGCCTTCATCGGCAGGGGTATTGAGTATAAAAGCTGGGAAGTCATGCTGCAGCTGTATAGAACCTTGGTTAGGCCACACATGGAATATTGCGTGCAATTCTGGTCGCCACATTACCAGAAGGATATGGAGGCATTGGAGAGGCTGCAGAGGAGGTTTACCAGGATGCTGCCTGGTCTGCAGGTTATTAGCCATGAGGAGAGGTTGGAGAAACTCGGATTGTTCTCACTAGAGCGACGGAGATTGAGGGGCGACTTGATAGAAGTTTACAAAATTATGAGTGGCATGGACAGAGTAGATAGTCAGAAGCTTTTTCCCAGGGTGGAAGAGTCAATTACTAGGGGACATAGATTTAAAGTGAGAGGAGAAAACTATAGAGGAGATGTGCGGGGCAAATTTTTTACGCAGAGGGTAGTGAGTGTCTGGAATTCGCTGCCAGAGGAGGTGGTGGAAGCAGGTACGATAGTGGTGTTTAAGAGGCAGCTTGACAAATACATGAATAGGATGGGAATAGAGGGATACGGACCCCGGAAGTGCAAAATCTTTTAGTTGACGGGCAATATGATCGGCGCAGGCTTGGAGGGCCGAAGGGCCTGTTCTTGTGCTGTACTTTTCTTTGTTCTAATTGTTCTAAATTGAATTGGCCACTCAACACCAGACTGAAGATGATTGCAAATGCTTCAGCCTTATCTTTTTCACTGATGCACTGGGCTCTCCATAATCGAGGATGGGGATGTTATGGAGCCCCCTCCTCCCATTAGTTATTTAATTGTCCACCGTGATTCATGTATGGATGTGACAGGGAGTGTGGCGCTTGATCTGATTTTTTGGTTGTGGGCTCACTTTGCTCTATAACATCCTGTTTCCACTGTTTAGCATGCTTGTAGTCCTTTGTTGTAGCTTCAGCAGGTTGGCACCTCATTTTTAGGTATGCCTGGTGGAACTCCTGGCATATCCTCCTATTCTCTACATTGAACCAGAGTTGGCCCCTTGGCTTGATGGAAATGGTAGAGTGATGAATATGCCAGACCATGAGGTTACAGGTTCTGGTTGCATCTCATGGGTACCCAGTTTTGAGCTGCTAGATCTGTTTGGAATCTATCCCATTTAGCACAGTGCGGTGGGGTGGGTTAAGATCTGAATGGGCGGTATAATCAGATTCCATAGAAATTTTTAAAAGTCACACTTATTTGAAGAAGACCAATTTTTAAGATTCTGGAAAAATAGAAAGCTCTTTCAAAGAGCCGGCACAATTGTGACTGTCCGAATGGCCTCCTTCTGTTCAGGAAGATTTTATGTATTGCATAACATATATTGTATATATAGCGTATTGTGACTAAATATTAGAGCAAAACAAATGTAGGTAAGTGTAAGTTTGCTAAACACTTAAAAGAAAAAGTATGTAATGTTATAATATTTTTGTGTTAGTGTTGAAATAATCCCATCACCATCAAGACATGAGCAAAAGTGGTTTACATCTTGAGCAGCAGCTGTTTGTGTAGAAGGTGCTTCCTGCAATTCTTCTTGGGTTCATTAAACAATTTTCACCGTAAGTGCGTAGCATTGTCATTTATAATAGTGCTTTTCGGCCAGTTACATGATAAGTGACATTGTGATATGATTTTACGACAGGTGGGGTTCCACTGTATGTATTTCAATTATGTGATGGGGAATAAAAATGCACGGACGACAAATGCATTTTAAAATTGCAGGTGATGTTACTTCGAACATAAAATTTATTTAAAAAAAACCACAAATTCCACGTTGTTGATCGGTGCTGTTTGTTTAAGGCATGCTTTGGTTTTCAGTGTAAACTTACATTATTGAACGAGACCTGGTTACTCTCTCGGTGATCATTTAATTCATTATAATATAAATGACTGCGCTCTCATTAATACAGTTACATTAAGTTCCTTTGATTTTAAATGAAGTGTTATTAGTGTCTCATTATAGTAGACGTGGTGTGCTTTGTCAGTTAATCAGCATGAAGAATGCTGTCAAGACAAAAAAAGTTTTATGTCTCAAAATTATTGCTTTCATTTGGTGCTGATTAGGTAGTAATTGAAATAATATTTCTGTCACTTTTAAGCCACTATTGAAATGATTAAGTGAAAAATACAGATGATATCGCAGAGCAGAATTATGAGTTTTCATTTTGCTGCTTTTATTACTTGGAAAGCATTATAGTGAGTGTAATGATTTTATTAAAGCAAAATTTGAAATATGGCAGAATTTTTTGCGAAGACCTGTATTTCTGTTTGGATTTGAAATAACTCATAAGAGGCTTATCTAAAAATTTAAAAAGTATGAATGAACTTGCATTCATATATTGCCTTTCATAACCAATTATTATATTCTCTTCCTTGTTTTCAAATCCCTCCATGGCCTCACCCCTCCCTATCACTAATCTCCTCCAGCCATACAATCCTCCAAGATATCTGTGCTCCTAATTAGGCCTCTTGAGCATTCCCAGTTATAATCATTCCACCATTGGTGGCCATGCCTTCAGCTGTCCAGGCCCTAAACTATGGAATTCCCTCCCTAAACCTGTCCACCTCTCATCCTTACTTTCCTCCTTTAGGACAGTCCTTAAAACCTACCTCTTTGACCAAGCTTTTTGCCATCTTCCTAATAGTTCCTATGAGAACTAGATGTCAAATTTTACTTAATATGCTTCGAATCACCTTGGGATGTTTTGTTGCATTAAAGGCATTATCTCAATACAAGTTGTTATACAGGCAAATACATTAGCCAGTTTGTGCACAATAAGGTGTCAAAAACAACAGCAAAATGCATGAGCAGTTGATCTATTTTGGTTATGTTAAAGGATTAATATTGGGCTGGATGGTGAGAGAACTCCCCTGCTCTTCTTTGAATAGCGCCATGGGATCTTTTACAGACTCTCAGCTGCATTACTGCCTTGGAGTTGTCTCACTGAGTGTACAGCACAGAAACAGGTCATTGGACCCAACTAGCCTGTGTTGGTAGTTATGCTCCACACAAACCTCCTCCCATCCTACTTCATATATAACCTTGACAGTATATCCTTCTATTCCTTTATTTCCTAAGTGCTTATCTAGCTTCCCCTTAAATGCTATGCTATCTATACTGTTCTGTATCTATACTGTTTGCCTCAACTACTCCTCGTGGGAGCACCTTTCACATTCTTACTACTTATTGGGTAAAGAAGGTTCTCCTGAATTGCTGATTGGATTTATGAATAACTCTCCTATATTTATGACCTCTAGTTTTAGACTGTTTTTGAAGTGGAAATATTTTCTTTATTTCTTTCTTATCAAACCCTTTCATTATCTAAAGACATCTATCACATCATCCCCTCAGCCTTCTCTTTTCTATAGAAAAGGTCCCCAGCTTGTTCAGCCTTTCTTGATAAGTGTATTACCTAAGTTCTAGTTTCATCCTTGTGAATCTTTTTTGCACCTCCATATTCTTGGTTAAGGTTAAGACCAGACCTACTCCAAGTGTAGTCCCATCAAGGTTCTGAACAAGTTTAACAGAACTCTGTTTTTCAATTCTGACCATCTGAAAACAAACCGCATGCTTTGTTTGCTTTTATTAATGGCCTTATTAATGTGCATTATTGCCATTAGTGTTTTATGCATCTGCACCCCGAGATCTCTTTGCTGCTGTACTCTATTCAGACCTTTGTTCTCCAAGCAGCATGTAGCCCCTGTATTCATCCTGCCAAAATGCACCATCTCACACTTAACTTGCAAATGAATATTAATATAGTTAACACCCATTTTGCAAGCCAACCAATGGCTTCCTGTATTTTGTCACATTCTTCCTTCTTATTAACTACCTCCAAATTTGGTGTCTTCCACATTTTTTGAAATTATACTTTTGATTCCCAAGTCTAACTCATTAATGTAAATTGTGAGCAGCAGCAGTTCCAGCACTGATCCCTGTGGAATGCCACTTTCCACCTTTTGCCAATCTGACTAGCTACCTCTAACTCCTACTATCGGATTTCCATTTTATAGCCAGCTTGCTATCCATTCATTTACCTGTCCCCTGCCTTCGCATACTCAGACCTTGGTCATGAAGTTTAATGACTTATCCAAAAGACAGCACCTCTGTCAATACAGTACTCCCTTAGTTGCTCGAAGTATCAGCCTAGATTATGTGCTGAAGTCCTGAAGTGGGGTTTACAATTGCCACTTACTGCCCTTAAGATTTGAATGCTACTAACAAAGGGTTTTGCAGCAAAGGAATTAATTTTGTAGCTGTACTAAGATCGGGCTTATTGTGTTTTGAGAAAATTACCATATTCAGTGAGACAACTTTACATCTAATTATCGTCAATGACATAATCTTATTTTATAATACTCTTCTGCTTAGCTGATGTTTGTGAGCATTTAAGGAATTTGAAAGCAAGTTTCAACTTCAAAGTAAGTGTGGATTAGGGTTTAATTATACAAGGAAGTATTTATCAAAACCAGAAATAATTCTGTATCATGTGCTCCATGCAGCAGAACCTCTTTAATGTGGGCCTTCTAGTGATGCAGCATTGAAAATTCCTGGAAATCAAATTCTGACAGTGAGCTTTGCCACATAAACTCATCTGCTTCAAAAAATATGGAAAGGTGGTCAATGAAATTTGCAGTAGCATCTTCCCAGTTTGTTGAATGTACTGCTGTAAGCTATCACGCTAATGGGTGCCTTTATCAATGGATTAAGTGACCCATTGGCTTGTTTTGAAAATGTACATGCTGGGAATTGTTTGATTTAAAAACAGATCTGTTTCCATTTCCTACCTCTGCCTGTTTTGTTTAAAATTGTACCTATTAACTTTGTAAAGAACTTCCTCACTTAAGATCCTTTCTCATGCTGAAATAGAGGAAATTTTACAGGCAGTTGCCTGTGTCCAAAAAGCTTCAATTTTTTGCTTCAAGGATGGAAGCTTACCGGTTAATCTTTGGAAAACTGGATAGATAACCTAGTTTTATTGATCTCTTCCCTTGAAATAAATGGCAAGCAAAGAAACAGGCACATTTTGTTCTGAGACTTTGGCTGCCTGTTGAAAATGAACTGAACAACTGAAATAACTTGGGCCTGAGCCCAGGATGATTTTCAAGTTACAGGAAACACTAAAGATGCTGGTTTATCTTTTGCTAAATTGAGTTGAACCTGAGACAAAAGTTGACATGTAAATTGTAACAGAGTAAGGTTTCGATCTCAGATAATGTTGTTTTTAATTTTAAATAAATCAAGTGTCTCGGAAGAGGCCTGAGGAACAGTTAGCTGGATTTTGCAGGAGTATTTGATGACGAACTATCAGTGCCTCTGAAATGGACTGCAACTTTAGGTTTAAGTACAAGCACAGATCAACAGGAGAATGCTGGAGTTGCGGACTATCATTCACTACTCTGCAACAATTCTGCGCTGTAGACCCTTCCCAGAGCCAGAATGATTGAAATCAGATAAAATCCAGCCCTATGTAAAGTTTGTAAAAAGTTATTTGACTTTTTAGTGCTTTTCATTTTCTGGTTGACTGTCCGTGAAACTTCTTTAATGTGATTGGCTGCTTGGACAGTTTGATAATATTACTCCAGGTCCATGTTGGGAAACCCCATTAATGAACTTCATAATCTGTTAGAAATATGCTTTGAATAAACATTATATTTAGTAGTCAGTTTGAAGTAGGTAGTGAATTAGAGACAGCTGATTATTCTTGGGTAATGGTACCTAGCCTAGAAAGGGGCCATGGTCAAATGAAGCCTCTGTAATAGTGGGAGAGGAACTGGACTGATACGTAAAACATCATACTGCAAAGGTGTGTTTGGGTTTTTAGTTAACCGTGCCTAATTACGATGCTTCCTGGAATTGTGAAAGGTAGCTAGTGTGCGGAAATAGAATAGGAGTTACCTTAGTGAACCACTCCATGGTTCAATAGACTGGGAAGGAATTAGAATAGTTAGACTAGGTAGCCATTATGAATGGAACGGGCGAATATGAGCAGTGAGACCTTTGACTGCAAGGAACCTTAAGGTCAGGGATGATATGTCCTAAGCTTTGAAACTAGCTATAGGGAACAGGACAAGTGGTAAGGGAAGCAGCTCTGAAGATGGTGTATGGTCAGAGGGTATATGGAAGGCCTATAGAATCTCGTGGAAGGTGAAAGATAACTTAAGGGCAGGCTTTTACCCCATGATGTAGGCAAAGAACTTGACACACCATTGGCATATTGTATTAAGAAGAGCTTTGACAGCACTTAATTGTTCTGTAAATATAACACCCTCGTCCACCTGAAAAAGGGTATAAAGGATAGGTTTTGAATGAAGCCTTTGCAGTAGGTGATGAAGAGGAGGACTGTCAAAACTAGATCCATGCTGACTTCAATCTAACCCTCTTGAGTACTTCAAGAAGTTGTGAAGATGTGAGGTACTAAGAAGAGGAAAAAGGGAAGAGCTGTTTGCACATGCTGCTTGCCCTGCCTGAGCTGGACCAGTAGTCAGTAGTAATTATTGTTTGAAATTTAAAAAACACAATGAAAAAAAAAATGCCTCTATTTTTTTTAATCTCTTTAATTCTGTTTTTCCCTTTCTTTACTTACATTCTTCCCTGATTTGACATTGAATTTACTATTCCGACTGACACTTCCAGGTTCTGACCCAGTGCATCTTGTTAACTACCCTTCAATCTGATTGGTAATGAGATACACGTTCAAAACTGCTGCGCCTCTGAACTTTCCTAAAAAAAACTTCCAAATATTTTGTATAAATACTTAGGAATAACACCTCCCAACTTTCCCAGCAAGGGAAAAAAAAAACATGCCCAGCACAATGTATTGGTTTTGGGAAATTTGGCAGCACTTGAGTTTTTCAAAGTGATGCCTCTCCCCACCCCCTCCACCACCCCTCCCAAGATGAGCTTTCAACCACATACCTGTGCTATCACTGAGACTGCCTACTTCCACCTTTGGTAACATCGTGTGAATCCACTCCTGCTTGAGTTCATTTGCTGCTTGAAGACCTCATCCATGCCTTTGTTAACTCTAGACTTGGCTATCCCAGTGCAATTCCGACCAGTCTCCCATCATCCGTCCTCCATAAACTTAAATTCATCCAAAACTCTGCTACCTGTATCCCAACTCGTACCAAATCTTGTTCACCTGCCACCCCTGCACTTGCTGACCTACACTGGCTCCCGGTTAAGCGACAGTCCCGACTTTTAAAATTCTCGTCCTTGTTTACAAATTCCTCCATGGCTCATCTCTATAATTTGCTCCAGCCCTGAGATCTCTGCACTCGTAAGAACATAAGAAATAGGAGCAGGAGCAGGAGTAGGCCTTTCGGCCCCTCAAGCCTGCCCTGCCATTCAGTAAGATCGTGGCTGATCTGCCCCAGGCCTCAACTCCTCTTTTCGGGCCAGCTCCTCGTAGCCCTCGACTCCCCGATATTTCAAAAATCTATCTAACTCCTCTTTAAATACTTCCAGTGATCTAGCCTCCACAACTCTCTGGGGTAGAGAATTCCAGACATTCACTACCCTCAGAGAAGAAATTCCTTCGCATCTCAGTTTTAAATGAGTGTCCCCTTATTCTGTAACTATGTCCCCTAGTTTGAGATCCCCCCACTCATGGAAACATCTTCTCAACATCTACCCTGTCAAGCCCCCTCAGAATCTTGTACTCCTCCAATTCTGGCCTCTGGTGCATCCCTAGTTTTAAATGCTCCACCAGTAGTGTCAGTGCCTTTAACTGCCAAAGTCCTAAATTCAGGAATTCCATCCCTCTGTCTCTACCTCTTTTCCCTTCTTTATGACATTCCTTAAAACCTACCTCTTTGACCAAACTTTTGTCAACTGCCCTAATATCTCTTTATTTGGCTCCGTGTCAAATTCTGTTTGATAATGCTTCTGTGAAGCACCTTGGGATATTTTACTATGTTAAAGGCGCTATACAAATACAAGTTATTTCCCCAGAGGAGATAGAGTAGATACCAAGAAATTATCAAATCATTGTAACATTTTAAACACTTTGATCAGATCAGCCCTCAAACTTCTATTCTCACTATGATCAGTTCATAACGCGTTGCTATGGTCTGATACAATGAAAGATACTGCTGATCCTGTGATCTACAGTATAGCTTATATTACTGACTAGTACTGTTCAGAATCTAAGCACCAGCTGTCTTGATGGTATTAATGGTGTTTAAAGCGCTAGTGAGTATTGAGCAGTACAGTCAGTGAGTCATCCTTGGGATCCTTCACAGTTAACCACTTCAGGCCAATTGAGGATAATTACCATATATATTCGTGTAAAAGTCAACCCCATGATTTTTGGCCTAAAAAACGTAATTTTTCGTACACCTCATGTAAAAGTAGGTTTTCCAGGGATGTAAGCCCAAAAATTTCAGAACCGGAGTATTATCCTGGTGATGCTAATGATTCATTTTCATTGTAAATGTATAAATACTGATGAAAATGAGTACCAGCAAATAAATGCTTGAAACCCATACATTAAGTTTTGATTTTATTTATTCAAATGATTAAAGCGATCAGATTACGAATGACAAACCGTGTTGTGAGTATTAATTACTTACTGGTGATTGCTGTGGTTCATCTTTAATTACTACAGTTCATTACAGTCCTTTTCGGATTCACTTGGGCCCAAATGAAGCAAGCATGTCAACCCCTGGACAATATTACCCACGTAAAAGTCAAGCTTATGATTTTGACCATAAAAATTTGGTTTCAAAAATTTGACATTTGCACGAGTACATATGGTAACAACTATTACCATATTGTTATAATCATATGCTGGATCATGTAAATAAAAATGTCATAACTTAAGCAGTTGTCTATAAACGATGGGGAACTTCTATTAATGTTATCACTGTCACCGAGTTAATATAAAATGTTGCAGTGAGATCATATCAGTAGATTGCGCTTTTGTAATATAGATTTTATTCATTATAAGTGATTGATTTTTTACAAATAATGAACAGCATAACAGGATTCCACCACAAGGATTTGGGCTTCTTATGTTGCCCATTGTCTTTTGATGGAGAGAATGTTTGTTTGTTTTCAAGCATAACCCACATGATCACCCTTATGTGAACTCTACTAAGTCAATGATCTGGAACATTTTAGGAAATGGATCTTCATCATAAATATGGCAAAATGTACTTTAAGGTTTTTTTTTATTGAAACTTTTACAGTAATACAGTTATGATTTTTCTACCACAGAAAGCCTTACAGTAATTCAGTGAGAATGTTCAGTACCAGTTGCAACTGCTCAGATATTGAAGCCAAACATGCTCACATGCAGCAAGACATGGGCAGCATTAAAACCTGGGCTGATAGTGGCAGGTAATATTCGTACCACACACATGCCAGACAATGCTCATCCCTAACTAGAGAGAATCTCACCATCTCTCCTTGATGTTCAATAGTCTTAATACGGCTTAATCCCCCACATCAACATCCTGGGTGGTTCCCAAAATTTACCTGGACCAACCATATAAATACCAGGACAACTAGAGCAGGCCAGAGGCTGGGAATTCTGTGGTGAGTAATTCATCTCCTGACTCCCCGAAGCCTATTCACTATCTACGAAGCACAAATCAAGAGTGTGACGGAATACTCTCCACTTGCTTGGATGAGTGCAGCTCCAACAACACTGAAGAAGCTCAACACCACCCAGGACAAAGCAGCCTGCTTGATTGGCACCCCATCCACAATCCATTCACCCACTTTAAATAGTCACTTCCTCCACCACTGGCACACAGTTGGCAGCAGTGTGCACCACATACAAGAGACACTGCAGCAACTTGCCAAGCCTCCTTCAACAGCATCTTCCAAACCCACAACCTCGACCGCCTAGAAGGACAAAGGCAGCAGGCGCTTGGGAACACCACCACCTGCAAGTTCCCCTCCAAGTCACACACCATGTTATCTTGGAACTACATCATTGTTCCATGATTGTCATTGGATCAAGATCCTGGAACTGCCTCCCTCACAGCACTGTGGGAGTACTTACAGCACATGGACTGCAGCAGTTCAAGAAAGTGTCTCACCACCACCGTCTCACGTGCAATTAGGGTTGGGCAACAAATGCTGGCCTAGGCAGTGATGCTCATGTCATATGAATGAATGAAAAAAAGGTGAGATACAGTTGAAGCATTAACCCTAGGGCTGATAGGTCATTTCCTTTTTTGTGCCCAATCTAATGATATTCATGAAAAGATAAGAGCTCAGACTTTTTCACAATGTGACCACTGGTGCAACATGAAACATGGTCATCTGAAGATAATTTATTCAGGAAACTGCTCTCCCACCTCCCAACTTATTGACCTCCTTAATGTCGTCTTAAGAGGACAAAGCACCCAATAAACGCAAGTGCAGAGAGTGATCTGTGTCATCCAGCTCCTTATATGTAGATAAAAGACTAAGCACAGAGTAGCTAGCTGGTCCTGTTTTTCTTTCAAAGGCATATATAGAAAATCATTGGTGAGGATATGAACAGAAAACACAGTGACAAATGGAAAGACATGATCCCAGCTGTCCTCTCTTGCTGGCATTCAAACCTGGCACTGGTGCCTTAATTCTGCTCAGCACGTTACTAATGTATGTGAAGTTTTTCAACAGAGATAACACCCGACCTCATGAGTGGAGCCTTAAGACTAAGGTGGCTTGTTTCATTTTTTGAGTCATCAACTTAACCAAATTTCTTGTGGTCACCTCCCAGAACAGGATAGTTACTTAGATTTCATTGTCGCTTACTTGGATAGTAGCTGTCAATCTATTTTCTGAAATAGGAAATTAGTTTATTTATTTTCCTCTTTTCCCTTCATAGCAAGCATCTTTCACATGATATGAACAGAAGAAAGCAAAGAGGTTGCATGAATGAGATGGATGTCAAATTGCCTAAAACATGCGATGTTCCTTTTTCCATTCGCAAAACTGTCCAGCCTGTGCTTTCATTCTTTTATTGACTCAGTGCAGCTTGGAAGTTGTTTTAATTTTGGTTGATCTTTCTGGAAAAGTATAGATTTCAATGCTACCATCTCTGTGGCCAAAGAACTAAGAGCATTAGTTCAGGATGAGGTTACTTGTCTTAAATGGTTGTGCAATGGTGCATATTTTGGTATTTCAAGATGATTTCCCTTTGGGACAATGGGAATCCGTTTTCATGTGGACATTTGAACCTCCTCCAAACCATGAGGAAAACCAGCAAAACGGTCGTTAACTTAAGATTTAAAAGCTCTGGTTTTCTTTTGTAGCATTTCAACTCATTTCGTAAGGTGCATCAGAACCAGAAAACATTAGTTGTACATTTGACAATCTACTATGTTTTTAAAAAAAAGTTTCAAACACAATTCGACTTACTTTACTAAACAATGCAGACAAACAAATGATTGTAAAATTCAGTTGTCCTCGGGCAGCCATGACTAAGCAGCTTGTTGTCTGGACAACTATTTAAGTTGTCTCAAAATTATTTGTGGAGCCGAAAAGATGGAAGCAATATGTTCTGAGTAGGAAAGTTTTACATACTCACAGTGCTGTGGTCCTGGAGACATAGTCAAAACAGAAATTGTTGTACTTGAGATCACTGGGCAGTTTTAAATTGCTGTTGAATTACCTCTAGCACTGTAGTCATTTCAGGCTGGATGACAAGAAGATTTTTTGTAAGCAAAATTCGCCATTAGTGATTTTCTTCCTCTCATTGTTTTGCAGGAAAAGAAAGAAGTGGAGGGAGTTTCAGTCGGTGCCATTCTTTCTGACTACCAGCGGGTCAGAGTAGAAAATGTGTAAGCCCATTGTTAATTTGTTAAACCGTATTTAGGTTACTAGATAAATGGTTTGAATTTATTGACTCCGAGCTTTACAAAAAAATAATCTGGAAAAAGCTATGCACCAACTTTAGGGATTTGGTTAATATTGCAATAATCACTGGAATAAAAACTTATAATCAATTACAAAACAATGTTTATTTTTAATGTTGCTTTTTTTTTTATTCATAACTCTTCAAATCTCTTTCACAGTTACAGGCGAAAAATGGTGATGGAAATTGTATGAAAGCCAAATACTGCACATGCTGGAGCTCTGAAATATAAAGAAAAATGCTGAGAATGCTTAGCGGGTCAGGCAACATCTGCGATGAGAGAAACGGAGTTAACGTTTAGATTGATGATACTCACGACCTGAAGCATTGGCCAGAATTTGACCTTCGGCGTGCGGGCGCGTGCTCGACATGCTGGGCGTAAAATGACGCGCGATGATGTCGGGGCGTGCGTCCCAACGTCACCGCGCACCGTCACGATATTTTGTTGAGCGGGCGCACGCCGGAGTCGGCTGCGTACCCGCCAATAATTGAAAGGCCTATTAAGGCCATTGACAAGCTAATTAAGTTGAAATTTACGCCGCCCGTCCAACCTAACGGTTGGCGGGCAGGTGAAAAGGCCTAGCCACCTTTACATTTTTTTAGGGAACCTCATCCACGAGCAGGGTGAGGTTCCCTAAAGCTATTAGAAATTAAATAAAAACCCTTTCTTGAAATTAAAAGCATGTCCCATCTCATGTGACACACTCGCATGAGGGGACATGTTTCATTGAATTTTTAATGTATTTATTAATTTTTTTCAAAAAGCGCTTCAATCTCCTTGAGGCAGCTACCGAGCCCCAGGGAGATTGAAGCGCTCTTACACGCACATGCGCAAACTGCACGCCAGGTCCACCCGCCCTCCTCCCCTACGCTTGCACAGGTAGCGCTACCGCTCATGATCCACGCAGGATTGGCCTTAATTGGCCCGCCCGATGTGGGAAAAATTCAGGCCATTAACTCCGGTTCTCTCTCCACAGACACTACCTTACCTGTGATTGAAATTGTGTCAGAAACATGAATGCAAAGTGCAGATGGGGCCAACAGTTAAAACTAGGAACCAGTTAAGTTCTCTGCTCAGTGACTTGATGGAAGCACAGCAGCAGGAAACTCTGAAGCCTTGACATTTCTTCCCTGGGTCTGTCTGTATTGGTTCTCCAATTGAGATGAAGCTGGCCATCACTCCCATCATGCGATGATGGAAAATCCAAGCCTCTTTAGCAGCAGTAGGAGCATTTGTAAAGGATGGTCTGCGAAATTGAGATTTCTGCTGTACAGCATATTCCCATTCCTCCATGCTTATTGGGGTGGGGCCTTGCCATTTTTTATTGTACAATGAGGCAAGTGGCTCCTCTGCACCATCCTGCTGCTATGTTTGCTTCAGTTTTGAAGCTGGCCGACTGTGATCTATATCACACAGCGTTCTGGACCTGCTTTCATATGGTCCATCATCACGCAGCCACTGCTCCTGTCACCAGACACTGCCCCACCCTATCGTTCATCCTGAACATCACTATCTTTTCTTGAAATCTGTGATGATTCAAGTCTAATCAGTGCTCTGGTTCATGATTCATATCAATTTTGGCAAAAGTCAATGTGTCCCTTTGCAAAGAGAGAATACAGCACATTACTGGTAGATGAGCATAACTATATATGTGCACATTACATTGTCAGTGCTCGTATCTATTCAAGCTTGTGTGTGGACGGATTCCAAGGACGTAAATTATTGAATATATGGTGCTTACCATGAATTCTTTGCTGCCCTATTGTCTTACAGACCCCTGTGCTTGCCCAAAATATGTTACAAGATATTACTCATATAGGTCAGGGAAACTCCAACTACTGTTTTGCTCTGTGGCCTCTGATTGCGTGCCAATTTTACATTGCAACATAAGAGCGGTGAAATTCAGACACTTATGATTTGGCCCATGACAATTGCTTCTTGCAGAAATTGTCTTCCTTTCATGGCATGTATGTTGTAACTTATATTTGCCATTTTAATCTCTTCTATCTTGCTGCATATTTATTACCATTCTTTTGTGTCAGTACAACTTTATACATATATATATATACACTTGTACTTCAAGCTTACCAACTTATCCATCTTACTCTGCTACTTCACGGTAATCATAGGATGGTTACAACACAGAAGGAGGCCATTTGGCCCATCAAGCCCATGTTGGCTCTCTTTGCAAGAAATATTTAGGTAGTCCCACTTCCTTGCCAAATATGTAATATTTGCACCTTGCCTTTGCTCATTTAGGTTGTGTAGCTTTTTTTTCTCTTCCTTCCATAGAGGTTTTCCCACCACTCCCAGCCTTGCATCTGCCTTTCTCAGAACTTTGCTGCCGAAAATACCTTTGTAATGCTCCATTGCAGAATGATGAGATCTTACAACACCTGGATATTAAAATAAGATTTTCTCCATTGGTGCTGAGTGATTGTAAAGTGGTAAAACGATGTGACAAACAAACTTTGCAATATTTATGTCGCTTAAGTGACTTGTTAGTTGTGTGAGAATTATTGATATATCTACTATAGTGTTGTTTTTTGATTTTCCTTTTTCCTAACACATTTAAAATTTGCCTATTCCTAATGATTTGTTCATTTCAGTGCAAAAAAGGATTTTAGAACATTTTGAATTTCAGCCCCTTTATATTAAATATTTCTGAATTCTAGGATATGAGAACTACAGCGTGTTTAAGAATGCTACAGCACCATTGTGGTCTATTTTAGATTGGTATCTCATCTGGATCTATGGACACGAGCTCTATATGAGAGAAGTAATATCCCTCTACTGGTCAGACCAGTTTGTACTGCATTAGAACTCTAAGTGTCTATTAGATAAATATATTTGTCTTTATTTAGATACAATTAAGAATTAGTGCTTTCTACCATGTATTTAGGAACGAAGGTGAAAGGTTTAGGACAAAAGTCAGCTGTACATTGATTTGAACCTCAAGCATGAATTGTTTATGTTAGGGAGTTGTGAAGGAAAATAATTATATCAAAAAAATAATGATTTGACTTGGTACTCAGTGCATTGAGTGACTGTTTTAGGACTGGGATTTTGGGTTGAATGGTTCTTTAGACCCTAGAAACATAGAAAATAGGATCAGGAGTAGGTCATTCGGCTCCTTGAGCCTGCTGCGCCATTCAATATGATCATGGCTGATCCTCTATCTCAACCCCATACTCCCGCTCTCTCCCCATATCCCTTGATGCCCTCAGAGTCTAGAAATCTATTTCCTTCTTAAATATATTCAGTGACTTGACCTCCACAGCCTTATATGGTAGAGAATTCCACAGGTTCATCACCCTCTTGAGTGAAAAAGCTTCTCCTCATCTCAGTCCAAAATGCCTTCCCCCATATCCTGATACTGTGACCCCTTGTTCTAGACCCCCCCCCCCGCCCAGAGGAAACATCATCCCTGCATCCAGTCTGTCCAGCCCTGTCAGAATTTTATACGTTTCAATGGGATCCCCTCTCATTCCTCTAAACTCCAGTGAATCCAGGCCTAGTCGACCCAATTTCTCCTCATACAACAATCCTGCCATCCCAGGAATCAGGCTGGTGAACCTTCGCTGCACTACCCTTTGGCAATTATATCCTTTCTTAGGTAAGGAGACCAAAACAGCGCACACTACTCCAGGTGTGGACTCACCCAGGCCCTGTACAGCTGCAGGAAGACACCCTTGCTCCTGTACTCAAGTCCTCTTGCAATGAAGACAAACATACCATTTGCCTCCTTAACCGCTTGCTGCACCTACATGCTTGTTTTCAGTGATTGGTGTACAAGGTCACCCAGGTGCCTTTGTATATCAATGTTTCCCGATCTATCACCATTTAAATAACACTCTGCCATTCTGCTTTTCCTACCAAAGTTATACTGCATCTGCCATGTATTTTCCCACTCACTCAATTTGTCTAAATCACCTTGAAGCCTCTTAACGTCCTCCTCACCACTCACTCCCACCAAGTTTCGTGTCATCAGCAAACTTGGAAATATTACATTTGGTTCCCCCATCCAAATTATTGATATATATTGTGAATAGCTGGGGCGCAAGCACAGATTCCTGTGGTATCCCACTAGTCATTGCCTGCCATTCTGAAAAATACCAAATTATTCCTACCCTCTGTTTCCTTTCTGCTAACCAATTCTCAATCCATACCAGTATATTACTCCCAATCCCATGTGCTTTAATTTGCACACTAACCTCTTATGTGGGATTTTATCAAAAACTTTCTGAAAATCCAAATACACCACATCCACTGGTTCTCCCTTACCTATTCTGCTAGTTACATCCTCAAAAAACTCCAGTAGGTTTGTGAAACATGATTTCCCTTTCGTAAACCCATGTTGACTTTGGCTGATCCCGTTGATATTTTCTTAAGTGTCGTGTTATCATATCCTTTATAATAGACTCTAGCATTTTCCCTACTACTGATGTTAAGCTAACTGGTCTGTAATACCCTGTTTTCTCCCTCCCTCCATTTTTAAATAGTGGGGTGACATTTGCCACCCTCCAATCTGCCAGGACGGTTCCAGGATCTACAGAATTTTGGAAGATGGACAACCAATGTATCCACTATTTCTATAGCCACCTCCTTTAGTATTCTGGGATGTAGATTATCAGGCCTTGGGGATTTATCAGCTTTCTGCCCCATTAATTTCTCCAGCACTTTTTTTTAGTAATACTAATTTCCTTCAATTCCTCCTTCTCACTAGCATTTCTGAGAATTTATTTGTGTCTCCATCCGTGAATCTGCCATTTCCTTGTTCTCTGTTATAAGTTCTCCCGTTTTGGACTGTAAGGGACCTACATTTGCCTTCACTAATCTCTTTTTACATATTTATAGAAGCTTTTACAGTCCACTTATATGCTCCTTGAAAGTTTACTCATACTCTATTTTCCCCCTCCTAATCAATCTCTTTGCTTAAATCTAAACTGCTCCCAATCCTCAGGCTTGCTACTTTTTCTAGCATCTTTATGACTCCACTTTGAATCTAATACTATCCTTAATTCCTTTTGTTAGCCATGGTTGGGCCGCTTTTCCGGTTTTTGTACCAGAAAGGAAGGTAACTGTTGCAGTGCATACATTCGTTCCGTAAATATTAGCCATTGTCTATCCACCGCCATGCCTTTTAATGAAGATCCCCAATGTAGCTTAGCCAACTCATGTCTCATACCTCCGTGCTTTCCTTTGTTTGGATTTAGGATCCTAGTTTCAGATTGGACTACTTCACTTTCCATCCTAATGAAGAATTCTATCATGTTATAGTCATGGTTCCCTAAAGGACCCCGCACAACAAGATTATTAATTAATCCCTTGTCACTGCACAATACCAAATCTAGGATAGTCTGTTCCCTAGTTGGTTCTTTGATGTACTAGCCTACAAACCATCTCGTACACACTCCTGGAATTTATCCGCCATAGTATTATTGCTAATTTGGTTTCCCCAGTCTATATGTACATTTAAGTCACCCATGATTACTGTAGCACCCTTGTTACATGCATCTCTAATTTCCTATTTAATCACAGAATCACAGTGCTAAAGAGGCCCTTTGGCCCATCAAGTCTGCACCGACACGTGAGAAACACCTGACCTACCTACCTAATCCCATTTACCAGCACTTAGCCCATAGCCTTGAATGTTATGACGTGCCAAGTGCTCATCCAGGTACTTTTTAAAGGATGTGAAGCAACTCGCCTCCACCACCCTCCCAGGCAGCACATTCCAGACCCTCACCACCCTCTGGGTGAAAGTTTTTCCTCACATCCCCCCTAAACCTCCTGCCCCTCACCTTGAACTTATGCCCCCTTGTGACTGACCCTTCAACTAAGGGGAACAGCTGCTCCCTATCCACCCTGTCCATGCCCCTCATAATCTTGTACACCTCGATCAGGTCACCCCTCAGTCTTCTCTGCTCCAACAAAAACAACCAAAATCTATCCAACCTCTCTTCATAACTTAAATGTTTCATCCCAGGCAACATCCTGGTGAATCTCCTCTGCACCCGCCCCCCAGTGCAATCACATCCTTCCTATAATGTAGCGACCAGAACTGAACACAGCACTCCAGCTGTCCTCTGCCTTTTTGCCTGCCCTTCCTAAATATTGAGTACCCTTGGATATTCAGTTCCCAGCCTTGGTCACCCTGCAGTCATGTCTCTGTAATCGCAACCATGTCATACCCATTTACATCTATTTACGCTGTTAATTCATCTACCTTATTGCGAATGCAATCCTGCAAATGCTGATTCTCTGAAGCAACATAAAACAGGACATTATTACAACTTTTTCCATCTTCACTCATATCCCCTGTACCAGATTACTCATAAGGCAGCAATTGACTGCATCCCAGGACTGCAACAGTCAAGTAAATGCATCAGCAGCACGTGGTGATAAACTGCACTTATTTTATAATGGTAGATTTTTATTCACTGAATACTGATACAGAAAATAAATTTGGTCTAAGAGTAGCTCATTGAATGCCTGTATTTGGTTCCTTTTATTGGGTAGGAAGAGTTTTCATTTGTGTGCCTGTAGAAATTGGAATAATAAACTGCACAAATAAAAGAGATGATACAAAGAGTCTGCAATGGTATATAGATAGTTTAAGTGAGAGGGCAAATATTTAGCAGATGGAGTAAAATGTGAGAAAATGTGATGCTGTCCACATTGGTGGGAAGAGTAAAAAAACAGAATGTTATTTAAATGGAGAGAAACTACAGAATGCTGCAGTGCAGTGGGATCTAGGTGTCCTTGTACATGAATCTCAAAAGGTTGGCATGCAGGTACAGCAAGTAAATAGGAAGGCACATGGAATGTTGGCCTTTATTGCAAGGGAGATAGAGTATAAAAGTAGGGAAGTCTTGCTGCAACTGTACTGGGTATTGGTGAGACTGCACCTAGGGTATTGTGTACAATTTTGGTCTCCATTTAAGGAGGGATATACTTCTGTTGGAAGCAGTTCAGAGAAGGCTCATTCAGCTGATTCCTGGGATGGAGGGATTGTTTTATGAGGAAAGGTTGAGCAGATTTGGCCTATACTCATCGGAGTTTAGAAAAATGAGAGGTGGACTTTACAGGGTAAATGCTAAAAGGATGTTTCCCCTTATGGGGGGAACTAGAACTAGGGGGCACAGTTTAAAAATAAGGGGTCTCTGATTTAAGACAGAGATGAGGAGAAATCTTTTCTCTTCTGAGATGGTTAGTCTTTGGAATTCTGTTCCCCAGAATGCTGTGGAGGCTGGCTTATTGAATATCTTCAAGGCTGAATTCAACAAATTTTTGATTCACAATGGAGTTGAGGGTTATAGGGGACAGGCAGGAAAATGGAGTTAAGGCCATAATCATATTAGTCATGGTCGCTTTGAATGGCGGAGTAGGCTCGATGGGCCAAGTGGGCTACTCCTTTCCAGATGTCCTGATGTGACCATAAGATATGCCACTTTAATGCTTTTGTAAGTTTGGCAATTTAGAACAATTGGGGAGGGGAGAGTGGGAATCATAGAATTCTTTTCATCCATTTTAAATTACAGGTGCCACCCTTCCAATGTTATATACCATTCCATGTTGCAAAACTAGAAATATTTGGAAGGGTATCTGATTTTTGTATTATATCAGGTGGACATGATATCAGAAGATGAGATTAGAAATGATATGAGCACATTTAAAACAAGGGAAGAAATATCAACTAAACTAATCAAACTCAAAGAGGATAAGATCCCTTGTCCAGATGGTTTGCATCCGTGCATTTTAAAAGAATCTAGGAAGAGATAGTGGAGGCACAGTTATGCATGTTTAATAATTGGTTAGATGAATGTGTAGTGCCAAGGTCCGGTGGTTAGCCAATGTTATATATGTACTTAAGAAGGAAAACAGAACGTGCCCAGGGATCTATAGGCCAGTCAGCTTAATGGTGGTAGTAGGAAAAATAATGGAATTCTTACTAACGGAGAAAATAGAAGGACATCTTCTAATTAAAAATATAATGATGAATGGTCAGCATGGATTTCAAAACAGCCTTTCTTGACCAAGCTTATTGAATTTCTTGAAGAGATAACAGAGAGAGTTGACAATAATAATGCAGTTGGGGCAATATATCTAAATTTCCAAAAGGCCTTTGATAAGGTAACACATAATAGACTAATGAATAAGGTCAAGGCATGCAGAGTCAGGCAAGTACCAGAAAGGATAACTAGCTGATGAGTGTTTATGATATGGCAGGTGGTATTTGCTGGGCTGACCAAATCCCAAAGGGAAACTTAGTCAAACGATCACAATGATTTTGCAATTTGTATTTATTATGAGAAGGTATGTGTACTGAAGTCAGAAGTAACGATTTCACTACCACTTTTGGAGATTTTAAATATCGAATTAAAACATTTTTTAACAAAAGAGAAGAAAACTTAAACGCACAAGATTAGAGTTGCACAGTTAAATTGAGTCTTATAACATTTTCTAAAAGATTTCTATTTAGTTAGACTCACAGATAAACACCCTTTTCCAGGCAACAGTCCCGATAGTTTCTTAATCGATGAAACATCTGGCAATATTACCACAAGGCATCCACTGTTGCTGTAAGGGAGGTATTCACAAGCTTTTCTCAACCCTCTCACTTGACAATGGAAACCCAAGGCTTGTAACAAAACCTTGCTTTCTGGAACAATCAGACATTTCTCTGGGGTGGCTAGAAGCTGCTTCCTTCATAGGACACTGTTCGCACAGCACACTCTTCAAGATCACATGGCCACACACAGCTCATACAGCTTTCAATCTTTCCTAAAATATATTTCTTGCTATTCATCTTTACCCTTTGTTCTTAACTTTCTTTTGAAAGTTAGCTTTCCCAGAATTTAAAAGTCTTTCATGTTGTCTTCATGGTCACAACTTTCGGGAAAAATAAACATAATAACTTTGCTTTACTTATTTATGATCTTTGCCAGTTGTAAAACTTCCTTTTTTCTCTGTTTGAAGTTCGATAGCTAAAAACTCACTTCTTATTTATCTCCTAAAGCAAATTTCTATTCATGCTATATCTACTGGTATTCCATTTTAGCTCATTCATCTCCACTTCAAAAATGTCTGCTTTACGCTTAACCCTTTGATGATTTAAACCTTGCTGTCTGACTGTCTTCAGTTTAATTAAATTAGTCACATACACACTCAACATACACACAGCCCCCACAAGCCTGCTTCATAGTATCCCACAGTAATGTTGGAAAAAATGATATTTTCTTTGCAGATGTATCTAAGGAGAACCTAGATAAGCATATGAGAGAGATGGGAATAAAGGATTATACTGCAAGAGTTAGGAGGGGAAGGTTGAGAGGAGGCTCAAGATTAGCACACATACCTGTCTGGACTGCAAATGGTCTGTCTCTATGTTCTATGTAATGTATCAGTATCATTTTGTAACCATTTAATAGGAGGTGAATAAGGGGACCAGGGGAACTCTCATTCCAGTTTTTCTTCCTTTGAAAAGAAGCTGCCTACTTTTGGTCGTGTCCTCAAAATTTTTAATCTGCCATGTGATAAACTCTGGGAGGGAAGCATGGCGCTAAACATTCTGTGGGATCACATCATGCACTTAGATCCATTTCAGTTGCACAATCGTTTCAAATTTTCTTGAAAGTTTGTCTACAGACTGGGAAATAAGTGAACTAATTGTATAATGTTGAAATGAATGTGACAGTCCCTGCGTGTTTCTTAGTTAACTCTCTTTTTTTAAAAATCATAAACTGATGACTTTTTTATGCCGATTTAATGATTTTAGTTCCTGGATACCGTACACAACCTGATCCATTCCTACATTGTGAAAGTAATCAGGGTTAAAAGATTTACCTGAAATTG
Source organism: Cetorhinus maximus (assembly GCF_964194155.1). NCBI lineage: Eukaryota > Metazoa > Chordata > Chondrichthyes > Lamniformes > Cetorhinidae > Cetorhinus > Cetorhinus maximus. Next base: position 98,831,704 of record NC_135896.1, read on the forward strand.
TATCAGCACTTTTGAAATATATCCAGTTTAAACACCTTTTTTCCCCTCACAGGTGCAGGCGGCTTAATCTCCAGCCTTTGGCTTACCTCTGGCGTCGAAAGCAGGAAGATCTGCTGAGAGAAATGATATTGTCTAATGTTCAAGCCATGATAATCAAAGTCGCAGCTTTTGGTAGGTATCCAGGCTGCATGGGAGCAGTCTATTAACACAACATAATCCCAGTTCTTTGTATAACCACAACCTGCAAATGAGCAGCTGTCAAATATCAGAGAAAAAGTTCAAATCATCAATCATTTTTTTATAAAACTGTAAAGAGATCTGCCAGAGGCGAACAAATTTGAGCACAAAACAATTTGGAGAGATAAGGAAAAGGCAGGATGTTGGAAAATGACTGCCAGAGGTAGGTAATTACTTTTAAATGCCTTTAATCAAACCTGTCAATATCACATGTTATTAGACAGTTTAAGAAGCAGAAAGAGAAGAATTTTATTAGTCTGCATTCCTTTAAAAATAGTAAACAGAAAGTAGCTTGAAATCGATATGTCTACTGCACAGATTAATGAGCCTTTAAAGAAAAATGTGATCATGTTGTATTTAATAAACCCACATTGCGTTTTTTTTTATGTTAGTCGTATTTATTGAGAAGACAGCCTTTTTGCACATTGAAGTGGATAGCTTGTAGGCTGTTTCATTTCGTAGTTTGCTGTCAGTCAGTATGTTTTACATTTGCTTCAGAATGAAGATTGATGCTGTTTAAAAGGCGTTTCCACAAAATCTATTTTCTGATAAAAGGTCATGGCACATTCCTGGTCTCTGAATTCTATGCATTTCTTCCTTTCCCCAAAACCTATCTTAAAATATTTTACCAAGTCAGTGTCAGTGAAAATACATTACAAGCAATGTAGGGAATTGTATGGAGCCCATACTTAGTTGAATTTTATTCTTTAGCTTTTCCTCTTTTTGAGTGGTCTATTGTCCCAGTGGGAAAAAAAACCTTGTGATATTCTTATATTTGCTTCTGTTACTATATTCAGAATACTATTGCTGTTTCATCTCAAAATGACGACCATGTTGAATGAAGGAGGTGTTGCACTACTGTAGTTATTACTTTTTGATCTGTATCATATGATACAGTCTAGTTTATGCATTTAAAAAGACAGTATTCTAATAAGACATGGTACCTCTGCAGCTCTGCGCTCACTTGTGTCTGAGCTATCAAAGGTCATTCAGCCCTTAAGCCTAATCTGCTTCACCACTTACAGGCAATGGCTCATGAAAAAGGTTTCCTCACACAATTTACTGTTTTATTTCCTAAGTCTTGTTGCTCTAAGTCCCTATTAGTTATTTTTCACACCTGTAAAAATAAAATCATTTACACCTGATTCCTGCGTAACACTTAGTTGTTTGTGTACAACAGGAGATCCCCTCTTTCTGAGTGCCAACATTTTTAAAAGCAACAGGACCTTCTCTATCCTACCCTTAAAAAGACATTCCATGCTAAGCTTATAAGGTTTTCATGGGGTCCAGGAATGCACAATCCAAAAGGTAGTCTCACAATTTTGCAGTATGAGAGAGATTGCAAAGATGATTTCTGAATTGAACCACTACTTTTATGTTGATGCAGACCTGAAAGTACTTTTCAACACAAAGGAACAACAACAACCCAGACTTACTTCTATTATACTGAACTTTCATTTGAAGAAAGCACTATTAGCTAATGAAGCACTATCCATTAGTTGATTTATAAATCCCTTAATACTTGTCAATTTCCTTAATGATTTGCACATAAATATCCTTTATCCAATTTTCTATTTTTCTGTTAGCATCGTTTGTCTCACTCATCCATTTGTGACGCAGAGAGTGGGCAGTGATCTCCTCCCAGGTTTTGTCTTTTTATCCACTGTCTCTGTGAATAACCAAGTCAGTTAATGTTCCTTCCCCACATCTGCTTGGTGCCTCTTCAAAAAGTGGAAAGTGAGGTCTGGTCAGTTTTAAGTCTGAATCCTACCCCTCAATGATACACCACTTCATCACACTAATCTGTTGTGCCACCAGTTCATCTACCTACTGAAGATTACTCTGGTAGTGCGCAGAGCTCCATTGTGAAAGCGGTTGAGTTACTGCCCATTCTAAAAAAAAGAACGTCTGAGGTTCGAATCACAAGGGAAGTGAGATTAAATAAAAGGGATACAAAAGCTGAAGTTCACTTTATAGCCATAAATGAGATTCAGACAGTAGCAGAAATCTCTGATTGACTACATGAGCTGTGCATCAACTGCCCTTTATGTTATCTGGATTCCTAGGTTATTCAACTGCTTTGTAACTCATTCACTTATTACTGGAGCTCAAATTATAGCTTGCACTGTAAATGCTTTGAACATGCCTGTATGAACACTGAAGTAGTTTTTTGCAATTCCCTTTATTTGTTTTGGCGCAAAGTTTAATTTCGAAGTAACAGCTTTCAAAGCAGAAATGTAATCAATATAAAGAGAGCTGGCAGAAATGACATTGGTAGTGACCTGAATTATCCCTTTGGCTAGACAAACCTGTTGTCTATGACTAGCTCATACTGTGAAATACCAGAACGAGTTGGTCACAGACAAAGATTCTTTTGTTGAATAGCCACTTTGAGCCCAAATAGTTCTAGATAGTAATTAAATAGAAAATTACTACTGGTTTTGGCTTTAGGCAGAGTTAGATATTATCTGATTTGGTTTCTCACCTGTCTGGAGCTGCAGTAATTATGCAAAAGCCAACTTGGCCCTTTGAGCTGTGCTATAATTACGCAGTGGCAGAATAATTTGAACTTTCTTAAAGCAGATTTGGGACCTGAAGATCTTTGTTTAATGTATCAGATTGTGGGGGACTGATGTTAAAAAATATTTGCTTACAGCAGGATAATGTATATGTCAATGCTAAGTTATTGTGAATATATTTCAGATTGTAGTAATGATCTGCCTAAGTGCAGGTTCACTCTCATTTCTCCACGCCTCATGGTCCTTTGTTTTCCTCTTCAGTTGCTCATGAGAGCCTCCTGTTTACAATTTCAATGAGCAATATGACTGGGGAAAAGAATACATGAGGTGGTTTCCCAATGCTTTCCTCATGTCTGCTTAAAGGAAACACAAGTCCTCTTTCGATAAGCAGTCCCTCAAAGTTCTAGCTGTTTAGCCATCACCATTGAAAATTCACTGGTCCCACCACCATTGGCCATGGCTTGTAACCCTGAGCATGGGAGCCTTACCTGGGCCTGAGGTAACTCACTAAAGGGCAGGGACGTCCACCCTCTCAGGTCTCAAATTACCCTGCTACCCTAATATTGCAGATAAGCGAATAAAAAAAATTTCAGGGTCAACTTGCTGTATATTTTTACTTGATCACGTGTTAAAGAGATGGATTCGTGGATGTAAATTGAGTCTGGAATTTTGACGGTTGGTTTAAAAAAACATTGGAAACTACCGAACTACCAGCAAAGAGCAGTTGTTTATGGTAACCGTCCTGTGCCCAGGGCTTTGGAATTAAAGGAACACCCAGGGTTAAGGCCTACAGTGGCAGATGGCCTGTTGAAAATTGCACCCTGTAACTAATTAATAATTGAATTAAAAATCTTTGAAATGGAACCCACCAGAAGATAGCTGATCTCTGGATCAGAGTGGATATCTTTGTCACATTCCTGAGACCAGATGCAAAAACATGATCATTTAACTTCAGCACAAGGAAGAAATATTGATTTAAGTGAAGCTTCTTTCAGTTGGATTGGATCTTGGGTTAGATTAATTTATTCGCAGTACCCTCTTCGAGGGGCCGCTTATGGCACTGACTGGTCCAATTAAACTAGGCCCAACACATCTCACTCGTGAGGCTAAATGGTCATTTAGCTTTAAAGCTTGGGTTTAATATTCAGACAGATATTCAAATTTAAGGCTGCGGGGCCTTTTCATGGAATATTTGCATATTTTACAAGGCAAATAATTATGTACATTTAAAAGATCACTTAGAACTAATGGAATAGCAATTAAGAAGACCTTTTTGTAGATTTTACAGGGTTTTCATAGCAATTTGCACCACACAGCCACAGTTACATAATAATTGGGCAAAAAGGCAAAAATTGGAAGCTCATTGCCAAGTATAGCAGCAATACTCGTTCAATAAAGTTAGTCTTATTTCTGACAGGAGCATAAAAAATCAGCCTGTCCACTGGAAGACCAGATAAATTCATTGGAAATGTGCTGTTTCTTTCCTTAAGCGATGACAGATTTGGAAACAAATTCCGTTTTTAAAAATCTTTTGGAATCATCATGAAGTTAACTGTTGGCAGCTAATGTAATTCAATGATGAAATTAGAGATAATTGGTGCTGAAATTACCCCATTAATATTGCGTGATAAGGCGATTTTGATAGTCTTTTAAAGAGAGAAGAGGCACTGAATGAAAGTTTTGTCATGAGAACTCTTGTTTGTAATCTTCATTAAAACTAATACAATTAAATTGAAATAACCCCATAGGTGTTGTCTGAATTGAATACCCAATGAAGGAAAAGCAGAATATTTTTGCTGTCTTTGTGATGAATAGCTGCACGTGATTTTTTTTTTTAAATTGTGAAATAAACAAGCTGTTCCACTATTCTCTATTTTATAATCTTCATCTGGATAGCCAAGCAGTTGAATAGAAGTGAAGTAATAGTTACTGTGTATGTACTTTCCAACTGGTCCTGATACATACGTAGTATACAGTCCATCTGAGAGAGATGTTTTCTGGGAACAGTTTTCATCTTTGAATTGTACATCTGTTTATATCTCAGTGCTAAAAATGACTGGATTTTTACTCAGTTTGGAATATTAATTTCGTAAAGGACCATTTCATTCGCTCCCAGCTGATTTCTTGTGACAGTGCTCTTGCAGCAATTTTTTTCTCTCTGCTTGTCACTGTGGTCTGAATTTTACAAACCCTTTGGGGACTGGCTGGGAGGCCAGGAGGCTGGCAAAATGGTGAGGGAAGGCTAAGGGTAGCATGACTGTTGTTTTCCTGCCACCAAGCCATTTTTCCAGCAGCGGGGAAGGTGGCAGATATCCTGGCCACTGGAGCCCAACTGAATATTTTACTCTGAAGAAGAGTTGTACGAACTAAGAACATTAACTCTGTTTCTCTCTCGACAGCTGCTGCCAGACCTGCTGAGTTTTTTTTCCAGCATTATCTGTTTTTATTTCAGATTGCCAGCATCCGCAGTATTTTGCTTTTACTTGAGTATCCTACCAGCTGCTGGAGGGCTCTAAGCCATGTCAGGACACCGTCCAGTGAAACCTGGTGGCCTCCCCACCTGGTGACCACCCACACAGCAGCGGTACCGCCTGCCCTTAGCAACCCCACCATCCCCTTGTTGGGGGCCTACTTCACTGGTCCCAGCAGCCCCAGACCCCACTTACATGACTGTGAGGGCAAACGGCCATCAGCGTGCCATCATCTTCCTCCTGCAGCCCCAGCAATGGCCACTGCTAATAATGGCGCTGCTGAGCCGCCAGCCCTCAGATTGGCTGGCAGTTCGTGGGGGGTGGGATGCTCTTCTTAACTGGGGACAGCTACCGCTGGCAAAATGAAGCTCTGGGTCTCACCACAAGGGGCCTTGGCAGCGGGACCCCTGCCGCCTATGTAGAATCCAGCCCCCTGTCTCTGCTCATCTAATTCATTCATCCATCTTGCGCTCTCCCTTTGTGGGGCTCAGTAGTTTTCCCTCATCATCTCTCTGTCTCTTCATTTGTTCATCTCCAGCATTTTTTTTCTCCGGCATTTTTTTTTCTCCGTTCAATAGGCCCTAAGAAAGAAAAAGATAAAAGGATATGGGAAGGCCAATCATGGGATTAGACTAGGCATCTGTTGCAAAGGAGAAAACACTGGTGTAAACCTGATGGGCTGAATGGCCTGTTCTGTGTTGTAACTTTTGAATAATCTTTTTCAAACAACGGTCTAATTCCCTTAAAAAAAAAGGACTTTGTTGCAACAACTTATTGCAGTACAGAATTTCACATTCTAACATTGGTCCCTGTCTAAAACAAATTTTCCAGCTGCTCTTACAATTATTTTGTTTGTGATTTATCTTAACTTTGTTTTTTTTTATTATCCTCTTATTGACTATTGGGAAAAACCTACTGCTAATTATTTATCACTTTATCATAATCAGATTACTCATCAACCACCTCCGCCTTGATATAAAAAAGCCCTAATTTCTCAAGTCTTCATAACTTCAATCCTTCACCCCATTCAACACTATTCCACATTATACACTTTCCATTGTTTTTGTAGCTTTAACAGGGTTTTACCTTCATATTTATTTTACATTGAGCTGCATCTGCTGCCCTTCCAGTCAATTCATCTATATTTTCATACAGCCATTTATAATCCTCGTCAGGATTTGCCATAACCCTCAATTTGTGATCATCCAATTTTGAATAACAATAATCCCTGAGCCCCTAAATCCAAATCATGTATGTTTACAGTAATTAGGCGCAGTCCCATCACAGACCTCAGTGGAACAACACTCATCGCATTCTTCTAATCTGAGAAACTTCCTTTTACCCATACTCTTGAGTATAAAGTGATATTCTCTACTTTTTCACAGAATTTAGCAAACAATGGAAAATATTCTCATAGAGAATTTAAACTGCAGCCAAAAAAAAGGAGGTATTCTGACATTTTGTATAGGCTGAGATAGCTAAGTCTATGTATTTCATTCCTGGGTACACAAAGGATAAGTGAGTTCACATTTCTAAGGGATTTGACTTCTTTTTCTACACAACATTGCTAGAATATTTCATGGGGCCACTTTTTAAAATTTCAGCTGTAGTCTCAGGAAACAAATGTGAGAAATCCTTGTATTTTCAGTGTGATCAGTATGACAGATTTGAGATGAAATATCATAATGAATTTATAGCATGTTCATTGTTTTATTAATCAGAATTTTTATTGTTACTGTTTCTTAAGGTCAAAAAACTTATTATTTAAGTTGTACCCTGCTGTAACTTGTTTTATTTACAGCATTTCAGAGAGCTGCTTTCCTGACTTTGAACAGTAGCTACAGATACCATGTCCCAACTTGCCTACTGCATTTCAGTTGTTCCTACAGCTATTAGGAAATACCAATAGGTTTGCTGACAGCAGAATTAAGTACAGAAACATTTTTAAGTGTTCTTGCTTAGTGTTGCAAAATACAATGGTCTATATACAAATAAAATTTAAACATTACTTAACAATTCAACTCTATTTGTTAATTTGAGGCATAGATAATGATATGAAATACATTTAATTAAACCGTTTTTACTCTACACCTGCTATGAATTGATTACTTATTCAGAAGGAATAACACACCTGTACCTGAAAGAGAGTTTTTAAACGACACCATAGGATTTTTTATCCCTTGCATTCTACAGAGCCATTCCCAGTTATCAGCCATTCTTTACTCTTCCACAGTTGATATGCTTGCTCTGTCTAAGGAAAATATTGTATTGTCATTTTATCTCTGGTGCACTCCTCTTGAACCTGGGTTGCACTGCAGTGTTGGCTTGCACAGGACCCCTACAAGCTCCTGGAAGTTGAATGCAAAAAGACTAAGCTTTTTTATTCTTCCTGCCAAAATGGCTAATTTCACATTCACTCACATTATACTCCATTTTCCAGGTCTTTGCCCAATCACTTAACCTATCTATGTCACTTTGTAGCCTCCTTACGTCCTCTTCACAACTTACTTTCCGATAGGGCTCACTGAATTGATTAAGTCCCTTCATCAAAGACCTGGCAAATGGAGTATAATGTGGGCGAATGTGAAATTAGCCATTTTGGCAGGAAAAATAAAAAAAGAAGCTTATTACCTAAATGGTGTGAGACTGCAGAGCTCTGAGATGCAGAGAGAATCAGCAAAGTCTAGCATCTAGGTACAGCAAGTAATTACGAAAGCTAATATTATCATTTATTACGAGGGGAATTGAATACAAAAGTAGAGAGGTTATGCTTGAGTTGTACAGTGCACTGGTGAGACCACAGCTGGAGTACTGTTCAAAGTATTGGTCTCCTTATTTAAGGAAAGATGTAAATGCGTAAGAAGCAATTCAGAGAAGGTTTACTAGGCTAATATCAGCAATGGTTGGGTTGTCTTATGAGGAAATATTGGACAGGTTAGGCTTGTATCCATTGGAATTTAGAAGAGTAAGAGGTGACTTGATCGAAACCTTTAAGACAGGGTGGATGTGGAGCAGATGTTTCATCTTGTGGGAGAATCTAGAACTAGGGGTCATGGTTTAAAAATAAGGGGTTGCTCATTTAAGACAGAGATGAGACATTTTTTCTCTGAGGGCCAAGAGTCTTTGGAACTCTCTTCCTCAAAAGGCAATGGAAGCAGGACATTTGAATATTTTTAAGGCAGAGCTAGATAGATTCTTGATTAACAAGGGGATGAAAGGTTATCGGGGTAGGTGGGAAATTACAATAGGATCAGCCATGATCTTATTGAATGCCAGAGCAGTCTCCAAGGGCCAAGTGGCCTGACCCTGCTCCTAGTTCTAATGTTCGTATGGAATAAGATAAAGGTCACCATCCAGGCCTATCTAGCTTATTGTGGAACCAGAGCCCCAACAACATAGTGGCCTTACTCCCCAATTTTTAATACTAACCCTTTGTGGTTTGTGAGAGAACATTTTGAGTGTCTGCATCTCGACATGTTCTTCAAGCCCTTTCAGGCTTCCCAATCATTGGATTGAGACACTGGCATTAAAGCAATTCCCAGTTAACTCATCAAGTTTGCAAGAGATTGCTCAGACATTCGGGCTCCCATTTTAAGCACTTATACAGAAGTATTTATTAGTTAGTACACTTTGCTTGCAATGCCATGAAAAGATTCAGTGTAAAATATAGTTTCAGGTTTCTGGGAACTACACAGGTTGTGATTCCATCCATGGCTTTGCTTTAGGCCTCTGTAGTCCAGAAGATGACACTTATTTGTTACCACAAGATTGAATATATTGGCCTGGGTAGTTGTAAGGCAGATTATTTGTTTTCAAGTAGTGGATAAAGCATTAACCTTCAGTAACTCCCTGTGTCAATGTTCTTCACAAGGCTTCACAACTGCTGCATGCCCAAAGCTTTAAATGCCAAATGTATGCCTTTATCTGATTTATAAATTAGGCAAAGACCACATGTACTGGAATGAACCCACATTACATTATCTCTAACAGTGAAGATTTTCGCTTGGCTACACCTCTGTGAACTGCAAATGGTCGCAGCTGTAACTGTCATGCAACCTCATCTCAAACTTTAAACCTGAGACCTTCTAATGGAAAGGAAACATAAAATGGTTCTGCCCCCAAAAGTTCCTAGAGGTATTTACATTGTTTTTTAGAGCTGAATATGTGTCAGTATCCTGTATCGGTTGGCCCAGTGGTAGCACACTCATCTTTCAGTCAAAAGGTCATGGGTTCAATTTGAGCACATAATCAAGGCTAACACAGTGCAGCATTGTCAGAGGAACCATCCCTTAAATAAGATGTTAAACTAAAGCCCTATCTGCATCTACAGGTGGGCATTAAAGATTCCAGGGCTCTATTCGAAGATGAGCTAAGAGTTAGAGAATTACTTGCTAGCGGATGTTTTTATTGACAGCTAAAACAATTTACTTTTTAAGAGCTTCCATTTATGCAGTGCCAAGGTACTGACAGAAAAGTAATTTACATCAACTAAATTGCTTTGAATTGCAGTCACTGCTAACTTCCTATAACATTTTTTCCTACCTTGTCAACTTAAATTTTACCATATTGAGATAGCTGGGGTCAGATTTGTGAAGAGCTGTGGAGGGGAGCACAGAGGTGGGAGAGCCCGCAATCTCCCACTGCGGGCCAGTGCGCCGATTTTCTGGCATTTTTTCATCGTTGGCCATATTTGAACAGACAAGGCTTGGGGAGGGGGGAGTGGGTCTGACAGGGAAGTGGCAGGAAGCTAATTAGGTCATCTGAAAGGCTTATTAAGGCTAATCTGACGATACCGACTGGAATTTTACGGTTGGCGGACGAGCATCCTGCTGAGACTGCAACCTAGGTGAAGGATGGAAAGGTGGGAGCCTGCAGTCCACCCTACAATTTAAGTTCCCCCCCACCCCCCGCCTCCACCCCTCAACCACAATTGACAGAGGGCCATAGCTGTAGCCCCTTTGTAATTTTAAGGCTTTAATAAGTAGTCAGAGTGCACCTCCACCTTGAGACACCCTCTCTTTCATCTACCGACATCAAAAGCGCCCGCTTCTCATGGTGGGGTGTCCGATCTGTCAGTGCTATTGGCTCTCCAGACTGTAACTGGGCTGAGCCCCTGGGCAGACACTAAATTGGCCGATCTCACAAAAATCGGTTCCGGAGTCCTACCACCAGCAGTTCCCAGTTCCCAACGCGGGACTCAGCCTGGTGTCGGGATCAAGATCCCGAGAATAAAAATCCAGCCCCTGGGCTTTAATTGCAACTGCTGTTTGTGGGTTAAGAATTGTATGCTGTCGTGTAGAAATAAAAGTTTAGAATTTATTGGATTGAGTGCAGTAATGTACCAATAGAGAATAAAACTACATTTTATGAAAGAAGAGTCTATTTTTTAAAAATCCAAAATGGGTTTAACTGAAATGTTTAAAATCAATTTTTTGTAAATGAATTTATAGATTAATATGTGGCATTTGTTAAGTCATCATGCAATTTTTTTTTTCCCAGGTGCATTTCAATGTATCTGATAAGAGAAACTGTGTGATAGTTCATTGGTACAGACCTGAAGTGAGAGTAGATTTTAATAGAACTTGCAGGAGAAAATACTGTACACACTCGAGTGATGAGCATCTCATGCATAAATCGACCCCAAACTTGCACCCAAAAATCCAAACTCTTTGTACTCACCACCTGCTTGCCGCTGAAGTCAACCTACTCATTGATAGAATTATCATAGAATAGCACACCACTGAAGGTGTCTGTTCAGCTCCTCGTGTCTGCACACATCAACGCATGATGTCAAGGCTACTTTTGGGGGGTGGGATTGACAGGAACTCTGATAGTGAGACAATAGGGTTTCAACCCCTCAAAACTCTTACTCATGTAAAAGTCAACCTCCTACCTTTTGGCTAAAACATTAGTCTTAGAAACTCGATTTTTTACATGAGTATGTATGATAAGAAGAAAAAACTGCAAAGAATTCAGTGAACAAAAGAGGTGCAAGGAAAATATGAAGTAATTGAAGGCATCAGATGACAGAGTGGGCTATGAGCTTCGTTGGATTCCTAGGATTGGATTAACATATTCCCAACAGGTATTAAAATAGTGAGTTTTAGTAGTTTAGTTAGCAATTCTGTGCATTTTTCTAGCTGAGATATGAAGGCAGTTGAAAAAGAATGATGGTTTGAACTGCTTTATTGATTATTTTTAAACAACAGTGGCCATTTTATTAGTATATGCACCTACTATAATAGGCCTCAAGTAATTAAACAAAGTTTCTTTTTCTTTTTCCATGTTATTTGTGGTTTTCTCACCTCTGTTAGACCCCTCTTAATCACTTGCCATTGACCAGTCACATTTGTCTACTTAAAAAAAAGTGCCTTACACAGAGCATATTTTAGTGAATATTACAGCAACATTTCAAGCTAAATTCAGGGATACTGTCAACCTTTATGATCCTTTGATTTCATACATTAAGATTAACTCATTCTTATTTAGTTACCCACTGTTTAAGAAATGCTACTTGTTCTTTGGTACCCAGAAATATACAGGTTGACCAACTAATGTACAATATTTCAACACCAATGTTATGTGTACTTGAAGTAAATATAAAAGGCTAATTGAAACTCTTGAATACTGTACTTTAAGTTTTTTCTTCACTTTTTTTCATAAATTAGTTTTGAGTTGCTATGGATACGATGTCGGGAAGTCATAGATAAAAACCTATAATTACCATAGATGTTAATGCTAAGATTGGTTATTTAATTATCGCATAAGAATTCTTTAATTAGATTTCAATTGCATAATTTTGCCTAATTTAGTGACATTGATGTCCAGTTCCAAAACCCTAATTATTTTGGCTGTAAATTGTCAGACAAACATTTCAAACATTGTGGGCTGTTCATAGATTCTTTTGCTTATAGGGGGTGGGGTTGAGGGGAGAACAGGCACTATTTAAAAGAAGCTCTAAAATAAGCTAATTTAATAACACATCTTTCCCATAAAAGCTTCCAAACTTCAGTAACTTGATGTTTAACTTTTTACTGGCTGCTTTAATTGTGAAAGCAGGATACAGATGCTTTTTTTGCAGTAAAATATAACTGAACCAATGATTTCTGAGCCACTTTGACTCCTCTCCTTTATAGATGGCCTTTTATAATCAACTCCAAAATTAATTTCCGCAGAGAAAAAACAGGTCGCGCATAAGTAATATTCCCTTGAAGATGCGCATGTGTTCGGCCTCGTGTAAATTTTCAGGAGACTGTGCAGTGGAACAAGCCTGCTGTGGCTAGCAAACAGAATTTAGAGGAAATGTTGATCCTGGTAACATCCTTGTAAATAGCTTCTGCATCCTCTTTACCAATAAGATATTGCAGCCGCTCACTATCTTTTAAAATATATCATAGATGTTCACTACCATTTCTATAGAACAGTTCTATAGTTACCTGGTTTATCCCTTTTTCCTTTTTTGACCAGAACAGCTACATGGCAGCCCTCCCATCCTTGGGCACAACTTCCAAATCTAGCGATGTTTGAAAGATTGTGATCCTAGCTGCTGTCATTTTCTTTCTGCCTTCCCTGACCATTCTAAGATGTTCTGCCATAGGGATCCATTGACACCCATCAACTTTTACTACTAGTTCTTTATCTCTAATTATCTTTTGTCTTTCACTCTCATTTCTTTTTACAGACTCTTACACAGAAATAAATAGAAGTTACGTCTTTGTTAGAAGACTTCTGTTTTCATCTTTAATTGGCCCGGTCCTTTCTTTGACTATTCTTTTACTTCTTATATGTTTGTAAAATACTTTACTATTTCCCTTCAGGTTACCCATTTTTTTATGAATGCAGTAATAAAAATGGAAAATGCTGGGACACTCAGAAATTATGGGGGGCCGGTGGTGTAATGGTAATGCCACTGGGCTAGTAACCCAGAGGCTCAGGATAATGCTCTGAGACCAGGGGTTCAAATCCTACCATGGCAGCTGGTGGAATTTAAACTCAACTAATAAACCTGGAATTATAAAACTAGTCTCTCTGAAACTATCAATGATTGTCGTAAAACCCCATCTGCCCTTTAGGGAAGGAAATCTGCCATCCTTACTCAGTCTCACCTACATGTGACTCCAGACCCACAGCAATGTGGTAGACTCTTAAATGCCCTCTGAAATGGCCTAGCAAGTCACTGCATTCCAGGACCATTATGATGGCCAACAAATGTTGGCCTTGCCCATGACGCCCACATCCCATGAAAGAATAAAAAAAAAAGGTCGGCCAGCATCTACGGAGAAAGAAACATAGTTGACGCTTCAGGTCAATGACCTTTCCTCAGGACTCCTTCATCAGAACTTTTGATGAAAGGTCTTTGACCTGAAACATTGGGCAGAATATTGCCATCAGAGTGCGGGGCGGGCCCGACATGCCGACAAGTAAGATGACGTCGGGCATGTGTCCCAATGTTACCCCGCATCATTTTGATATATCGTTTGGAGGGCGCGCACCGGAGGTGGCTGTGCACCTGCTGAACTTTCAAATGCCTATTAAGGCCATCAGAAAAAAGTAATTTACCTTATTAACAACGCTGCCCATCCAAACTAAATGTTGGCGGCAGGCGAAGAGCCCAAGCGGCCTTTGCTTTTTTAAGGAAACCTCATCCACGGGCGGGATGAGGTTTCCTGAAGGTTTTATAAAATAATAAAATAATTTTTGCTAAATTCACAAACATGCCCCAGCTCATGTGACACTGTCACGTTTAAATAATTTTTTACTTATAAAAAAGTTTTATTATCAACTTAATCTCCCTGAGGCAGCTCCGTGCCTCAGGGAGATTGCTGCGCAAAAGAGTGCAGGCCCCGACTCTCCCTCCTCCCCCCGCCCGCACAGGCAGCGCAGAGCGTTACCGACCACGTGTTACGCTGGGCGGACCTTAAATGGTCCACCCACGTAAAATGGCGGCGCGCAGCCAATTACGGGCAGCAATCGGCCCCGTGCCTGCTCCCAAACAGCCTGTCCGCCATAGGAAAGATTTTACCCATTAACTCTGTTTCTCTCCACGGACGCTGCCAGTCCTGCTGAGTATTTCCAGCATTTTCTATTTTTAATTCAGATTTCCAGCATCTGCATTATTTTGCTTTAGCTAATGCTTTTACCTCTTCTTAGTCAGAACTAACTGTCCCAGTCTCCTGTTTTTCCTCTTTATTTTCGATATTCGCATTTATTTTCTTGTTTTATTAGCACGAAATTTGTTATACGTCTTAATTGAATTTGAATTTCTCCACTTATCCAAGGAGCTTCAGCTTTGTTGCACCACCTATGCTACTGCGAAGATACCTAGTTTGCATCCTAATAATTTCCTGTTTGAATGTTTCCATTCTTTTCGCCTTGTCTTATTTGCCAGTTGTTATTTACACTTTAGCTGTGTTAAATTCCTTTCTGTCCTGTTGAAATCATCCTTTTTATCAGTCAACTATTTTAGCTTTGACTGTTCCCTTTCCTTTTCAAGTTTAAATCACACCTCATTATGTTATGGTCACAGTTTTTGAGATGTTCCCCTGCCCTAATATTATGCACTAGCCTGCGTTATTTCCTGGGACTAAATCAAGCACTCTCTTTTTTGGACTAAATGGCCCACCACCTTTTCCATTTACATTAATCTTCCCCAACTGCATTGTTTGGTGGTCTATATTACACTCTAACCAAAAAGATTCAGCTTTTGTCCATTCTCTATATTGCCCATATGTTATTATGCTGTAATGAAATCTTTGACTGCTTTCTCTCTTCCATTTTTTCTGCTCTAAATCCCCTACTCTGGCTTATGCTATATCTCAGTTAATGTAGTATATCATTTTTCCTCCATAGCAATTTGTTCCTCCAGTGCACCAATTTTCTTCACAACATTCTGTGTGTATTAACATACATATAACTTGAGCCTTTGTCTGTTTTAAAATTGTGGTCATTTTACACAGCTCTTCTGATTTTTTTTTCCCCCACTTTATCTTTTCTATCCTCTGGGTCACTTCTGCTCTACTTATTTCCTCATCTCATGTTTACTCCTGCCATATTAATTTAAAGCCTCTTCCACAGTGCTAGCTACTCTTCCAGCAATGACTTTTGTTGCAGTCCTGTTCAGGTGAAACTTATTCATCATGTACAGATTACACCTTTCTTAGAACTGGTCCAATTGTGTGTGAAGCACTTTTGAAACGTTTCTGAGAGACGTGATAAGACAATGTATAGATGCAAGGCTTTATTTTTAGAGTGCTTGTAATTAGGAATTGTTAAAGTCCATGAATGTATATTAAATAAGTGATTAAAATGAAGAGGATACTTTGGTCTGTTATTGACAATTTGCACCATGTCTTGTTTTTGAGAAGGATTGGCTAAGGGGCGGAGGACAAATTGAAAACATGCAAAACTCCTAGATTTTCATGTCCTTCAGTCAATAGAAAGCTCCTTCACACCTGGTATCAAAAGGCTGCAGAGGGCCTTTGCAAAATAGATAGTGGCTGCTTCAAAGCTGTTTGACAAAATGTAGTTTGAATTTGTTTGCATGGCAGATGAAATAGCAAAACTGAACTTGCGCTGGAAATTTTAGAGTCGAGGAGCATGTGATAAATATGAATTATTTTGGAGTTTCGAGGTTGCTCTTAATATAATATTTATATTGACCTTTTACTTAATCCCTCAAATCTCCTTTTGTTTCCCTTTCATCGTACATGCACTAGAACCTGTAAAGGACTCTCGATGAGGCAGATCCCAAGCCTACCTCAGCAGGAATTTCTGTTGGCCTTATTCTGAACCATGCGCTGGCTATTGCTGACTGAGCCAATGGGCCTCCTGGTCTACATGCAACCTTAGCGAAATGCCGACGTCAACTAGTTGATTCGTGCATTTCCTGCAGACACTGAGCAATGTCAGAAGCTTTACATCTGTAAGGACCTTGTTTAAACTTCCTGTATTCTAACCTGCAAGAAGTATGGAGTTCCAAGCCCCAGTATGGATTTTGTGACACTTCTGGCATTTAAAATTTTATATCCATCTGCACTGGCGATTTCATGTATATTTTAACTACTGCAGTATAAGCATTAGCTTGTCTGACAGAACAGTTAGCTATACTCACCACAGTTCATGAAGATCAACCCTACTGTATTAAGGCCTTTGTAAGATTAACTCATGAAAACAAAACACTTTCTGGGCATGACATTATAACATACAGTATCAATCCTATTTCAACAAAATATTTCACTGTAAAATTGGTCCTTTTTCTTACTTTATACATCCTTAACTTTTGATGCTTATTTCTGGCTAGATGGAAATAATGCTTAGCACGTACCCCTGTACTTAACTGTAGATTTCTCAAGTATTCATTGTTAACAATTTACGTGTAGTAATTACAAAATCACAAACTACATCTCAGCACAGAAAAATTAGCCTTGCATTAACTATTTTCCTATGTATAAAATGACCTCCAGGTCGAGATAGAATGAAATGGCAGTTTTTTTGAGCGGACGCTCATTTGCACACTGTCTTTTTCTATCTGTTTATGGACTCAAATCCAATCCAAACTGCTGGAACGAAATCAGCTCTTCTGTGCTAATTATGAGTGCCTATTGTGAATTTAACTTGGGTTTTCTCCACCAGGTTCCAAGTGGGTGTGGACCCACAGAGTTCAATAGACCATACGGCTTTCCAGCTGCTTTCATTAAATGCTCAACTCCCACTATGTGTGGTTATAACCTCAAACTGGTGGAGGGCAACCTTTCTCGCGAAGAAGAAATCTTACAAAAATGCACAGTGCAAAGTTCAGATCAGGAGTACCTCTTTTATATACAGCAGTAAACTAAAAAGGCGGGAAGGGGTGAGGGGAAGTTTATAAACCTAAAGATAATTAAGGCCATCCAGCAGTGTAGTGATTTGGATGAAGACAAAGCAGAATATGACAGGAAGGGGGCGAAAATTTTAACAGTAATAGTGCACCAATGAATAAGGTCAAATCGGGAAATGGCAAAAAAAAATTAAAATTAAAGGCACTTTATTTAAATGCACAAAACATTCTTAACAAGTTGATTGAATTAATGATACAAATAGAGATGAATGGGTTTGATCTAGAGCCATTGCATAGACACGGTTGACCAAGATTGGGAGTTAAATATTCCTGGATCGTTGACGTTTTGAAAAGACAGGCAAAGTGGAAAAGGAAGGGATGATGAAGAATGGCAGGAGCACAGTCGTGAGGTGGAGCAGGAAGTAAAATCAATACAGATGGAGATAAGTAATAGCAAGGAGCAGAAAATGCTGGTGGGAGTTGTTTACAGGCCCCTTAATGGTAGCTATACTTTCGACAGTATATTAATCAAGAAATGAGAGGAACTTGAACCATTGGCAATATAACCAATTATGTGAGACTTCAATCAAATTGGCAAAAGTAGTTTGAAGGACAGGTGCATGGAAAGCATTTGTGACAGTTTCCGAGAGTGATATGTCTTGGAACCAACCAGGGAAGTGGCTATTTTAGATCTTGTCTTGTGTAATGAGCCAGGTTTAATTAATAATTTGATAGTAAAGGGATCCTCTGGGGATCATGATGCAATAGAACCTCATACTGAGTTTGAGAGTGATGTACATAAGTCTGAAACCGGCTCATTAAAATTAATAAACCCAATTACATAGGAATGGTTGTGAACTGACAAAGGTAGATTGGGAAATTTGATTGAAAGGCATGATGGCAGATAAGCGATGGCAAACATTTAAAGAAATATTTAATAATTCTCAACAAATATACTTTCCATTGAGAACTAAAAGCTCCACTGGAAAAGTGACCCCTGACTATGACTAACTAAGAGGTTAAGGACAGTAATGGATGAAATGAAGAGGCTTATTATATTGCCGAGAGGAGTAGTATGCCTGGGGATTGGGAGAGTTTTAGAAATCAACAAAGCATAAGCAAAAATTGATAGAGGGAGAAATAGAGTGAGAATAAATTGCAAGAAACATGAAAACAGATTGTAAGAGTTTTTACAAGTACCGTAGATCTCAGCCTATAAGTCGACCTTTGAAGCCTTGAAAAAATGGGGGTCAATTTATATGCTGAGTGTAAATGTGAGCTACCAGCATGGGTGTGGGTGGGCACCATTTTGAGATGTCATGGGATTCGATGCAAAGAATGGGCGACTCTTAAGCTCCCGCGCATCTTCACAACACAGCCCGTATTGCCTGCTTGATCCCTTGCGCCCAACTACAAGGTACTAGTGAATAAAACATGCATTTGTGAGGTGAAACATTGAAGCTGACAACTAATATTAGTATAGCATGTCGTGGCTGAAAAGGAGTGCCTACTTATATCTATATATGAGTATATGCAAAAACATGGGCCTGAATCTTCTGGTTGGCGTGTGGGGGTGGGCCCCACACGCTGACGCGTAAAATAATGCGCGGTGACGTCGGGCGTGTGTCCTGACATCACCGCGCGTCATTCAGATCTGCAGTTCAGCGGGCGTGCACTGGAATCGGCTGCGCACCCTCCGAACTGTCAAAGGCCTATTAAAGCCATTAATCAACTAATTGAGGCACTTGTAAGGGCTGCCCGTCCAACCTTAAGGTTGGGGGGCAGGCGAAGAGCCCAGGCGGCCTTCACATTTTTCATGGAACCTCATCCACGGGCGGGATGAGGTTTCATGAAGGCTTTATAACTTTAATAAAAAATTTTAATAAAATTCATAGACATGTCCCAGCTCATGTGACACTGTCACATGAGGGGACATATCTGGATGTTTTTTTAAATTCTTTATTTCAAGTCTACACAATCAGATTAATCTCCCTGAGGCAACTCCTCTGTGCCTCAGGGAGATTTCCGCGCGAAAGAGCACAGGCCCCAACTCTCACTCCTCCGCCCGCACAGGGAGCGCTCAGCGCTTCCAGGTGTGTGTCACGCTGGGTTAAAGACCTTAAT
Organism: Cetorhinus maximus; assembly: GCF_964194155.1. Lineage (NCBI taxonomy): Eukaryota > Metazoa > Chordata > Chondrichthyes > Lamniformes > Cetorhinidae > Cetorhinus > Cetorhinus maximus. Next base: position 98,850,870 of record NC_135896.1, read on the forward strand.
TGGCCCGCCCATGTAAAATGGCGGCGCGCAGCCAATTGCGGGCGGCAATCGGCTACGCGCCCGCTCCCGCCCAGCCCGCATGACGGGGAAAAAATTCTCCCCATGATTTTTGGGGCTGGAAAAATGGGGTCATCTTATACGCTGGGTAAACTTATATGCTGTGATTTACGTAGATGTAAACAAGGAAGACAGTAACAAAAATAAACATAGTTCCCTTAGAGGCAGAGACAGGAGAAATTATAATGGGGAATAATGAAATGGCAGAGATGTTTAACACAGATTTTATGTCTGCCTTCAAAGTAAAAGACACAAAAAATATACCTGAAATAGTGGAGAACCGAGAGTCTAATCAGAGTGAGAAACTTGAAGTAATTAATATTAGTAAATAAAAACTACTGGAAAAATGAATTGGACATTCCTGCATTCTAAAAGAGGTGGCTGCAGAGAAAGTGGGTTCACTGGCTGTGATCTTCCAAAATTCACTAGATTTTTGGGATGATTCCAGTGGATTGAAAAGGAGGGAGAGAGAAAGTAGAGAAGTCTGAACCTGTTAGCCTGATATCAGTCATTGGGAAAATGCTGGAATCCATTCTTAAGAAAGTGGTAACAGGGCACTTAGAAAATCATAATATGATTAGGCAGAGCCAACATGATCTTATGAAAGGGGAATCGTGTTTTATTAAACTATTTAAGTTTTTTGAGGATGGGGTGGGGGTAGTTTATTAGCAATGATAGAAAGAAACTAGCAATTGTTTTCAGGTAGGGATGCCACAAGAATGGGTGCTGGACCCTCAGCTATTTGCAATCTATATTAATGACTTAAGTGAAGATATAATGTATCCAAATATGCTGACGATAGAGCGTTAGATGGGAAAGTAAGATACAGATGCAAAAAGTCTACGATATATGGATAGGTTAAGTGAGTGGGCAAGAAGGTGGCAGATGGAGTATAATGTGGTGAAATGCGAGGTTATTCACTGCAATGGGAGGAATAGATAAAGAGAATATGTTTTAAATGGTGAGAGACTAAGAAATGTTGGTGTTCAGAGGGATTTGGGTGTGGTGGTACATGAAACACAAAGTTAACATGCTTGTACCACAAGCAGTTAGGAAGGTAGCTGGCCCTAATTGCAAGAAGATTGGAGCACAAGAGTAAAGGTTTTGCTCCAATTGTCTTTGGTGAGACCACGCCTACAGTTTTGTCCACACCCAAAGAAGAATATACTTGTCTTACTTCACCCTACTGATATTGTTCATGCTTAGAGTACTGAGTGATGGTTTAATCATGGAGGACCATCACAAGATTTTTGACTAATTGACCAAGTAGACATTTCCAGTTCATTTATATTAAGTTGCTGTTTAAAAGTTAAGTTCAGCACAGTGTGTGTTAGATTTATTCAAGACACACACAATCTAGGAATGCTGGTTCAATCCAGAAGCTGGCTCTAAGTGAAGTGCTTGGTGGAACTGTGTTTTTTACATACCTTAGCAGTTTGAAACCATAGGAAATGTGATATTATAGTGACATTCACATTTGAGCATGGGGGAAGTTGTAGGGGGCTCGATCAGCTCATTTACCCTTAGTGTACGTTCTTGACTTTAGGATTTTATAAAGGACAAACTCTCAGGGATATGGGTTTAGGCTCAACCACAAACGTATTTATTGACAGAACACCTCCACTGCCCCTAATAGAAGAGCTCTAAACTAGTGTAATGACACCTCACAGCGCTCTATACCACAAACTCGTTTATAAAACTCCACTGAAAAGTGGAACCGCAGGCAAATCCCCACGTTTCTGCCCCAAAACTTACTCGGTCCAACTCAAACCCCCTTTCAGTATTTAGTTCGTACCCTTAAAGCTATCCTTAATTCTCAGCCCCAAAATCGGTGGATCTGGCTGATACTTACAACTCCCCACACGGTTGGCCGTTCCAGTGTGAGCTGTAGGTCCGAGAATCAGGTTGACCGTTCCTGACCCTCCTTGGTGACAGCAGTGCCAGACCCCACGGCCTTGGCCATTTTATTACAAATCGTGTTTATAGTATCAAAGTACATTTCCTGGAGCACATTCTGTTTGGATGGCCGGTGCTTAGCACCCCTTAATCTCTTTAGTCTGGTTCCTGCCTTGGTTCAGACAACCCATTCATTGCGACGTTGTTTCCACAACCGAAACAGTGGATCCCATCCCAAAGTGATGTCTCTGGATCTCCGGTTAATGTGCATGTGATAAGATCCATTTCTCCTTAGCTGTTGTGGATGTTTGTTTGTGTGATGGCTGTTGTCTAGGGCCATTTGCTATGATGGCCTCCCAGGTTCAGATTTCCAGCATCCGCAGTATTTTGCTTTTTTCTTTAATTGGATTGTCTGATGCTACCTGCTTTGTGTCTTTGAGATGATCACACCGTCTCCATTTGGTTTTGGTATTGACACGTTTGAAGATTAACCCCTTGCGGTACAGCCTGTCTCTGTGTTGAGGTTTGGCCTGTTTTATTTTGCAGTGTTTATGGCCATGAAGCGAGGTCTTTGGGGTTTTTATATTTAATAAAGTCCAGTTGGAGGGGATTCTGATCCTACAAAGTGGCTTCCTGTTGTGCTAGAACAAGAACAATTTAGACATTTGAGATGGAAACCGTACCGGAGAAACAAAACTCGATTCATATGGTTAGATCCAACTAGTTTGAACAATTTGCTACTCTGTGAAGTGAATTTAGCCCATTAATGTGGGTAGAGTAACATGCTCTGTTGTTCTCTATGTTACAAGAAACATAATGAAATTGAAAATTCCCTGAAAACTGTTTTCTGTTTTAATTTTACATGTAATATAAGATTTACAATTGGCAATGTCTCACTAGATCCTTGGCCAGTTCACCTTCGAGGTTTCACCTTCGAGGTTAGGAGTAACTTAGGAGTAGCAGCATGTGCAATATTACAACATCCAGCGTGCATGAGGGTTCATTGTTGTGGCTCCTGGATTATTGTATGACTAGATATTGGGCAGCAAAGGTAAACTGGAATAACTGGCGATCCTGCCCCTACCTGCTATCCACCTATTCACACTTTACTGCTGAAGACTTTGGATAGTGATCAGGAGAGAGAAGCCTGGGTATGTTCTTACTTTTATACTCCTTAGCCCAGAGCACTGAGGCAGACTGCAGTGTTGCACCAGTTAAGGCTAGGTAATGAAACATAGAGAGAGAATCGAACCAGGGAATGTATGCTGCCTGTAACATAATGAGTCAGTGGTTGGTAGCTTTTACAGAAGAGAGTATCAAGGGATCTGTGTTTTTCTATAGATGGCAGGGGCAGGTTTGGGCTTTGGTCTTTTTCCGCGATGACTTCAGGATTGCTCAACAGAAACTTGCAATTCAAGTTTGAGTTTTGTTTTAAGATGACTTAAGATGTAATTTTAACTCTTGTGTGGCAAGCCACCTGAAAATCTGGGTCAGAACAGATACATTCACTTAGCTGAGGGAACCAGTGACACTTAGAGCTTGAAACCTTTTGGGAGTCAAATGCCCAACAATTTGAACTACACGAATGCACTAATCTGAGGGGGATTTTTGAACAGGAAATGACTTAGTGAAGTGAAAATTTGACTAAGACAGAATAACAAAAAACTCTCAAAAGTAGAAGATGTAATTATTAAAAAAAGATACTGGCCAATTTTCTTGTAATATATATTTGTGTCCACTCATATTAGCTGCTCAATAATATAAATTTTACTCATTATGCTGCTGCAGTAAGAAACAAATGTTACTGAGCAACAGATAAATTTAGATGTTTGATGTGTTGTATGCTATTCTAATAAATGGATTTAATTAAGGCCATAACTCCTTTACTTTTAATGAAAGTAAACGGTTATTGTTTTTTTTCTCTACTCTGTTGTACTTTATTTCAAGGAGCCCCTTTAATATTGACACATTCCTCAAGATCCACTGTGAACATTGCACAATCTTGGGAATCCCAACATGTATTGACACTCTCCAATACCACTTCTGTTCTAATTTATGAAAGACCCCGGCAAGTAGAAAAACAGGGCTTCTGTTCTAGAAAATGCTATTTTAATGCAAACTTAAAAAATTGTCAGTGTTAGTAAATGCCACAAATTACAGAAATCTGAGTAATAAGCAAAATTGATGACCTTGGGGACCCCTTGACGTTCTCTTGTGGAACTCCAAAGATCCAGTAACCTCAGTTTGATAAACAATGGCATAAGATCCAGAAGATTAGGCCCTTGCAGTTTCTTGGAATGATAGCTCACGTTAGACAATGTTCTGTCCCTGGGAATTTAGAATGGAACAGTGGGAATGAAATTATCATCCTTTGTACACTTGAACGGTGAAAAACACCTACTGTTACAGTGAGAATGAAGTGATGAATAAAGATTGTAACAAGACAAGCATATAGAATATACGAACATACAAATTAGGAGCGGGAGTAGACCACTTGGCCCCTCGAGCCTGCTCCACCATTCAATAAGATCATGGCTGACCTGATTATAACCTTAACTCCACATTCCCGCCCACCCCCAATAACCTTTTGCCCCCGTGTTTATCATGAATCTATTAAGGCAGTGCCTTAAAAATATTCAAAGACTCTGCTTCCACCATCTTTTGAGGAAGAGAGTTCCAAACACTCACAACCCTCAGAGAGAAAAACATTTCTCCTAATCAGAGAAGAAGGCATATAGGCATAAGATTGGTGTGTTGTTGAAATGGAATGTTTTCCTTTGCATATTAGTAGCAATATGCAACATTTTATATTGAAGCAAGATATTAAAAATAAGACTAGCCATTTTATTCTTTGATTGGCCCCCTTCCTGTATCTTGGTCTTGAGGGTTTCACCACTTGAGATTATTTCAAGGTGTAGTTTCTTTGTATATCAGATAATTATCCTTGCCTCATCTTTTGCTTTCCCTGTTTAAAAAAAACCTACTAACCTGTCACTTGCTTTAACATTTCCAATTTACCTGGAATTATGTTCTGTGCTTACTGAGTATGATTCAGACTGATGACAGTCAGTGATGCTCAATATAATGACCAGACCATCTTGTTTTGCTATCTAGCTCATGAGTCCTTATTGTCCCCTTTTGTGCAGTCATTTTTTTTAAATTTGAGCTTTTCTTTTATTTGTAGAACAAAATGTTTCAGTATACGTTCATAAACTTGCCTTTTAAAAATGTTTGATTTAAGAAACTATTGTTTTATTTGGCAGGTCTAGATCCAGAGAAACATCTTGGGAAAACATTGGATCAGGTAGAACCATATCTGAAACAGGTAAATTTGTCTCCAAATTTGAAGAGAAAAGGGAGATTAATTAATTAGGGAGCCATTGTATAGTTTGTGCAAGTAAGAATGCTTTCAACTGCATAAACTAATATTAGTAATTGCTTTGAATGAACTTCTGCTGCTGAATCTTTGACAGGTTCCAACACAGTTAAGTCAACTTGCCTGAGTTCATCAGAATGTTATGAGGGGCCTATGTTTGCAGAACATGCTGATGGCAGCCAATTGCAGTGAATTATTTACTAAAGGCAGAGGGCCAGATGCTGTCTCTGAGTATTAGCTATTCCTTCGGATTCAGGCGATGGCAGGGCTTGGAATAGATGGTGCCTAAGATTTTTTCAAACTAAAAATCTGTCAACGTCTTAAATGAATCTCTATTTGGATTTGGCTGTGGCTTCCAAAGAATGTGTCCCTTTTGAAGTGGCTGTAAGATCAAATCATCAAAACCCCCCACCTTTCTGACATTATCCTAAAAGGTCAGGTGACCTACCTTTGCTGCAGTCTTCTCAGTCATCGAAAATATTTTATCATCATCATTATATATAAGTCCTAACATCTATAATTTTGTTCTTTTACTCCCTGATTTGAAGTGATTGGAGATTATCAATTTTTTTTTAATGTATTATCTAGTTAACTGTGTCATAATTGTCTACATAGCAAACTGTCTCTGTTAAAAAGAAATAGGATCTGGCCTAGAACCATGGTTCTTATGTTACATGGGATCATATGGTTTATGGGAGATGACAACACTGAAATCTCTTAAAGAGGTACACCCCCTATGATTTTTCCCTGCACTGGTCATTGGACCTATTCTAGTATATTTGTATGACTGCATTCAAAGAGTAAGCCTGCTGAAGTTAGGGACTTAAGTTTCCTTACAAATAGAAAATTTAAAATTTGCTGTTGCAGCAAAGGTGAGATTTCTAATCTTAGACTTTCATCAGCTCATGTCATGTGTCTTTCCTAGCTATAAATGAGATTTTTCCCAGATCAATGCCTTAGCCCACATCATGGAACATTGGAATTACTGTTACAAGTATCATTCAGAACAGAAAAAAAAACCAAAAGAAACAACATTTGAAGATGATGATTACGCTTGCAAAGATTACCAGTTTATTGGATAACTTAGAGCCAGCAGACTCCCTGTTGAAAATGAACTGGGTGACTATTCCCTTGAATCATTCCAAAATTTCATAATGCTCCTGTGTTTCAATAGAAAGAATGGATACTGCTACAAATAGATATCTGATAGAAAGCAGTTCAAACCTGTGGAAAAAAGTAAGGGCAATATTTAGCTGACTCAATAGTAATTTCAAAAACAATATACTGTGCCCCAAAGTTTCATTGTTGGATCATCTGTGTGCTGTTCCTCAGTGATATTATCCGTAAGCATGAGGTCATCTTTTATATGTATTCTATCAATACTCAGCTTGTTTCTCTATCACAGTTCTTGTTTCCAAGGTTATTGATACAATCTATGATTGCTTGTCCATCATGACCCTCATGATGATGAATGAGCCAAACTTTCTACAGTTAAACATTGGCAAGATCAAAGCCTAGTCCCTATCAGAGACATTGTTCTTTAGCTTTGATCCTACCCTATTCCTGGTTGCTTGTCCAAGTTTGCCACAACAGTATGTAACTTGTTTTCCCTGTTTGACTCTAAGATGAGCTTTAAATCCCACATCAGTTCACTGCCAAGTCTGTCTGCTTTCACCTCTGCAATTTGTCTATCTTTATTTCTTCTTCATTTCCATTATCATTCATTTATACCCTTTTCACCTCCTGATCTTTTTTTCCAAAGATCTCCTTGTCAGTCTTCTAAGTTCCATCCAAACAAAACCTGCCTTATTGATAACTCTGTTGCCTGTACACGATCCTATACAAGGCTCTACTCATCTACTTCTCTTGCTAATCTTCACTGGCTTCCCAACCCTTAGCACTGTAGCTTCAAAATCTTCATCCTTATCTAAAATTCCTCCTGGCCTCTTTCCTTTGCCTTGCAATTCAATCTGTCCGGTTCCTGTACCTTTTGCTTTTCCAACTCTGACTTCTTTGCTTTCTCAGCTCTACCATGATTAACAGAGCTTCCAGCCTTCTTGGCATTTACCAGGGTCAGACACATGAGAACAGATATACGTAGGTATAAAGCTTGAAGACATCAGAGCTGTGTGTTGTGCTCTGCTCAAAGCAAAAGTGAAACTAAGACTTGATTGCATGACAAATTTCCCTTCTAGTGATGTCATGCTGCTATCCCGTAAAGGCATGTTACAACACATGGTTTGTTAATTTGATTAATCAGGAGTTTGAGTGACATTGGGAGGGAGTGTGCTTGATTACATCTCTTCAGATGATAATGACTTTTCCAAGGGAATTATGAGGCATGATTCTTTTCCTTAACACTAAACCTGATGGGACACAATCATAGCAGACTTGCTTGGAAATTCTGCACTTTGAGTAGACAAGTTTTACAAAAGCTTTCAACATGAGCCAGTGCCTTGTTTGTTGGAGGCAGATTTCAATCAAGTCATAATGGCACTTAAAAGCCATTGTGTACACGTTGACTGTTAAAATGATACAATCTGACAAGGTGTGCAACAAATTTGATTCAGTGCCTCATTTGTCCAACCAGGTGATCCATTCTGGTTATGGAGAGCCAATAAGCAGATTTGTTTCTTCAACCATCAGAACATCACATTTGCTTTTGTGATGGAATCTGTGCTTTCAAATTTTGTATCTGTTTGAGGCAGACCCTAATTGAAAACAGAAACTGTAAAGGGGAACAGAGAAAAGAAACTGACCCTCCCCGTTTCTAAGGAAACAAAAATAGAAACTGAGATCTGGAAATGCAAACTTCTAGACAGACTGAAACTGGTTGAGGCTATATAAAGGGACACAAAGCCAAGCTGGGCCATAGCAGTTCACAAGTCCAGTGCTGCAGTTTGGGCGAGCTGGAGAAGACAGAATCCAGATCCAGAAGCTGAGAAGTTGCTGCACCTTTCTGTTACTTGAAGACACTTGAAGATTGTGTTACTTGTGGGCCCAGGCCATCCAGACCAAGTGGAGGAGCTTCTACAGGCGTGTGCCATTTGTGTTGAAGACTGTGCCCATGGGTTGGTTGTGCGCTGCTGGTGGCTGGGGATCAGTCTACCTCCTAGAAGGAAAGGAGCTGCAACTCTTCATAAGGAAGGCAGAGTTTTGAAGGATTTTGACTGAGTTTGTTGCCCTATATAGTGGGTGGATTGCTGAGCCAATTAGTAAGATCTGTCTTGGTTGTATCTGTCGTTTAATGTGTAATAGTTTATAATCAACTGCAATTTGCCTGTTAATTCATGTTTAACTTATGTTGATTCTGGATGTAAGTGTATAGGAGATTATTTAAGATAGTATTTACTGTTTGCTTTGTTTGACTCTTATATAGTAAAATCCTTCTATTTTTAAACCGTGGAATCCTATGGCTTCATTCTTTTAGTAAATAACTGGGATTTTAGATTTTTTTTTAAACAGTTACTGGTCTCTGTTGAGATAATAGCACTTTAATGGTGTGACTCTAACATCACATTAAAACAAATAAAAGTGTATTTAAGGAATGCATGAAGTTTTCCATCATGCTTGGTCTCTTTCTAAAGCATGCTTGGATATGCTGATTGATGCTGTCAAAGGGTCAAGGGTATGATGCGTAGATACTTGTGCATTGATTTGGCACATGAAGCCATGTTAGGCTTGATTGTCTGTTACATTACATGAGATGAAAGCCAAATACCAGCAGTTTAATCGACTAATAGGACCAGACATTAAAAGGCAGCTTCTTTCGAACCATACCTTCACCTAACTAACTACCATTCTTCCCGCATAACCTCAATTACTATCCAGAGGAGGAGGCTTTATCGTTCTAAAATGGATAAAGGAAGCTAGCAACCAAACCTTTCCACTTCAGGTTGATGACTTACTGTTAAATCGGAAAGCCTGATATTTACTGGAAGTGTCTTCAAAGACACCTTCCATCTGGCCTGTTTATAACAGTAAATGGAAAATATTTGTCCCTTGATAGCAAGAGCATCAGAACAACCCCCTACTGTTTATGGTTTTCCTGTGATTCTTAACTACTTCAGTAGTCCGATTGATTTTGAGTTGAAACCCGACTCAGTTGGAGTACATGCCGTCGCCATCTCATCTTTTCATGCTTCTATTCAAGATAACCCAGTAGATGTACATTCTATGCTGTCATGCCGTATGAGAGGATTAGACCAGATGATAGAGAATTTTGATAACAAAGAAATGTTTAATGTTGAAGTCTTATTCTTTAAAATATTCATAATTAGTAGTGTTTTGAAGACTGCATGCAGTGAAAAATGTATCGCTGTGCTGTGATGCCATTGATGTGTAGTGCTTCTTGTATTTAAAAGAAACTCTAGACTGTATATAAAAATGATAAAAAAACATGCTGATCATCAAAATTAAGGCTGCTTCACTTTTGAACAAGTATCATTAAGGGCAACAGAAACAAACTGTTTCAACAGGACAGAGCATAGTACCAGTAATATCACAGCATTGTTTCTGTTATGAGAAATTTTATTCACAAATATATGTTTTTGTTAATGTAGGTTTCTGAGAAGTATGGAGTACATGTGTGTGGAGAAGGTGGAGAGTATGAAACCTTTACACTGGATTGTCCTTTATTCAAGAAGCGAATAGTTGTGTGAGTGTTGTTTCCTCAGTTGAATAGTCTACCTCCGTACATTCATGCACTTTTACACAAAGGCAAATTGTTATCATGAAGAACAACGTTAGTTGGCTGATAGTAAGGTTTTCTTATAACTGTTACTATAATACTCAGATTTTGGCTGTCGAGACTGTTTTGATTGGTCATTTTAAGGAGAGGGAGTCAACAATCTTCATGTGGTCCTCCTGTTAAATTAAGTTTTCGAACCTGAAAATGAATGTTTGGTAAATTCATTTTTGTAAACTGCAAAATTTTAAAATGGAAACATTTGGTTCTACATTGAAATGTTCATTTGTTTCTGGTAGAACATTATTTTGCTGTCACACTGTATAAACTTACTGACAATAAAAACATATTGATAGTAATGTTTGCTTGTGACTGCAGAGACACTGATTAGCTCAATTTTAACACACTACCCAATGGTAATCTAATTGAAAATTAAACTGAGACTAAGGAAAGACTTTTGAATGTAAAAGCACATTCAAGCGTCTTCTCAATGGAAACTTCCTACCTGAGCCACTATTGGTTGGATAACCATAATATATGTGAATTAGGGTGTTTTTTGTTACAAGTAAAAGTCTTGCTGATTAATATAAAAACAGAAAATGCTGGAAGAACTCAGCAGGTCCAACAGCATCTGTGGAGAGAGAAACAGAGTTAACGTTTTGAGCCCGTATGACTCTTCAGAGCTCCAGCACTCGGTCTGTAGCCTTACAGGTTACAGCACTTCGGGTGTAGATCCAGGCACCTTTAAATAAGTTGAGGATTTCTGCCTCAACCACCAATCCATGCAGTAAATTTCAGACACCTACCACCCTCTGGGTAGAAAAGCTTTTTTCCCAATATTCCCCCTAACCCTTCTACCAATCACCTTAAATCTGTGTCCCTTGGTAATTGACCTCTCCGGTATGGGGAAACAAGTCTTTCCTGCCTACTCTTATCTAGGCCCCTCATAATTTTGTGCACCTCAATCAAGTCATCCCTCAGTCTCCTCTGTTCTAAGGAAAACAACTCCAGCCTATGTAACCTTTCCTCATAGCTGCAATTTTACAGCCCTGGCAACATCCTTAGTGAATCTCTTCTGTACTCTCTCCAGAGCAGTTATGTCCCTCCTGTAATGTGGTGACCAGAACTGTATGCAAAATTCCAGCTGTGGCCTAACCAAGGGGTTAGGCATATAGAAAGAGAAAGAGGTGCAAAATGTGAGAATGTTGGATAGTACTAGAGAAGGAATTGTACCATGTTAGATAGGAACAGATGAAGAAGAGCTGTGAGGAATACAAAGACAGGTTAAGGATGCAGATATGTAAACGCACTAAATGTAGTGGATAAGATTGTTGAGCTACAAATGCAAGTAGATGTGTGGGAATGTGGTGTAGTAGCAATAAGGGAAATACAGCTTAAAAATGATGAGCACAGGGTACTTAATATTCAAGGATAAAAAGTGTTCAGAAAAGATAGGGGATAAAAGAGGGAGATGGGGTGGCAGTACTGATTAGAGACAACATTGTCAAGTTGGAAAGAGAGGATGTCCTTGAGAAGAGAAGGACAAATTCATTTTGTCAGAGTTGAGAAGCAAAAAGAGTATGATAACACTACTGGGGGCATTCTATAGGCCTTCAAATTGTGAGAGAGAGAGAGATAGAGGAACAAATCTGCAGGGAAATCCGAGAAATGTAAGAGCTATAGTGTGGTGACACTGGGGGACTTTATCCCAATTAATTTAGGTAACTAATGCAGAGCAAAGAGAAAGGAGGGGGGAGGAATTTTGAAATGTGTTCGATCTCTACATAGAAAAACTTGTAGGCAGTAGCGAAGGTAAATAATTGGCCATTTTGGTGAGCGAATTAAACATTCAAACTAATGATGCGACCTGTGGAGTAGTGGGACTTGATAAATTACGCACTCCTCCCATCCCAGTCATAACACAATACTTGCCAGAAATATTGCATGATACCTAGTTGGAGTTGTCATTGCATTTGGTTCAGGTGATTTTACTGGTATGTTCTGCAATTATGCCCCATTATTTTTTTTACAGCGACTCCACAGAGGTGGTTGTACATTCTGCTGATGCCTTTGCACCTGTGGGCTACCTCAGATTATTGAACTTACATCTGGAGGATAAACCCAGTGTGAGTTACTATTAAGTTATTTTCACTGATGAATGTTTAAGTATCTAAACTGAAAGACGATGTACTTAGAAGAGTGTTTGATGTACTTTGACCCCAAAAAAACTTCTAAAGTTATTCAATGTTGGGATAAATGAAGCTTACTTAATTTTGATTGAATGTATAAATTCTGCAGTTGTGTTCAGAAGTGACTGCTGAGTATGATGCCAGGACAAACATTTCATTCTTAATTAAATGAAAGCACTCTGTTGCATGGATATGTAGTTATTAAATTATCAAAAAATGTTGCTTATTTTTATTTGGCACGAATAATTATTCAACATTGCGCTATAAAATATAGTTTTCTAGTTGCCCACAGCTAGCTGAGCTTAAATTGCTAATCAGTCTCCTTCTGAGGTTAACACGGGTCAGCCTTCAGCCGATTTGATTCATTCCACTTGATATTAAGAAATGGCTGAGTGCACAGAATACAGTAAAGTTATAGGCCTTGTCAACATCTCAGGGCTAGAACTGAAGACGTGTTTCAGAACGAACTGTATCTCTGACCAAATTGTTCCAGTATAGCGACATCACTGGCATCTACCCAACAAAGTGGAAAAATGCCCAGGTGTCTCCCATCCACAAAAACAGGACAAATCCATTCCAGCCAGTTGCCACCCCGTCAGTCTATTCCCAATCATCAGCAAAGTGATGGAAGCTGTCATCGTCAGTGCTACCAAGAGGCACTTAGCAATAACCGGATCACCAATGCTCAGTTTGAGTTCTGTCAGGACCACTCAGCCCCAGATCTTGGTTCAAACATAAACAAAAGAGCTGAATTCCAGAGGTGACATTAGACTGTTCTTGAAATCAGACAGCATTTGACCGAGTGTGGCATCAGGGAGCCCTGGTAAAATTGAAGTCAATGGGAATCGGGGCAAAAACTATACACAGAAGGGAGTCGTACCAAGTACAAAGGAAAAATGCTTGGAGGTCAATCATCTCAGCCCCACGATCTTTCTGCAGGAGTTCCTCGGGGTAGTGTCCTAGACCCAACCATTTTCAGTTGCTTCATCAATAACCTTCCCTTCATCCTAAGGTCAGAAGTGAGGGCGTTCACTGATGATTGCAGAATGCTCAGTTATATCCACAGTTACTCAGATAGTGAAGTAGGCCATACATGCATGCAACAAAATCTGGAATGCTTTCAGACTTGACTTCTAAATAGCGAGCAACATTTCATGCACAAGTGCGAGTCAATGACAATGTTCAAGAGAAAGTCTCATAACTTCCTTTGACACTCAATGGTACAGTATTATCATGGTTGGATCCTTACCATCAAGATCCTGGGGATCACCATTGACTAGAAACCTAACTGGACCAACTACATAAATGCTGTGACCGTAAGAGCAGGTCAAAGGCTGGAAATTCTGCCACAAGTGCCTCACCTCCTGAATTTCCAAAGCCTGTCCACTATTTATAAGGCACAAGTCAAGATTGTGATGGAATACTGTCCGCTTGTCTGGATCAGTGCAGTTCCAACAACACTTGAGAAGCTTGACACCATCCAGGCAAAGCAACTTGCCTGATTGGCACCCCATCCACTATCTCAAACGTTCACTCCCTCCATTACCGGTGCACAAGGCAGTGGTGTGCACCATCTACAAGATGCACTACAGCAACTTGCCAAGGCTTCTTTGATAGTCCCTTTCAAACCTGGGACTTCTATCCTCTAGAAGGAGAAAGGCACAACACCACTACCTCCAAGTTCCTCTTCAAGTCACCCACCATTCTGAACTATATTGCTATTCCTTCACTGTCACTAGGACTTCAAAATCCTGGAACTCCCTAACTGCACCGTGGAATATCCACACCTCAATGGTTTGGGAAGCTGTGTCACCACACCACCATCTTGAGGATATTTACCTAAGAGCAATAAATATTGGCTGTGCCAGCAACACCTACATCCCATGAATTAAAACATTCTATTTAAAAATTGACTCTGGCACCAGTTGTGCCTTGCCTTTCCCCACTGAGTGACTGGAGAAGTCCAGGACCATTTTTTAAAACCCTCATGAGGATTTTTCTTTTGGTAAGAACTCTGTAATGAGCTAGCTTATGGCTACCTGATACATCTTCCAGTATCATTTTTCAAACTAAAGAACTAGCTTCATAAGTACAATGTAATAATATGTTGGAGCAAAATTGTTTCATGGTAGATTCATCAGCCCCAATACTGCCCCCAAATTTTTTAACTTTCACCATTCTCAGCTTCGTAAGCACTTTGGGCAAGCCAATGCAGAATTGTCTAATGAAAGAACTGATGCTGTGTTATTATGTAGAGTTTACAACACAAATACAAGCCATTTGGTCCATCTGGGGGTCCTTGGCATCGTTTATGCTCTATACGATCCTCTCCACTTCATCCAACACTATCAGCTTAACCATTTATTCCTTTCTGCCTAATGTATTTATCTAACCTCACATGCTGTGTTATAGATTTCTATGGTTCCAAATTACATCCAATGCAAGTAGAGTTTTTGCAATCTGCTGTGCTAGTTATAAAAAAAACTTGCTCAGAAATTGTCCTGCCTACTTGCTGGCCACAGTTCCAGATCAAATTAATCATATCATGGTGCATTTTCACTCCATTTGCAGACCTTCAAGGAGGCTCTTAAAATTAAGCTGGGTTTTTTTAGATGCAAGGGACTAATAGGCACGTTTTAAAAGCTTTTCTTTTAATTTACTAAGGAACTGACTAGTGCACACCGATGAAACTAGCAAATGGTTCTGTGTAGTTTTTCAGTCATTTTCAGTTGTTTAAAATTGGGTTCCTCGTGTGATGGACCAGACACTCTGATTAAAAGTGCTTATTTTTGGCAGAAACCTATTTTCAGCTGTATTAATAAATTTCCATAAGGTTACCACTCTTAAATATATCAAGGAATATTATTTAATGCAATTTAAAAAAAAATAGATTTTGTTCTAAAACACTGCCCAGTTGCACTAGTTCATGGAAGATTTTATATTTGATGAAATGCAAATGAATTTCATCGGAAATTTGAGCTTAAAGCTGGTCTTAAAACTAGTGCAGTTCGCGTCCAAGGTTACCAGCTGTGCCCAAAGCAGAAATTCTTGGCTGAATAATGTAAATAATTCCAGCTATTCGATCTAGCAATTGAATTGAAAAGATTATTTTGCAGTGTAAGGGGCATATAAACTCCTGTTGTAAATAACAATTCCAACCCTGGGAGATGCATGATTGAAACCTAAAATTCCAGAGTTACAAAAAGCCATCTGAGATTGCAAATCATACATATGAGTATTAGTTCAGTTTTTTTTTTGTTGGGGTTTGCAGTTCCTTTGTTTTGAATGTTTTTGTGTATTGTCAAATATCTATTGTTGGGCTATTTCTTATATTACATTGCTTACCAGACTGCAAGAATCCATACGGTTTGCAGTAATTTTCATCCTTTGCTCCTCACCTAAAATCCATCTATTTCAGATTTCTATTGAACCCTTGAGTAACATCCAGTTCAAGGTTAAGAGGTCCATAGAAATTTGTTTGAGATTGTTTTAACCTTTCATAGAAGACGTTGCTCCTTTGGGAAAATAATTTCTTACCTTCTCCGATACAAAATTACTGCGTTTTTTTTTTAAAAGAGTGTTTTTTCCGCATCATATTAATAGGTTCTCTTAGCAGTTGTAATGATGCCATAGGTCGACATTAGTTCACAATAAAAGTGAAATCGATTGTCCAATTGTTGCAAATATTTGCCGAGGCCAAGCAGTTTTCCTGTTGTAATAACTCCATATACAGTTCAGAACACTCGATAGGTTTCTTATGAAGCAAATGATGTTGTGCTCCAGTAAATACTTCATATGGGAAAGCCTGGGTCACATACAACACATTTGAACTGCACTTTTCCAAATTAATATGTTGGAGCATTTCTTCTGAGCAAAGATGTGTAAAAAACCAAGACCGTAAGGTGCAGATATTCAAGAAGAAAAGGGAAAAAAATCTTTTTTTTAAATTGGAAGTTAAATTATCACATTTTCTGTTCGATTATTGCAGATAATTTTTGTGGAATAATCATAGGAGGGTTTAAAGGAACTGCAGTACAACTTCTTATTAGCTGACATGAGGATGGTAACTGTAATACTGAAGACAATTGGTGTGTAACATTTCTACACCAATTATAACCTTGTTTCTTCAATATTAACATTTTATTGAATGAAATGGCATGCCCTCCTCCTCACTATTAGCTCACATTAAAATGTCACAATGATAAATAATCATAAGCATTGTTCCACTAAAAATAACCTGCCAAAGTCAGGCATGAAGACTGACAAGAGTGCAAGATAAAGAACATACCAATAGATCACAGGTACTCGTCCTGGTACTCATTACTTTCACAGATTGAAACGCAAAAGCGAGAAAGATAGCATTTCTTGGAGATGGTTCCACTAGCACTCAGCCCTCTTAAATGGTACTTATTTGTTTTCAATAATTCATGCTGTCCCCTTTCGTCGGACAAGTTCAGAGATAGGACTCCCCATTTTTGTAAAACAAAATGTAAATCTGAGGTTTTTAAAAAAATTACTTTGTTCTTTGTAGCAGTAAGAAATAAAAAGCAAGAACCTTTATATAGTACCTTTCATGTTTTCCCAAAGCAATTCATTATGAATGACTTGCCCTTAAAAGTGTGATCACTTGTCATAACGTAGGCAAATTTTGCAGCCAATTTATGCACACCAAGGTTCCACAAACTGCAATGAGATAAACGATTGGTTACTTTGTTTTGATGGAATTCATTGAGGATAAATTTGGCCATGATATCAGGAGAACTCCATTGTTCTTCACATGGAGACTTGGGATCTTTTATGTCCACCTGAGAGGGCAGATGGAATCTTGGTTTAAAATCTCATACTAAGTCAACACTTCCAACCATGCAGCACTCCCTTAGCACTACTTTGCAGTAATTCATGGACCTAATTCTTCTTCTTGAAATTTTTTCATTGCCTCACGCACATCTTAGGGGCTAGCTCACCACACATAAATCCCTTTGCAAACTAAGCCTCATCCCAATTGCAAGTGTTGTGCACGGTCTAATTTAACTAGTGTCTGTCAATGCAGACAATCATATAGCACTCTGTGTATCTGTTCCTCTCTTGTGTATTTTGCTGCTAAATAAATTATCTGCTAGAGAAGCAGTAATCAGGTGTAATTTCAAAAAGGCCCAATACATTTTGCCAGTTTGGATTGGTGTTTGTTTTTACATAAAATATTACATTGTAGTGTTTGACTACAGCAACAGCTAACTACTTTCCAAAGTGTTAGACATCTTTAGTAGATTACTCAACTTTATATCAATTGAATACTAAAATATTGGATGCTCAACAGGAATTTTGGTTTGGGAGCAGCAGAATCTTAAGAACATTCTGTAAAATACATTAAATATAATGAACACATTGCGCAGTGGATGTGCTGTAGTGTAATTCCCATGCCTTGCATTAACCTACTATTCCTGCTCACTTTAAATGGATATACATATGGGCAGGGCATTATTGCTTGATGCTTTCGCCATTAAATTTGCTAAGATATCTGTAAACCTGCTAAGTTTAACTTTTAAAATTTCACTTAGGACGAAGACGGGCGACTCCTGAGACCATACCCTAACAAATATAACCCAAACTTCAAACTTGTTGAAAAGGGACAAATATCTGCTGAAGTTTGGTTGATATTAACTATTGAATATAAACTGAAAAAAAAAGACAGTAACTGCAATATTCAAGAGAGATCTGCCTCATAAGACTCCTCAGGAGCAGGTTGGCTTTATTGAAGTTTGTCTATTCTTAGATAATTCCAGTAATTTATTTCAGATAATTTGAAGGACCCACTTATTGAAGGGTCTGTCAGTGCCTGTTTCCTTGAATGAAATTAGGGTGATTGATAGAGAAGGAGGAGGACATATGCCATTTGCATTGGAAAGGTGGAACATTGGACTAGACTTTTGCAGGTGATTTAGCTTACTCCTGCATCATCTAGCACCAGCTACACCTCTTTTCTCTTTAACTAGAGAAAATGTCAGACAGGATTGTCATTTGCCACCTCCATTGATTGTTCTAGTTCTTGAGCCTTTGGCAGTAGCTATGTCATGAACAAGGCTAATATGGGAAAAGGGCTCATAAATTTTCCTATAACTAATGTCATCAGGGGAAAAATATTTGTCCATCTAGCTTACCCTTCCAAATCTCTCTTCAAGTGTATCCCCCGATTCTAGAGCCAATACCCCAGTGGATGACCTTTTCATTATGTTATAGAACCTGCATTCTTGTTTCTGTGTTGAAGGTAACTGAATATTTCATGTTGTAAGAGTTTAACCATTTAGATGGCTAGCTGGAGACATAGCAATTATATCCTCGTTCTATGCCACAGTCAGTCTAATTTTTATATTTCTGTAGTAGCATTTGACTGGGCTGAGCTGCTCTCCAGATATGTGGAGTTACAAGATTAGTTATCGGCTAGCAAAACTTTCCTTAGATATTGGAAAAAATTAATTGATCTCATTTGAGAAACTCTTAAGATTTCTTTGGGCTAGGAAAAGCCACATAATTTAGTATTTCGAAACTGTAAACTTGGAAGGGGAATTTTCTTGATCCGATAGTTTATAGGACTATGCTGAGGCCCCTTGCCAGGACTATGTCCTAGAACTGAAATTTGAGAGGCCTATATTGTTGAAACTGATATAGTTCTTTGGAGGAAATTTTCTGCACTGAAGGAAAATATATTAAGCTTCTCACTCAAGCCTTGAGACCTATTTCTGAGTATCCAAATACAGTTTTGGGTGAACCACTTAAGTTCTCCAAGAATGCAGTTGTGGAAGAATCATAAATATTTGAGGCCCTAGGTGGATTAATTGGAAGATAAGTGTGTATGGGGCTGTTTTTAAATGCTTCTAAGACTTTTCTTCTGCAAGGAATATAATTTACTGAGTTTCTCATGATAGCAAAGTTATTTTCCAGGTATCATCCAGGTGACTCTTCAGTGGACTTTCTGTACTTAAGAACATAAGAAATAGGAACAGGAGTAGACCATTTGGCCCCCTCGAGCCTGCTCGCCTTCAATAAGATCATGGCTGATCTTCTTGTGTTTCAATTTCCACATTCCATTCTAACCCTGATAATCTTTGATTCCCTTGCCTAATGAGAACCTGTCTACCTCTGCCTTAAAAATATTCAATGACCCCACCTCCACTTGAGGCAGAGAATTCCAAAGTTGCACAACCCTCTGAGAGAAAAAATTTCTCCTCATCTCTGTCCTAAAAGGGCGACCCCTAATCTTAAAACAGTGCCCCCTAGTTCTGGACTCACTCACAAGAGGAAACATCCTTTTGATGCCCGCCTTGTCAAGGCCGTTCGGGATCTTGTATACTTCAATCAAATCACCCCTCAGTCTCCTAAACTCCAATGGAAACAAGCCCAGTCTGTCCAACCTTTCCTCATAAGACAATCCACTCATTCCAGGTATCAATCTAGTAAACCTCATTTGAACCACCTCCAATGCATTTACCTCCTTCCTTAAATAGAGAGACCAAAACTGCGCACACTTTTGTCAGGCCAGTATAATGTTGGGGCATCCAGAACTGAACTCAGTAGCTCAAAGGAGCTCCAACCATTGCTCTTTGTACTGAAAGTCATGATTCTCCCACAGCAAAACCTGTAAAATTGGTTCACTAAAAGTTTCACATAAGCATTTTTTTGTACTTGGGACATAACCTTTAATGATTTATTGGCTCAAAAGTTGTTTGATGTACTATTGCTGTCCCACCCCACAATTTCTCATCTGCTAATCTTATATCCAAAGCATAAGACCTCACGTTTGTTATTCAAACCGCATCTGCTGTTGTTCTGTCTACTCATTTAATCTATGTTGAAGATGTCCAAACTCTGGTCCATGGGTTGTGGCAATTTAACTTCTCTTACTTGTTTGTTTGCATTGTTTCAATTTTGTGGACTTGAAGGTGTGGAAAGGGCTTTACTTAGTACTGCTGTCTCATTGGTAAATCTTGAATTCGAACAGTGGGATCTATTGTCATCTGCAACCTAGAGACATATGCAGGTCAATGGGAACGTGAATTTAAACTTTAAATGTAGCGATTACAGATTTGCTTTGCTTTATATCAAGAGACATTCTTTTTTAATATTTCCCAATACAGACTAAACTACATTATGTGTGAGTGAACCAATTTTTCAAACTTGCATCAACTAAACTGTGACAAGTATGTTTTTGGAATGTTTTGTTTCTGAAGCGCTATCTGTATTTAGCATTAATTCTGTATATGCCATGATGTGCATATAACACATATATATAAAATACTATAAGCAACTTTTTTATACATTATTGGCACTTCTCATGCACAGAATTTAAATAGATTTAGAAAAAACATGGTGTTGCAATCTTTGCAAAAGTTTGCAATTATGGCAATGCAACAATTTTTTAAAAAACTATTGGGAAACGTCAAAGGCACAATACATGGGGTCAGAATTGCTGCAAATTCCAGAACTCGCAGAAATGCCTCTTGCTTATAACATGATTTCAGGGTTTGAAGGGATGGGGTCAATTTTAACTGTCCTTCCAGGCAGAAACCAGGTGCAAGGGCACACTTTTTATAGTTTCCTGTGAAACGGGAGGAGAAGGAATGCCTAACTTGGAAACACTGGGCTTCCTCCCCCCTCACTCTGGAACTGGGATTCTCCTCCTGGAACACTTACCTTGGCAATTAGCATGGGTCGCTCATGGCAGCCTGCTGCTGCTGGATTCTAGTGACTCAGCCGCCATTCCCAAAGACCCATATGATGCCAGTGACGCCCTGCTGTTCAAATTGGCTTTGCTAAAACCAAGCCCTTGTAGTTGTGTGTACTTTGTGAAGAGGAAATTAATTTTTAACTGCCATTTTTTCCCTATAGCGTATACCTTCCAGCATGGCGCTTAATGAAATGAAGCCCTGTTCGTCTTGCTATCATCAGGAGATGAGCACAGAAAATGAGGATTGCAGAGAGATGTCAAAACCACAGATCACCTGGAATCTCACCTCAAGTAGTTCCTGTGAAGGTGGTGAGTTTATGACCAAAAAGTAACTTTATAACATAATTAATAAATTGACAATCAGTGAGAAACTATTTGAATGAAAAGTTATTATGTTTAATTGTGTGACTTCACATAGAATCATAGAATCTCGCGGTGCAGAAGTAGGTATTTGGCCCATCTTGCCCGTGCTGACTCTTTGAAAGAGCTGTCCAATTTAGACCCATGTCCGAACTTTTTCCCAATAGCACTGCAAATGAATCCTCTTCAGGTATAGATCCAATTGCCTTTTGAAAGTTTCTATGTAATTTGATCGCACCCGTTGTTTCAGGCAGTGAATTCCAGATCATAGCCCTACGTGTAAAGACATTGCTTATTTCCCCCGTAGTTCTCCTGACAATGATTTTAAATCTGTGACCTCTGGTCACTGACCCTTCTATCACTGGAAATAATTTCTCCTTATTTATGCTACCAATAGTGTTCATGATTTTAAACAGTGTTTTAAAGGGGTTTAGCATAACTTTCTTGTTATGTACTCCATGTCTCTATTAATCAAGCCAAGGATTTCGAATGCCTTTCTAACAACCTTCTCAACTTATCTGGCCATCTTCAAGTATTTGCATACCTAAACGTTCAGGCCTCCCTGATCTTGCACACTCAAAGTTTTATCATTCTGTTGATATTGCCTCTCCTCATTCATCTTACTGAAATGTATCCCAGGTATCATCCTCCATAACAACAAAGGAATATAAAAATGAAGAGCAGGTGTCAGCCATCTGGCTTGCTGTGCCATTTAATACGATCGTGGCTCATCTGCCTCAACTCCACTTTCCACCCCACACCCCATATCCCTTGATTCTCTCAGGGATTAAAATCTGTCTATCCAGCCTTGAAGATATTCAATGATGGAATATCCACAACCCTCTGGAATAGAGAATTCCAAAGATTCACAACTCTTTGAGTGAGGTAATTTCTCCTCCTTATCCTGAAGCTGTGCCATGATGCTCTAGGTTCTAGAAACAACCTCTCAGTGTCTACCCTGTCAAGCCCCCTCAGAATCTTGTATGTTTCAATGAGAACACTTCTAATTCTTCTAAACCAAAGAGCATAAATTAAATTTATTCAGCCTCTCATAGGACAGCCCTCTCAGTCCAGGAACCAATCCAGTGAACCTTTGCTGAACCCCCTCACATGCAAGAATATCCTTCCCTAAAAACTGGGCACAGTATTCTAGGTGTGGTCTCAACAAAGCCCTGTAGAATTGTAGCAAGACTTCCTTGTACAAGTGCATCCAAGTCTCTGAATATCATTTAAAAGTTTCACAGCTTTCAAAAAAATTTGCTTTTACTCTTATGGCCAAAGTGAATAACTTCACACTTCCCCACATGACACTTCATCTAGCACCTGGTTGTCCACTCACTTAACCTGTCTGTATTTCTTTGCAGCCTCTTAATGTCCTCTTCACAGCTTACATTTCCACCTAACCTTTCATCATCAACAAACCTGCACACATAATTCTGGTTCTCTTTGTCGAAGTCATTAATATGAATTGTAAATAGCTGAGACCTTAGCACTGATTCTTGAGACACTCCACTAGTTAGAGCCTATCAATTTGGAAGTGCCTTATTTTATCCTACTCTTTGTTTTCAGCCTGTTAACCAATCCTCTATCCATACTAATACATTTCAGCAACTCCATAAGCCCCTATCTTGCATATTAATTTTGTGTGATGCTTTATCGAATGCCTTACTTATCAAGGCCTCGACATCCTTACTGAAATGTGGTGTCAATAATTGTATAATAACTCCAGCTCTTGCCTAATCAGTGATTTGTAACAATTTAGCCCGACATCCTTGCTTTTGTTTTCAGTGCCGCTGTTTACAAATCCAAGTATCCCAGGCACACTCTTAGCCGCCTTCTCAGCTTGCCCTGCTATCTTCAAAGATTTGTGAATATGCACACCCAGGCATCTTTGCTCTTGCAGCCACCTCAAAATAGTCCCAATCTCTTCGCACTAACCCACATTAACTTGCATCTGCCACGTGTATGCACATTTCACCAGTCTGACTGTGGCCTCTTGAGTCACCAGAGAAATACATTTTAGAAATGAGCATGTATAACTAACAGGAATTCCAAGGCTGGATTTTACAATTGCCATCATTAAAGTGGCAGTAGGGTTTGTTTGAGAAGGGGTGGAAAAGCTGGTTTACTGTGTACCTGCTGAATAACAGCAGAGACTGTCAGAATAAATGCTGAGATTGGCAGCTGTTAAGGTTTAAATTCAGACTCCAGCTTCTTAATTTTTAAGCATTATCATAATGAAAGGGAATGTGTTAATTGTCAAATTTATTTTGTACATTAAACTTAGGAATGGATTTCATGAACAAAGGTGTATGGCATAATGCGTAAATATGTACAGATCTTCAACTTTTAATGAATGAATAGCTTTACAATTAGAGATATGAAGCTGTCATTGCATTATAGATTTTACTTGCACAAAAAAGGACTTTTTTTTTTAAAGAGTGCTGTGAGTAGCATTGCATGATGTGGTACTGAGCTAGGCCAGTAAAGCCTGCATTTAATTCCTGATAGGTATCAATTTAGCTGACCTCAGAGTGATAGCAATGGGTGTGTCAGCTCAGTGTGCAAATGAGGGGAAATATCAGCCAGAATTCCTGCAAGCAATCCTTGCTGCAAAGTGGGCGTGGGCGTGTGTGGGCATTGGGTGAGGGCAGGATGAGGCTTAGCTGTGATGGATCCCAAAACTCAATGGCTGGCAACCATTGATGAGCTCACACTTGACACGCAACCACATGGACAACACGGGTTTCTTGCACCCGTGGTTGGATATAGTTTAAATCCCTTATTAAGGGGTCAGTGAAGCAGCTTTTGTAAAAAAAATTATACAGAAAGCATGAAGTTGTACATTTCATAAAGAGTTAATGAATTGTCTATTTTTAAGGCTGTGATTGTTAGAAGTGTTCAGCTTAAAAAAAAAACATTGTCATAACTTTTTTGTCGGTTTCATAAGTTTAAGTTTGCATGTTAACTTTTAAACTTGTTTCAAATGTTTGGACCCAGTGAGCCATACATTGCATATTGGATACAGATTAGATTAGAAAAAAATTGTGTTTTTTATAATTTATCTCAGGATGTGGATGTGGTTGGCTAGGCTGGCATTTATTGCCCATCTGTTATGACTGATGCAGTTGGTAAAGCTGAGTTATTTTTAAAATCCCAGAGGGAAACTTTAAACAACTGCCATAACCTATAATTTTAAGTGATACGTTCAAGATGTGACTATAAATTCAGGAATCAGATCACCAGTTCTCGAGGTTATACACTAAACTAAATGAAACATTGTATTAATTTACACCGGTTAAACTAATATATATATATATACACTTGGCTACAAGTTACTACTATCATAACTTTTAACAAATTCCCAAACTAATCTCCATTAAGGCAACAGCAACCCATAGACTTAACCAGGCAGCAGGCAAAGTATTTTCACCGTATGAATTCAAAATGAGGTTCTTTTCACTTTGGTTCCTGTGGAGCCAGTTGGAGGATTACAGCTGCTGTTGATCTCACATTGCCTCTGCCCTGCACACATAAAACTGCTGAAGTTATACCTAGCACCGCTCATTGAATGTAAATTCTCATTGTATCACCAGCCTCTTTGAACTCCAACTTTTAACAATAAAACCCCTTTCATAGAACCAATTTTATTAGTAATATAAACATATTGCTTGGTATTTGCTAGCTAGGTGTCAGTTTTCACCCCACTTCTTGAATGCTGTATTCAAAAAATGCAAATGCACGCTATCTCTCTTACATATCAAAACTAGTACACATCAAAGCACCCAGACTAGCTGTCTTTAATCCAATTAAGACACACCCACAAACTAAACCTCTATTTTAAAAGAAAAATATTTTCCAATAATATGTACATTAATAACTTCTTGACATCACTCTCCTTATCAGAAACCGTCATGATTCTCAAAGACGGCTTCATTTTAATAACCCATCTCACACTATTTCCTATACTTATTACACTATTACATTACTAGATGCATGCATTAACATAATATATATGCATACACAAATCCTTAGTATCAACAGAAATCACTCCAGTTCAGTGCCCAGGTTTTTTAAAAAATGTCCCATTTTCCTTTAAGCTTCAAACCCCTGATAACGCATCTGCAAACAGATTTTCTCTTCCACCAATATGTATAATACATAGATTAAATGGTTGTAATAATAGGCTCCATTTGAAAAGCCTTGCACTTTTGTCACGAAATTTGTCCAAAAACGTCAAAGGATTAATGTCTGTATAAACAATTGTTTCTGATGAATTGTTTGCAATATAAATTTCAAAATGCTGCAATGCTGACACCAAACTCAAAGCCTCTTTTTCGATTGTAGAATATCTTCTCCGTTGTACATTCAGCTTTTGTGAAAAATACCCTATCAGTTTTTCAATTCCAGTGTCATCATCTTGTAACAGTACAGCCCCAATGCCTATATCGCTTGCATCAACAGCCAACTTGAATTGCTTGGCATAGTTGGGTACTACCAACACTGGTGTCATAGGTAATACAGTTTTCAAACTATTGAATGAGTTCTGACACTCTAGTGTTCATTAAAACTTTTGTTCTTTTTCAATAGTTCAGTCAGTCAAGCAACCACTTGGCTAAAATTTGGTACAAATTTCTGGTAAAACCCACTCGTGCCACAAAATCTCAAAACTTCTCATTGTGTTGCAGGCACTGGGAAATCCACAATAGCCTTGACTTTCACATCTCTCAGAACCACCTTACCGTGTCCAATGGTATGGCCTAGATACGTAACTTGCACTTTTGCAAATTCACTTTTAGTCAAGTTCATCACCAAATTAGCTTCTTGAGTAAATAATTTTCCAGATGCTGTAAATGCTCCTCCCATGTCTGACTAAAAACGCTTAGATCATCAATATAAATGGCACAATTGCTTTGTTTGTCAGTCTTAGAAATGTAGCAGGTACATTCTTCATACCAAATGGCATTACTTTAAACTGATATAGCCCACTTGGCGTTACAAAAGCTGATATCTCCTTTGTTCTCTCCGACAACGGTACCTGCCAATATCCTTTTAGAAAGTCAATCTTCGTGATAAATTTCGATTGCCCCAATTTCTTAATGCAATGCTCCAACTATGGTATGAGATATGAATCCGCTTTTGTCACCGCATTAACCTTTCGGTAGTCCACACACAGTCTTTGTATTCCATCCGGTTTCGGTACCAATACAATCGGCAAACTCCAGTTACAGCAACCAGGCTCAATGATATCATTTTGAAGCATGAAATCAATTTCTCTTTGTGCTTGTGATAACTTTGCCGGATTTAATCTATACGGTTGTTGCCTTATTGAAGATGATATTCCTATACATACATCATATAAAGCTAAATGTGTCTTTCCCAACTTATTTCCACAAATAGGTTTGTGTGACTGCAATAGCTTTTCCAAATGACTTTGACATTTGCTTGGAAGGTAACTCAATATTTCATTTAAATTTTCTAGCACCCCCTCATTATCCAATTTGATTAGAGGAAAATCAGATTCAGAGTCCTGCACTTCTACCTCTTTCTCATCATCCACCATCACTAATACTTCTTTTTGTTCCTCTTCCCTGTCAAAGTACCTTTTAAGCATATTTACATGACACACCCTCTGCTTCTTTCTTCTATCTGGAGTATTTATTAAATAATTTACTTTACTCAATTTCTTTTCAATCCTGTAAGGCCCACTAAATCTTGCATTTAATGAATCACCTAGTACTGGCAACAAAACTAGTACTTTCTCTCCAGAAACAAAACTGCGAATTTTAGACTTCTTACCTGCTTTTACTTTCATCACTTGTTGTAATATCTTTAAATGTTCCCTAGCCAGCTCACATGCTGTGTTCAATCTTTCCCTGAAATTTAATATGTAATCCAGGAGAGTAGTTTTTGGACTATGATCCACCAATTTCTCATGAATCAATTTCAGTGGTCCCCTTACCTCATGACCATAAACTAGTTCAGAAGGGCTCAAATCAATCGATGCATTAGGAGCGTCTCTGATAGCAAATAACAAAAATGGAATTCCTGTATCCCAATCCTGCACATAATTCTGACAGTATGCTCTTAACATAGTTTTTAAAGTTTGATGCCACCTTTCCAAAGTTCCTTGCAACTCCGGATGATAAGATGTTGACTTAAACTGTTTTATCCCCAAACTGTTCATTACTTCCTTAAACAGCTGTGACATGAAATTTGACCCCTGATCTGATTGTATTTCCTTAGGTAAATCATATCTTGTAAAAAAATTTAATTAACTCCTCCACAATCTTCTTAGTTGTAATATTTCTTAAAGATATCACTTCAGGAAACCTAGTAGACACACCCATTGTTGTCAATAAATACTGATTTCCACTTTTAGTCTTAGGGAGGGGTCCTACACAATCATGACCCTGGTAAAAGGTTCTTCAAATGCTGGTGTTGGGATTAAAGGTGCCGACTTAATCACTGCTTGTGGTTTTCCTGTTATTTGACATGTATAACAGGTTCTGCAGAATTTGACTACATCCCTATGCATTTCAGGGCAAAAAAAATACCTCTATCATTTCCTGTGTTTTCCTAATTCCTAAATGTCCCCCCATTGGAATTTCATGAGCAAGCCTCAGAATCTCATCTCTATACCCTAATGGGATAACAATCTGATGCACCTCCCTCCAGTTTTCATTTGCTGAGACATGATCCAACCGCCATTTTCTCATCAGAATACCTTCCCAAAGATAAACATTGGAATACATTTTGCTTCGGTTTCTGAATAAGCTTTCTGATACAACTGTTTTAATTGCAAATCATTTTTCTGTAACTCTACTAACCTCTTTGAGTTAAACACTTCAACTGAACTGTCCTGCATTCCTTCCTCCTGAACAATGTTATCAAATACAATGCCAGCTAATTGGATTTTGACACTTTCTTCTTGCCTTTGAACTGCCTGCTTATCTTGTTTACCTTCCCGATGAGCCTTTGATCTCATTATAACACAATCAGGAAACAATCCAGGATATTCCTTCTGTAATGCCTCTGTTGAAAACACTTCTACAGGCTGCTCAACTACCATAGGCATCACCCACATTTGTGATCCAGCTATATCATTACCCAGAATAAATTGAACCCCTGCAATGGGCAATTTTTCCACCACTCCAACTGTGGAGTCTTCCATTTGCTCTTTAAATTTACCTTCCACAATGGAATAGGTGTAGCATTTCCATGAACCCCAGCTATTATTACCTTCTCCTGCAACACTCCCTTTGAACAACAGATATCACTATTCCACAACATTAAGGATTGACTAGCCCCTGTGTCTCTTAAAATTTTAACATCTTTACCTATTCCACCCTGTACACATGAAAAGACTTCCCCTTCACATACAAAATCTTTAAACATTTTTGTAACCTGCCCTTCAGAATTCTCTTGAGTAAACTGTGAACACAATCCCACTTCTTCACCTTTCACTGATTCTCCCTGTTTCACCTGTATACAAACCACTGGTTTCTCCTGTGCCTGAACCTCAGAACTCTCAGTACTTTTACTTCCAGAGCTTTTCAGTATCCCTACAATTCCTACAGATTTTCCCTGCAATCACCAACACACTGATTTCTTGTGCCCCACTTTATTACAATGAAAACACCTCAATTTTCGAATGCCACTTCTCCCTTCAACACCTTCCTTTTTATTCTGAGATAAAACTTCCTGGGAATTTCCAGCTACTCCCCCTGACTACCTACCTTCTTTTCACCTTCCCACTTTTTACCTTTTTTCAATTTGAAAGAGTGACAGATAAAAGGTTTAGCTCTATGATCTAACTCATAATCATCAGCTATCTCTGCTGCTTGTCTTACAGAATCAACCATCTGTTCCTCCACATGAGTTCTCACTACCAAAGGGATTGAACCTTTAAATTCTTCCAAAAGAATGACTTCCCTAAGCGCTGCATAG
The DNA here is from genome assembly GCF_964194155.1 of Cetorhinus maximus. NCBI lineage: Eukaryota > Metazoa > Chordata > Chondrichthyes > Lamniformes > Cetorhinidae > Cetorhinus > Cetorhinus maximus. The sequence goes on from NC_135896.1 coordinate 98,880,107, forward strand.
GTTGTCTCTATTTTTAATACCTGTATCCACTGGTCAAAAGTACTTTGTTTTACTCTTTCAAACTCAATATAAGTTTGCCCAGGCTGTTTTCTCATATTCCTAAATTTCTGCCTTATGGTTCAGGAACCAACTCATAAGCATTCAAAATCATTTTTTTCACCACATCATAATTCACCGACATTTCTTCTCAAAGCAAAGCATATACCTCAAGTGCCCTACCTAACAACTTGGACTGTAATAATAACATCCAGTTTTCCTGTGGCCATTTCATCTGTATAGCTAGCTTCTCAAATGAGATAAAGAATGGTTCAATATCTTTTTTCTCAAACTTTGGAAGAGCTGTACAAATTTAAACATATCCCCACTGAGTTCTACTCTAGAGATAAATCCTTCCTCACCTACTGACATCTCTTTTCTAACTGCCAGTATTTTCATTTGGAATTCTCTCTTTTTCCTCCTTTTCCATCTTCGCAATTTCTAATTCCCTTTTAAAAGCCATTTCTCTGTCCTTTGCTTCTAATTCAAGCTTTTTTCATTTGCATCTGAAGCCTCACTACCTCCAGCTGTGACTCACTAGCGTCAGGTTTCACTTTCAATTGTAGATGCTGTGCTATATTTTTAACTATATCTGATTTCCTAGCCCCCGCAGGTAACCCCAATTTTAACTTATCTGCCAACTCTTAACTTACTTTTGGTTATTTTCTCCAACCCAATCAGAGTTATCTCTTCTACTCCCAGAGAAGTCTTAGCAATTGCCAAAGCCATCTTGCAGTCTCACCTCTTCTAAAATACGTCACCAACTCCTGAATTCAAAGTGCCCTTCACACTCGTAAGTTTTAAGATTCACCAATTCCAAACCAATTAAGGAATTAGAAATATAATTTATCCCGCTAGAGCCCCCAATTGTTAATGACCGATGCAATTGGTAAAGCTGAGTCATTTTTAAAATCCTAGAGGGAAACTTTAAACAACTGTCATAACCTATAATTTTAAGTGTTATGTTTGAGTGCGACTCTAAATTCAGGAATCAGACCACCAGTTCGCAAGGTTTTACATTAAACTAATTTAAACATTTTATTAATTTACACAGGTTAGAATATATATATACACATGACTACAAGTTACTGCTCTCATAACTTTTAACAAATACCCAAACTAATCTCCATTAAGGCAACAGCAACCCATAGACTTAACCAGACACCAGGCAAAGCATTTTCACCTTATGAATTCAAAATTAGGTTCTTTTCACTTTGGTTCCTGTGGAGGCAGTTGGAGGATTACAGCTGCTGTTGATCTCACATTGCCTCTGCCCTGCACACACACAACTGCTGAAGTTATACATACCACCGCCCATTGAATGTAAATTCTCATTGTATCACCAGCCTCTTTGAACTCCACCTTTTAACAATAAAACCCCTTTCATAGAACCAATTTTATTAGTAATATAAACATATTGCTTGGTATCTGCTAGCTAGGTGTCAGTTTTCACCCCACTTCTTGAATGCTGTATCAAAAAATGCAAATGCACGCTATCTCTCTTACATATCAAAACTAGTACACATCAAAGCACCCAGACTAGCTGGATTTTATCCAATTAAGATACACCCACAGACTAAACCTCTACTTTAAAAGAAAAATATCTTCCAGTAATATTATATACATCAATAGCTTCATGTCATCATCCCTAGTTGCCCTTGAGAAGGTGGTGGTGAGCTGCCGTCTTGAACTGTTGCAGTCGATGTGGTGTAGGTACACCCACAGTGCTGTTAGGGAGGGAGTTCCAGGATTTTGATCCAGTGACAATGAAAGAACGCTGATATATTTCTAAGTCAGGATGGTGTGTGGCTTGGAAGGGAACTTGTAGGTGGTGGTGTCCCCATGCATCTGCTGCCTTTGTCCTTCTAGGTGGTAGAGTTTGCGGGTTTAAAAGATTCTGCCGAAGAAGCCTTGATGAGTTGCTGCAGTGCATCTCATATATGGTATACACTGTGCATCAGTGGTGGAGGGAGTGAATGTGGTGGTAGATAAGGTAAGTGGGCTGCTTTGTCCTGGATGGTGTCAAGCTTCTTGAGTGCTGTTGGAGCTGCACTCATCCAGGCAAGTGGGGAGTATTCCATCACACTCCTGACTTGTGCCTTGTAGATGGTGGACAGGCTTTGGGGAGTCAGGTGGTGAGTTTCTTGCCTCAGAATTCCCAGCCTTTGACCTGCTCTTGTAGCCACTGTATTTATATGGCTGGTCTAATTCAGTTCCTGGTCAATGGTAACGCCCAGGATATAGATAGATCAGCGATGGTAATGCCATTGAATGTCAAAGGGAGATGGTTCGATTCTCTCTTGTTGGAGATGATCCTTGACTGGCACTTGTGTGGCACGAATGTTACCAAACATTGCTAAATGGCATAACCTGAAATATGGCAACTAAAGGAGCATTTTTCATACGTACTGACACCAAATACTGCTCAATATCCTTTCATCATATTCTTGCCTATTATGTTTAGTTGAGTATTAAACTGTTTTACATAAGTAGGTTAACACTAACCTTCAAGTTCAAATGCCCCATTAGAAGAAAAATGATTTTATCACAAGAGGAACATATCACACTGCAGTTAATTCTTGCTACAGTAAATTAATTGCATAGCTTCAATAACTACCTCTGTAGACCAGTCATAATTTATTTGATATCAGTATAGGTTGTCAGTGTGTGTGTGTGTGTGCATGCGTGTGTGTGCGTGTCTGTGTGTGCATACGTGTAATGCTGGGCATGTAAATAGACTTTGATCTAGCTGCTTCAAGCTGTTCCACTCTGGGATGAGGTCTTCCAGATTTCTAAATGATTTTAGATGTTGAATGACAGAAGAACTCACCATCCTGCACATATTCATTTGTGATTTGTTTTCTTTCAGAGAAGTTAAATTATTGGTCTGGGAAAACAAAAAAAGGGTACCAGTGGATTAGTGGAACGTGTTTTCCCGTGGTAGGGAAAAGCGTTAAGGATGCAGCAAAGCAGACGTTTTCCCTGCTACAAGGTATTTCCTTAATTCTTTCATTTCAGTGTGTGTTTCTTATCAGTCTCAGAAGTTGGAATAATTTCTTATTTCAGAACCCTTCTACTTGAAAAGTTTTAGAATAGCACAATCAGCAAAGTTATAGGTATAAATTTGCAAAATGCCATTGTCCTCAGCCATTAGGCTGAGATGAAAACTTGACCCTTATCTGCAGAAAATGGTGCATTTAGCCTATTTTTTCCCGATGCAATGGTATACTTGACAAAGATATATATTGGAAAACTTCAACCAAGGCATAATACGTCCTGATGGAGCTCATCCCTCTTTTATTGTGCATTGTAGAATAAAGGTTATATTAATCATATTCTGGGATTTGGGGAAAAAAATGCTGTTAACTCATAGAATCATAACAGCACAGAAGGAGGCCATTCGGCCCATCAAGGCTATGCTGGCTTTCTGTTGAGCAATCCATCAGTCCCATTTTCCCTGCAGTCCTTTAAGTTTATTTCCCTCCGGTGCCCATCCAATTACCTTTTGAAATCATTGATCATGTCTGCTTCCATGCCTACAGCCATACTAGTCTGAAAACACCCAATCTCATCTAATCTTGGAAGCTAAGCAGACTCAGGCCTGCTTAGTACTTGGCTGGGAGACTGCCTGGGAATACCAGGTGCAGTAGGCTTGACCGGGGTTCAATTCCCCGACGGGGAGGCAAGTCCTTGCTCCAAACGTCTGCCATGAAAGGAGGGTTCGTGCTTTGCCAAGTTGGCCATTAACAGGTCCAGGCAGCGGGTGATCGAGGGGGTCTTCCAACCTGACGGTCTAGACACCCCTCTTCCGTGGCTACGTTCACGGCCAGGTGTCCCTGGAGAGGGAGCACGTGGTGTCTGCCGACACCATCGAGGCCTTCTGTGTTCGGTGGGCACCGCAGGGACTGGTGTGCTTTATAGACCCTTTTGATCACATTTTGGTTTGATGTTTGTAAGTTTCCTTTGAATTTTACCTTTTGTTTTTAAGTTTCCCTTTAAGGGGCTGCTTTTACTTTGTCCCTGAGTTTGTTCATTTAGTTTAATTGTTTTGACTCAAAAGAGTTAACCTCGTAGGCAGTGTGTTCCAGGTCATTACCAGTGACTGTGTAAAAAAAAAAAGTTCTTCCTCACCTTCCACCTGTTTAACATCAGTGATGGGTAAGATTTTGCCAACAATACCCAGGGAAAGATTCAACAGGCACTTGGGGTGGTTTGAGTTAATTAAGGAGAGACAGCATGGATTTATAAAAGGTAGATTGTGCTTGACTAATATAATTGAAGTTTTTGATGAAGTAGCAGTGAAGGTTGATGAAAGGAATAGCATGGATGTTCTTTAGATAGATTTTAAGAAGACATTTGCCAAAGTACCACACAAAAGGCTGGTTAACAAAATGGTGGCTCATGGAATAGGAGGGTCATTGTAAGCTTGAATAAAAACTTGATTTAAGGACAAAAAGCAGCGAGTTGTGTAAATGGTTATTTTTCAGACTGGCCCAAGGCTCAGTGCTCAGACTACTGCTTTCTTTTTGTAATTTGTAAATAACTTGGATATTGGAATACAGAGTAAAATTTTGACATCTGCTAATGACATCACACTTGGAGAAGTGGCAAACAGTGAGGATGGCACAAATTGATTGTAACAGGATATAGATAGGCTAGCAGAATGGGGAAGCAGGTGGCAAATGGAATTTAATACAGAGAAGTGTGAGGTGATGCATTTTGGCAGAAAGGATAGGGAAAGACAATATAGACTGAATAACACTTCTAAAGAGTGTGCAGGAAGAGAGGGACTTGAGGTGAATGTGCACAGGTCTTTGGAGGCGGCAGGACATATTGAGAGAGCGATTAGCAAAGCATATGGGATTTGGGGTTCCATAAATAGAGTTATTGAATACAAAAGCAGGGAAGTTATGCTGAACCTTTAAAAAGCTCTGGTTAGGCTAGAACTAGAATATTGCATCCAGTTCTGCTCACCACACTTTAGGAAGGATGTGAGCGTCCTTGAGAGGGTGCAGAGGAAATTTAACAGAATGGTTCCAGGGATAGGAGATCATAGCTACAAGATTAGGTTGGAGAAGCTAGGGTTCTTCTCCTTGGCGCAATGAAGATTGAGGGGAGATTTAGTAGAGGTGTACAAGATTATGACAGGTTTGGATAAAGTAGACAAAGAAAGGCTGTTCCCATTGGCTGATAGTACAAGGATTATGGAACACAGATTTATGGTTTTGGGCAAGAGATGTGGGGAAGAACTTTTTTAACACAGTGATTCGCAATGCCCTGGAACTTGCTGCCCACGGGGATGGTAGAAGCTGAGACGATAAATGATTTCACAAGGAAATTTGATGGGCATTTGGAAGGAATGAACTTGGAGAGCTAAGCAGATAGAGCAGGGGAACAGGCCTGGCTGGATTGCTCCCAGGAGAGCTGGCATAGACTCAATGGACCAAATGGCCTCCTTGAGTGCTGTAAATGACTATGACTCTATGACTGATTCTTATGCTACGATGATCATACTTAAAAGTGTTCTCACACAGACACTCGGTCCACTTGGCCCACCTTATTCCCCAGCACCAGATTCAGCAATGCCTCCTTCCTAGTTGGACTGGGAACATACTGGTCAAGCAAGTTCTCTTGGATACATTTCAGAAATTTCTGCCCCTCTTCATCCTTTACTTTAACATCATCCCAATCAATATTTGGTTGCTAAAGCCCCCTGAAAGCACCAATCTGTAGTTCTTGTACATCTCTGACTTCTGCAGATTTGCTTCTCTCTCTCCTAATCACTCACGCACTCACTCAGTATTTGCAGCTCTGTGGAATAGCTCCAGTAATGTGATTATATTCTCATTGTTTCTCAATTCTAGCCAAATGGTTTCTGCCCTTGCCTCCTCAAGGACATCCCCGCTTTCCAGTGCTACAACGTCTTCCCGAATCAGTCCTGCCACCCCAGCTCCCTTTCTTCCTTCCTCTCTTCCAAAGTTTTTAAACACTTTGTATCTGTGAATATTAAGCACCCAGCCCTCACATTTTGAGCCACGTTTCTGTTTTTGTCATTATGTCATGTCTCCACATGACTGTTTGAGCTTGTAGCTCATCAAGTTATTCACCACACTTTGTGGGTTTATGTCCATGCGTTCTATTCCTATTTTTGTGTTCCTTGTAGTTCTTCTTAATCTGGAAAAAGAGAATAATAAAACCACCATGCTGTGATGGCAGGGAATCCTCTTCAAGAATTACCAAATTGACTTTTACAGTGTAATGGTTTATGTGAAATAAAGATGCATATCACCATAAATGCACTGTAAATTGGCAGCTGTTTCCTCCAATAACAGTGCTCACTTTCCTACATAAATGTTTCACATCATTGTACAATTGAGTAGCAGTCTTTTTAAATCAAAACAGAAAGAGAAAATAAATGTAATGAGTGAGAGTTCCTTCAGAATATATTTCTGTAACTTTTACTTGTTTGGTTGACAGATGATTACTTTGCTTTGTTATAGCGGAGTTGGCAGTGAAAGAGTACAAGTTATCGGATGTCATCTTGCTTCACCTGTACGTGAAGGACATGAGAGATTTTGGTATCATAAACTCAATCTATGAGACCTACTTCAATCTAAGCCCACCTGCAAGGTAATATATCAGGTACATTGTAAAAGTCCATTTTGCTGCTTAGTCTTACTATTTCACAGACTTGAATATCCTTACATTGCAAAATATTTGACAAGATGAGACTGTGAGAAAAACAACTGTAATTTTCTGAAGTGTCCTTAAAATTTACACGTTCATATGTACTGATTTCTGGGCTAACCCCTAAAAATTATGCAATAAAATATACCCTGGCTTGTAATGGTATTTAATAGTTTTTCAAGTTATCAAAAGAAAATCAAGGTTAGCATAACCTCTTGTTGCCAGAAGAGAAGAACGAGGATGATCAAAGTGCAGGTTGTAATTCTTGATCCAGTCCTACAGAAAGAAGAGCGCAATATTTCCGTTAATGATCATTATCGGACAATTTGTGTTATATTCAATCCTTACTGTTTCCATGGCACAAGCAGGAGAAATTTGGCCTTAATTCCATTTGTTTTTCACAGTTTATAAGGGGCTCAGTGATGCCTAGTGAATAATTTAACCTTCTTGTTTGTCCTTCAAGGTGAAGATGACTATGTTCACCATCTGTGGTGTTTGGTAGGGTTCTGGTGGGTATGTAGGTGAACGCTAAGGCGTTCCATTTGAACGTATTCCATTTGAACGTTGAGGCGTATCCATTTGAACCCTCTATTATTGCCATTTCAGACTTCCTGAATCTGTACAGCCCCACATATGCCTAACTGACCTTTTATGGAGATTCTCTTCTGGAAGAAGGCTCTATTTCTTCAGAAAATTATGAGTTGTCCCCAGCTTTGAATCATAGGCTTTGATAGTAGTGGAGGAGCTGTGCACTGGATTTTACTGCAAAACAGATTTGTCAGTGTATCACTTCTTGGACTAAAGGCAATGTTAACCTCTTAAGGAACAGGAAGGAAAGTTATTGAATGGTTCGGAGGTATTTTGTGCTCAAGTATTTGATTCTTTCTGGTTAATAAAGGCTGCTGTAAGGTTGAACACTTCAAAGCTTCATGGCACATGAATCAGTACAGTAAAGAGAGAAGTTAGATGCACACCTTACATTGTTGGAAACTTGTTCTGCTATAACCCAAACAGATCATAAAGCACAATTCTGTTCAATGGAATGTTAACCAGAACCTACATGCTTGATGCTTGATATTAATTTAACCCTGAACTCAGCCAATCACGTTACTTGTGTTTAAATTCATTTTCCTGATGACATCACCTATCTTAACCAAGTTGATGAACTGGGTGGAGCAGGAGGCCTCAGAATTTTGAAAAATAAGGTGATGATTGATCGTGCATTTGATCTCGCTCTTGCTCTTTCCCCATTCTACCTAATCTGTGTGATCCTCTATTTCTGATTGTCCCATGGGCCAAACCCTAACTCAGGCCCAAATTAGTAACTCTCTTAAATTAATATTTGTGATGTGAACCTTGCAATAAGCTGTTATGTGAATATGGGTCCAATTTATAATTGGAATGTGGACAACATTTCATGTAAACATTGGCTCTGTTTCCAGAAATTCGACTCTGAACCGTGATGGGAAATTCAGCTGTAATTCATGATGTAATAATACAGACTCTGATTTGTCATCAGAATATGGGATCTATTCTCTTATGAGAAGGTGACTGCGATTGGTGAACAGAACATAGTCCTTAATTTGTGATCACAATGTGGACTATGATTTCAGAACAGAATGTGGGCTGAATTTGTGACCAGACTGTGGGCTGTGATTTGGGATTAGAATCTGGGCTGTGATTTGGGATTAGAATCTGGGCTGTGATTTGGGATTAGAATCTGGGCTGTGATTTGGGGTTGGAATCTGGGCTGTGATTTGGAGTTGGAATGTGGGCTGAGATTTGGGATTGGAATCTGGGCTGTGATTTGGGATTGGAACCTGGTCTGTGAATTGTGTTTGAAATCTGAGCTGTGAATTGTGATTGGAATCTGGGCTCTGATTTGGGATTAGAATCTGGGCTGTGATTTGGGATTGGAATCTGGGCTGTGATTTGGGATTGGAATCTGGGCTGTGATTTGGGATTGGAATCTGGGCTGTGATTTGGGATTGGAATCTGGGCTGTGATTTGGGATTGGAATGTGAACTTTGATTCCTGAGTAGAATGTTAGCTTTAGTTTATTGTGAGATAGTTTCAGATTGTGATCTCTGCTTTATGAAGTGAAGGTGAGGTCTGATTTGTAATGTGGATTTGGACTCTGATTTATGTTCATACTCTGGCCACTGACTTTGTTCAGTATGTTGTCTCTGATTTGTGGTCAGAAACTGAACTGTGACATGTAATGTGAAGTTTGTCTCTGATTTGTGGTGAGAATTTGCATCAAATTTGCAATTGAAACTTGCAAGGTTTTAAGGGAAATTGATAGAGTAGATTTGGACAAACTATTTCCGTTAGTTAGAAATCCTTGGTGTAGGGGCATAGTCAAAAAATTAGAGCCAGCCTTTCAGGAGTGAAATTAGAAACTACTCCTTCATACAAAGGTTGGTTGAAGTTTGGAACTCTCTTCCACAATGACAGTTGATGCTCGATCAATTGTTAATTTTAAAACTAAGATTGATAGGGTTTTTTTTAGATAAAGCTATCAAAGGGATTAGGAGCAAAGGCGGGTGTATGGAGTTAGGACGCAGATCAGCCATGATCTCACTCAACGGTGAAACAGGCTGCAGGGGTAAAATGTCTCCTGTCCCAAAGTTCCTAAGACCAATTTGTAATGATGAAAACATACAGCATTACAACAGCCCATACATTATTCCAAAAGCAAAATACTGCAGATGCTGGAAACCTGAAATAAAAACAGAAAATGGGAAAGGTCATCGACCTGAAACGTTAACTCTAGTTTTCTCTCTACAGTTGCTGCCTGACATGTTGCGTATTTCCAGCATTTTTGTTTTATTCTCATACAGTATGTTGCTTTTGTTGACTGCAGGGATTCAGCTGGTTAAAATAAATCATAACCTGAATTTTCAGCTCATCGGGTAAGCGCAATCGGTGGGACCAGAAGCGGTTGCGAAATCTGCTCCCGCCCACAAATGGCACCAGAGAGCAATCACGTGCTGGCTGGTCTCTTAACAGCCGGCCAACGCAAAATTTGTGCTGTGAGAGGGCCAGTGCTGCCTAGGGTGGGGAGAGGGCACGGACAGGAAGAGCGCAGACGCCTGAATGTGCTCAGCTGTGGGCGGGGGGCTTAAAAGCAAATGCATGAGTGCGTGTATCTGAAGAAGAACTGTGAGAGAGAGTTTTTTTGCAACTTTAAAATGGCATTGAAAACCGAAGTCTGAAAGTGAGGAGGAAAGAAGTGTGCCCAGAGGATAGCGATGCCCTCAAGAGCCGGAAGCCGGGGCAAACAGAGTGGAACTGGCTGATGCCAATTAGCCCCCCCCACCCCACCGCTTCTCTGATGACTGCCTACAGGTTCTAATAAATGCTGTCAGTGATCTAGGGGAAATATTGCTACCACAAGTTGCCAAGAGGGGACCTCCACAACTAACGAAGAAGACTTGGTCAGAGGTGGCAACTCTAGTCAGCGGCCGGGGGATAGTCCGTGGGACCTGGATGCAGCACTGGAAGAGGATCAGTGACTTTCTCCGCTCTGCTGAGCCCCAGGCAGATGATAAACCTCTGGAGTCATCTGTTAGGTGGCAAACACTAGATGTCCAGTGGGATGTACGTGGAGATTCCTGAGGGTTTGCGTACCATGGTCTGTACAATGGAGGAGTCCATGCAGAAAGGAACACTGTGTTGACCTTCAGCTCTGAATAAGCAGCATCCTCCATAGAGAGATTGGCAACTGTCATGGAGCAGCAGCTCCAGGAACTCAGAGGTTTCTGGGGGTGTGTTCAGCCCTGTGGGCCCACACACTGACATTGACCTCAGCAGCTCACTGCCAATGGATGAGGCACCTAGTGATTCTGCTAGCTGCACGTCCATCTATGGTGAGCAGGGAGATTCAAGCAAACCTTATGTTGGCAGATGACCTGCAGCTCCGTGCATCTGAAGGCTCCTCTCAGGGCGTTTCTGATGATGGCAGCAGCTCCTCTGCTCCTCTGCCAGTGATTGTCGCTTCTGAGGAGACCATGATGACTGAGGAGTGCCCAGCCATGGCGCTGGGCTCTCCCATCTAGTCGGGGCCCACACAGGCCCCAGCGACCAGAGGACAGCCGCCAAAGTCATCAAGGCCGACGGAGTGTCCGAGTCAGCAGCCTGCCTCCAATGCAGCTGCCGGCAAGGGGGAAGCACCTAGACGCAGCACTCGCAAGCGGAAATTTATATCACTACAATCACAGAAGAGCTTTGACGGGTGAATTCTTTCTCATTGTCACTTGTTGTATATATTCTGTATAGCTGGCATGCTTCACTATTAAAATGTGATGTTAAGTCAAATGGCCTTATTGTGCTTTATGTTATAGTGAGAGGGGAAGTCTGCATCTCTGTGTAAGACATCGATTGGGCTGGATAGTGTATTTCAGGAGAAGGAACAGGGCAGAAGATGGTGCCAGGAGTGCCTCATGAGTCCTAAGCAGTAAAGTGACTATCAGTTTGCAAAGCTTTGGAGTCCTGACTTTGGAGGCCTACTGGAAACTCCTTTGAATCAAGATCTCCCTGGCTCCCAAAAGCTGCCTCATTGCTGGATCATCTTCATGATCCTGTGGCTGATCAGGCTCTTCCTCAGAGTCACCGCTAGATTCATCCTCAGCAGCAGCTTCTGGAAGGATGTCGCTTTCTTCACCCGCCATCTGACCTCCTTGACAGATCCAGATTGCGAAGGGCGCAGCACATAACCACTATAAGGGAAGCGTGTTCTGGAGTATATTGCAGAGATCCTCCCGAGCAGCCAGCCATCCATCCAAACGTGCAGGGGCTATGAACAGCCTTATCACCTGGGAGTGACGTAGAATATATGAATTACGGCAGCTCCCAGGATATCGAGCACAAACCTGCAGGATCTCCTGTTAGCGATCGCACACTAGCTGGACATTCGGAGAGCGGAACCACTTTTGACTTACGAAGGCCCCCGGCTCTACAGCAGGTGCCTTGGTGGGCACTTGTGTACAATCGATGACTCCTTGAATCCTTGGAAAGCCTGCAACTGACGCGAGTCCTTGGATCGCTCTGCCTGGCTGTCCTCACCTGTTTTGTAATGTATAGAGGTGCTGACCCTTCTGAACAATGAACCTGTCACAAGCCTTGTGCAGCTGTGCGCTGCAAATTATGAGACTCTGCAAAGTTCTCCCACAGACCCTTGGAACAAACCCGAGACATAAAAATTAACGGCAACAGTTACCTTTAGCGCCACTGGCATTGGGTACTCACCTACCCATTTGGAACCTATCTCGGGCCCTATCATCTCGCATATTCCGGTCACCCTCTACCTTGAGAGGCGGAGCCTTCTTTGGCACTGGATTCGGTCAAGGCAGCTGGATCTCAGCCTGTAGATTCTTCCAGCAGGGTATTGATGCTTTCTTCTGCCCCTTCTCCCTTGCAATGCTTGCTGGCCTTCGACCCCTTCAGGTTCCACTTCTTGGACTTGAGAGCAGACTCTATGATGCTATTTGCGGCCAACCATTCTCCTTTCCCAAGCCCTCTCATCCTCATCAGAGGAAGTCCCTCCAACAGAATAAACAATGCCCATCTCAGACCCTCTGCTTGGCGAGGTTTGACCTTAATTATGATGAGGCCTGTCTGCAAAAAGCCTCTGAAATGATTTAAGCCTCCTAAACTAATGCCAATGAACAGGATGATTCACTAAATAATCAGTAATGCACAGACTCACAACTCATTTTTAACCCCACCTCCTCACTTTTCTGTTCCTTCTGGCCCTTATATCCCACCCTGGATCCAGAAAGTTGAAAATATGGGATTCCCACCTGCCCATTGCGCCTGTGCGCCAAGCGTAAAAATGAACGGACGTCTCATAATTGGAGTCGATTGGCCCTTTAATTGATGGCGGGCATGCCTCTGACATTCACGTATACCTGCCTAGCGTAATCCCGCGATGTAGCGCAATGGCATTCGGGAGTCCCCTCCCCCCGACGTCACCGCATGCAATTTGACACTGAGTCGGGATTGCCAGGCACCCGCACGGGCCACGGAAAGTTCTGGCCCATGCCTGTGATTGGCCCGTGAAAGGTAACACTTTGCAGAAAGAATGGGGATTTTGGATTGACCTATGACAGAGGAGCAATTTGATCTGGAGTTTATATTTTACCTAACAGTCTAATATGACCTAGCTATCTCAGCAGATACTATAGGCTTAATCCAGTTATTCTGAAGGTACTGTACTAGATAGGTTATGCTTGTTTTCCAGTTATATCCAAAAACCACCCTAAACTGAATTGCCCTTTCCTCCTTTATGATCAAGAATCTTGATTGAAGCAGAGAAGGAATTTTTGACAATTTTTTTAGAATGCTACCACAAATTAATCTATTTTCATCTCAACCCAGGAGAACTGCCTCCTCTGAGGTGCTTTACTGCACTTGAATTCATGCCATTGTATGTAAACAGCTATGTAAATTGAGATGAGAGCCTCTTTCTTTCACTTTCTATCCACTGCCTCCTGTAATCCCAACCTGCAACCACCCTTGGTCTCATCATTTATTTGCTTTTAATTTTACAGCTTTCAATCATTTAGTTGTTGATGATGGGTTTTATGCTCTACGTGGTGAAGCAATTTCTTCATAATCTGAAGGCTTCTATGGTGGTCTGGTGCTGCTTGGTTTTATATTGGTGGTGAGGTGATCAAATCTTGATTTAGTCAGTATTGATTTTCTTTATTCAGCAACCTACTGGCACTTATTCCTGTAGCTATGGACTAATATAAGCTTTCTGTAACTACAGTATAGCACAGTTTTCCCTAGGCGAGCTGACACTTCCCTTCAGCAATTCAGACAGGAGCCTCAGAGTTGCCCTCTACATAGAAAAGTTTAAAAACCTCTTCTAAATAAATATGAATAACTTGGTTGCAGTTATTTGTTTATTCAAACAGCACAAACGATATGCATTTTGAAGTAACGATTAGTTCTCGAGCTTTGGTTGAATTATTACAGGTTCTAAATAAATTAGCTCTCAAGGAGGGTTGCGGGGGTGGAAATAAGAGTGAATTGTCTCAGAAAAATGTCTGGGACCAAGTGAAAGTGCTAAAGTTGAAACAATGCATCAAGTTATACTAATTTTATTCCCCTTGTGTTTTTCCAGGGTTTGTGTGGAAGCCCCACTACCAGATGGAGTACCACTTCAAATCGATTGCCTTGTGCACAAAAATGAGTTAACTTTGCAGGATACAATCAAACAGCAAAAGGAGGTCATGCATGTTCAAAGTATTTCACACTGGGCTCCTGCTAACATAGGACCTTACAGCCAGTCAATCAAGGTAAGCAAGGATGGTGGCTAAGGACTGATTAGGTAAGCAAGGAATATCCTTCCTGTACTAAATTGCAATAGTTAAGACCTGCATCATTTTTGATCTTAATAAGTACCTTCTCTCCAGAAGGTATCTGTTATGTTGTGATAGCAAACTCAGTGCATAAGGAAGCAAGATGTTTTACCAACAGAACTTCTCAACTCTGGTAGCTAATTACCATAGTAGCCTGCAGCTAATGATGTTCCTGTAGGGAGATGAGAACTACTGCTGACTATGTTAGAAACCGCTAGAGAAAATCATATGTTGTTGTAGCTGTGTGTGTTGTGCTAAGAACAAGACTGATGCATTGATGCAAAATAGCCATTTTAATCACAGCATGTTAATAACGTTTAAGTGATTTGAGTCATTAAAATTGATTCAAAACATCATATCTTTAATATGTAAAATTATATACTACAACGGCATTGGAGGTATTTATCGACAGAGCTCTAACAACTGTCGCCTCTGTTTGGTACTGTAATCTGCTGCAGGCAGCTGTAGGTACCTGGAGGCAGGAGCCTTTTAGTTCTGTTAATAAAGCCCATCCAGGTGCCAGAATCACCAGTGGGCTGATTTTCTGCTTTAAAGAATGTTGCCTCTTTTGCTTGTCCTCCCATACTGTTGTGCCTTGAGTCACAGTATGATATCAACTCAAAAGATCTTTTGAAAGAACAGCGGAAAGGAACACACGGTTTTTATTTAAGTATTAATTGTTGCTAAATGTGGAAATGGTTTTGTAATGTGGATTCGTTTCCAATATAAACTGGAATGGGACTACGAAAATCCCAATCAGGACTCTTTAAAAATAAATCTGAGAGAGACTTAAATCCAACCCACTCAAAGAGGATTCAAACCCAGAAGCTCAAGGTGTAAGAATTTCTACTGTACATCATCCAGTTTTGGAGACGTGAAGGCAATCTTTGTGGTTTACAGTGAAAATGATAAAATAATGATTTTCATACTTTAGTAATCTCTGGAGAACATTTTACCTAAAGCCATGGTCATAATTATTGTAGGGGATTATAATTTATAGCTCATTAACTTTTGGTTTGAGTATTTTAGCCAAATTGTTGATTTTTTAAATATTTGTTCCCCTTTAGTAGTCAATAAAATTGATGAGATAAATGACAAACTCTTATTGATACCAAAGCTGATGGTTGGCAAAAATCATTTTAGGTGGAATAAAATTCAGACTAAGTCAGGAAAACGATCAGCTTAATTTGCCAGCAGAAATGTCTTTCTCAGTTATCAGTAGAAGATAATTAACCAAGAATCAGCATAACAGAGTATAAGGAAGGTTATAAGGTTTTCTGCTGAAATACTGTACTGTGTGTACAGATCAATTAGGATGCTTAACTTCATTTATAGTACGAAAAAATTAATCCCATAAAAATGAGTGATCTCAGAGGAGTCAGTTGTCAGCTTCTGGCAGGATCACTTTGCCATAATCTATTAAAAAGCAGCTTTTATCAAGGCTTTGCCTTTGTCATATTTTATGGATTTTTTTTCATAAACACTGCCTATACTTCATAAATGTCTCAATTTCCTAGTCTATTAACATTACTTCAAAAGTAATTGATAAAAAGACAGTGCATGCATGAAATAATACACCAATAATTCGAGGTGCTAGAGGCAATAACAGTGGTTAACATCTTCACATGGCTGGGGAAGTAAAGCAGCACACGAATATAGCCTATTGCTGATTGACTAAAAGGATTAATCACATTAATAGGAAATTTGTAAAAAAAAAAATCTGTTCCCAGTGAACTATAAAATATTTTGTTTATTGTTACTGAAATACATTTATAAAAATAGTTTAAAACTAGCTGATCAGCATTGTGCAAACCTAATCACATCTCTTGAATTGTCAGCTATTAGAAAATGATTCTTGAAGTGTTGAAGTGGACATTTTACTCAAACGCAAATGCCATTGTGAAATAGAATGCAGTCTTTGTGGATGTGTTAGACCCTTTCTAGGGAAATGGAGAACTATTTTGCAAAAGTTCTTAAGACGTGAACAAACCACACTGTTCCTGTTTATTTTGAGCAAGTTGTGTTATTCCATTTAAAAAAGTTACATTATCCAGTTCAATGCTACAATAGAAAGCAAAAGTAAAACACGCACAATTGCTGTGAAGAGACTGTATAAGATTTTTACAGACCTTATCAACAGCAAGTGTCTAGATCTAGACTATCTAGGTCTTCCGCTCTGCTTGCCGGATGTTGCAGAGTAGTCTTGCAACATACGTCAAACCAGTGCCTAACCAATATAGAACTGATGTGATTGTTCATTTTTCAAACGATTTTGACTTTGTGTCATCTGCATCAAGTGATATAGCTGTGTGACAGACGGATACTGCATAACAAAACTGCACAGGTTGTGGCTGATATTGATTTGAGGTAGGTGTAAATCATAAACAGCCCAAAATGTAACAGATAGCTGTTGTGTCAAAGAGTTGTAACCTTTTTTAAGAAAGCTGAAATGTTGTTTGATTGTAGTTGGAGGTATTTGAAGAGAACGCGATCAGGTGTAAGAGGACAGATGGATGAATAATAAGACATTAGAAGTCATGCCTGTATTTAGCCTTGGCAATGTGCAAGAACCACAAAGACATCACAACACAAGATGGGTCATTTGTCTTCTGTTGGTGTTTACATGCCATGCAAGCGAATAATTGTTTACCTGTTCTGTTATAAATCCCTTCACACACTTTTCCCTTGTCCATCTAAATAATCTAATTGCGTATGTTGGCTTAGTTTCTGCTTCAAGCATTTTCACTTGGAGTGAATTTCATAACCTCACATAACCTCTGTGTGAAGATCTTTCTCCTGTTCCAAATCCCTTGCATTTAATTTTGTATCTATTGTCCCTCATTGAATACCCTCCAAATACTGGAAAGAATCTGTTTCTATTTACCCTGCCCCATCCTTTCATAATTAAAAACGCCTCAGTCATAATCTAAGTTGTTATACTGAAAAAATATGCTACAAATTAAAAAACTTTTTTATTGAGTCATGAAAACACTAAAACTTCGAGATAGATTCTGATTCACTTTTTGCAGGTAAGAAACAAGAATATACTGTTCACCTTGCAGCTCAATCCATGTATTACTTTCTCCCATTTCGCTCAGGTCCCTTAAGGAGCTCACTATTTCATAATTTAAGTAAATATTGTTCTCAGGGTTTAGGCAACACCAGCAAGATCACATTTATTGTATGTTCCTTTGGTATTTTGGAGAAGTGTTGGCGGGCTGCCTTCTTGTATCGCTGCAGCCGTGTGGTGATGATGCTTCGTAGAATTGCTCTTACAACTGAGTGCCTTGCTCGGCCACTTCAGGTGGCATTGTTCATCAACTGCAGAGGGTAGGACTAGAAGTACAGGGGCAGCAATATTATAGTCAGATTGCTATAGGTTAAGATTGACAAAGGGACAGTATTAGTACTTACAGTCACTAGGCTAAGTTTCAAAGTTAAACCTATTATAACCCGTTATAGGTTGTGCTCAGACTCTCTTATTTCAATCGGATGTTTAAACTGGAACTATTTGAATAGTCTCAAGCAGGAATGTTGCGATCCCAAACTGGCCTTCCTCCCACTACCTGTTGGTAGATACAGAATTTCATCCAGGCAGGTCCAAGCAGATCATGTTTAATGCTGGAGAGCATTGTATTGTATTCAAATTGCTAAATATTGGCTTTGGGCTACAGTTTGGATTTAATAAAAATGATGCTGCAGCATTAGCTCTGAAGCGGTGAATGGAAAAGATCAAACAACCAATAGGGCAAGGTTACCTTTCCCTGTGCTGAACGGCGTGGTATGTATAGACTCTATCACCCGATTGCCGGAGGACTGAGATCAGCGGCATGTTGCATAATTCTCAGACATCTAGTTCCACCCACTATCCTCATTCTTTAAAAGGATGATGCCACATGATATCCACCTGCCGGTTGTATAGGTTCCTTGAGCTAGAAATGCATTAAAAAGCAAGATCACAACACAGTTTCCATCCAAGAGTTATAAAGTACAAATAAGTTTGATTTTAACTCCCCCGCCTGGCAGAAACCAGGTTTTGTGGTGGGGGGAGTTGCTGGGAAGACTGGGGCTGGGGACTTATCTCCTCCTTTCCTGCCTGATCTGCCCAACTGCATTAAGTGCAGGTGGTAATGAATTGGTGCCAAGCTGAGGGGGGAAGGGGGTCGGGGGGGGTTTTTTTTAGGGGGGGGGGAGGTGGGGGCAGGCTTACTCGTTATTAAGTTTGCAGAATGGGCTCAATGTCCCATTCTGTTGTTTTAAACTGAGGCCTGAGCAGGGGAGCAATAATAACTTGCCCACCAAGCCTAACCTGTTGGCGACAGGAGCCAAGGAAAGAAGAGGTGAGTTTTACATTCTCTGTTTAGTTGTTTTGAGGGCCAGGAGGAGCAGGCATGCTTCTTCGAGCCCCACAGGAAAACACTGGACCTCCCCTGCTCTGGGATTCTTTATCTGAAGCACCTAGTTTGTGCCAAGGACCTCTTTTGTGGGTCCTCAGCAGTGGCCCCTTGCCACCCCATTATAATGGTAAGGCTGTTTTGTCAACAGATTGGCAAGCGGCACTCTATTGAGGCCCAGCCGATTAAAGTTGTCTGAAATTCCCCGCTGGAACTCACGGACAATTTAGCTGCTTTGCCATGTTCCTGTCAAGGAGTTCAAATCAAACCCAGTGAGTCAAATCAAGATCTGAAACCAGAAATAAGAAGATTCTCCTTCAGAAACATGGTTGTGAAGAACCAGCAATCCTAATGGTATAGCTGCTGAAGATGTTAAAGTGCTAACCAAGAAATTGGTTACCTCTGTATCTTACCTATTTCAGTTGATTAGACAGTTGATATTGTCTCATCCAAATGGAAAACATCCAACGTTCTGCCATTCACAAAAGGTTAGACCCTAGTAATTACAAATCATTATCCCTGCTGCCAATTTCATTAAACCACAGTGATTTAAAAGCTCATAACATCAAAAACCGGCTGTTTAGTCACTAATTTGGTTTCAGAGTGAAATGATTTTTGATCTCTCAATCTAATGGTGCAGAAATCGAAGAACTTTATTGTCCAACTCAATCAGAGTAACACCTCTCAACATTTCTAGAATTAAAAAATCCTCGCCGCATTTAGAAGCTGATCTCATGTCACTTATCTAATGAGTTACTCGTCTGAATATGTAACTTCTGGGACAACACAGACATTGCACCACCTTTAAGAGACAAATGCTACACAGTCACAAGACTTTTACAGGGTCCCCTCAGGGAACCATACGTAGCCCCACTCTCTTATACGTTTTGTTAGTAAACTGTTAGATGAAATGAAAAATTTGTCTACTCTGGTGGTAAGACCATTGTCTGAAGAAAGATTACCTCCCTATTGGAAAGGCAAGCATAAGTGGTGCCAGTACAAACCATTGTTGGATACTGGATGGATAAGAGATGTATTGTCTTTATTGCTGAACTGACAAGACAATGTATCTCTTTAAAGAAAGGTTTATCCTATTCCGCATACACAGGTTACAAATTGGTCAGTTACAAACCTTCAGCACCCTGGCTTAGTAATAAAATGAAATCTATAGGGGTAAAAGCACTGGCAAAGATCTCTGGAAAAGAATAATGTGAATTCTTTGAAGGCTCAACTGTAATAATAGCTCCAGTGCCTGTACGATTACATATGAAATCATGTACACCTGTTTGGAAGATAACAAAGAGAATTCATCTGTTGTTCCTGGACTCTGTCCAGCCCAAAGCCATGAACTCCTTTAAGCCTTAAGGAGAATAGTCTACAGAGATGGAAATAGGATTAACATTTCTGATCGATTATCTTTCATCAGAATGGGCTTCAACCTGAAACATTAACACTTTTTTTTTCTCTGTAATTGCTGCCTGAGTTGCTGAATGCTTCCAGCATTCTCCGTTTTTATTTTAGATTTCCAGCATTGGCAGTATTTTCCTTTTGTTCTAAGCAGTTAACAGATGAGTTAGCAACATGAGAATTGTAAGCCCTTAAGAAAGGGTTACATGTTCATGCCAGCAACATAAAAATTACAGCATGTCCACTTCTTGTTACACCCGGGATGGGAGGAGTGTGCGGTTGATCTAACCCCACTACTTCACAGAGCACACCATTAGTTTAAAAGTTTGATCCGCTCACCAATATGGCCAATCATCTATCTTCACTACTATTATGTAGAATAAAAGAGACTTTAACCAGGCTTCTTTCAATAAACAACGAACTTATTAGTTATAAAACCAGTCTTGTTGAATAGAAAGGCAAAGCTTATCAACATACAGTATGGAATATGAAAGTATACTAATTACTCTAAGTAATTGTCTGATTGGCACAGGATCGGGTTGGGGCTACCAGAAATGGCTGAGGCAGTGTTGTCCCCAGCTACTGCTGCCCCAACAAAATTCGGCTCAATGTCTCTTGTTTACAGCACTCTGTCCCGTTGACTGTGTCTGGAATTATGTCCCTTCCTTAAACAGAAAGTTAACTATCATTTACAGAGCAGGGTTTCTGGAGAATGCGTTAGACTGTAGGGCATCTGTGATCTTGCACAATTGCACCAAGTCTTTCTGTGCTCCCAATGACCACCATTAGTCTCATGAAATAGCTGCCCTAGGTGCAGCTATCTCTAGCTTCACCATGGCGTGTCACTTAAATTGTAAAATAAAAATTTCAGATCCATGCTGACGATGCCTGTAAAGGAGCTCAGCATGGAGTTATGTCCATTAGACAGTCCTGAATTTTATCAAAAAACAACAGGCATCTCTCCATTTTAGTTTTGAACCTCCCCTTGCTCGGTTTTATATTGAAGTGTGTCGTTACCTTCAGGTTCCCTTTAACAGATACTAGACATCAATAGAGTATCCTATTAAAATGTAAGTGTTTATTCATTTTATTTTGCTATCATGAGGCAATCACTTCAGAAAGTACTCTCATGAGGCATTCACAGTACTAAACTTATGATGGATTGTGGACAGAATTTAAGTTTCTATCTTTTTTAGTTTATATGTAATGCTGATGCTTCATTTGTATTTGTGTTCATGTATATACATATCAACATGTTTCACTGATGAGAGTGATATCAATTACTGCAATAGGGAGAAGGTCCCACTTATGAGAAGGTTCAGATATATTATACATTTTCTATATATCAAGATGCAGGTAACAGAACATTATTGAAGGCAGTGTTTGATATAATGTGCAGATCTACTGATCAGCATGATATAAGCAATGTTCCTTTAATGTATATTATAGCCACAAAATATTCACTGACCCTTAAAAATAAAACATACCTTTGTATGAGAGAATTGTGCAGCGTGACTAAAAGTGAAGGTACATGTAGTGAGACCAAATGAAAATCTGGTGCTATACGAGCACTGCATTGACAACAGGGCTCATGGCACATTTATTATGCAGCTGAATTCTTGTTAATGTTATTAATTTGATTTTGGTCTTTTTTTTTGCATATATGCAAGTTTTCTTGACTTGTTTAAAAAAAACCCAGGAGGATGTTAGCCAGGTATGTTCACCCACATCCTTTGGATTCCTCAGAGCAAGTGTTTCAGCTCGCAGTTATTAAGAATTTTGCATGATATTCAAAATCAACCAGAAACACAGATTGCTGATTGTGCAGGGAATAAAATTTTGTTGAGCTTATCTTCGCATTTTCTTGTGAGTCTCATCTGTAAGAAAGATAGATGAACTGGGTGTGTTAAGGACACAGTTGGTTGGAGAAGGAAGAGTATGGCAAACTGGTAATTATTAGCTGGGTAACCTTATCTGCAGTTGAAGTGAGATGGACTAGCAGTGGCAGCAGTCATTTTGCTGAATCAAAGTCCATGTTAGTTGCATTATACACTGCCACAGTGTGTTGTTAAGACTGGTATTAGCATGTACTGCTGAGGACATTGGAAGGACTCGATCTGTCACACTAAATCGCCTTCTCGCCCTCAAATGCTGAGGTCTGTGGCTCTGCTGACATGTTCCTTCATTAATGGTCCAGCCTTGACAACTGATCCTAATTGCCTCTGAACAGCACTTCATGTATTATTGGTTTCTGCCTGCCCTGGTTCATGTCAACAAGCCACAGCAAGTGTAGGGTGTGCCTAGTGCCTTTTTCTGCAATGATACTAAAATAGTCACTTACTTCTTAAGGTGCTGAACTTGCTGGAAGCAAAGTGAGAAACCCAAGATCCCTTCATCCCACAGCAATAAATATTGAATGTGCATCTGTATAATGTTGTAAAAGTGGGCCTGCATAAAGGCTATAAAACATGAATAGAGGGAACATTATGAACAGTGTTTTAAAGTGCATAGTTATGAATATCTTTCATGTGCTTTATTCCTTTGAGGACAGGGTGTTTTTTTTTCACTTTCTGAGAAATATATTTTTCATTCTGTGGTGTTCTTTTTTAAATTGTATTCTGGAGAAACCTAATAACTAATATTAATTTTTTGCAAAATATAGCAAACAACGGCAGCCTGGATTTTCCACTAAGCATTAATGGCATTGGCCAATTTTAAGACGGGCATACTTTACCCCCACCGGGTGAAAGGTTTTCCGCTGCGTTCCAAAATTCATAATACTTTAATGTGCCCAGTGGAGAATATAATAATCAGGAGTGGTTGGGGAGAGATTTCAGGCTGCTCAAAATGTTGTCTGTTATAATCATTTACTGTGATGATGAAAGAGAGCAGCTACTGTATTAGAAATGATTGCACGTTTTATGTTTTTTAAAAGAATAATTAGGGTGGAGGTGTTGCTGGACTAGGTATCCAAAGTGAGACATGTTTTCAGCCATGAATTTTCAAAGCAGTCAGTGTGGATTTTAAAGAGTCACCTGATACTGATCACTGATTTTGGTTGTAAATTCCCTTAGTTTGTGGAAGGTCAAAATGAGCAAATGGCAAGTATATTTTGATAGACATACATTGTAACGTATATCTTTTCTCCTGATTTAAAGATCAATTCAATCAATGCTGGGACTTCTACTGTTGTGATTTTTGATTGTCAAGGGTAGTTGGGGGCAGACAGGAAAGTGGAATTATGACCACAGTTAGATCAGCCATGATCTTATTGAATGGCGGAGCAGGCTTGAAGGGCTGAATGGCCTTCTCCTGTTCCTAGGTCCTACGCTTAAAAATGCTACTTCTGCCACGAATAAAATCAATATAAGAACAAACTGGTAGCACTGCCACCCTGCCCAGATTGTTCCTGAATGGACCCAGTCAAACTATTTCCTTCTATTTCCACCTGCACTGCTTGGTGCAATACCTTGCCCTCTTAGTAAACTTAATGTGCAAACAGTTTATGGTAAAGCTAAATGATTATCTTCAATAATCAGCTCTCAGACTGACATTCTCCAGAAGTTATGGAATAAGAATCAGATTAAAATATTTTTGATTCTGTATATGCGCTTGTACAGTTAGGAGCCATGATGTAAAGGCAGGTATCATTTATTCAAATAGGGAAAATAATTTTCAAAAAATTGGCCCAGTTGCTAACCTTTTTTTTCACAATTGTTCATGCGTCTTTACTAAACCACAGCTATCACGGACCTCCCTTACGTTTAAAACATGCTCCATTTTAAAGCTGAATCACAACCTCGCCCTGAAGCAAGCCTTGCCTTTGAAAGTGTAGCAGCATTATATCTTTTATTACAAAAATAAGAATAAATTAAAAGTTGATTTTCAAAAGTGTACCACCATGTGGCAGGCCATCTGATTGGAGCTGCCATTTTGCACCATTACAGAGTTCGAGGAAGGCTGGGAGCCCCGAGGCACTAAATGGCATGACAGCACGTAAGTTAAGATTCCCTGCACCCTCTGCTGTTCAATATACTATTCAGTGGAGCATCTCTCAGACAAAGACAAAAGCTCAGGCACTGACCTTAAGCCGTTTTGTTTTTATATTTAAAATGGTGACTTACTGTGTAACTTTCATGAAACCTCAAAGAGGGGAACTCCATTGGTAACACTTAAAAATACAGCTTCAGCATTCTGGTCACTGAAATTATTAAGGTGTAGCAGGAAGTATTCTTATCAGCCATAGTGATGCAGAGAATCAGTATAAGTCAGTGTTAGTTTTTAAGAGGTTGCACAGCAAGTTTTTATATACTGAGTATTGCTCATAGCATCAGACTTATCGTATTAAACATGTTGACTTACTCCAGTAAGCTTTTTTTGTTGCCAATCAGATGACTATGGAATTAAATCTATACTGTGACATCTGTAACTCTATCTGTCTTTGGTTTACAAAGATGAACTTTCAGTAGTCTGGAGGGGACATTTTATTGGGAGAGGGCTTAAACTAAGACTTTGTACCCAGTGCTGTGAGTTGAAGGTACCTACATTTAATTAAAATTGATCTAGCCTATGTATGTAAGTGTGCTGTCACAATTTTTTGAAACTTGTTAATATCTTTGTTTGTTTTTAATCTTTTTGCCAATTTAATTCATATAGACAAAATGCTGTGGCTCTTATCAGTCTCAGACACAGTCACACACTTACATAGATAGACTTAGGGCATTGTAGTAGAGTCTGTTCAGGCCTAACTAAAAATATCTTCTGTCCGAACAAGTTAATGTCCAGATATCTTTTCTCAGTGATTCAAGACAAAACCATAAAATTTGCATCAATTAAAACAGTAAAACACACATTCCATTCATCATGTCTCTTAGGAATGATTCTCATTATGTCTAAAATCACATTAAAAGTTTTTTAAAAGGAAAATTCTTCAAACTGTAACCGAGCGAATTGAAAATTGTAGGATGGAGTAGAAATGCCAGTGTTAGAGCACACCTCTTTTGTACCTGGCAGTTTGGTTTTACTGCACTGTATTTTAGAATTATTTTGCTTATTTAATGGAGAAAAAATTGACTTATTTTCTCCTGTTTTGTGTCTATATTCTATCTGTAATTTTTCTACCAATAGCATAAATATGAAGATTCACTGACAGTGCACGCACTTCATGTGCAGAATTGTTGCATCTTCAGAAGGAATTATGTTTGTGTCCAGAACTAAAATGTTCTGATGATGCTGTAGCTTTAAATCCCGCAGTTTAATAACTTGGAATCCTAATTGAGTACAAATTTGCATATATATTGGAGAATATTGAATTTGTTTGCCATGTTGTGTTGGCTGATGTTCTCGTCCATGCAGTAATACTGCCACCTTCAGAATCAGAGCAGTATTATCGCCTAAAATGAGGTTGTGAGCTGGAGACTTTTTTTTAATGTCTTCTGCAGGTTGTCCAATTGCTGAAAGCAAGCAGCGTAACCTCACAAAGTCAACTTGCTGAGATCGAGAATTGCCTGAATCCCATCTTCTAAATGATTGGTTCAGAAGCCAGTGTGGGAGAAGTCCTAGCTTCTCAGTGTGGTTGCATTCCCAATGTGACAGTCTGACAGGCCTGGGAAGTCAGCAGGAAGAGGTAGAACTCAGTTCATTAACATTTTCCATCCAAAATATACGCACATATTAGCATGGAATTAAAGCACTATTAATTTCTAGTATATTAAACATGAGAGGCTAAGTAGATGATAACTTAATTTTTGTGCAGAAGTTAAAGGAATGAGATGCGTGGTGCTTTGAGGGCAGAGGTGGGCACAGCTGGGATTAAGAGGCAAAAGCGATTGTGGATGTTTTTTCACCATCATTCAATCAGACAACATGCCCTTCAGCAGAACAACGAGCCTCCTGATTCTCTCGAATTAGGGAGATTAGCATGAAGCGCATAATGCGGGATGATGGAATTTGTCATAATTTGCATTGTTCTGGAAAGATGCGGTTTGATAGAGTGATGCATCTTGGAGCATGTCATGTCCCACGGGCAGGTCACGAAGGAAACTTGGCAGAAATGATTTTCCGATATGTGCATCAGTCGTAAATGCCTCACAACCAATTTGTCAAAAGCTGAGGTCCAGACAGTTGAAAACAGTGGGCATTTGCCCTAATACAAGGAGAAATGAAGTCAGCATATATCACCAAATAGCATATTAATTACAAAGTAATCTTGCTGTATATAAAATATATAGCCTGTTAGTCATGATCTTTGTCTGCTAAATTTAGCGAATAATTTTGTTGCATATTTTACACTCTTAGCTATTAAAGCTTTTTAAAGTAAACAACTAAAAAGAATGAAGTCCCTTAATTTCCGCTTACCATTATTCTAATAACAGATTGCCTTTGCTGAAAGGAGTCTTCTCACTGAAATCATCATTAACTATAACAGCATCAGGAGGTGTCTTCTGAGTGATTGCTTCTGACCTTGATAATGTTCACAAACTGCCAATAGAAAGGATAATCAGCATGTAGTTGACAAAACGGACATGACAGTGTTACTTATCTGCTGCGGCATTTCTGGAAATGGGCATGAGGAAAGCAGACAGGCAAGGGAACACGCTTATTTACAGTAGCGTAGCAAGAAGAAAAGGTCCAATGTCATGAAATGACCACAATCTATTTATGGACGAACTACTATGATGCCATTCTTTTGGCATTTTATATTTTTCCCTCCACTAAACTAATGCACGCACGGGTTATGCAATTTACCATATAAATATTGAGCAAGATTTGGTGATATTTTACAAGACATTCAGCCATGTCTGCCTTTTCGTTTACTACATATATTGAAATAACAAGGTTTAGAAGGCCAGTTAAGTAACACTGATCGTATGTGACAGTTGAGCATTCGCGGGTTGGGGATTTCAGAAGTGCTAAAAAATATAAGAAATAGCGTGTACATATATAGTAAGACCACATATATGCTATACCACTATCCGAGAGAGAAAGGTTACAATTTTTAATTCTTTTGGAAAGAATTTTATATAATGTTTTTGATTTGTAAGGTTCCACAAGCACTGTACTATAAAAATACTTTAATAGGATCATAGGAATATCTAAATCAAATGGAGCTCTCCCAGTCCTCCATTTTATACCAAAAAAGTGAAAGAGAAATAGCAACGTGGTCAGTTAGTTTATTTATTTGACTCCTATTACAGGTAAGCAACACATTAGAAATAATTAACACCTCCATATCTTTACCACTACATTGCAGTACGAACTCATTATCCAACCACACATCTATTTCCAGATAGACCAAAAGCAGTTGTTATGGAATTAGATGGTTGACCAGATTCTGATTGTACAGAAACCAGAAAATATCCTTTCAAGATTATCTGCGCTGTTCAAGCCATACATTATGTCATATTCTTGCCCCTTGGCCAAGTTCTTTAATTGATAGTGTGTACAAAGTATATCAAAAGTCTAAATATTTGATGAATAATCATCCCAATTGAATCAACAAACCACAAGACTTGGGAAAATCCTCAATATAGCAGGATTGAAATATTGTAGTTCCAAAAAGATAATTGTTGATAATTTACTGTCTGGGTATTTGGATCGATAGTCACTGAAGTGAATTTAAGGAGTAAAGAGATACTTATTTGGATGAATCTCCGATTATACAAATAAATACGATGGAAATTTGAAAGAAAAATGGCTGCTGACTGTCAGAAAACCTGAAAATAATGGAAACAGTGGCAGGTTAGTTAGTGTTTCTGAAGAAAAGAGATGAGTTAATGTTTCAAATGTAAACCCATTATCAGAAATGGAAGAAATCACAGAACAGCATTTAAAAAGTGGCGGAGAAAAGGGGAAAATAAATACGCAAAATCACACTCAGCAGTAATGTCATCTCTAGAAAATCTTGCTCTTTTTGCAGCCATTGATTGACTTGGTTCAAAGCTGTGAACTGGTATTCGTGCAATTGGTTATTTCTTGACGAATTTGGATGTCTGTAAGATTTTTGAGTTTTAATTCTTTTAAGGAAAGAAAAAAAGTATGTGCTTTTTGTATTAAAGTTTTACCCTGTCAGGAATTAAACATAAAAGTAAGGATGTTATGTTCCTGTTATACAAGGCATTGGTGAGACCACATCGCACATACCGTGTGCAGCTTTGGTCTCCTTATTTAAGGAAGGATGTCAATGCGTTGGAGGCGGTTCAGAAAATGCTCACTAGGTCGATACCTGGAATGAGTGGGTTGTCTGATGAGGAAAGGTTGGACAGACTGGGCTTGTTTCCACTGGAGTTTAGGAGAGTGAGGTGCTGAACTGACTCGACAAGGTGGATTTGGGCAGGACGTTACGTCTTGTGGGTGAGTCCAGAACTAGGAGGCCCTGTTTTAAAATTAGGGGTCGCCCTTTTGGGACAGATGAGGTGAATTTTTTTCTCTGAGGGTTGTGCGACTGGAACTCTGCCTCAGAAGGCGGTGGATGCGGGGTCATCGGCTATTTTTTAAGTCAGACGTAGATAGACTCTTGTTAGGCAAGAAAATCAAAGGTTATCGGGGATAGATGGGAATGTGGAATTTGAAACACAAACAGATCAGCCATGATGTTGTTGAATAGCGGAGCAGGCTCAAGTGGCCTACTTCTCCTATTTTGTATACATGTATGAGCGAAATATGCACAGAACCATAGAGAGCAGTACAGTACACGGAGATGCTCATTATACCTTGGTGTATTTCCACTAAGCTAAGAAACGGTTTATCATAAGTAAATATCATTACGTATAGAAAACAGTGAAATTAGTTGAACTCCTTAAGCACAGAGCAGGCCAGTGAGGGACAATGAGTTTTTATTATTCCTTAATGATTTAAAAAGTAAACAGAGCATGCAACTAAATGTAGAGTGTAAGATTATCTGTATGGGTATCCTCCTACTCTGTTAGGTACCGTGCCCTCAGAGAGCATTGGCGACCATGGACTTCCATTGGATTGGTCCACGACTATGCTTGGCAAAGTGCTGCAGTGGTTTCCCGTTGCCTTTTACAGTATGGCTGACCAGGAAACTCTCACACTCTTACTGCATGCCATCAGGCACATTGGAAGGATTTACAGCAGGGGTGGGCAACCTTTTTCTTATCACTGGCCATTCACACACAGACAAAACCAGTCGCAGGCCACCCACACATAAAAATCAACTTAATATTTTTTTAGAGAGAATACAGAAACCTTCAACTCACCCGCTGTTTTAATGCGATGGCTGAATTTGAATATTATATTGTTAAGTATTATTGCAGTAATTTAGCTGTCGCTTTTATCCAAAGCAAATTCGTAACGATGATGATAATGCTATTTTGAAAGCACTGCTGTCATTGGTCTATATTTTTTGAAATCCTCCTCCAGGCTGGATCCGGCCCATGGGCCCTCGCTTCCCCACCCCTGATTTACGGGCTGATAATCAGCCTGTTTGACCATCTTATGATCACACCTTTCGTGCCATCAAGTCCTCAATTGGGACTTGAACCTGTTAAAACAATACTAAGATGTTTTAGATCTTAGTCCAACCAGTGTGTACCTTGAATTGGAATGATATAATGATAGTCCTGTGTAATCCTTTTGAAAGATATGCTAATTCTATGATTAGCCTAGTTAGCTGCCTTTTATCCAAAAATTGTTTTATCTATTTCTGCCATGATGGATTTTGTTAACTGAGGAGAAATTTACCAGTTGGAGAATATTTATTGAAATTCAAATGGAAATATGTTACTCATTGCACAACATTTCCATCAATGCACTGTAGTAAAAGAGATGGAACAAATTAATTGCATAATGCATGGCGGGGGGAAAGAGATGTAACATTTGCTGAAGAATGTGACTGTATAATTGTGCTGTAAACAAAGTAAATATAATCAAGTCCAAGATGTGGGATTTGCAGTACAACTGAAGTTATTCAGATAGCAGGAAAAGGATCCACTTTTATTAACAAGGGGTCTTGATTTTCATTAATTCACAATTTTATTGGATTTTACATATCAATATGTACAAACTGTTGTAATGTGGCACACCAAACATATACATTAAAATTAACTTCAAAAGACCTCAATTAATACTGCAACAAAACCTGAATAAAAATTAAATGCAGAAAGGGGAATAGAGTCCCAAAGGACAATTTTAGCAAACTCAGGGTTTCAGTTGGGTAATTGCTACAATATAAAAGAATAGCAAATTGGAGTAAAATATGATTGTATGATGTCTAGTTTATTTTTTTTTCAATTAATCATCTCTTTAAGTCTTTATTATCTTATGCCGGGAAATTCATGGATATTTATGAATTGTAAAACTCCCAAAATTAAGGAAGAAACATACTCTTTTTGAAGAGTGCTCTTGGGAATTGGATACATACTTGAAAAGGCAAAATTTGCAGGGCTATAGGGAAACAGCTAGGAATGGGACTAATTAGAAAACTTATTCAAAGAGCAGGCACAGGCACAATGGGCCGAAAACCCTCCTACTGTTCCATATGTCCCTGCGAATTTCTGTTGAAGCAAATAAGAGTTGTATCTGATTATAACTGCCCCATAAAGTTTTTTTACTGTAATTTGTCAGCACATTTCATTGTTAAACTTTGCGTGAGGTTTTTGGGAAGAGCAGTGATTCTACTACAATGTTTAGTTTTGAATGCATATATAGAATTATCCAATTGGGCATCGGTGAGATGGGCAGAGAAGAAAGAGTCCAAGCATATTAATTTTTGAGGTATCTCTGTAAGTACCATGTGCTGGTTATCTTGCAGTAAGAATAGAGCGTACAAACATAAGAGTACACCAGCAAATAGGTCAAAGTAGGGAAAAATGGTAAAAAAGACTAAATGAAAGGCTCATTATCTGAATGTACGCAGCATTCTTAACAAGTTAGGCAAATTAATGTATAACTAGATAAAATGGTATGATCTGATATCCATTGCAGAGAAATAGTTCCAAGGTGACCCAGGCTGGGATCTGAATATTCTGGGGTACTTGACATTTTGGAAGGATAGTCAGAAAGGAAAAGGAAGTGGGTTAGCTTTGTTAATAAAGGATGAGATCAGTACAGAAGTGAGAAATGATCTTGACTCAAAAGATCAGGATGTAGAATCAGTTTGTGTAGGGAAAAGAAATAGCAAGGGAAAAAGTCTCTGGTGGAAGTAGATACACTGCAGGACAGAGTATAATTCATGAAATAATAGTGTCTTGTAAGAAAGATGCTGCAATTATCATGGTTGCCTTTTTATTTTCATATAAATTAGGCAAACCAAATTGGCAAAGATAACTATGAAGGTGAGTTCACAAGTAAGTATTCAGGACACTCCTTAGAGTAATACATTATGGAAACAACCAGGGAAACTCCGATTTTAGACTTGGTAATGTGTAATGAGGTGGGATTAATTAATGACCTCAAAGGTAAAGGATCCTCTGGGGAAGAGTGATCATAACATGATAGGATTTCACATTCAGTTTGAGGGTGAGGAACTTGAGTCTTATATTTTAAAACTTTCAAAGGTGCTAAGAGGGCACCTCAAAATTCTTTGCAGTTTAGAAGAATGAGAGGTGATCTCATTAAAACATACATGATTTGAAGGACCTTGACAGGGTAGACACTGAGAGGGTGTGTCCCCTAGCTGGGGAATCTAGAACATGGGAGCAGAGTCTCAGGATAAGGGGACGATCATTTTGGATTGAGATGATGAAAAATTTCTTCCCTCAAATTTTTTTTCAAATTCCTTCATGGGATGTGGGCATCACTGGCTAGGTCAGTATTTATTGTCTACCCCTAATTTTCCCTTGAGAAGATGGTTGTGAGCCGCCTTCTTGAACTGTTGCGGTCCATGTGGTGTAGTTACACGCATAGTGCTGTTAGGAAGGGAGTTCCAGGATTTTGACTCATGACAGAGAAAACGTTGTGAATCTTTGGAATCCTCTACCCTAGAGGGTTGTGAATGCACCATCATTGAATGTATTTAAGGCTGAGATAGGCAATTTTTTTTTTCAATCTCAGGGAATCAAGGGATATGAGGAAGGGATGGGAAAGTGGAGTTGAAGCTGACGATCAGCCATGATTGTATTGAATGGCGAAACAGGCTTGACAGGGCATATGGTCTACTCCTGTTTTTATCTCTCATATGTTTTATGCCCTCGCTCTCCCTTACCAGTAGCTGCTGGCTATAGCTCCTACCTTGCTGGAAAGCCTTCTATTGGCCCCCCAGCTTCAAGAGCCTGCCTGCTGTCCTTGGATGGCGAGCATGCCCTGTGGACACTAATTGGCTAATCCATGCAAAATCCATGTCAGAAGACTGCTCAGGGCCGACGCTGGAGTCCTGACCCAAAAAGGAAACTCCGGCTCCAGGTTATGTAGTTGAGGCTGCCAGGTTGTTTTTGGTACAGAGGGAGAGATGAGGCTATTATATTTTACTACAGCTTAACCATTGCAGTGGCATGAAATCCCATCCATTGAGGAGGCTGACACCTTGGCGAAGGGATCTTGCTGAGACATATGTGACAAAAGTAATTCTCTGGTAACATTTTGTATAAAGTATATAAAGCAGTGATTGAGTGATGTGACGCTAATAAGGCTACTGGATATTTAGCAGTGGTTATAGTTGCAGAGAAAATCACTATCAAAATGTTGGACTGTTGGATACGGAATTAATATGGATGAATTACCTACTTACTGTAAAATATTATTTTTCTTCAGTAGTGACAGCCTTGTTAGTGCACGTTATGCACCAACTGGCCAAATGCCAACAGAACAAAACCACCAACATTTCAGTGAAACTTCTGAAAAAAGGTGAAAATTGACCCTGATTTAGAAATTTATGATGCAGAATTCAAAAATTTAATCTTTTATTACTGCAAAGGAATTTCATTTATATTATTCACCTCCTTTTAAGTTACTCCCTTTTCCCTCATGGTTGTTATCTTTTTCTTCCCTCCATTCTCCTTAATGTAGCAGCACCTCACCCTGAATCAGCATTTGTGGTGTGTGAATGGGAATGGATGTTGGCGAACTAGTATATCCATCATTGCTGGGGAACACCGTAACTGAGCTTGATCCAGCCTTAACCCCAAATCTTCAAATATGCCTTTTCCAGTGGATAATTCAGTGGTTCGTGGTTAGGAGTCGGAACCCTGACTGATTTTTCTTCTCCTTCCCCCTTCCCCCAACTCAATTAGAGCACCATGTTATCCCAGATAAAATCACTTAATTCAGCACAGATTCTGAGAATCAAGCTTTCTTCATCTCCCAGACCAGCACCATCTGTGGAAATTCTGTATTACTGACATTTTAGCAGTCATTTTCAGCTAGACAACTAGGTTTTGTATTTAATAATACTGCTTTCCTTCCACTTGTCCCAAGTCTGTGAATGGAAACCTTTGATGCAGAATATTGATACAGGACTTTTTTGTATTAAAATGATTCAGTAATAAGGATCTTCAGATGGAACATTTTGTGGACTTACGACTGAAGTGTTCCTTCATTAATCTCCTGTTAAGATATGTCCGGAGCAAAGCTGTTTCATAAAATACTCCTGAGTCCTGGTTAATGTAGGCCTCAGGTATCTGTAATCACATCCTTAGAATTGCAAATTGCACCATTTTAAAAATGTAAATGATACAAAAATACCACCCAGTCAGTTAAATTACAGAAAAATATACATTAAATGGCCCTTAGATCAACCATATTAGAATAATCTTGTTTTACGTGATGGTATTAGAATGAAGCTATGATAAATGATTTAAAGTCCCTATCTGGAACGAATTGAGTGTCATTGATGCATGCGCAGTCAGTACAGTTGTGCGGATATATTTCAGGTTATTTAGCAATGTACCTGAAAATGGGACAAAAAATATTCCAAAAAGTGAGATTTAAATGGTGTTTTCAAAAAATGTCAGTATCAAGATCATTGTAATGTTTCTCAATAAACTGTTTGAAAAGAAAAAAAACACAGCAGACTCATTAATCAGTTAAAATAGTGCTGAATAAATATGAATACCTTATGCTATGCCCTAACTTGGTAGCAGTGATGGATGCATGGTGGTGGGATTGGGGGGGGGGGGGCATGGTGGGATTGAGGGGGGGCGTGGTGGGATTGGGGGGGTGCGTGGTGGGATTGGAGGGGGCGTGGTGGGATTGGGGGGGGCGTGGTGGGATTGGGGGGGGGCGTGGTGGGATTGGGGGGGGGGCGTGGTGGGATTGGGGGGGTGCGTGGTGGGATTGGGGGGGCGTGGTGGGATTGGGGGGGGCGTGGTGGGATTGGGGGGGGCGTGGTGGGATTGGGGGGGGCGTGGTGGGATTGGGGGGGGGCGTGGTGGGATTGGGGGGGTGCGTGGTGGGATTGGGGGGGCGTGGTGGGATTGGGGGGGGCGTGGTGGGATTGGGGGGGGCGTGGTGGGATTGGGGGGGGTGTGGTGGGATTGGGGGGGTGTGGTGGGATTGGGGGGCGCGGCGGGAGATTGGGGGCGCGGCGGGATTGGGGGCATGGCGGGATTTGGGGCGTGGCGGGATTGGGGGCACGGTGGGATTGGGGGCGTGGCGGGATTGGGGGCATGGCGGGATTTGGGGCGTGGCGGGATTGGGGGCACGGTGGGATTGGGGGCGTGGCGGGATTGGGGGCGCGGTGGGATTTTGGGGGCACGGCGGTTTTCATATTCAGCAGTTCAGGCAGCATCTATGAAATTTTGCAATTTTAACATCAGACCCTGCATCATTTCTTACAAGCAGGTTTCTGCCGGGATGCTAGCCTGATTGACAGGCTTGGGTCCCTGTTGGGTGGGAACAAACAAGAGGAGGTGAAAGGACGGGTTTGGGCGTCGCTCAGGAAGAGGAGGAAGGGGAGGTCAATGATTCCAGTGGTCTTTGGTCATCAGTCAGGAGAGTGAGAGAAGAGTCAATCTCTGACTGAGGTATGGTATTGGAGGGTCAGTTTCAATCTCTTAACCTGAGTGGAGGAGGGGCCGTGTGGGTGTTTGATTGCAGGCTTGGGCTGTGGGGAGCATTGCTCCTCTTGACTCACAAGCAGTGCTGTAAAAGACACATCTTTTCTACTCAATAGCCTTCACCTCTCTTTGGCTATTGGGTGAAACCTGAGGGCAGGTCAAACCTGAGACCCAGAGCGTCATCACAATATTTAAATAACCAATCCCATCCCATCTTCCGTGCTCTGTCTCCGTTAAAACGCCTGACTCAAACTCACATTTTGCCGGAGGTTAAACTATCCCCAGTAGTTTCAAATCGATGACCCGTAGTCACAACCAGAAGTGATAGATGTAACACCTTTTAAGTAAGTACAGAGGCAAGGCATTTATTCCTGTGCTGTGTCAGGTAAGAGAAAGTGATTAGGTTATCCTGTATGAAGTAAGTTTATTCTGGATGGTGCAATATATGAATTGGACGACTGCCATATATTTATTGCAACAATTGATCTTTTTGTATATTGAACCAGTGTTTTCATATTTTGATTTATTTCCGCTCCTGGTTGGATTTATTATTCCATCAGAGGAAGTTTTCTTTGGCCAGACTTGGAACATGCATTAAAATTTCAGACAGAGTGATCATAAAATATGTTAATAATTGACATCTGACAGAATTTTTATACATATAATGATGTCCTTTAAAGGACATTAGTGAACCAGATGGGTTTTTAAGATAATCAGGTTAGTTTCATGGTCACCAATACTGATGCTAGTTTTTTACATCAGTTTTATTTAGTTGAATTTAAATAGCCAGCTGTTATTGTGGGACCTGAACTCATGTCTCCTGATCATTAGTCCAATAACATAACTACAGATGCTGTCATACCCATATATGTTCAGCATGTTCTTGCTCTTGGATCTTTTATGTGAAGATTTCTGTGTGTGAAGTTATGTTGCATAATTTTTCCAGAATCCTTGTGTAATATTTTCCATTTTAAAAAAAAATGTCCTCCTTTTCATTCCAATTACCCACCGTGGGCCAGATTTTCGCTACCGAGGCAGGTCACATGAGTCTGGAAATTTCAAATCGGGACAAGCTTCAGCCTGTTTCTTTCATGTTTAAAGAGCAGGGGATTTAAAAAACATCAGATCACGACCCTTAAACAGATCTTATCCACCCTCCAAGAGTTTGGATCTACTCCATCAATTCGTAACTCCCGCAGTGCAAGTTAAGGCACTTGGACCAGCCAGATAGGTTTTGTGTGAACTCAGCGCTAAGTTTAAATGGCCTTGCTGAGTTCAGCTTTCCCTCCTGTGTGAGTAACACCCCCTCCCTTCTCCCACCAGCAAAAATTGGATCTGTCGGAAATTAAGGTGGGATTTCTGCCACTCCATCTCGTGACTAAGAGAAGCAGGGGGCTTGCCGTAAATGTATATTTGTACCCTACACAAACTGGATGCTGGGAAGGTAAGGATTGCAGCACAGACTAACTCACTATCTGACTGAAAAATTCGCCAAGCCTGCTATACCTACAAAGATCTTCGATCCTATAACATAGGCCCCTACCTCACCAGCAAGCAAGGTTTATAAACATAAGCTAGAGTAAGTTAAAATAGAGAAAGGATCTTTGCACCCATTCCATACAGTTAACTTTATGCTTACGCTGATTGGAGAAGACCACAATTTGCCAGCTGCTGAAGATATCCAGCCCTTCTAGGGTTAAATTTGTTTCAGTGAATTCACAGATGTAGTTTCAAAGTAGATGAAAATCTCTGGAGGCAACTCTGTCTTCCCTCCCCCAATCCCCACGGCAATTTTAATATTTGTAAGTTATTATCCTGCTGAGTTTCTTTTTTAAGGAGTTTCCAGAACACTTCCTATAAATTTGTATGCAGGCTGTGTTTTTTGTGTGCATGTGTTTGAGGTGGGGGTAATAAGCAGATTAGCATTTTTACAACTGAGTTCTTTTTGAAAGAAGTGGAAACATAGAAATCCTTAGTTTTAAGCAATGTGTGTGCTTAAATAAATTAATGAAACACAGTAGTTCTAGCAGAGGCAATCCTAATACCAATAATAGTTTAGGAGAATTCTGCATTTACTTTTATTGCCTAGTTGAAAAACAGCGCATATTTAAACAAATACCTAACACATTAAAAATGTACGTTATATTCTGATTGTTGATTAGTTTATGAGACTAATGCAAATGTTACTTTCTTCCTGTCAGATTTAGAGCTGTATTATGCAGTCATGTTGTATTTTTAAGGACAGATCATTGACAGTCAATTAACAAGTTTGATTGGTGTGTCATATCATTCTTTTGAACTGTTAATAGTATGTTAATAACATTCTTTCCTTTGTGCTATCCCATTTGTGGTTTCTCAGTAGCACAGCTATTTTTTTATTCCAACCAATCTAAAATAAATCCTAAATAATAGATTATTAAGCACCTGTCTGATGCAGCTTGGGGAGATTTTTTCTGCATTGGGAGTTCACAGTGAATCCCTTTGATATTGAAATTAAGGAGTGATAGCCTTTTTATTCAAATCATAACTTCTTTTGATGGTAGCTTGTTAAGAAATATTCAGTGAAAGTCTGACCTTATCTGGTTTCCTGTGGAACAGAACTCTGATGCTGTCTGAAGGTTCATAAATGGAATGCCAATGACAATTTGTTGTTGTCGTTTTGCTGCCTCAGCCCTCAGTTGCGGGTAGTTGATGTACAGCTCTCACTTTACCAAATAACCCTTCCAAGTAAATGATCTTCTGATTGATCTGATGGTTTCAAAGCACTAGGTTCTCATTTATGGTTTGCAGTCATAGTAATTTAAGCTTGTACTGTTGCTCTGAAAAATGCATCAAAGTTGACAGCCAAACTTGACAGACAGGCACAGTATCATGGGAAACGTGATATGGGAAGCAGGCTTCTTCTACACCCATTTTTTTTTAAAAGTGCGCAGTGCTCTACTACTGGAATTGCAAGGAAGTGCTGAATAGTTGCACGTAATAATAAATTTGAACATACTGCAGATTGGAAAAAACATGGTCTTCATTATTTTAGTGTGAAAAGGCTTGAAACTGTTTTAGCCTGTAATGCTTTTGTGATGTAATGTTGCTGTAATACAGTTTCCTCATCAGATTGAAAGTATGGTATTAAACTGCAGTAAATTGATAGGGACTTTCTCTTTATTCGAAGATGAATTCAGTCCTTGGCATTTCTTCTTCAGTTTAGGTTTTAATCTATTGTTGGAAATAAATGAAACCTTGCTCTATTACCCTGAAATTG
Source organism: Cetorhinus maximus (assembly GCF_964194155.1). Classification (NCBI taxonomy): domain Eukaryota; kingdom Metazoa; phylum Chordata; class Chondrichthyes; order Lamniformes; family Cetorhinidae; genus Cetorhinus; species Cetorhinus maximus. The sequence goes on from NC_135896.1 coordinate 98,918,214, forward strand.
TGCTTTTTGTACAGAAGGGACCATCTTTAATTTGTCAGACTAAGTTTGGTGCTTTCAAAGTTTATTGTCAAGTATTTCAGCGCTAATTATGTGCTCATAAGCCTCAATTGCTGTTTGGTACGTTGTTTTCAACAAAGTTATTTGCAAATGAACCAAAGCTGCTGCTGTTATTTTTCAAGTTGATTTAATATACCAAAAACTGCATGAAATAAAAATTTCAGAGATCCTGTTTTTCCACAAGTAATTGGCCATCATTCACAATCAAATATGATATCCTTCCTTGAGCATTCTGAAACCTGATTAATACCAACTTCACTTGAAGGGAGGGTTTCAGCTTTGTGCACTTCAGTTGCCACTTAAGTCCACTTCGTGCTTGGGGGAGAGGGAAAGCATTTGAATTTGTCACTTTCTGTATGTTTCATGTTCCCTGCACACAGTTGTCACAGCACACTTCCTGTCAAAAAAATTCAGGAATGCAGGTTACCACATGGACTGCAGTGGTTCAAGAATGCAGCTCGCCACCACCTTCTCAAAAGCAGTTCGGAATGGGCACCAGAGCACCACCCATGTCTCGTGAAAGAATAAATAACAGTTAATATCAGGATGCAAAAACAGAATTACCTGGAAAAACTCAGCAGGTCTGGCAGCATCGGCGGAGAAGGAAAAAGTTGACGTTTCGAGTCCTCATGACCCTTCAACAGAACTCAGTTCTGTTGAAGGGTCATGAGGACTCGAAACGTCAACTTTTTTCTTCTCCGCCGATGCTGCCAGACCTGCTGAGTTTTTCCAGGTAATTCTGTTTTTGTTTTGGATTTCCAGCATCCGCAGTTTTTTGTTTTTATATCAGGATACTGTTGGATTGGTGACCCCATATAACCTTTTCCCTGTTTGAATGGGCAGAATGCAAATTACATCGATCATGCTGCATTTCAGAAGTTGGGGCGGCTCCAGTATCAACCAATGTGCCATTTGGCATGGAGTATAATCCTTGTGAACCAAGGCAAATGGAGATTAATGAACCCCAAGTTGGATGGATCTTTATTTCCAGTTTGCCTGGAAACTTCCACCAATATGCAAACAACAGAGCCTTAAATTTTCCTCATTCAATTTTTCTAGAATTGGAAGCCAGACAATTCCGATTCCAAAATGGTCCCAAGATTATGTATAACTGCAACAATCTCTTTTTAACAAAAAAAAAATCATCTTTAGACCTGATGGTCCCTGTTCCGTTCATTTGAAATCTGTAATGAATGATGATTTTTCCAAAAGTTCCTAATTTTAAAATGAGCTCATTTTAGTCCCAATCATTTTTCTCTTGACAAAATGTCCCCCGCGCCCCCCCCAATCCTCTCCTGAAGTCACTGATTCTGTGCTGGTTTCACAGGAGCCAGCACTCATAAGATCCCTTGCGCAGAAGATCATTCTTATAGCCTCAGAAATCAGCCTCAGAACACCGCTGTACTGTGGGAGAACATTACATCCAAGTCCCTCCCTAATTGAGTGCTGTTGAGGCTAATTGTAGTGTCCTCTGCCTACGGCTGATATCAGTCAGCTCGGCACAGACTCAGGTATCGAAACTGGAAGCACCTTGCTGCTTTCAAACTGTGATCAATGCAAGTGATTTTTCTCAACCAAAGTCATTAGTGCCTCTCTGCGTATCATTATATACATATATGAAAAATAAATTTTACTAAAACATGTACATGCAACACTGTTGCAAGGTTTTAAGGTATTTTTGCATCTTTTTTATTTTATTTTCTGTACCTTTTTTATTTACTGTATGATAGCCAATGAAAGATCTGAAAGATGTATCAAAACTGTATGTACCTAATATACCATAGTGTGCTTTAAGTGAATGTGAATGATGCACTCCTCAGTTCATGTATACCTGACACTTGGGACTAAATCTATTTAGATGAATTGGAAAGCCGACAGTAAACTGCTTGATGGTTAAGATCAATGAATGCATTGACAAAGGTTTACCATCTTACTTTAGTGACCATTATTTCAGATTATATAACACATCAACTTTAAATTGATTAAAATGGTTTATCTCAGAAATAAATATAGCATTCCAGAGTCCGTTCTTTTCTGATTGACCTGAATTATCAATCTGTTGGTTAACAGCAATGAATCAATTTGGAAATACCAAAACAGGGAACAACCATGATCGTTCTAAGTCAGCCTCATCTGTGGTCCATGACCAGCCCGTTAAACATGAAAAATAGAAGCACGCTAAAAGGAATCACCTGTGAATTCTCATGCATCACTCATAATTCTATCTACTCAATCATACTTTCCATCTCTCGCCTCAAAACCTCTCCCTCAAGCTCAGCGTTTTTTTCATCTCCTGTTCACTTTCATATCTGTTCTTCAGTGGCTCTGCCCTCAGACCCTCCCCAGCTGCTCCTGCTGCCCAAATACCTCAAACCCGCTGCCTTCCTTGGGGCCATGGGATGATTGGTGGCAAAAGAGGTTGGAGTCATGTGAAACCCCATAACACAGAGCCCAGCTCTCCCACACTGCCTGCAAGCTTTATTGCAAGACATTCACTGAAGACTGAGACCCCATAACCAACGTCAAAAAGTAGTTTCTATTGAACATTAGAACAGTAACAGATTGTTATAAAGTGACTAATAAACTTAAAAAAAAACTTGAGTATTGCTGAAAAAAGTGGACAAATCTCCAGGTCTGGATGATTTGTGTCCCAGACTGCTGAGGGAGGCAAGAGAGGAAATCGCCGGGGCTCTGACCCAAATTTTTAATTCCTCTTTGGCCACGGGGGAGATGCCAGAGGACTGGAGAGTAGCTAATGTGGTTCCGCTATTTAAGAAGGGTTGTAGAGATAAGCCTGGGAACTACAGGCCAGTGAGTCTCACGTCAGTGGTAAGGAAACTATTGGAGAAAATTCTGAAGGAGAGAATCTACCTTCACTTGGGGAGGCAAGGTTTGATCAGGGATAGTCAGCATGGCTTTGTCAGAGGGAGGTCATGCCTAACCAATTTGATTGAATTTTTTGAGGAGGTGACCAGGTGTGTAGATGAGGGTAGTGCAGTTGATGTCGTTTATATGGATTTCAGCAAAGCCTTTGACAACGTCCCACATGGGAGACTTATAAAGAAGGTAAATGCACATGGGATACAGGGTAATTTGATAAAGTGGATTAAAAATTGGCTTAGTTGTAGGAGACAGAGGGTGATGACAGAAGGATGCTTTAGTGGCTGAAAGCCAGTGTCCAGTGGTGTACCACAGGGATCTGTGTTGGGTCCTCTATTATTCATCATTTATATAAACGACATAGATGACTATGTGGGGGTAGGATTAGTAAGTTTGCGGATGACACAAAGATTGGCCAGGTGGTTAACAGTGAGGTTGAGTGTCTTGGACTACGGGAAGGTATAGACAGGATGGTCAAATGGGCAGATAAGTGGCAGATGGAATTTAACCCTGAAAAATGTGAAGTGATACACTTTGGAAGGAGTAATTTGACAAGGAAGTATTCAATGAATGGCATGGCAATAGGAGGTTCTGAGGAACAAAGGGACCTTGGCGTGTGTGTCCATAGATCTCTGAAGGTGGAGGGGCATGTTAGTGGGGTGGTGAAAAAGGCACATGGGACACTTGTCTTTATCAATCGAGGCATAGATTACAAAAGTAGGGAGGTCATGTTGGAGTTGTATAGAACCTTGGTGAGGCCACAGCTGGAGTACTGTGTGCAGTTCTAGTCGCCATATTATAGGAAGGATGTGATTGCACTGGAGGGGGGTGCAGAGGAGATTCACCAGGATGTTGCCTAGGATGAAACATTTAAGTTATGAAGAGAGGTTGGATAGACTTGGGTTGTTTTCAATGGAGCAGAGAAGACTGAGGGGCGACCTGATCGAGGTGTACAAGATTATGAGGGGCATGGACAGGGTGGATAGGGAACAGCTGTTCCCCTTAGTTGAAGGGCCAGTCACGAGGGGACACAAGTTCAAGGTGAGGGGCAGGAGGTTTAGGGGGAATGTGAGGAAAAACCTTTTTACCCAGAGGGTGGTGACAGTCTGGAATGCGCTGCTTGGGAGGGTGGTGGAGGCGGGTTGCCTCACATCCTTTAAAAAGTACCTGGATGAGCACTTGGCACGTCATAACATTCAAGGCTATGGGCCAAGTGCTGGTAAATGGGATTAGGTAGGTAGGTCAGGTGTTTCTCACGTGTCGGTGCAGACTCGATGGGCCGAAGGGCCTCTTCTGCACTGTGTGAATCTGTGAAAAAAGGCATTATGTCGAAGCTTTTTGTCTTGCACTCATCAGGACAATCACAAGATTACCAATGTCAGAGGAAGCAACAACTTTACGCTGTATGAGAAGAAAGTGCTGATTGGTTGGCAAGTGGACTCTGACTGGTGGAGGCATTACCATGGAAAATGCACCAGTTAATGTCTCTGAAGAAGAGTCCTATGGACTTGAAACGTTAACCCTGTTTCTCTCTCCACAGATGCTGCCAGACTGCTGAGTTTTTCCAGTACTTTTTGTTTTTTTATTCTTGCGATCGTCCTGATGAGTGCAAGACGAAAAGCTTTGACAAAATGTCTTTTTTCAGCAATACTCAAGTTCTGTGCTACCAGACGACTATTAATAAAATTTAGTTATCAGAGATGCGATTAAAACCTGATCCTACTCAAGACTTCGTAAAACAACTTTTATTTGTTGATCAGTTCTAAAGCTTTCTTTCCAAAAAGAAAACCCCTCTATCTCTATACCAAAGGTGATACAGATTTGGAACTATTCTTCTTGCAACTTGAGGGAAAAATGCACCTTTGTATGGATGGAGATGAACTGTGTCATATGATTTGAACTGCAATTTAAGCAACTTATACTGAGGTATTTCTACCTTTTTTTTGTCAAATCATGTCTATCTTGTTTTGTATTACTTGCCAGCACTTTGCACTATCATCCATCTGATCCTGCACCCATTTGTTTTCCGATGCAGGAATTTGAAGTTTGCTATGAATGAGCAGCCTTGCTTTCTTGGCAATGGGGCAGCCGACTCTTGGCACAGGTTGTGCATCATGTCCCCAGGTGCTTTTACCAGCGTAACATGGGCTTGTGTCAGGAGCCAAATGATGCAAAACTTAACTGCACATTAGACCCATTTTAATTGTTTAACTTTCAATGTATTAAACTTTAAGATTACTATATATTGTTGATGGCACTAACTCTGGCTCTTATAGTGGCTAAAACTGGCCCTTCGAGCTTACCACCAAAGTAAAGAACTCCATTTAGCAGTATAAATGCTGGGAGCCCAGCTCATGCCTTCAATCTAAGCACCGATGTAAATAAACAACATCACGGCTAAAGAATGGCAACATGGGTGAGATTCTCAAGGGCACTTATGGAACTGTACTCAAACTAGGAGACACCATCTTCAACAAAGAGGAGAAATAAATGTAGAAAAATTGCTGAGGAAAAGAAATCCAAATTAATCTTAAGATTACTTTTAATTTGTTGTAAATTATTAAAAGAACAATCAGCAGCTTACACACTTAGGATATTTTTAACATGGCAAAGCATCAAAGCTCCCTCAGAGTTGCTGGGGGCTGCTGAGGTGGGTTGCAGGAATTCCGACAAATGGAGAGACATTTGAACTGAGGTGCCCAAAAGTGGGGTGGAGAGTTAGGTTTCTGGATGGCTTTTATAAGTCGTAAAAAAAAAGTAACAAGGCAGAAAGGGTTTGGAAAGAACTCTAGAGGACTGAGCCATGATACTTGAAGGTAGTGGAGTGATAGAAACACAAATCATCCAGAATCAGGACAACAGAAGTCATGTGGTGGACATATGGTTGGAGGAGATTGCAGAGACAGAGTGCAAGAGGGACAACATGCTGAAATTTGTAAAGCAATGGATTTAACATTTTAGTCTAATGGGAGCATGAAGCAAGGATAGAGATAATCGGTGAGCAGAACCTTGTGCAAGGTAGGACAGGACAATGTTCTAGATAAGTTAGAATTGGTGCAGAGCGCAGTTTGGGAATCTGGTGGTGAGAATGTTGGAAAAAGTCAGTGAACGGATGAGGGTTTCAGCAGGGTTGCTGGTCAGGTAGACAGGAATGGGTGGAGGGGAATATCTTTTTCTCAGATGTTGACATTTGTGTAGTTTGGCACTCTAACATAGTAAAGTATGGAATCTGGGGAAAAAAACATTGCTTTTGTTTGAATTCACAGGAATGAATATATTATTACTGAGGGAAAAGTAGTTCTTGGAGGGTAATGACATTTAATTTGGAGGTTCTCGTTTATATTGAATTATGCAGTCAGGATCTACTTTTCTCCTGTTCTCCAAATATTTCTTCTTGTTCATAATAATTACTTGCACTTAGCACAAATGTCCTGCTTACTGCACCCCTAAATAATTTTTCTGTAGGGACAATGCTATAATAAATCAAATTAATTTGAAGATGTTCTTTGACTGTAAACCTCTGTTTTGTAAAAACTTATTGCCCAGATTACACATTTTATGATGCTTTCAATTCACACTGTAAACATACACTTGTGTTTAATGTTCTCTTCGTCTTCTAATTGCCAGACGGTTTGTGGCAGAAAATTCTCATTAATATTTCACTGGTAATTTGTGGCAAATTAATAAAGTGTTGAACACATACAAAGATAAAACAATATCTGATAATTTCATAAATGCCTTGAAAATAGAACAATAAATTTTCTTTTCAGAATTCTCACCATCATCTTAAAATGCTAATTTATGGAGATTTTTATATATCTGTAAAATTGATGGACATTAAATTGTAATTTATATTCAGTACATTTAGACATGCTCAAGAACTTAAAAAAAAAACATACTTTTATTGTGTCTAACACTGCTTTTCACTTCTATGTTATGTCTTCTGTTTTTATTCAATTATTAACTCTTCTGTTGTGTCTCAACTTTCTTGGGTCCACATACTTGTCTGTCTCTTCTTTCTGATGTTGCATTCAGCCAGTCGCCGGGTATCCGACATGCAGTCTTTGATGTCTACACTTCCTTTATTGCTGCTTGAATGTCTGCACCAAGCTTGAGTTGTCCAGTCAGACAGTTGGAGATAATAGAATTGTCTGTTTTCAGATGGACAGTGTTTAGTGCAGCATGTTCGTACCATTGCAGGCATTTAAATGCCGAGTCTATCAGCAAGGGCTGGTACAGCACAGCCTGTGAAGGGGCACAGTAACTCTGACAGCAAGATCTGGATTTCCACGTTTAACTGCGCCTGTGCATACTTTGCTGTCAGATTTCCTTCACAATGCTGTTTAGGGATGATAACCTCACAGGTATCCTATCGCATAGGCTAAAGCTATTCATTAATTTACTAATAAGTGTTGAAGATCTATATATAAAAATGATCTCCTTCGCATGCCCCTTCTAGTTTTCCTTTCCTTACTCAAATCACTTACTGGATGCATGAAGTTTCATTCCTGAAGGTAGTAAATTGTTCTTAGAGATTTTTTACATTTACATTTTTTTCTTTATTTTCTTTTCTGTCCCTTTTCTCCCTCTTGATCCAATTTTTTCCTCTCTTTATTTCTCTCTCTCTACCTAATTTGACTCTAATTCACCCTATTTCCATCTCCATTGCTCTTCTCTATCCTTAACTCTCATTGATTAAGGAGATAGACTGTTGGTCCTGTCATTCATCAAGGTCCCAGATGGCCCGTTGACCTTGCCACACTGTTATCAGCTCGCACTTCCAGCAATAAGAAACCCTATTGTCAGTAAAGACCAGGATTTGAATTCAGGTTTTCAGTTTTATGATCCAATGTCTCTACAGCGAGAGCTACTCAGCTCTACTCAACTGTCCTAAAATAAATTATTTAATGCAATAGGTCTACAAAACAAAATGGGAAAATATAACAAGTATGAAGCTCTGATTATTCATTTTACTATAATATATTTGGTTAAAATAGATAAAGGTGCACCTTCATTGACTTGTGTAAATAGCAAACATTTAGACACTGAAGATAAAATGCTTGGTTTAGTAAAACAGTTCCCTGAAAGCTGAGTGGATGAAGGTTTTTGCAAATTGAGGCTTTTTAATGAAAAACATGATTTGATTTTCACAAGCTTCAACTACAACAGCCTAATTAAAACCATATTACCCAAGAGCTGCGGAAACTAGTTGTTTGATTATACTAATTATTAATATCTGAATTTCAAGCTATTGAATGAATATAATTATAGTTTGCTTTTCATTTGCTAAATTTAGTCTTTTGAGTGGAACACAGACATTCAAGAAATATTCAATTTATGGCTCTCTGGCTTTACGAAGGATAGACATCTTGTGAATTGTAATTTTGATCACTGTTTATTCTGGTTCTGTGATTGCCTTTATAGAATAGGAAAAATTAAAATAAATGGTCGTATTTGCAACAATTAAGACACTAATTGAACCTGAAGAGCTGGGATTATTTACCAGTGAGGCTACAAATTTAACATCCCTAATCTTGTTATGAAAAGATTTGCTATCTGCGTATATCAATGGGTTCTTAGCCCGAGGTTCTAATTGATCCAGCCATTGAGGTCTACCCTAAGGTCATAAGGTCACATGGCTTTGCAAAAGCCAGCAATTAGCACATTGTCACTTGTGATTATTTACATTGGCAGCATCTTGTAAGCAAGTATTTGACTGACAGGTCAGCAGGTCAATGGGCCTTCTCTGAACCTGTGACCTATTGGGATAGCAGGGATAACCCAAACAGCTTGCAGCATTAATAAGACAAGTTTTAATATATTACAGGTTAAACCATACCCTTCAAAAACATGTGTTTTAAGCATGTCATTCTGGAAGAGATCACTTTCTTTAAAAAAAGTCAACCAACAAAGCTTTGTTGCAAACGTCTGGAATGGTCAGTGATCACCAACGTATAGAATATCCCTTGGGTGTGATTTGTATCATTACGTTTTCCCTGTACAAAGTTCTATTTTAGAAACATCATCAAATTTCAGAGCTGCAGGAATCCAGAGGAGTTTATTTCTCTGCTCAGGTCAAATTACTGAAATCTGGGCTTCATTTTAACTTTGATCACAGGACATTGTTTACAGTATGAATGTTGAGGAAGAGAAGATGGGAGGAGAGGCCATGATGGAGAGAGGTCAGAGGGCAGAACAAGGGAACAGGAAGATATCAGAAGTGGAAAATAGGTTCTGCTCGTTAGAAGTTTGCTTACAGAAGCCAAATCAAGTAGATAATAAATTGGATGTTTAATTTTTTTTCTTTCAAAGAATGTGGGTATTGCTGGCAAGACCAGCATTTGCTTCCCATCCCCAATCGTCCTTGAACTGAGTGGCTTGCTAGACCACTTCTAAGGGCAGTTACGAGTCAACCACATTGCTGTGACCAGGAAAGAGTGGCAGATTTCCTTCCCTAAGGGACATTTGTGAACCAGATGGGTTTTACGACAATCGATGATTGTTTCATGGTCACCATTACTGAGACTAGCTTTCAATTCCAGATTTATTAATTTAATTTAAATTCCACCAGCTGTCTTGGTGGGATTTGAACCAGTGGCCCCAGAGCATTAGCCTGGGCCTCTGGATTACTAGTCCCGAGACATTACCATGACAACACCATCTCCCTGTAGTTAATTCACAATAAGCAAAACCTACTTTCACGTTCAACATCATTTATTTCAAACTCAAAGCTGTTGCCACTCCAGGTATATTGCATATTTGTACAGTCCTATTAACATTGGTAGGCTCCAGAGTAGAAATTATAGTAGGTAAAAATGTGCAGCCACTGCCCATGACCTGTGTCCCTCTTAACAGCTTTAGTAGCACCAATCTATACTGAACCATTTCTCAAAGCACAATTCAGTTTTCAAAAGATCAGTGCTGTATATCACAAGACAATGAGGCAATTAGTGAGGTTTGTGTTCCTAAAACAGCTAATAGGAAAAGCAGGTTAGCAGCAACAATATTTCTTTAATTGCAGCAGCTAGTGTTTATCACTCCTGTTTGTGAAACTGTTCGTTGATGTAAACACTAATATTTCACATTGGCATTGCTTCTGGATACTCAGAACTCCAGGTCCAGAATTAGACATAGCACACAATTGCATGTTGTGAGAGGCAAAAAAAATAAAGTTAAAGGAGACAGGAAGGAGAGAAAAGGGATTTAACAGCAACTTTGTGGTAAAGGACCCTTTCGACATAAAAAGAGCAAAATACGGCAGATACTGGAAAACTGAAATAAAACTGGAGGAAGGTTTTTAGACCAGAATTGTCTACAGACATGGTTTTTTTTGAAGAATGCTGCTGCCAGTCTCCAATGTTTTCTGTTTTTTATCGTGTAAAGCTGCAGTGTCAGCAAGCTCAAACTCCTGCATTTAGATCCAGTGCTCTCTACTCCACCCCGATTATGTTGTGAAATAATAGGCTCAGAAAAGCACCACCTGCTGCACGTGTAATATTTCCAACTTGCTGCACCAACTATCTTGTGGCTTCTCTGAGTGAGATTGCTAGTTTTATATTGTGAAGCCAAGCTCACTCGGGACTAGATTGAAATTGCCCAAACGTATCAGACAGGGAAGATGTGCATCCAGATGTGCATCTGGATTTGAACCCAGACCATTTCATGAAAAGTCTGTATCTATTACAAAGTATTCTCAGCCCAGACACAGGCCATTCGGCCTCAGGCGTCCATGACGCTGTTGATGCTTCACCTGAGTCTCCTCCCACACTACTTCATTTAACCCTATCAGCATATCTTTCTATTCCTTTCTCCCTCATTTGCTCATCTAGTATCTCAATGAATGCATCAATGCTATTCATCTCGGCTGCTAACGGGAACCACGTTCTAACCACACTCTTGTCCCCTGAATTCCCTTTTGGATTTATTAGTGACAATCTTATATTTATGGCTTCTAGTTCTACATCTATGCTATCTGCCAAACCTTTTCATAATCTTGGAGATATTTATTTGGTTACCCTTCAGTCTCTTTTCTAGAGAAAAGGTCCCCTAGCCTGTTCAATCTCTCATGGTAGGTGTGACCTCTCAGTTCTTGTATCATACTGGCGAATCTTCCCACTTTTTCCAGTGCCTCTGTATCCTTTATATAATATGGAGACCAGAACTGTACACCGTGCTCCAAAATTGAGGCCCAGCAAGTTTAACGTGACTTCTCTACTATTAATGCTATCCCTCTAAATTAACCCCAACACTTTGCTTTTTTTCACATGGAGCCACCGATTCTGTAGCTAACGTAATTAAAACCTCACTTCATGTAATCTGTGCATTCACCTCCTGCTCCTTTCATAATTTGTGCAACTTATTTCAGTTTAATCAACAGAGTGCAGTGATAAATTTAAACAAACCACTGCAAATGGAGCGGATGAAAACCGTTACTTCCTATTATCTAAAATAAGCCTAAAGCATGAAGTTTTAAGAATTTAGATTTTTCTTTTATACAGATATAACTGTCAGTAACACATTAGTTAATTTAAAAAGTTGTTGAGAAATGTCTGTAGCACTCTCTTTCTTAACTCATGATGCTCATTTTATCTTCCTGAGTTCTTTCTCAGGCTGTCGTTGTTGGGGTTTATACATTTACTCCGCAACATTTAGGGTTTTTTTTTAACTTGCACCTAAGTAGGAAAGGGAAATTATTGAAAAAAATTAATGTGGAAGAATTTATTTCATATATTCTTACATTCCAGAGGGTTCATCTTCCCAAGTCTTAGGAACTAAATAAAATTATGCTTTTATCTCAATCTAACTGTTCCTACTTTCTTTACCTATGTTAAAGTGTTTTTCCTAAAATGGTATAAATATTTTTATTTTTTCAATGGAATAAAGTTGATGTACTTCCATCTTAGACATCTACCACATATCACCTTGTCCTTGAGATGTACCTCCTGCTGCCTTGACCTATTCCTAACAAACAGCAAAATACACAACATCCTTTCCTGGCCCTTATATTAGCTGATATTGTTAATGGTTCTCTCTGCTCTGGTACTGTTCCCACCCTTGACCCCTTTGCTCTTGCAAATTACCACCCTGTCTTCAAACTCCCTTTTCTCTCCAGTCTTTGAACGTATTGTCAACTCCCAAATCCACACCCACAACTTTCTCACAACTCCATGTTTGAATCCTGCCAATCAGGTTGCTGCCTATGGCAAAGCATTGAAACAGCCCTTGTCAAAGTCACAAACAACATCCATGGTAAACAATCCCTCTTCATCATCCTTGACCTTTATACAACCTTTGCTATGGTTTGCCACACCATCCTCAACCGATGCCTGTCCTCCTTCATCCGGTTGGGTAGAACTGTCCTCACCTGGTTCCATTCTTACTAATCAAGTCGTAACCACAGAATCATCTGCAGTAGCTTCTCTTCCCACTCCCACACCGTTATCTCTGCTCTACCAAGGATTTATCCTTGGCCCTCCCCACTATTTCTCATCTGCATGCTTCCCTTAGCGAAATCACCTAAAAACATGTCAGGATCCACACACATGCTGATGACATCCAGATCTACCTCATCCCTTCTGATTTGTCACATTTTCCGACATCACTATCCATAGCTAACTAAGGAAGATAAGGATAGTATCAAATTTAAATAAAAAATGTATAATACTACGAAGATTAGTGGTAGGGCAGATTATTGGACAGATATTAAAAACCAGCAAAGAATGGCTAAAAAAAATGAGGAGGGAGAAATTATAGTATGAGAGCTAGAAATATAAAAACATAGTAAGAGTTTCTATCAATATTTAAAAAGGAGTAGAGTAACTAAAGTGAGCGTTGGTCCCTTAGATTGGGGAACCAATAATGGAAAATAAGGAAATGGCAGAAGCGTTGAACAGGTTGTTGTGTCTGTGTTCACTGTAGAAGGCACAAAAATCATCCCAAGAATACTTGAAAATCAAGAGATAAAAGAGAGGGAGCAACTTAAAACAATCATACTCGCTAGGGAAAGGTTACTGGGAAAATAATTAAATCTAAAAGCTGACAAGTTACAGGATCTAATGGTCGCCATCCTAAGATCTTAAAAGAGGTAACTACAGAGATAGTCGATGCATTGGTTGTGATCTCCCAGAATTCCCTAGATTTGCGAAAAGTCCTAGTGCACTGGAAAATTGCAAATGTAACACCACTGTTCAAGAAAGGAAGGAGACATAAAGCAGGAAACTAAAGGCCAGTTAGTCTACCATCTGTCACAGGGAAAATGCTAGAATCCATTATTAAGGAGGTTATAGTAGGACATTTTAGAAAACCATGATGCAATCAGGCAGGGTCAACATGGTTTTTTGAAAGGGCAGGCATGTCTGACTTATTAGAGTCCTTAGAGAAAGTGACAAGCAAAGTGGATAAAGGGAACCTGTGGATGTGGTGTACTTAGATTTCCAAAAGGCATGAAAGAGGTGGCTGACAAGGTATGGGAAGTGCTCAACATAATCCAGTGTCTCTCCTTCAACATATATAGAAGGTAATATATATATATAATATATATATTATATATATGTATATATATGTGTGTGTATATATATATATGTGTGTGTGTGTATATGTGTGTATGTATATACATATATAAATATATATGAGTTTTGTTTTGGCAACATTCAAGGACAGGATCAATGACACATAAGAGGAAGAGAGCCCATCAGCAATGCCTCTGTTGCATCCTCCAGATTCAATGGGAGACCCGTCGAACAAATGCTAGTGTCTTCTTTGAGGCCAGGCCCTTAAGATTCGGGCAAAATTCCTGTAAAATCAACTTTAATGGACTGGCCACTGTGTCCCGATGGTGGAAAACTGGTTCTCGTGTTCTCGGCTCTCAAATGGCGAACATTCCAAGGAAGGGCAAAGAAAACGCTTCAAAGACAGCCTGAAGCCCTCAGTGCTTGAAGCTCAGCAGCATTGACATCAATGGCTGGGAGGAGCTTGGTACCAATCATTCAGAATGGTGACAACTTGTCCATCAAGCTGCATCACACTTTGAGTCCCATCACCTTAATGGTGAGACAGAGCGCGGGCAGAGAAGGAAAGGAAGCAAATCCTGCACTCTGACCCCACTACCTCCTAGGACATCCAGCCCCATGTGTCCATAGCTCAGTGGTCTGTTCAGTCTCATGGAGACACATGGGTGAAACCCGTGACCCTGAGTAGATGTGATCCTCGAATTGAGGGACAGCTGAAAACCATGAACCTCTAAGCTCTGGAATTCTCTCCTGAAACCCCTCTATCTCTTTTTTTTCTCTCCTTTTTTAAGATGCTCTTTAAAACTTACCCTTTGACCAAGTTTTTGGTCATCTGTTCTACTATCTCCTTCTGTGGCTCGATATCAGATTCTGTTTGATTGGGCAGAATTTAGCCCTTGGTTGACAGGTGGGTCCCACCGGCTCGGCGGCGGGCGGGCAGCCGAACCCTGCCGCCGAAACGGGGCCCGCTGCCATTTTGAGTGGGCGGGCCAATTAAGGCCCATCCAGTGGCCTGCCTGACAGGAAGTGCGCTTCCTGTTCCGGGGGGGAGGGAATCCCCATCTGTCAAAGTGCGCTCTTTCGCACATGCGCACGAAAGAGCGCACTGCTCCCTGAAGCAAAGTCCTGTCTCAGGGAGTTTAGTGAAAGGTAAGTAAACTCTAAAAATAGAGACATTTTAAAATGATTAACATGTCCCCCTCATGTGACAATGTCACACGAGATGGGGCATGTTGATAACAAACTCATAAAATTTATTACATTTTTACAAAACGGTAATGAAACTTCATCCCGCCAGTGGATGAAGTTTCATTAATAATCTACAGGCCGCTGGGGCTCCTGGCCTGCCCACCAGCCTTAAAGTTGTCCCGGGCAGGGCCTTTAACTATCTTAATGAGCCTGTCAATGGCCTTAATTGGCCATTGACAGATCTGCGGGCGGACAGCTGATTTCGCTGTCCGCCCGCCTTCCTTAAGATTTAAATGGACCGGGATGACATCAGGGATTCCTCCAGAAGTCATCCCGCGTCATTTTCCCCTCGGTGACCGGATCCCGCCCCCAAATCGTCGAGGGGAAAATCCTGACCATAATACTACTGTGAAGCACCTTAGGACATTTTGCTATGTTAAAGGTGCTATATAAATGCAAATGGTTATGTCTAGAGTTCTCAGAATATGACACTTGCACAGTGTGACTAGTACATGGTTTTTATATCAATACAATATCAGAACATATTGAAAGCCGATAAGTCCCCTGGACCAAATGGCCTATACTATAGGATTTTAAACGAGATAGCTACAGAGGTGGTAGATGGATTGGTTTGATCTTCCAGAATTTCAATTTTAGAACAGTTCCCACAGATTGGAAGGTAGCAACTGTAATCCTGCTATTCATAAAAAGCAGAGAGAAAACACGGAACTACAGGCCAGTTAGCCAGACATTAATAGTAGGCAAATTACTAGAAAGTATTATTAGGGACTTGGAAACAGGGCACTTAGAAAACCATAACCATGATAATGTTGAGCCAGCGCAGGTTTATGAAAGGGAAGTCATATTTGACAAATCTGTTACAGTTCTTTCAGGTTGTGGCTAGCAGGTTAGGTAAGCAGAACTAGTGTATCTAGTGTATTTGGGTTTTGATAATGTTCACTAGACTGATTCCTGGGGTGAGTTTGTGCAATTCATCTGAAAGAATGCGGAGACATAAGGGCTCGGATTTTCATGTTGTAATGATAGTGAGCCTGCCATAATTACTCTGCAAAAGTGCCACCAACACCCGTCATCCACACTGGTTTAACGTGAAAACCCAGAGGCTGCAGTTAGTGTTTCCCATTCCTCCTCGGGGTACACTGATGAAGCCCTCACCGATGGAAATCATCTAGAAATCATCGAATTGATGCGAACTTCCACATTTTAGGCTAATATCCTCACCATAAAATCCCTTGGAAAAAGTTGCACTTTATTGAATGAAGTGTGATTTTTATTTCATGGAGTACAAAGTCATAATTATTGCTGCACAACTTCTCAGGCCCTGAAAAACTAATTTTCTACGTGATGAATGTCAAATTTTTTTACTCCATGATAAAAGGAGAATTCCATAGCTTTTTAAAGTAAAATTATTTTTATCTCAAAAATAGTTTGATATTTCAGCTTCTAACACTATCTAATATATATGCCTCAATCTTTAATGATTTTACAGAAAGTGAAATAAAAATGAATGATAAAAACTGCTGGTCGCTTTCTGGTTTGCAGTTTGTGAGAATCCTTCAGTGTGATTGGCTGCTTAACCTGCATCACTATTTCTAGAATGCAGAGATCCCCTACAGCTGACACTGGTATGAAATTAATTCCAGGAAAGGTGAAATCCACGTCATGGAGCACATTAGATCTTTGAGGGCAGCTTTGTTCAAAGTCAGTGACAAGTGTCATCACTTTGCCACGAACTACAAAATCTGGGCCAACACGGTATTGTCCTCAATTTTGCACACTTACTCAAGGCCCAGATGCTGGTGGAAGCTCTTTGAGCTTTAGGTCCACTCACAGGGGAAGAGGAACAGAAGCTTCAGTTTGCAGCCAACCTTACTATAGATAGGCCAGTATTTTTCAGTTGGCGTGTAGGCTCGGCGAGGGCGATCGTGAAGTCGATCGCCGCCATTTTATGTGGGTGGACCTTAATCGGCCCGCCCGGCGTAAGGCGCGAGCTGTAGCGCTCAGTGCTACCTGTACGGGCAGGGGAAGGAGGGAGAGTCGGGGCCAGCGCTCTTTCGTGCATGCCTGCGAAAGAGCGCTTCAGTCTCCCTGAGGCACGAAGCTGTCTCAGGGAGATTGAATCACTATTGTAATTAATGAATAAATGGCTTAAAAATTTATTTAAACATGTCCCATCTCATGTGACTGTTCCACATGAGATGGGACATGTTTTTATACTTAGGAAATTTTATTTATTTAATTAATAAAAGCTTTAGGAAACCTCATCCCGCTCGTGGATGAGGTTTCCTAAACAACGTGAAGGCCGCTTGGCCTTTTTGCCTGCCCGGCAACCATTAGGTTGGACAAGCAGCGTTAACAATGACATTAATTCTCCCTCAATGGCCTTAATAGGCCGTTTATATATCAGCGGGTGCACAACTGACTCTGGCACGCGCCCGCCAAATTAGATATTGTGGGACTGTGCGATGACGTTGGGATGCAGGCCCAACGTCATTTTACTCGTGGGCGTGTTGGGCCCACCACCTAACGGCAACTGAAAAGTCCTGCCCATAATCTCAGACCTCACCCTTGATGCTGATTACCAAGATCATAACAATTCCTCGTCTCAACACCATTCACACCTCATCCTCATAAACAAAATTCACCTGTTATGTTCTTTAAATAAAAAAATGAGGAACTTTGCACAAACTAGTTGATATTGTTAAGCCAAGCTGTCAAAGAAAATTGCTAATGTTTAGAAATAAGGTGGATATCTCAGTTAATTGGGTTCATATTTTAGTGCAAATGCCAAAAGCATTTACAGCCCAAGGGGTATGTAGGGAAAAAGTTTTCTTCACTTAGTTTGAACTTATTTCTCTGCCTGTATATATTTTTGAATAGAAAACTTGGGTGCAGTTAAATTAATTAAGTTAGAATAAATGATGCTTCATGCTTATTACCACACAGCTGCCATTGATAATGTGGCTGGATGTGCTCATTTTCTTTGCAATCTTCATCTAGATTGTTGGACATAGATTTCTAAGCAGCATTAATTATCTAGCCCTTTTTGATCTGCACTACAGTTAAATGTTTATTTGATACATGTATATATATATATGTATATTTAGAATTCATGTACCTAGACACATCGTTCTTAATATAAATTTGTTTGATCTATTTGCTATTTTGAAATATCTAATTTTGGTAGAGATCACATTATTATTGCCTATTATTTATCCTCTTAGGTTGGAGATGAAATATTTTGTGCTGGTCAAATTGGATTGGTCCCATGCACCATGCAACTTAGCAAAGGAGGTGTCAAATCTGAAGCTGCACTTTCTCTGAGACATATC
This sequence comes from Cetorhinus maximus, assembly GCF_964194155.1. Taxonomy (NCBI): domain Eukaryota; kingdom Metazoa; phylum Chordata; class Chondrichthyes; order Lamniformes; family Cetorhinidae; genus Cetorhinus; species Cetorhinus maximus. The sequence goes on from NC_135896.1 coordinate 98,936,200, forward strand.
CAGAGAGTTCTTGAAGCTATGAAAAGTGGAACAAATTTAAGCAATATCCTACTGGCAAACTGTTATGTCACAGACAAGAAATATATCTCTGTTGTTCAAAACCTCTGGCAAAAGAGTCTAAAGGAACACATACAAGAGGTAAGCAATAGTGTCCTGTGATAATTGCACTTGCTCAGCAAAGATGTTGAAAATATTATGTTATTTGTATTGCATGTCATTAATCCAAGTCTAACGTCATTAAAAATTGCATTTACTTAACTATTTATCTGCATTATTAATAGTAATAGATCCCCAAGCTAAGGTATGCAAGCTAAAACAACTCATTGATGCCAACGTCCATCCAGGACCCTCCATCCATTCACCTCCCCCTGACCCCCATCCTGCCTTCCAATCCCAGCCCTTGCCGTGTATTCACCATACCCTCTGACCTTCCCCTTTCTGATGCTGAACGTTCTGTACTCAGCAAAGGTCTCAGTTTCATACCCTTGCGCCCTCACCTCAATGAATTTCAGGCTCGGCACGATGCTGAGCTCTTCTTCTGCCACCTTCGTCTCCGTGCTCACTTCTTTGGGCAGGAGTCCTCCCTCCGTTCCTCGGACCCTTTCACCCTCCTCCAGTATTCTCCCTCCACCTGGACCCCTCCCTCTGGCCTCTTACCTGCTCCTGATCTTTTCATTGAGAACTGTCAGTGTGACATCGGCCATCTTAATTTCTCTGCTCCTCTCACCCACTCTAACCTGTCACCTTCTGAACTTGCTGCACTCTGTTCTCTCAGGTCCAACCCTGACTTTGTTATCAAACCTGCTGACAAGGGTGGTGCTGTTGTTGCCTGGCATACTGACCTCTACCTCGCAGAGGCTGAGCGCCAACTCGCAGACACTTCCTCCTAGCTCTCCCTGGACCATGACCCCACCACTGAAAATCCTCCCCCACGGAACTCATTTCTTCCTATTTTGACTCCATTCTGTCTCCCCTTGCCCAGTCTGTTCCCATGTACATCCGTGATTCCTCTGATGCCCTACGTCATATCAACAATTTCCAGTTGCCTGGCCCTAACCGCCTCCTCTTCACTATGGACATCCAATCCCCCTACACCTCCATCCCCCACCAGGATGGACTGAGGCCCCTTCGTGTCTTCCTTGAACAGAGGCCCGAACAATCCCCATCCACCACCACTCTCCTTCGTCTGGCTGAACTAGTTCTCTCACTGTACAACTTCTCCTTCAACTTAACTCACTTGCTCCAAATAAAAGGTGTGGCTATGGGTACCCGCATAGGCGCCAGTTATGCCTCTCTATGGGGTATGGGGAACATTCCTTGTTCCAGTCCTTCTCAGGCCCTCTCCCACAACTCTCTTTATCGGTACATTGATGACTGTTTTGGTGCTGCTTCATGCTCTCGTCTGGACCTGGAAAAATTTTATCATTTTTGGTTCCAAATTCCACCCCTCCATCACTTTCACATGGCCCATCTCTGACACTTCCCTCCCCTTCCTTGACCTCTCTGTCTCCATTTCTGGTGATAGACTGTCCACCAATATTCATTACAAGCCCATTGACTCCCACAGCTACCTCGACTACAGCTCCTCACACCCTGCTTCCTGTAAGGACTCCATCCCATTCTCTCAGTTCCTTCGCCTCCATCGCATCTGTTCCGATGATGCCACTTTCCAAAACGGCGCTTCTGACATGTCTTCCTTCTTCCTTAACCAAGGTTTCCCACCCACGGTGGTTGACAGGGACCTTAACTGTGTCTGACCCATCTCCCGCGCCTCTGCCCTCGCACCTTCCCCTCCCTCCCAGAACAATGATAGGGTCCCCCTTGTCCTCACTTTTCACCCCACCAGCCTCCGCATTCAAAGGATCATCCTCGGCCATTTCCGCCAACTCCAGCATGATGCCACCACCAAACACATCTTCCCCTCACCCCTCCGGCGGCATTCCGCAGGGATCGTTCCCTCTGGGAAACCTTGGTCCACTCCTCCATCACCTCCAACACCTCATCCCCTTCCCATGCAATCGCAGAAGGTGCAACACCTGCCCCTTTACCTCCTCACCATCCAAGGTCCAAACACTCCTTCCAGGTGAAGCAGTGCTTCACTTGCACCTCCTATAATTTAGTCTACTGCATTCGCTGCTCCCAATGCGGCCTCCTCTACATCGGAGAGACCAAACGCAGACTGGGTGACCGCTTTGTGGAACACCTTCGTTCTGTCCGCAAGCATGACCCAGACCTCCCTGTCGCTTGGCATTTCAACACTCCACCCTGCTCTCATGCCCACATGTCCGTCCTTGGCCTGCTGCAATGTTCCAGTGAACTCAACACAAACTGGAGGAACAGCACCTCATCTTCCGATTAGGCACTTTACAGCCTTCCGGACTGAATATTGAGTTCAACAACTTCAGATCATGAACTCTCTCCTCCATCCTCACCCCTTTTTTCAAAATTCATTTTTTTATCCACTTATTTTTATTTTTATTCATTTTTATTTTTATTCATTTATTAATTGTTTTATCCCCCCCTTTTTGCCCCATTTTCGATCCTTTCTTTCCCCTCCACCGCCCCCTCCCCCAGTCTACCCCAGCTACGGCTATCTGTTACTTGTTCATGTTGTTCTTTCCAGAGTGCTTACCCTTGTTCTGCTATTATCACATTCTGCTTTCTTACCTTTATGCCACTATCAGCACTTTTTATTTAGCCCTTACCACTACTATTAACACTCCCTTTGTCCTTTTATTCATGACATCTTTCTCACTCTATCCTTTGCCCCCACCGATCACTGGCCTTCTAACCTGCTGCATCTACTCCACCCACCTCAAGCAATATAAATTTCATCACATTTCTACTTCCCTGTAGCTCTGAAGAAGGGTCATACGGACTTGAAACATCAATTCTGTTTTTCTCTCCACAGATGCTGTCAGACCTGCTGAGTTTTTCCAGCATTTTCTGTTTTCCTTCTTTTATACTCCCTCAACTTTTTTTCTGTGTCAAACCAAACTTTACCCTGTCCGTCAAAATGTATCCAACATGGACTTCAGGCTCGTTTCTCAATGTAAACTTGTGTGGCTCACAGATGCAAAAAAAACTTTGAATTTCTTTGTGGTAAATGTTCAAGTGTAACAGATATTTGCATGTAACTTTTCCTCCAGGAGAAAATACTTCAGAGAGATGAGCAGGAGTCTGCCAAACTGTTAAAACACTCTATACAATGAAATGTTATTTTATGTCCTTAAAGGGTACTTTTTGTTGCAACTTGAGAACTGTGATGCAACAGAAAAAGATCTGGTATCGTTCTATGAAATTGCAATTGCCTGACTCCAAAGGGGAGTATGTTAAGAGTGTGTTAATACTTTTCATTATTGGAAAAAATATCTTGTGCATTCCCTGTATAGTTGTACTGGGAATGATGTTAGATAGATGTTGAGATGTTGTCCATGACTCAGTGCTAATTTTTGAAGTGCTTAGCTGAAAATCAATTTTTAAGATTGTTTCCTGATCTTCCCATCATATTTTTTGTGCTGCTTTCCTATCCCTACTTTATCCTCTTTCAACCAAAAGTATTTGATGCTCAGCACTAAAATCTTCCGTAAATGCTGGTTCACATTGACTGGCTTGACTTCTTCCTCTTCCCCAGTATGATGCATGGTGCTTCCACACAATACTGTCATTAGCCTGACCCAGGGTCTATGAATTTTCATCTCTGATGCCGACTGGGTTCAAAAAAACATTCAAGGCTGAGAACCTAGCTTGAGTCTTGAACACTAAAGTCTAATGTTCTACAACGAATGTGATGCCTTGGGGTAATTTTTAAAAGCATTCTACATTTAAGCTACATATCCAAATCACTTCTCATCTGCTAAAGTGGAAGCTAAATTCCAATATTGACCTACGCTAGCAGATCATTGAAAACTATCAACACCGCATATGCTTAGGTTTCGGTGTGAGAATGGTTCCTCGGTATGAAACTTAGTCTCAATTGGGTTTGTACTTCAAGTGAATAAATGTTTAGATAGTTGTTTTTTGCCCTTTATTTAACCACAAATATCTTGTCTGTTTCAAAAGTCTTCTCTGATGGAAAGTAATGCATAATTTGAAAAACCATTCCTCATTTTAGTCAAGTTTTGCTTAGTCCAAGGGATAGGAGTTGCTGATTGCTGCTGTATGAGGCCCTTTGTGTGTTTCTGGAGTTGACAAATGCGACATTTTTCTTTTTCTCATATGGAACTCTTGCCCAAGTAATTAATTTACATCAGCTACCGTTAGCACATTAGAAACATTCAACGTTTTATGCACCTGAAGATTAAATTCCACAGTTTGGGGTTTGATATTCCCCAAAGTAGATACAATTCCAAACTAGAATGAACAAAGCTTTTTAAAATGTAGCTTTGCCTCGCCCCCTAAAACCCAAAGGAGCTAAATTTAATTCTTTGTTTGGTAACAAGGATTAACAGTAGGTAAAAGATGAAGCTAAAGAAAAAAATCAGAGGTATGTGTGATATATTAATCCATTTGGAATTCGTGTGACTTCTATGTCAGATGGCACAGAACGGCGCCCTCAAATGACGCTCTTCAGTTTTTCATTGCTTCGCTTGTGCAACAACTATAGTTGTGCTGTCGCAGCAGTGGAACAATATTATTGTATTTATTCCCATGTCTGCTTTAGCTGCAGATTTCAGGATTATCCCTGCTATTTTTCTTGCTGTGTTACGTATTGGAAAATTATTGAGTCCATTTCCTAACGTCTACACCCCTGTGCAAGGAGAAGGGCCTTTGCAAAGCCTTCTGTTACTACCCCCACCCCCTCCCCACTACCACCCCACCAATTTCACTTCAAACATTGTTAGCAGTTGAACAGGCTGCTCTCTTTGGAAGGAGCAGAGTCTGCTTGCAGTGCTGATGCTTTCAAGCCACAGAAATAGAAGACTGCCAGGGCTTTGTATCCCAAAATGAATGAAGGGATCAAGAAGGCATGTGGAGCAGTATTCCAGGCAAAACTCTAAGGCCTGAATTTTCAGCTCGGCGGGCGGGCGCGATTGGCGGGCCCGGGAGCGGTCGGGAAACGGACCGCCAACAGCGATTGGCTTCCGACCACGACTTAACACTGGCTGACCAATGAACGGCCAGCCACCGTGAAGCGCACACTGACACAATCAGTGCTGCCTGGGTTGGGGGGCGGGAGGAGGGCGAGCGCTGAAGTCAGCGTGGGTGCAGTGGGGGGAGTGCGTAAGGAAAGCCCCCTGAAGGCAGAGAGCTGCCTCAAGGAGCTGAAGAAATTAAATACAAAATGTAAAGATTTTTAAAATCGGGGGAAAAATGCCCAGGCATCAGAAACAGTCACCTGAACATATACAACATGAAAATTCTGTCCAAACATTTTTTTTTTTTTAAATTTAATGACGAAAACCTCATCCCGCCCTTGGATGAGGTTTCCTGAAAAATGCAAAGGCCGCCTGGCTGATTCGCCCACCATAAGGTTGGACGGGCAGCGAAAAATCCCAGTTAATTGCGCCATTAATGGGCTTAATAGCCCTCTTAATTGTCGGTGGGCACATGCCCCTCCCTCCCCCCGACCAAAATATCGCACTCGCCCAACACCATCGCGTGGTATTTTATGCTCGAGCATGTTGGGCCCACGCCTGCACACCGAGTGAAAAATTCTGCCCTAAGTGTGCATTTATATCCAAACAGAGCCGGCTGTGAGCGAATTTAACCCTAGTTTGCTGCAGATTTGAAGTATCAATTTACACCACCTGTTTCAAACCAGATATCTTCTTCCTGACATTGAAATTAGTTTTCACTCTTTCCGTGTCCTGACATCATGATGTTTCTTTCGCCTGACTACTGAAGTACACAAAAAATACAAGCAAGATTGTTAACTTGCCATTATTCTAAATTGCAAATTGGTTTGATGTTGGATCAGTGAAACTTGGGCCACAAGTACCATGAGAAATGTAAACCCACCTACAACTCTGCACCTCTGACCAGGGCTGCAGAAATCTGTGTTTACACTCTGATCTGAGATGGTCAGTTTGGGTGTGAAATCCTCAGCTGCTGGGATTTCTAGTTCCACTGTTGCAGTAGGATCCAGAAGGGGGGCTTTTGGACAGCTCCCTGTTTACACACCAATGTTAGCATAAGAGCAGACTAAACGTTACTTCACTGTGATGCTAGAGTTGATGAGTATATTCACCTCATGGAAACGTGGGTGCTACAACATAGTGTAATTATGAAAAATGGTGAATCAGACATGTTCCAAGACCAGACACTTTCCTCAATAGCAGAAAACCATAGCCACTTGAGTGATAATTGACCTTTCAGCTAATTAGGATGGACTTGCACTTTAAAGACTCAATCATTATTTCCCAATTAACAACACATTTCAAAATCAATGAATCTCAAACAAATGTAATCAATTCTAATGCTTGTGCAATACACAGCTCAGTGACTGATATGACTTTCATCACTCCCTGAAACTCGCCTGGAAACTGAAATGCAATAACTTGGGGACCCAAACACGTTTACAAAGCACCAAACGTGCAAGGCGATCTCTTCACTGTTACCTATACAATGAGAAAACAAAAATATGTTTCATTTTGCAATCATGAAAATAACTCGAGCTTAATCCCAACTCTCAACATTTTAAATTAAATGTTTTATTCTAATTGCAGTGTAAAATTAATAGTTTTAACCACTTTTGCTGTTCTGCCATTTCATATTTTTTGAGTTTCTACAGACAGACTATTTCTTCTGGAAAACTAAAAATTGCCGTGGACCAGATCAAAAGGTCAACCGTGCCTCTTTCAGCTTTTATGTTGTGCATCCCTCTTGTATAATTTTGTAACTTAGCTTGTTAGCTTTTGATAATTTGGTTAAAGAAAACCAAAAACCCTCCGATAGAAATGGAGAGTGCCTTTTGCGTGTTTATGCAAAACTTCATTCACCTCCGAGGGTGGTTGAATCTGCAAAAATGTTTAAATTATTTGATAACGGTTCACTTTTAGGAGATTTTTAAAAAGTCTTTCACGGGATGTGGACTTTGCTGGTTGGGCCAGCATTTATTGTTATTTGTTATTCATTATTGTTCATGACAGCATTTCGGGACTGAAGATAGACCTCTATTCTAAAGACCAGGTCCTGATGCTACACTGAAATTTCAGTCATGCTATTTTGAACAATATTAGAAGCATCATCCAAATCAAGTAGTTGCAGTGAAAGCAATAGCTGTTCAAAAAAAAATTACATGCATGATTTACCTGTGCCTGTTGCTTCCAATGCAGGCAGCGCACAAACTTTGTGCTGTTTGCTCATTAATTTGATTACGTTATGCAGCCAGTGTTAAGTTTGCTGTTGAGGGGCTGCATGCCTGAGCAGAGAACTCAAAATGGTGTGAGGTTAGCACGTATTCAAGTTAGCCTGTGCTATTTGAAGCTAGCATGCACCTCTTAAAAGGACAGTGTATTTTGGCTGGGGCAGGCGTTGCAAGTGGCTGGAAAGAGTCTGGCCTGCAAAAAGAGTGACTATGGCACAACAGGAGAGAGCGTGAGTTACGAGGTTCCCCGGCGCAGCACTGGAGACTTGATGCAGTAGTTGGACAGGCGGAGAGTGACGGGTTCTCTACAGGCAACCAAATGGCCCTCCCAACAGACACTGTGAAGACAGTGGGGGAAGAAAGCCATCGCGGTCAATGCCCAAGGACCTGGATGCAGTGCCACAAGAAGCGGTATGAACATCTGACTTGTATGTGTGACTCAAACTGCCTTCCATCTAGTTGTAAGATGGTGTACCAGGGAAGTAATAGGAATACCTTGCCAGTTAACTCAGGTGGTTAGATAGCTAGAACTCAAAGGATTTGCAATTTTTTTTCTCCTTAAACTTCTGAAGCAAACATTTCCAAGAAAGATATTTAAACGAACAGGATTTTTTTTTTCGCAAGGAAGAAGTTGAAGCCTGAGTTGCTCATTTTTATGAAGAAAAGACCCATTTCTTGACTCAGTAAGCTGATTTAAATTGTGGAGCTTTACATTGGGTGAGGCACAGACGCCATTTTAAAGTCTGTGAGAGAGAGGCACAGCATTTGTTACTGTACAATGCACATGTAAAATTGCTTTCCTTGTCTCTGGGTTTTTTTGAGTGAAGAATGCAGAACGCAATACTTACCCTGTAGGAGGCTGACTCTGCAATTCTCTGATTAGTTTTGGAGCCTGCAATTTGGCTCTTGTTCAGCTGTGAGGCAGAGGGGCCATTTTAAAGCCAGTGAGAGAGCCCAGCATTAAGGCACTAATCACACAAAGCCACCTCCACTGAAATGCTTTCGGGATGCCCTCAGAGGATCCCTGAAGAGGTCAAACATCTACAACAACTCATATGAGTGACCAAAATGGGAGAAGGTTCATTTGGGAAGGCACCAAACACAGAGAGACTTTGTCGGGAACGTGCAGTGACGAAGTCAGTGTGGCGGAGAGAGCGCAAAAACCTCCAAACGGCTTATCTACCTGACCCTCCAAGCACCACCTTCCCTGCATTTGACAGCGCCTGGAGATCGTGCTTTGGACTTAGCAGCCATCTCAGAACCCATTGAAGCAGAGTGGAAACAGGTCATCCTCAACCCCGAGCACTTCCTAAGAAGAGAGACTGGTGAGCGTTGTCTAATTTAAATTATGCAATTTTTAAAAATATTTTGTGGTCTATTTTAGTTTGCATGTTACTTCAGCTAGGAATGCACTGCACTGCACACGTACGGTACAGTATTTCCACTTGTACATTGGTTTCTCCAGGTGAGAAATGTCCAAAGGAACCTAACTCTGGTTTTAACATTGATCCCTATGGGAACCTATGATTCAATTAAAGTTGTGATTTTCAGGAACACAGGTATCGCGTTGTGAGGATTTATTATATGGTTTAAAATACGATGAGTGAGAAATGACCTTGTGTAATGTCACTTATGGAGGATTTATGCTGCCCTCCATGTGTTTCCTGTGCTGCTAGCCATTTCCTGCAGCCATTCTGTGAGAGTAAGGGCGTACACAGATGTATTCCCAGAAGGCTTTGATTCAGCGCTATCCTGACGTCACATTGCCCAACCAGCTGATGAGGCCAGGATCACAAATTGGGCAGTGAAGGTCCAGGAAGCCGCTTTGTTGTTTATTTGCGGAAAAACAAACATCAAACTACAAGATGAACCCTGCAGGAGCAGGGTACCCCGATTGCAAGCAAGATCGTTTTCTGGAACTTTTTATTTTGCTATGTGTCAGGTAATACTCTGGGGTGTTCTGGTGAATCCCTGGATTTGTCAGAGTGTTGCCGTATCCTCGCAGTGGGGTGGGGGCAGAAGAGTCAGTTACTTGTACACACAAAGGCTGCAGCAGGGATGGGGGCAGCAGTGTCAGTGTGTTTGGGTCAGCAACCCCACGGGGAGGTGAAGCAGAGACTGCAAAGCGGGAAAGCTCCACACGTACCCTCTGCCAAGTTGTATCTGAATTGCACCATGCTCCTCGACAGCAGACTGTCTGGCAGCTCAGCCAATGCACCCAGCACCTTGATGTGCATTCCCATTCAGTGTCCTCTCATACACTGCCCCATTGAGGTTTTCATCCCACTCTCCTGTGGCACAACTTGTCTACGACTCACCCTTAGATGGACTGGAAAATCAACCACCCTTTATTCTACCTGGGATGGGCGGGCTTGTCTTGTGACGAAGGTTGGAAAGGCTAGGCTTGCAGTTTAGAAGAATAAGAGGTGACTTGATTGAAACATAAAAGATCCAGATGGGTCTTGACAGGGTGGACGTGGAGAGGATCTTTCTGCTAGTGGGAGAATCTAGAACTCGGGGGCCACTCTTTAAAAATAAGGAGGTGAGGCAAATTTTTTTTCTCTGAGGGTTGAGAGTTTTTGGAACTCTCTTCCTGAAAAGGTGGTGGAAGCAGAGTCTTTGATTATATTTAAGGCAGAGGTGGATAGATTCTTGGTAAGCAAGGGGATGATAGGTTATACAGTAAATCCTCACAACTTTGGATGGTTCCCTGAGCAGACAAAGTCATTTGGCAGGATCCCTCAGAGTGCTTACCAAACAACTTTTTTTTCACAAAAATATACTTTATTCATCAAATATCTGAAAGAATATTACAAACATTTCAAAATGGTGTTTGGTAAGCTTCCGGCTTGAAACACTTCTTGCTGAGTTTTGCTTAAAAAAGAGACATGTCTAAGCTTTTCGTCTTGCACTCACCAGGACACATGCAAGAATACCAATATAAGGGGGAAACAACAATTTATACTGTATGTGAAGAGAGTGTTGATTGGTTGGCAAGTGGCATTGCCATGGAGAATGCACCACTGATGGTGACTGACAGTTAACTGCCAAGCATTGTTTGAAATTTAAACCAGGCAGCTGTATCTTGATTTGTCAAGACATTGCCCTGAGGAATGAGTCAGTGAATGGCTGTCACTTATTTTGTTTAGCTGTAACAGATGCGATGTATGTACGTGTTCTTTCTGTCTGCAAAGAACAGAGCCCTGTGTATTATATGTAGCATCAAGTACACACACATGAGCCACACTGTAAACCTGACTGACAATCTTAAATTGATTGTCAGCGTAATTCTTAGCACAGTGAGGATTATTTAGCAAATGTTGTCCAATAACACAATCACATCTAATGTTGGACACAGTGTTTTGGGCTGGTCGGGTATGGTCTGTACCCTGCCCGTTGCAAACAGCAGCTGGGACATGCTGTTTGATATGATCTGCCAATCTTTGGGATGTACGGCCCACATACCTAGCGTCACACTGGCACTGAAATTCATATACCACATTACTCATTTGTGTGATAGGCAGAATGTGTTTTGGCTTAACAGCAGCATCCTGTTAGTGCTGAATACCACTTGTATTGCTACTGTATAGTAGCAACGTGAAACAGCTAGCTTCACCTGTTGCTCAGATTTTTGAGATGCCTTGCCCTTCCAGGGGAATCTGAGGTAGACTGGGCACTTTTCAGGGCCGAAAGTGATTCCCTTAGGCTCGTTTATGAGTTTGCGTGATATACAGCATGAAATGACCTTATCAGGGTAGCCATTATCCTGCAGGATGCCTTTGATGCACCCTATTTTAGAATCAAGCTTGCATGGGTGAACAAATGGCTCAGGCCCTATTTACACTTGCAAGTGTCCTGATGAGTGCAAGATGAAAAGCTTCGACATGTCTCTTTATTCAGCAAAAAAAAATCTCGGGATGAGGTTGAGGAGGGAGTTGAAAAGGAGCATAAGGCTGCCATTTACTTCCATCCTGGAAACCCTCTGCTGTGCCTAATGCCACCTCTGGCTGCAATACTTTGGTAGAGTATACTATCTCCTCCAGGAGAGGATAATTAAGGAAAGCCAGCATGAATTCAGTAAGAGAAAATCATGTTTAACTAACTTTCTGGGATGTTTTGAGGAGCTAACAGAGAAGGTTGATAAAGGCAACACTATTGATGCGTTGTGTATGGATTTTCAAAAGACATTTGAGACAGTGCCACACAACAGACTTGCTAGCAAAATTCCAGCTCATGAAATAAGGAGAGTAGGCACTTTGATAAGAAATTGGCTGAATGAGAGGAAACAAAGAATAGTGGTTAATGAATGCCTTTCAGATTGGAGGAAGGTTTGTAGTGGAGTTCCCCAGAGTTCTCCATGCTCTTCCTGATATATATTAATGACCTAGACTGTGGTGCTCAGGGCAAATATTTCAAAATTTGCAGATGATACGAAGCGTCAAGGAAACGTCAAGTGTGATGAGGATAGTGTTGAACTTCAAAAGGACATAGACATGTGGTGGATTGGGCAGACAAGTGGCAGATCAAGTTCAATGCAGAGAAATGTGAGGTGATTCATTTTGGCAGTAAGGATATGGAGAGACAGTATAAAATAAAGGCAGTTAGCATAAAAAAAAGGGAGAGACTCTAAAGGAGGTGCAGGAACAGAGGGACCTCATTGTTTATGTACACAAGCCATTGAAGATGGCAGGGCATGTTGAGAGAGCAGTTAATAAAGCATATCGTATCTTAGGCTTTATTGAAAGGGGCATTGAGTACAAGAGTAAGGAGGTCATGTTGAACTTGTGTAAGACACTAATTAGGTCTCATCTGAAGTACTGCGTCTAGATCTGGGCGCTATACTTAAGGAAGGATGTGAAGGCATTGGAAAGAGCACAGAGGAGATTGATAAGAATGATTCCAAGATGAAGGATTGTAGCTATGAGGATAGACTGGAGAGGTTGGGACTGTTTTCCTTGTAGAAAAGAAGGTTTAGAGGACATTTGATAGAGGTATTCAAGATCCTGAAGGGTAAGAGGAGGGTAATTAGTGAGAAACTGTTCCCACTCAAGAGAGCATCAAGAACTAGAGGGCACAGATTCAAAATAATTGGCAAAAGGAGTAAATGTGATGAGAGGAAAGATTATCTCACCCAGAGGGTGATTGGAGTCTGGAACGAACTTCCTGAGAGGGTCATGGAGGCAGGTTCGATCGAGGTATTCAAAAAGGAATTGGATTGCTATCTGAGAAGAGAGAATGTGCAAGGTTATAGGGATTAGGCAGGAAATTGGGACTAGGTGGAATGGTCTTTCAGAGAGCCAGTGCAGAGTTGATGGGCTGAATGGCCTCCTTCTACACTGTAAAGATTCTGTGATTCTTGACTCTGGCGGTGTAGTCTTGGAGCCTCCTCTCTTCTCTCCCCCCACCCCTCTCCAAAGACCACCTGAAATGTTACAGTAAATAAAAAGAATGAATTTGAGAATAAGCTTGTGCAGGAGTATTATTTTCAAATATTGATCTTAGAAACACACCCAATATCATGTTTTAACAACTAGTTAATGTAGCCGCTCTCGTGATTAAGGATGCAACAGCTGATCGCAGAAACATGCTGTGTCTTTTCTGAACTTGCTTCCTCGTATCTCACTCCATTGAAACCATAGAGCAAAAGACGGGACAGGTAGCTAAGGCCAAGGAGAAATGTGTTTCATCGCTTCTTGTCCCAAATGCATAATCGGTGTTGGGCTTAATAGAGAGGCCAAGATGCCTTTTCAGATTCACTTCGAATTTTTTTGTAATCATATAATGGGCTACATTTTCAGTAGAATGTCCAATGATGTGCCAGTGGGGGAGATTTACTGTGGATTATCCCTTTTATCTAAACATCTGGCATCTCCCTTTGTGCTGGTGGTTCTCCATGTGTGTGTGTGTCTTGAATTTATACAATACAGGTTGAGTGATCCCAAGTGTTAAAGTAAATTCCAGGCCACAATTGTAAACACCAAACTTTTAAAATTCTGACAGTAATAGAGATCCTATATTAATTCCATAATTATTTCATGAAGCCATAACGATTCTACATCTTGGATATGTATTCAGTGCTATCAAATTCATGTGGCTGCTGTGTTTTCAGTGGACTGTTATTTCTCAAAATGCTTTTCAACTCATTTCCATCCAGTGGAACGGACATAACTTTAGAAAAGAAAGAAACAACATAATTTGGTGAACGGTGTCCATTTGTCAATGACAAAGCATTTAAGACACAGAAGCAGGCCATTCAGCCCAACAGGTCTGCACAAACCTCTCCCACCTTGTTACACCACACCCTGTCAACATGTCCTTCTACACCTTCCTCCTTCATGTCCTTATCTAGGTTGTTCTTAAATATGTCAAAGCTGTCTGCTTCAACCATTCCACATGGGTAAAGAATTTATCCTTAGTTTCCAATTCCTTATTGGAATTATTAGCGACTGTTTTATATTTATGGCCTCCCTAGTTTGGACTATGCACAAGTGGAAACATTTTCTGTGCATCTACTCTATCAGACTGCTCATTTTAAAGACCTCCATCACCTCTTAGTCTTCTCTTTTCCAGAGAAACGAGCTCCAGACTTTCTCAGCCTTTCCTAATGATTGTATCTTCTTACTTCACGTATCACTCTACTTTCCCCAGTGTTCCTATGCTTTTCATAATATGGAGATCACAACTGTGCACAGTCCTCTAAGTGTCATCTAACCAAGGTTCTATGCAAGTTTAACATAACTTCTCTGCTTCTCAATTCTGTACCTCTAGAAATGAACCCTCGGGGCTTTGTTTACACTTTTTGATGGCTTTGCTAATCCGCATTGCTAATTTTGGTGAGCTGTGAATATGTACCCCTAGATCCTGTGTTGCTAATAAAGACCACAAACCTGAGACATTAACTGCTTCTCTCTCCACAGATGCTGCCTGACCTGCTGAGTATTTCTAGCATTTTCTGTTTTTGTTACCTGTAGTTTCCTTTGTAACTCTACCCCATGCAGCAGACTCTTATTCAGGATTTTGAATTTTTTTTGTTACTTTTTTCATACATTAAGGAACACTTAAGATGCCGAAATATTCTACGGATATTTTGAGATCTGGAATTCCCCTTAAACTTTATATCCTAACCAGCATGCACTGTTCTCATTAATTAAGATTCTATTTTGTCGATAAACATGAATTTCCATTGTTGTAATAATTAGGCAGAATGGAGGGGTGTGACAAAAATCAAGTATTAGCCATTCTTTTGAATTCAGAATAATTGCAGAGGGTTTTGTTTTGTTGCACTGCAGAAAAAATGTCTGCAACCAATTGAAGAGCATGGACAAGCAAACCTGCAAACAGTTGTGTGTGCAGCCAGCCCTTGGTGGCCCAAAGTTACATGCCCTCAATTTTTGCCCCCTCTTCATGGGGAAGTGCTCTAACTGCAGAGGATTCCCTTGGACAGTGTGGTGACCTTCAATGTGGCCAAGCACCTTGCCACATGGTTAAATATGCAGACATAATCATATTTCACATCAAAATACTGTACCTCTAAAAAAAAATGTTGATGCCTCTTTTTTTTACAATTGAACAAAAAGGAACAGCCATTTAAATTATTAAGTGTTCTTTTAAGTCATCCCAGGTCCGTAGTTGAAATGAGAATCTCAGTCATATTGTTTTTCCTGTCAGGTGATTGACCTAGTTTATACTGTTACGATGCAACTCATTATAACATACAAAATGCTTGGCTCTCAAAGACCACTTTTAAAAGGTTGGCATACTTAAATGTGTAAATGATGACTTTGTTTCGCAGTTTTGACCAGGTATCATTTCAGTGCCGCTTATCAAATAGTCATAACATAACACAGGGTGAGATCAGTATTCATCTGAAATAGTGTGTGATAGATCCTTTCACACTTTTGCTTACTGACTCTTACCAAATCTATTACTATTGTTAGTTACCACACTTTTCAGTATCACAGACACATAGAGGAAAGTAGTTTAGACCTCTGTACATTATTACAGTGCTACCTTTGATTTTGCAATGTTTTTAACCACTGAAGGCTCTGGCAGCTTTCCCATGGGGCATCCCATCTATTTTTTGTTTGCTCTTGTGTAAATTGTCTCGAGAGCTTCCAATAAGTTAATCCTTCCTCCAGTTGCAACCAGTCACCAAGATTCTAATGAAATCTCACCAGAGAAAGGTGGCAGCAACTGAGAGCTACCCAGGAGAGAAATGAACCTTAGGCATTAACCTAATGAGCATGAAATCAGGCCTTAGTCCTGAGTGCATATATACAGAAGTGTTTAACAAATGGTAATAACCTTGGCTGGAAACGCAGCTTTTTGAGAAATTATGTTAGTTTGCTTTTTTATAAAAAAAAAACTGCCAATTAGCCACTGCTGTGCTGTGTCTGGCACAAAAACTGCTAGATATAATTTATGTCTTTTTTCACTCTCGTGCCCTTACTGATGTAGCTTCTCTGGTCATTGTCATTTCTAAAGGTCTTTTTATAATCCATGTGAAGTATGAACAATGAATTCAAAAGGCGTAAGAGTACTTGGCTTTTATCTGTTGTGCGGTATATTTGATTTCCCTGGGGTCCAGATTAAACCAAAGTTTTGTATTCTTTTGAAGCAATTGTAATGAAGATATTTAGTAGAGGTCAAATGCAGAACTCTCACATCTAGTATTTTTCCTTGACTTTCTTGCATTTGAGTCATGGTCGGTCATTTTTTTTTAAAGCAAGGACTAGAATGAGATAAACTATATTAAACATGCTGTGTGTTATTATTTCTAATCATGGCTACAGCAATATTATTAATCATTTTGAGTTCTTGTTTTTGTTTCAAGAAAATAAATGACTGCAATCAGTTTGTCATTCAGCTGGATGGCCTTTTTTTGTTTAGGATTTGGGAAAAATATGTTTTTTTTGTCCTGTCGTATGCTTTATCACATCAACTGCCCCGATATTTACAGGGGTGAATTGTTGGGGGTGGGGGGGTTGTATTAAGCAGTGATTGGGCAGCTCAGAGGCCCTGCTGACTTTTACAGCACACACCACAGCCAGGGAACAAAGAGGAGAAGGTGGAGATATGGCAAGGACCTTGGAGAGAAAGAGGTCGGGGTAAGGGGAGGTCGGAGATCGGGGGCCATAGAGGTTAGGGTGGAGGCAATCAGGGGTTGCGAAGAAGCTAGCGAGGCAGATTGGTGGGATATTGGGCCTGGTGGAGGCGAGATCAAATCATGCGGGGATTGGCCCACGTGGTGAGGGAAGCAGGTCACCTTAGTGGCCCAGGGGGAAACACTGCAGCTTGTCCTGGCCCACAAGCAACACTGGACAGCTGCTTACTTTATTTGGTCTAACAGCATCTGTGGAGAAAAAAAAACAGAGTTAACGTTTCGAATCCTTATGACTCTTCTTCAGAGCTAAAGAGAAGTAAAATGTAATGGGGTGGAGCAGGTGAAGCTGGATAGAAGGCCAGTGATAGGTGAAGGCAAAGGAGAGATTGCCAGAGATTAACTTACTTGATTTGTTTGGCTTTTTTGCCTCCCTCCAGCTGCTGGGTATCCTGAGCTCTGGATTAAAAGTAAAACACAGCTCAAATCTGAGGCAAGCAACCATGCTAAAATATTTGACTTACTGACCCACCTCATCAGGTTAATCACCTACACCCACAACCCATCTCCCTTCTCCCTTATATGCTGAGATAACTTCCGGTTAAATGCATGTGTACTATTTGACTCAACAACTCTCTCTGATAGCGAGTTCCTCGTTCTCACCAATCACTTGGAAAAGGAGTTTCTTCTGAATGCCCTATTTGGGTTTCTTGATGACTATCTTATATTAATGGCCTCTAATTTTGCATTCTCTGTCTCTTACTCTTTTTCAAAACCTTTCATTAATTTAATGACCTCTATCAGGACATCCTTCAGCCCTCTCTTTTCAAGAGAACAGAAGCATAACCTGATCATCCTTTCCTGATAGGTATAACTTTGCAATCCTGGCATCATCCTTGTAAATCTTTATTGCACTCTCCAGTATCTTTGCATTTTTTATAACATGGTAACCAGAACTATACACAGTCCGCCAAGTGTGGTTGAACCAAGGCTTAATTCAAGTTGAGCACAATTTCTCTACTTTTAAATTCTTTCCCCTCTCGAAATAAACCGTAGTGTCCGGTTGCTTTTTTATGACCTTATTGACCTGCGTTACAACTTTTATTGATTTGTGTGTTTGCGCTTTGTGATCCCTTTGCTCTTCTGTCACATTTGGATTTCTGTTTTCCAAGTAGCATGTGACCTTCTTATTTCTGTTACTGAAAGGTAATACTTTACACTTAGCTATGTTGAAATTAACTTGATTTATTCATTCATTCACGGGGTGTGGCCATCACTGACAAGGCTGGCATTTATTGCCCATCCTCAATTGCCTCTTAGGAAGATTGTGGTGAGCTACCTTCTAGAGTTCATGAGTGGCTTGCTAGGCCTTTTCAGAGAGCAGTTAAGAGTCAACCGCATTGGTGTGCATCTAGAGTCATATATAGATGAGAAACATAAGCAATGTATGGGACAGAACAATGCCATTCAGGCCCTCCAGGAACAGGTAACAGCAACAGATTTCCTTCCCTAAAGGACATTAGTGAACCTGATGGGTTTTTACGATATTGGATAATAATATTCACAGTGACCATCACTGAATATAGCTTTTTATTCAAGTCTTGTTTCAAATTTAATTAATTGAAATTAAATTTCCCAGTTTAAACTTGAACCCATATCGCCAGAATATTAGTCCAGGCCTCTGGATTGCTAACCCAGTAATATAACCACAATCTGATCTCTCCTTACTCTGACCTCTGGCTTCAAGGTCCTTCCTATCTCTCCATCCAGCATTATTTATAATTTACTAATTGCATACCCATTTGCATTAAGTGTGTCAGTGTTTTTTTACCTTGACTATCGGTTTTTAAGTATAATTACAAAGCTCCCCAGTAGAACTGTGTATCTCCCTTTTAGCTCAGTGAGCCTACCAGGCTGGCACAGACCACAGATCTGCTTGTAGCATTGTCAGGTTCGCACCACTGAGAGTCCGGAAATAAAAGCGGGAAAAGCTGTAAAACACTCAGCAGGTCGGGCAGTATCTAAGGAGAGAAATGAAGAGTTAACATTTCAGGTCAATGATCTTTCAGCGGAAGATGTTTATAGATTTAAAGCTTCTAAGCAAGTACAAGCTGGGAAAAGTGTTTGGGGTGGTGGGGGAGGGCAACAAAGAGAAATGTCTGCGACAGGTTGGAAGGCAGAAGTAATGAAGTGATAAACGGGATATAGGTGCAAGTGAGCATGCAGAATCAATGTTTCTTGGCAGTAATGCTGATTTAATGCTAATTTGCTTATTCCTGCTAAATATTTGCTCATTTTAAGGTGCTGGTGTATTTTATTCATTCTTGTTTGAAGCAACCATTCTCAATCCATCCCAAAAACAGTCTGTCCAATGTAGAACATGCAATTACTCACTGTATTTCTTTTGCACATTCCAGACAATAGCCTCACTGTATTTCTCTTGTATATTCCAAACAATAACCAGACAAAGAAAGTCATTAATCCAATTAAATGACTTTTTTTATCTCCTAATGAGAATATTCATCAATGGAATGTCCCCATTAGGAGCAATTTGCACCTTGTTGCTAATACAGGTGGGTCAACGAGCTTCTCACTTCAACCCCAGACTTGGCATTGTTCATTTGTCATTGTTCTAAATGATGGGAGTGTTATTTACTTTGGAATCATGTTGTACAGAGGAGGCCATTCAGCCCATTGCACCTATTTGTACAATTTCTTTGGGAACTGAATAATTCAGTTATGGAAATAGTTTCATTTCATGTAGCATCTGTGGCATCTGCAGAAACCACTTTCCGTGCAATTCTAATGCTGAGAACAATAAAGTCAAATTGAGCGACTCTGCAAAACTATGAAGTGCTTTTCAGCATTCTCAGACTGAAGTTAGGTATTGATGTCATAGTTTTGATCTTGAGTGCAGATCTCAAAGGGTTAAGTGGACAATAAGATTAGCAGAGTTCAACAGAAAGTTAAGAATTTGGAACTCGAGCATTATTTTTGTTCAGCTAGGTAATCAAAACAGGTAAAACCAAATTAATGTTCAGCAAATCATAAGTGTGCCTTTACAGAAAGGTGGTTGTCAGGTGATGGATTAATGTTAATATGCTCATCAATATTTATTATACTAATGAGTCCAATTCATGGTCTTAAGTACTATAATTAAGAAGCTATTAAACACTGCCTTTATATGATAATGTATCAAATGCTCTTTATTTATATTCTCAGTCATGAATGTCAAGGTGTGAAAATATTAAAATATGCTCCCTCTGCTGAATGCAGATAATCTATTTTTGGGGGGGTTTAAAGATGAAAATAATAACGCCACTTATGATCTAGATCATGGCAACAAATTGCTCAAATTATATTCATATCAAAAATTGGTGTTTTGAGTGCCATCATTAGCATATTGATACTCAGTGGTGTAGTAATGTGAAATAAATTTTCTCCCAAATTTGCTTCTATAAGATCAGTATTTCCATAAAGCAAATAAAATTCAAACAAAGAAGACTTCAAAATGACAATGTCACAAACTACTTTTGTTAGATTTGTGTACACAAATCACAAATTATTTAATGTACTAAAATGCTGAACGTATTTCCTGTTGCATTTCTTTCAGATATTGAAACATTGTCAGTGCGTCCCTTTACTTGTTGCATTCAGATAGTCCTGTAGCACATGTAGAGCAATCTGAAGTTTATAAAAGTAAACCGTTTACTTAATTCTGCAGTGAAGCATCAAAGCGAAGGAAATGGGACTTGCCGTTGCTTAAACAACAGCCTTGCAGTGTGCTGAGGAACTATTTCACGATGTGATTAGAAACCCTGCTGCGTAGGAAATGTAGGGGGATCTCACATACTTTGTCGACATATGCTCCCTGCTGCTAATAGGCTTTAACCTGTTTCCTGATTATTACATTTACCATGCAAATATTACCGTTGTGAGACTAGGCCGCTATCCATGAGCGAACATGAAAGAAAGAGTTTCATGTTTCATGATTTAAAAATTAAAAACTATCATCCAGGGAGATTAAAAAAGATAATGAGCAAGGATTCTGCTTTTCAATATGGTGGCAAGGGCTCCTGGGGATTAAAGTCCAGATGCTGGGTTGAAAAATGTTTTGGCAGAATAAAAAGAGTAAGAGCTGGATGGAACAAACCCAAATGTCAGGTTTTTAATCTAGGGTGAAACAAGTTTCAGAGTTATCATGTATACTCTTCACCTAACCACTCCTGTACTTTATATAGCCAAAAATATTTGGTCACCTTCATCATGCAAATGCCACTTTTTACACGAAGAAACTCTTGCGTTTTAACTAGTAAACTCTGGACTAGGCACACTAATAACTGTGGAGAATTGAGTTAATTTTTTTAAGGTCCAGAGTTCAACAAAAGTGCCTCTCTTTTATTTAAGTATTTTATTGTATTTTTTATGGTCAGGCCCCCTCAGAAATTGATCTGATGCCAATTGGCATCCTATGAGCAGGTAAGATTAATAAACAACTTCCTTTTCATCACATAGAAGAGAAGAGCAACTAACATGTTGAGTGTTCTGTAGGTGAATTTATTGGTCGCACTCTGCTGATTTGCTTTGACAAATTTTCTTTTAGGTCTGGTAACTTGGTTTTGATTTGCTTTTTTCCCCCCATATTAGTTAGCTTTTTGCATTTTTATGCAAAGTCCCGATAACCCCTGAATGGAGAGACAGTTTAAGTTGCATGTATACTGGTGCTACCAGTGTAAGGCTGGTAGCTACATCAGCATTACCGATTCACAGCTGGCAGTACCTAATTCATATCGTAAATTAAACTCTTGGGACTGGGAAACGTGTGTGCTGACAGGCATGGGTGGAGCTTTGCTCCTACTCTGCAAATTTTAAATGTTTCAAGAGGATGTAAGCTCGAACTCGCGTTCACTCAAAACATTTTTTTTGAAACTCTAGTTAAGTTTACAAAGTGCCCTGATTGAATTGAGGCCAGTTCCCCCCTAACATTCCAGCGGAATTAGATTCCATGTGCTCAAGGGGTTTCATCCTCAGGCTCTCCATGCTCAGGTGAGACCCTCCTTCAGAGTTAATCTGTCACTTTTTATCACTGAGAAAGTGCAAACTACCTTCTCACCAGGAATAGAAATTGTCCATTTACTCTCTCATCCTGTAATAGTAAATGTTCTTTATGAATTTTTTAATTCTTATTTCCTAGCCTTTGACACAATCTGTCACACTTATAGATTGTTCAATCTTAGCTGAGCACCCTCAGCGGAAGACACGTACTTCACCACCTTCAAACGCAAAGGGCATGAACTTCAGAGATCCACCAGTATTGAAGCCCCGCTTTTTCATGTTGGTTTCGTAAGTTTAGAAGATTGAAAAGTGACCTGATCCAAGTGTTTAAAATGTTAAAAGGATTCAATCGGGTAGACGGGAGAAACTATTTCTTCTGATGGGGGAATCAAGAGTGAGGAGACATGATCTTAAAATTAGATATAAGCCATTAAAGAGAAGAATCAGAAAGCACTTTTCCACACAAAGGATAATAGAAACCTATTTATCCCAAAGCGAAAAGGCTGTGGATGCTGGGACAGTTAGAGAATTGAAGTTTGTGATCCATATAGTTTTTGACAGCTAAGGACAGGAACTAAGGTGGTTAAATAAAATGGCCAATATCAGATAGATAGAGTGGTATGTATACATTCAGCCTGATTTTAAGTCTAGTAAAGTGAATGGTTTTGATGGGTCAAAATTAAGTCTATCGTTACCACGCACCAGTAAAGGAGGGATTATAGTGATATCTTTATTTATCATCAACTAGAATTACCTTATTTCTAAAAAGCAAATTGGTAGTGATAGAATGACAAATTCACACAGATTAATGTGAATTGCAGAAAGAATGGAAGATGATATTGTCCTCTGGGTGATGAAACAGAAACCATGTTCCAAGATACATTTTTATTTGTAGAAGGAGGTTTATGTGTAATTTGTTTTTTAGTTCTCTTTGGCAAATGAAGGGGGAAAGGGAGTGAATATATTAAAATAAATACTAGACTGTAATGGACAATATAGCAAAAACATGGAGGAGATATTTATACAAGAAACAAATTGAGCCAGCATTTGTATGCAAGGCAATAAACTTCAAAACTACATTGTGAAAACAAATCCATATCCCAGTCAAGGAAAGAAAAGAATTGTCACAATCGAGCAGGTCATGCAACAACATTGTCCTATTTATAGGTAAACACTTGATCCAAATAGAGAAACTGGGGCAAATTGTTGAAAAACTGGATAGCAGTTGGAGTGGTTAACTGAAACTCAAAGAATGTGATTCTCCTATGAAGGTATTTTCCCCTGGCAGTGTCCTCATTTTGGAACCTAGAGAACTTAACTGCAGCCAATCTCAGATCACCGGATCAAAGTGTTTTTACGGCAGCCAACATTTTTACTCTTCTATGGAGACAGATAAATATTTCATGAACATGGTTTCTGCCTTTTCTTATTTTCTAATAGCTCTTTTATTTTGTGCAGGTTGGGAATTAAAAATTTACCCTGGATCCCATACTGCACATAATCTTGAATGATGTAACCATTGGCCAAGAACTTTACAAACTATTGCCAACTGTTGGGACTGTGATGAGTATACCACTAAAATAACAGCAAGTTTTACTTATACAGTCTTCCACATGAAATAAATGTTTCACATCCCATAGTAAGGTAGAAAGCTTTATGTGCAGGAAAAATTAAATGGGGGCTAGTTGGGAGAGACAGGGTCCAAGAGAAAGGAAACTGTTGAAGGCAGATACGGAGGCAATAGGATAAAGTGGTTTTAAGAGACAATTCCAGTAGGAAGGGTATAATGAGTAAAAGATTGGTCTCCTCTTAAGCAGTCTCTTGGGATCAAGGATGACTTGCTTCCACTTTGGTCCAATGAGTTCTGAGATGGCTGATAAGTCCAATGCACAGCCACATGTGGAGCAGGTGGTGTTTGAAGGGTTGGTAATGAGTTATTTGGGGGTTTGTGCGTTCCCTCTTACACCTCGACTTCGCCTCTGCACGTTCCCAACGAAGTCTGTCAATGTGCTTGGTGCCTTCCTGAATGAACCTTCTCTGTTTTGGTCAGTTGGAAGCCAGACACTCCCTTGAGTTGGCAGGCATGTTTGACCTCTTCAGGGATGCTCTGAGGTCATCCCTTAAGTGTTTCCGGTGTCCTTCTGGGAGTCTCCTGCCACAACCAAGTTCCGAGTAGAGCAGTTAATTTGGGAGTCTGATATCAGGCATACGAGCTAAATGCCCTGCTCCGTGGAGCTGGTTTTGAGTGATTAGCACTTTGATGCTGGGCATGTTGGCTTAAGAGAGGATGCTGCAGTTGGACCATCTTTCTTGAAACCAGATTTGGAGGATCTTGCGAAGGCACTGCTAGTGGTACTTCTCCAGTACTTTGAAGTGCCTGCTGTAGATTGTGCAAGTCTCTGAAGCATACAGGAGCGTATAGATTGGTATGGCCAATGTGTGTTTCCACTATCTTTCCTTATGCCTCCCAATATGATGTGTCTTCTCAAGTAAGTTAGCTTCTTGGCAAAGTAAATTTATTGAATGCAGTTGCATAGAGTAACCTAGGTCAAGGAACAATCTAAGACAGTGTCAGTTTCTTACTCCCATGATTTCAGGTGAACATTGTACAAGGTTCAATGCAGGAGCAGCTTTGGTTTGCCATCTTCAAAACAAAACTAAGAGGTGCTTTCTGATGTTAACTGATATCTTTAATTTGCAATGGAGGGCAGTGGTCTGGGGGAGAATAATCTGTTATTCCTTTTCCTGAGAGAAAGAACAATTCTGTAAGATTCAGTCTCTGGAGGGCAAATGCAAATGACTTGAGTGAGAACACAGTATGAAAGCATCAAAGGTGTGCACAAAGCTGGTCAGTGGCCTTTCAAGTCTTGTCAGATTCAATGATCATTAATGCTGACTTTTTCAAATGTTACAAAAATTTGCTTAATCGGAAGTGTGCACCAGAAGACATAAAATTGGACTCCATAGCACCCATTTCTGTGCTCTGGTCTGTTTTGGTACCAAAATACCAGTCATGTTCCATGTGCACACTTCTGACATGGCACATGCTGCACTCTATCTTGGTGAGGGTAATATTAGCGCAAGCAATGGGAGTATGCACCAGAATTATGCAGAGTAGGCAGACCGAGACATCATTCAGTGTGTAACACTGATTTGATATCAGCACTACCCAAGTCACCACTTGTTAAAATTACAATCCCCCTTGGGTTGCAGCATGAGAGGGACATGAAGCAGAGGCAGCAAAGAAAAAAGCACACAGCTTGTCGAGGGATGAGTGAGGAGAAGGGCTTTCAGCAGGAGGCCATATCTTTCCAGAGCCTTCCAGAAGCACTTACTTCTCTGACCTCCACCTAATCCAGAAGAAGTGTGCATTGTCCTTCCTTAACAAAGGAGGTACTCACAGTACTCTGCCGCCTCTTGCCACCACACCTCCAACCTCAGAGTAGGGCAAGGGCAGCAATGGCTGTGAAGGGGACCATAGTCCTGAATTTCTTCCCTTTGGGATCCTTTAGACTGAAGCAGTCTAAACATCTGTCACATCTCCCTGTTTGTCATTCGCTGATGCATCAGAGAGATGGCCGATGCTCTTGATGTGAGGAGAGGGAAGGTTATTGCTTTCTTCCTAAACAGAAGCAGGCAGGGGTGTACGTGGCTTCCCCATGGTGCAGAGTCCTATCGACTGCATATGAGCTGAGATGTACCACAACCACAAAGGCTACCACTGGCTGAGTGCGCAGTTGATGTGCAACATAGCTCAGATATCATGCTGCTGAATGCCTGTTATCCAGGCAACAATCATGATGCTTTTATTCTGTGCCAGTCTGCTGTGCCTTAAGTATTTAAGCCACCACATCAAACCAGAAGTTGGCTGCTGGGCGTAAGGGCAGGAGTAGGCTGTTCAGCCTGTGGAGTCTGCTCCATCATTCAGTTAGATCATGGCTGATGATCTACCTCAATGCCACTTTCCCATGCTATCCCCATACCCCTTGATGTCGTTAGTATCCAGAAATCTATTGATTTCCGTCTGGAGCATGCTCAATGATTGAGCTTTCGCAACCCTCTGGATAGAGATTCCAAAGATTCACCACCTTCTGAGTGAAGAAATTCCTCCTCATCTTAGCCTTAAGTGAATTGACCCATATACTGAGACTGTGTCCCCCTGTTTCTAGATTCACCAGCCAGGGAAAACATCCTCTCTACACCTACCCCGTTCATGCCCTGTAAGAATTTTGTATGTTTCGATGAGATTACCTCTAAAGATTACTTCTAAAGCCTAGAGAATACAGGCCAAGTTTCCTCAACCCCTCCCCATAAGACAATCTCGCCATCCCAGGGCTTAGTTTAGTGAACCTCCGTTGCACTCCCTCTATGGCAAGTATATCATTCCTTAGATAAAGAGGCCAAAGCTATACACAGTACTCCAGGTGCAGTCTCACTAAGGCGCTATACAATTGCAGCAAAACATCTTTACTCCTGTACTTAAAAATCCCCATGTGATGAAGACCAACATACCATTTGCTTTCCTAATTGCTTGCTGCACCTGCATGCTAGCTTTTAGTGCCTCATGAACAAGGACATCCAGGTCCCTTTGGACATCAACACTTCCTAACCTCTTACCAATTTCTGGTTTTTTTTTACCAAAGTGGAGAACTTCACGCTTATTCATATTATATTCCATCTGCCATTTTCTTGCTCATTCTCTTGGCCTGTTCAGTTCCCTTGAAGCCTCCTTGCATCCTCCTCACATTTTTATGAGTAGGAAAAAGGAAACCCTTAAATTAAATAGAAATAGACTTTTTCTCTTAACCACATTTCCCGCCTGGTCTTACACTTCCTCTTTTCAAAGTTGCTGCTGGGGGAAAATTAATCAAAAATGGACTTGGCCAAGTTAGTAATAAGGGATGTTAGGAATTCCTGAGCATATATTAAACTGCATAGCATTCCAAGGTAGGACACTAAGCTATTGATTTGTGTCATAGTCCCTGAACTGATTCATTTCTCCATATAACCCCTGGATAAAACCCAATAATTCCACCCTCAGGAAATTCCACCCTCAGGAATAACTTAGAAAATTCTTAGCCTTAACTTTTCAAAGATATATTCTATGAAATTTCACCATCAGCAGAAGCTTGATTAAAAGATCTTATTAATATCAAAGCCCTGTCTTTAATGCCAGAAAACAGAATGTTGTTTGATTTCTGTTCCATTTAGAACAGCTGATGACAGTATCAGATGGTTTCCTCAAGCAAACTCCAGCATCTGCACAGCATTTATTCTTTTTACTTTCTTGGGCAATAACCCACTAACTATATATCTTGTAAAGTATGGTTTTCTTGCTGATTATTGAAATGAGGCATCTGGGAAGTTTTTATCTGCTTCATATTCGCGGTGATGTAGGGCTGCGCTGACGGGCTACAATGTGAAATACCGAACACTTAGTCCTAGAGCCTTCCACTAGGTAATCTTTCAGGAGGGTAGATAGATCAATCATTTAAACCTTTCATGAAGGTTAGGCAGTGCATTAGCCCATCAAGCCAGGCCAAATAGCCCATCAGTGTTGAAGTCTTAAGAGTAATGCCTTCTCATGGAAAAAATTCACACTTTATTGGTCAAAAATAAATGCCATCTTACTGTCTTCAGATAGAATGGCATTTGTCAGATACTGGGGCACATTTTCTGCTTTACCACCTGCCAAGTGACCTGGCCAAAGGTGTTGGGCAGAATTACAACAAGTAGGTGATCCACTCTGTCAGGTTATTGCCCAGATGGCAGTATCAAAAATGACCCCCTTTGTCTTGAAATGATAGATATACTTTCAGTTGTGATAAAATAACTTTGATCAATTTTGATAAATTAGAGAGTCATAGAGTCATTTACAACACAGAAGGAGGCTATTCAGCCCATCAAGTCTATACCAGCTCTCTGTGGAGCAATGCAGTCAGTCCTATTCCCCCATCCTATCCCCGTAGCCCTGCAAGTATATTTCCTTCAAGTGCCCATCCAATCTCCTTTTGAAATCATTGATTGGCTGTGCGATTGGCTGTGCTTCCATCACCCTCATAAGCAGTGAGGTGCAGGTCATTACCACTTGCTGCATAAAGAAGATCTTCCTTAGCTGTTGTGAGATGCTAATTAAACGTGTGCCTGACTTTGCATCGCATTCTATCCTGGCCTCACATTGTGTTTGGTGATAAGAACGTATGAATTAGAAGCAGAAGCAGGCCACTCAGCCCCTCAAGCCTGCTCTACTGTACAGTATGGCTGATCTTCAACCTCAGTCACACCTTCCTATGTTATCCCCATGTCACTTGATTCCCTTAAACAGCTGGACATTGGTCATGTTGTCCCCGTTTGTAACCTTGACCAATGTAGGCAATACCAGGTGAATCTTAGTAGCTGCCAAGCCGAGATTGAAAAATTGTATTCATTTGGACTTTGAAAAATAATCTGATGCAAGGTTGTGCTTTATTGGCAGCCACCGTTGTCAAGTTTGAGTCCGCAGGCTACCTGTCATCGTAATTGGTTTGCTGCATTTTCATCAATTCTCAGTCAGATGGCAACATCATAACCTGAGAAAGCGGACACTTTCACTTGAATCCTGCCTCCTGCTGGCTAGCCTTTGAACAGCATGAGTGGAGATATCCCTGACTCTGTCTGCCAAGTTCATTTAGCTGGAGGACAATCGTGGTGTAGTTTGACTTGCCCAGGGGAGAAGCAATTGCTGAATTGCAAAACATTAAAATTGATGGAAAACATCAGAAACCGTCCCTGACTTTTGTTAGACATTTTTCCGAAAAAGGACATTTTGAAAAACTTTTTAAAACCGCATTAGTTTACTTTCTTATTAACGTTGGTCTTTCCCACAGAAATCCACTTTTTAAAATAAAACGGTTTCGAAAAAATTTCACTCGGGGCGGGGGCTGCACCGTGTTTTAAAATATTTTCTCCAGTCTATAGAATACGGTTAATGCTGGCAGAGGACCAGTCTGTTTAAGTGGAAGGATATTGACATTAAAACCTGTGACAGGTTGAATAAAAAAAAATAGAAAAGTTTACAGTGTATGAATGGGTTGACCTGGAAGTTGTGGAAATGTTTTCGAGCTGCACCTCAGCACCTTGGGCCAGTCGAATGGCCTTTAAGCTTGAGCGAGCTTGGTTCTTTCCAGCACATAGCTCTAATTTTCATCTTTTCAAACTGTTTTCTACCACTTGGAGTAAAATTAGTATTGACAAGGATAGAATTTGTCTCCTGAAGGAGAAGTGCCTGCCCGTGTAAGTGCTAATGCAACATTTGTCTGTCGGTAACTTTACACTTTACACCGCTTCCATGCCATACCTAATATACCAAGAGCAAACTGCTCTCTGTGAAATGTTATTGTGTCTGAAGTGCTAGCAATTTGAGACAAAATTATTTCTATTTTTTTTTGCCATCCCTCACACAAGGATACTTGTGTGATTGTTTGCTGTTGATATACAATTAGTCTCTCCTAACGTTTAATCCACAAGTGATGGTGATTTTCATTTAAACAGTACACTACAATCAAGCCGCAATGTATTTCACTGTGGAAAAATGCTGTGGGCGTTCTTTGCAGTAATTTAGTAGCTGAGTTGCGAAATGGAGTATGTGTAACCTATTATTATGCACCACTCACAAAGTGCAAGTGGATGAAAATTGATCCTGTCAGTTGAAAGAGGGATAAGTGTTGTGCCCTTACTGATGGGTATGCAGCTTTCTCTTTGCTTGGTAATTTGTTGATTTCGTTCTTGCCCCATTTTAAGACAGCAAGTGGGAAAGCGATTTTCAAAGGCTGGTCCAATTTTTGTTGAGGGTCACATTTAGGTCCCTTGCTGCGATGTCACTGTAGTTAACACTTGTTTTAAAATGCTCGACTATTAGATTAAAGCTTTTACAAGGAAAGATTGCATGTGAAGTGGTTTGAGATGAAAAATTTAATGAAATTTACCGTGGTGAGATGTGAAGTCCTTTTCGTGATTCGAGAGATCCAAATGTGAACATTCTTCATTAGTGTTGCAGTATTGGTGCTATATGATATACAATTCTGGTTACTTCCATTATGCTGAAATAAACTTAAAGAGTATTAAACATGGCTTAGACTTTTGTGTTTGCCTGTCAGTTTAATGGTAATTTTTTAAAAAACCCAGATTAAATCCATTCCCCTACATGTAAAGAAAATATTAATATGTGACCTTTTACCACCTCATGATATTGCTTTTCATCTGAAGAGAAAAAGGCTTGGCAAACAACAATAGTTAACTTTTAAGACAGGACATGTAAGAAAAGCTCACACCTGTTTCACATTGGTTCAAATGTTATAGAATTAAAGAATACCTCCAACGAAGGTTGAACAAACCATAAATAAAGCTGTAAGAAAGGCACCAATGAACATGCGGAAGTGAGAATTAAGAACTGACGAGCTGCAATTTCAAAATTACTCCAGTTAAAGATAAACAGCTTGGAGCTTGCACAGCTTTGCCAGACCTTTTTCTATTCCTCTTTCGCAGCCAGGCCAGCATTTAATACCCTTCAGAAGGTGGCCGTGAGCCGTTCTTATGAACCAGTGCAGTCCGTGTGGTGGAGGTGCTCCCGCAGTGCTGTTAGGTAGGCAATTTCAGACTTTTGGCCCCGCGGTGATGAAGTGTCAAAAGTTGAGAAGACCCTGGAAGAGGCCACTGGAGGTCTCTCCAAAAAGTTAAGTTTTGCTGTGTTGTTTTTCAGACTTTTGTGCAACCAGGAGGAATACGCCTGGTCCTCTGGACCCCGCAAAAGCTTCCTGTTCACCCTGCCCTTTCTCGTGCTGTCTGGCATCTCTGCCCTCCCCCTCCTGCCCCTCCCCACCCCCGCCAACTCCTCTCCCTCCCCCACCTTATGTAGAAGTGGAGGTAGGACCAGATGTTACTGTTACTGTCTTGCCTAATTGCCCTTCATAAGATCATAAGAAATAGGAGCAGGAGTAGGCCATTCAGCCCATCGAGCCTGCTCTGCCATTCAGTGAGATCATGGCCGTTCTGACTAGAGCCTTAACTCCACTTTCCTGCCTCCCTCTCCATTATCTTTGTCTCCCCTGTCAATCAAAAATCTGTCTAACTCAGCCTTGAATATATTCAATGACCCAGCCTCCACTGCTCTCTAGGGAAGAGAATTCCAAACGCTGGTGACTCTGAGAGAAGAAATTCCTCCTCACCTCCATCTTAAATGGGAGACCTTTGTTTTAAACTGTCTTCCCTAGTTCTGGACTCCCCTTTGAGGGGAAACATCCTCTCAGCGTCGACCCTGTCAAGTCCCCTCAGAATCTTATATGTTTCAATAAGATCACTTCTCATTCTTCTAAACTCCAATGTGTATAGGCCCAACTTACTCAACCTTTCAGCCTAGTGAACTTTCTCTGAACTGCTTCCAATGCAAGTATATCCCTCCTTAAGTAAGGAAACCAGTGCTATCCTTGGAAGCCAGAGAGGAATTTCCCAGCTTTTATTTTCCTAAATTGGTTGAAGTTTTTGTTTCTTCTGCCTCTCTCAGGAGATTATATGACTGATGGAGAGGCAGGCGGAGTCGATTTTAAACTCTACTTTTTTCTTAAAGGTGACGAGAAAGATCTCTTTGTAGCTGGAAGAACAGTAGTGTCAGCGGTGGAGGGTATATTTGGTGGTGCTAATCTAGATTGTTTTCTTTGAAAAATCCAGAAATGTCTTCAGTAGTTTGTGGTCGTTCATTCCAAATGACATCATTGGTTTGGCAATGCATCAATCGGTACATTCATTGTGTGACCCTCCTGTTAACATACCCAGCAGTAACATCCAAGGGTTCAACTCCCAAAGCAGTTCTACTGGTAAATTAACTTTGCTTCAGCCCTTGTATTTATCAGTAGACCCGATGATTGATACAAGATTAAGTTTATTACACAAAGAAGCTTCTGTATTTTAATAAAGTTTCATGTTCAGAGCTGAGGTAGTGGAACTCAGCCAGGTTGGCAGCAGAGCATTAGAATTGCCTTTGCTTTCCTGGGTTAGGGAAGGGAAAGTTGGCCAGCATTTCTGCTCCTCAGTCCCCGTCGTCAATCCCTGTGGCCATGGATGTGTGATAACCAAATGAGGGCAAGACTGTCGGGCTCAGTTTCAGTACCTCCCACAGTTGAATAGCATGCAGACACCCTGTCAATGCTGGCAAGTGGATAATGGTCACTTGAATGAGGTAGCAAAGACGCCTTTTATCTATAGAAGCATGCTCAATGTGATTTTATTTTTGTTTTAACCCTCAAAAATTAGATTCCATAGACTAAAATTAGCAGAGTGAGATCTGCTAAGGATTCTCAATGTGGGCAATTGGGTGTGTAACATGGGAAATTGGAGCCGCTACAAAGTGAAGGAAACACTCAAGTAACATTGGATTGTGGGAACTCCGCATTTGGTGTGGCTGTGGCTGGACCCAGGAATGTTTGTCACAGTCAAACCGTAAGATACTTCTGCCTCCATTTCTGCTGCTGCGCATCAGTTTGTCTGAACATCAACAAGATTGCATTGAGGTAAATGGCTCGAGGACAACAGGAGGTTGGAAACAATTAAATACTGGCAGCTATTTATTGATACTGCTACAATTA
Organism: Cetorhinus maximus; assembly: GCF_964194155.1. Lineage (NCBI taxonomy): Eukaryota > Metazoa > Chordata > Chondrichthyes > Lamniformes > Cetorhinidae > Cetorhinus > Cetorhinus maximus. The sequence continues at coordinate 98,968,280 of NC_135896.1, forward strand.
TGAAATTCATGTTTAGATTATAAACCTAGAAAATAAAATTTAAATATGCAATCCTCACGTTTGTTTCTCATGAAAAAAGAGATGTTCTGATGCAATGTTATTTTCGCTTTTAAGAGCGATGATTGCACTTAGTGCATTTGTTTGCATTTTAATGATGGTTGGGAGACGTGCAAATGGTATTCCTCAAATGAACTTTCAGTTATCTTCGGAGATGAACCCGGCCCCATCACTATACTCCCCTGAATTAGAATTGATGTATTAAGTTCACATGGCTGCATTTGCCACAGGTAACTGCTACTTCTGTCATTGAGTCATGCTGATTTCTTAATTTTTTGACTTCTGCAAGCAGGACATATGTTTTAAGATTTGCTATATGGAAATGATGAGGGCAAGCATGGTACCGCAGAAACGATTGTGGGTCATATGTTGTACATTGCTCAGCTACTTGTCCAGTCCACCTCGATGGACCCATACACTGATTGAAAAGTAAACAACCTTGGGAATGAAAACAAAAAGCTAAAAGCTACTGCGGATGCTGGAAATCCAAAACAAAATAAAAACAGAATTACCTGGAAAAACTCAGCAAGTCTGGCAGCATCGGCGGAGAAGAAATCAGTCAACGTTTCGAGGGCTCGAAACGTTGACTGATTTCTTCTCCGCCGATGCTGCCAGACTTGCTGAGTTTTTCCAGGTAATTCTGTTTTTAACCTTGGGAATGGTTTGATTTCTAGTTTACAGATTGCAAGAGCCTTATAAAAATTCACAGTGATGCCCCAAACTTGTCAATTTATGTGGCATTCACTCATTTTCCTAATATATTTTCATTATGAATCACAGGATGAAGTTTATGGAGAGACGGAGGCTATTTCTGGCCTACTCATAGTAGCTGTGTTCCCTCATCTGCCGAAAGATGCTGCAGTGGAATGGCATGTCATTGCCCTAACAGATGATCCCTGTGAGAGAAAATCCTTCATCATAAATAAGAAGTCCGAAGATTATGTAATTGACTGTGAAGTGGTTATGTCAAGTTCGCTGTTAAGTGCTGCTATCTCATTGGCTGTAAGTCTTCTCTCACCATCAGTGACATCTTTAGATCTGAAGGACATACTGCAAGAACTAGCTGCTGTATTCCGGCAAGCAATGGACAAACTCCCTCAAGAAGTTAACCAGCTTCCTCTATGCTTCAAAACCTTCTATTGTGAAGACACCTTTGATCCCAGCTTTGTGCAAAGAGGTAAGGCTGTCTCATTGATAGAAGTTATAGTTTAGTTGAAAATATGTAAAACAATGTGATATTGTTGAACCATTGACTTTGAGACAAGAGTTCGAATCACAGGGTTGACTGACATTTTTGGATGGATATTTCCAAAAGGTGAATGCCATAACTAATGGCCAGATCACCATCATGGCCTCGCCTTTTTAAAACTCTGTAACCTCATCCATCCCTCCCAAACTGTCTTTTCATTTGACTCTGGCTCCTTGTGCATCCTTCCCCTCCTTTTGCCCCACTATTGGAAGCTGTACCTTCAGCTGCCTACACTCCACTTCCCTGGACTTCCCTTCCTAAACCTGTCTAAATCCTTCTCATTCTTTAACAAACTCCTTAAAACCCACCTCTCAGATAGAAGCTTTAAATCACTGCTTCTAATATCCCATCCCTTTCATTAACTTCATGTCCATTTATTTGACTTTGCCTCTACAAGGTGTTTTACGCCGTTTTTCTGTGTTTAGTGTACTATGTAACAGCGAGTTGTTAATGTATAAGGCGAGGGAAGGAAATTGGATTCCATATCGCTCAGGTATACACTCTGGATAGTCAAATCACCACATCAATGGCAACATCTAAGCTGGAATTTTTTATTTTCCTATCTTGAGGAATGTGATTTGGATGCAGTGGTAAAGTGGAAGTGGTGTCTTTGTTTTTTTTAAAGTTCAAGAGACATCAATCAATCAATAGACTTTTATTGTCCCAGCAGAAACATAAAAGAGAATGACATCAGCATAACAGCAACCAGTGTCACTGTATGCAGCGCCAACATCACAGCCAAGAAATAGAATAAAGAGATGGGAAAATAGAGCAAGAGTCTTAGGCCTTCTAGCTTCTTCCCCGGCACAGATACAGCCAATGGATACAAATGTGGCAATGTCCTCCAAAATGTCCCTGTATCAGGCATTGGTAGGTAATTGGGAATGGAGATGAGACAAAACGCAGAGTTTTGGGAAGCTCTCCAATCCCGAGTAGGTAAAGTCCATCAGCAGACACTTGAAATCCTGCTATTCCTCTGCTCCGGAAAGCTCCAGGCTGAGGAGATTGCTCGTTTTTGCTGAACTTTTTGTGAATATGCATTTGTTCAGCTGCTCGGGTGCCTTATAATCTAATGCTGAATTTGCACCTTTACGCAGAGTTCTATAATCTTTGAAACAATGAGACTGGTATATTAACCTAAGCAAATTTGCTACATGGTGTAGAGAAAACTCAGCTGGGAGCATTAAACAAGTTTTTTATGATGATATGGATGGGGAAACCCCATCCACAAAATTGACTCGGCATGTTCATAATCTGAGATTCAGTAATTCCTCAGGGCAAAAGTAGTCTTATGATGTCACCTTAATTCCAGGTCTTGTTGCAATATTTGGTGGGATGATAACAAGTAGCACGGCATCAAGTGGTTGCACCAGTGGTGGAGCTTGGGTTGGCCTGTACAGGGTGGGGGAGGGGCGGTGTTGTAATCAAGATTTGGCCAACATGGCAGTGAGGAGACTGAGTTGGGATATGCCAGTTTATCTCATTGGAAGGCAGAGCAGAGAACTGCATAGATTTGATGGCCAAACCTGGAGGAGAAGATGGGTGGCAGAAGAACCCGGGAACAAATTGGAGGTGGTTCGCCAAAGTTGGATTGGCTGACCTCAAAATGATTGGGGAACGGATCATGACCCCCAACTGCTCAGTTACTCAGAAAGTAGCCTCAAGTTTTCCCTTTCACCCATTTCCAACCAACAAACTATTGTGATTTGAAATGAAAAGCATATTGGATAACATGTTGAACATTTAGGTTTACTGAATGCCTCGCATTATTTTAATGTAGCACCTTTTACAACCTCAGGATGTCCCAAAATATTTTTCTTAATTTTGAAACGCATCCAAGCAGCAAGTTTCAGTAGAGATGGCATGAAATAACAACATTGGTCAAGACGTACAAGGCCCTTTGGCACTTCTGCTTTCATCCTTCTAGAATACCAACCCTTCCATCTCCCCATTACAACACCTTAAATAAGTTCAGTAACTCTTTCGAGTACGTTCACAGTTCTTGACTTTTTTTTTTCCGGGAGTGGGACATGAACCCACAACCTTCTGACTTAAAGGCGAGGGTGCTATGAACTGAGCCACAGCTGACACCTCATAAGTTCAGTAATGATGCCCTTGGCCGCACTTACTGGCAACCAATTCCAGCTGTTGTTCATTCCATACGTTAATTAGGAGAAAAGGTATTGTACCTGAAGCTTCTGATAGTGTGCAATTAGTACTATATTATGACCGGATACTCCCGTTGCCAAAACTGGACTAATAAGACCCACTGGTTCTTCTAACCTGCCCTGTAAAGTTATGCTGCTTTTGCATCACAGTAAACATTCCCAACCCACCCAGAGCCATTCCACAAGTCCACTTCCTTGAGGATAAGAAGAACTACATAAAATACATCTCAGTTTGAGGTGTATGGTACACATAAAAACAACCTAGCCCCTTAATTTTATAAAACATAATCAAATCACCCAAGTCTATTCTTATTTGTACCAATCTAGTGATCCACCTCTGAACTCTTTCCAAATTCTCAATATTCCCCACCATGTGAGGAGACCAAAAACATAATAAATAGTTGCAAGAGTAGGCCATTTGGCCCTTCAAAGCTACGCTCCCATTCAATAAGATAGCTGATCTTCTCCCTCAACTCCACCCTTCTGCACAATCCCCATATTCTTAATTTGTTTAGTACCCAAAAGGCAAACACCCTCTGTCTTTATGCTCAACTACTGAGCATAAGCTCTCTGCAGCAGAGAATTCCTAAAATTCACAACCATTTGAGCAAAGAACTTTATCTTCATCCGTGTCCTAAATTGCCAGCCCCTTATGCTGAGACCTAGGCTCCATGTTCTAGATTTCCCAGCCAGGGTAACATTTGCTCAGCATCTACCCTGCCAAACCCCTGAAGAATTTTATGTTCCGATTTGATCACTTCTCATTCTTCTAAACTGTAGGAAGTATAGTCCTAGTCTACTCGATCTCTCCTGATAGGACATGGGGAGATGTGTCCAGAGTGGTAATGTCACTGGGCTAGTAATCTAAAGGCCCGGGCTAATGCTTCAAATTCCATCATGGCAGCTGGTGGAAATTTAAATCCAATTAATTAATTCAAAAAATCTGGAATTGAAAGCTGGTCTCAGTAATGGTGACCATGAAATTATCATTGATTGTCATAAAAACCCACCTGGCTCACTAATGTCTTTTTAGGGAAGGAAATCTGCCAAATTTACCTGGTCTGGCCCTCATGGGGTTCCAGATCCACACCAACTCTTGGTTGACTCTTAACTGCCCCTTGAAATGTCCTAGCAAGTCACAGTTCAAGGGCAATTCGGAATGGGTAACAAATACTGACCTTGCCAGCGACACTCACACCCCACGAAACAATGAAGAAAAAAAATCCCAGCGTCCCAGGAGTCAGCCTAGTGAACGTTTGTGACACTCCCTCAAGGGGAAGTATATCCTTTCTTAGGTAAAAAGGCCAAAACTACACAAACTACTCCAGGTGTGGCCTCACCAATGCTCGGTATAATTGTAATAAAGCTTCTTTACTTTTATAGTCCAATCCCTTTGTAACAAAAGCTAAAATACCAATTGTCTTCCTTATTATTTGCTGTCCCTTCATGTTAACTTTCTGTGATTCATGTACAAGGACATCCAGGTCCCTCTGAATGCAAGCATTTCCTATTCTCTCGCCATTCCATTTTTTTTTGTTTTTCCTCCCAAAGTGGATAACTTCACACTTTTTCACATTGTATACTATCTGCCAAGTTCTTGCCCAATCACCCAACTTGTATGTATCCCTGTGCAGCCTCTTTGTGTCCTCTTTACCATTTACTTTCCCAGTAAACTTTGTATCATCAGCAAACTTCAATATGTTACACTCAGTCTCCTCATTTAAGTCATAAACATGGAATGGAAATAGCTGAGGGCCAAGTACTGATCCTTGCGATACCCTGCTAGTTACAGCCTGCCAACCTAACCTGTTCATTCCTACCCTGTTTTCTGTCCATTAACCAATCATCAATCCATTCCAATAAATTATCTCCAACCTCATGAGTCCTAATTTTGTGTGGCACCTTATCAAATGCTTTTTGAAAATCCAAAAACCACCGCATTCACTGGTTTCCTCTTATCCGTCTGACTAGTTACATCCTCAAAAACAATAACAGATTTGACACAATTTTCTTATCATAAATCTGTGTTGACACTCAGTGCCCTATTATATGCCCCTAATGATAGATTCTCGCTAACTGGCCTATAGTTCCCCATTTTCTCTCTTCCTCCTTTATTAAATTGCGGGGTTATGTTTTCTACCTTCCGACCCTTGAGAAACTGTTCTAGAGTCTAAAATATTCAGGAAGAGAAAACCCAATACATCTTCTGTTAAAACCCCAGGATGCAGGTCGCCAGATCCAGGGGATTTGGCACCACTTAGTCCCATTAATTTCTCCAGTACTATTTCTTTACTTATACTGATTTCTTTAAGCTCCCTGTTCTCACTAGACCCTTGATTCCACATTATTCCAGAATGTTTTTTCACTCTGTAGACATGAAGTTGTGAACAAACTGGACACATTATTTCAGCAGTGGCCTAACCAGGTTCCACACTCTAGAATCCTGTTTGCTTTAGCTGTGCCTTCCTCATAGCACCCAGATCTTTCTTTTGCTGCTGGCTTCAATTCGATTTCCCCTGCCCACAATGCTACCAATCACACATAATACACATTGTAACTCAGTATCAACTTTGAATTAAACCGCTTACAATTTAACTTTTAAGTGCCTTTGGATGTTTTACTAAGTTAAAGGCTCTAAATAAATGCAAGTTGTGATTTTATATAATTGCTTCTAATTTTTTTAGGCAGTGTAATATGGATAGACGGAAGGAGGATTAGAGTTTGAGGAAGCTTCTGTAGAAAAAACCATCAGCATAGAACCATTGGACCAAGTAGCCAGTCTCTGTGCTGCAGATTACGTGTAATTCAACATGTGCTCATGGGCAGAACAGTCACATGAAAGAATAAAACAATAGTGCAGAAATGCAGTGAATTTCTGTTATCACTGTTCTTGGTTTGTCAGCCAGCAAGATGACTGACAGAACTTGAAAACTGCACGTTCTTCCTCTTCTTCCTCATGCAATCACTTCAGGATTGTTTGCATTAAAATCATTCAAAAATACTGGGACGTCTTGTAGCGAATATAGTTGCAACTTTGTTAAAATTCTGATTATATCAGTCATTTTAGAATGAGTTGCAAACCTTGCAATCTTGACAAGTGTGATAAAAATCTTCCAAAATGTGCATAAATACAATGCTGTACAAAATGTGACGGAGAACTATGGATTAAATATGACATAAGTTTTTTTTTTAAACCGGAATGTCAAATTTATTCACGAGGGCTAAACTTCAGTGTGCAGGGATTTAGTAGATGAGAGATGGGATGGACCATATTGTCTGATGTATTTTAGAAAATCATCAGTACTATGACACGTGTTTTTTCAAAGGAATCTGCTTCACGATTCTGCAATGCTAGTCTGTAGGCACGGGGAGCAATCAATTTGATAATGATATTCAAAAGCACCTGTTAAAAGAATCCTCTCAAGGAAGCTGCTTTCAGACTCAGACTAAGTCGATATTAGGACTTAATAGCTTTGCTGCTTTGTTTTATTTTACTTTTGTGAAAATGATACTCATGGGCTTTCCCAAGGTTTGAAATAAGAACAGGAAATGCTGGAAGTACAGAACAGCTCTATTAGCAGATTTTAAAAAACAGTTTCACTTTGTAGATGCTAACAGAACTGCCGTGTGTATCCAATGTTTTTATTTCAGGTTTCCATTTGTTTTTAAAATAAGGTGATGGTGAAAGGCTGTATTGAGCAAGCCAGGTCAGCTATTTTTCCTAAATCCACAACATGGCCCTTACATAGCAGCGTCCCAATAGCTGCTGCCTCCACTGAACAAAACAGTTTACAGAGGTTCCTTCAGTAATTCTTATGACATTACCATAGTGCTGTTGTGGCATGATAAATCATATAATTCATCAGCCTGAGGTGTCATCTACCACAGTCAAATGTCCACTGTTGCAACTCACTTAGGATTATTGGTCATCCGCTCTAATTAGAATATAGTTCAAAAGTCTGCCGCGTTCAAATCTGACTCCATCCCCTGGGCTGAAGCAAATTGCAGTTTTAAGTTCGATATAGTCAAATTTCAGTTACGATTTCAACTGTGATTTTAACCCATTATCACTTAAGTCAAATGCCCAGGCAGCTTCATTAATGTATTGTCACAAGGACTTGTTGATTTGATAATTGTGTGATGAACAAGGTCCTGCATAGAATTTTTGTCTTTAACCCTTTTTTAAGAAAAAAAAAAGCAAGTGCATTTTTTTGTGAAGTAACCGTATAGTTTGCAACAGGGTCCTTGCAGAAGGGTGTATTAGGTTATTAAATACACTGTACAGATGTTGGGAACAGCATGTTTTTTTGGGAAGGGGTCACAATATTCGAACAGGGTTCCTTTGGTCTTGCTTCGTTCATGAGGGTATTGAGGATCTTGCAAATTTAGCGATGGACTTCATAGGGTTATAGAATTGCTTTTTGAGAAGCACAAGGAGTGAGTAGTTGGTGTATATTTCATTCTGACTTTCATGGGAATGTATATCCGTGTGGGAAGTAGCTGGTTTTGTGGGCTTCCTGGAATGGAATCCAGACTGTGTTTGCTGAATTCCAAACGGTTTGTATACATCACTTTTTCTGTATGCTCCACAAATGTCCTACCACATTTCTGTTGCATGGAGGGTTGTACTTTACCACAATGCAGAGTGGTCTCTTACAGATGGGAACAACAGCGGCATTGACCTGCATAGTGCAGGGAAAATGTCCTCCCAATAATGGATAGGCTGAATGGATTCAAATCTTCAGGCATTGTGGGGCCAGTTGATACTTTGGCTTCTTGTATGCTATACAGAATGGTTGAATGAGGGAGGAAGACTGGAATGTATGCAGTAATGCACCTCTCGGACTCTCTCAGACAGCTCTTTCAGCTTCTCTCTCCCAGAGAGGTGTGAAATTTGTCGATCAGTTGTGGAATGCTGTGTATTCTGTCCTCTAGCATTCTATTGCAGATAGTGGCTGTGATGGTCTCCTTCCATCCTTTCCTTCATTCCCTAGTCTCTTTAAGTGTTTATACGCTGCTTTTAGATTTGGAAGCAAATATAACCAGAAGATGGGAGATCTGTTGCAGGAATACAAGAATCCGGAAGTCCAGATATGGTTCCCTGGCGGAATGGCTCGTTTTGGAGTTCTTTGAGCACAGCAGAGTCCTAATAACTTAGTGAGGTCAGTTGTTCAATCTGATTTCTTTTCTGTTGTCCTAGCCTAGTGATGCTTTTCTCGTACAAAGTTCAGAATTGAACCTAAGGAAATGTCTGTGATGGTTCCTCTGTGAGCCAGGTTAGAAAAGAGAGCTTATAAAGTCTGCGAGATTTTCATTGGGATCCAGCAATCGCTCCAGAAAGATAGTTATTATTGGGTGTTTCTGGGCCTTTGTCAGACTTTTCTAGGGGTTGTGAAGGGGAAACAATGCAAGTAGTTGCTAAAAGTTTCAGCACTCTGTGGTCAGGCAAGCATTGTCGGGGGGCAGCCTATCATTCCTGATATAAAAACAGAAAATGCTGGAAAAACTCAGCAGGTCTGACAGCATCTGTGGGGAGAGAAACAGAGTTAACGTTTCGAGTCCGTATTACCCTTCTTCAGACCGGCTGAGTTTTTCCAGCATTTTCTGTTTTTATTTCAGATTCCAGCATCTGCAGTATTTTGCTTTATCATTCCTTGTGCTGGCCAAGAATAGTTCCTGAAGTTGGGAAGGTTAAACCTGTCTTAATGCCTTAATTCCACTGGTGCACACAAGTCAGCACTTATGGTATTGGCAATTTGTAACAAATTTCATTGACAGCATTGTCACCTGTGCTAATGCAATGTAGTTCTGATTATCGATTAACACAGTATAGAAGGTTTAAACGAGCTTGTAATGTTTCCACCTCCTCTACTGCATTTGTCAGATACAGCTCTATCTTTTCATAGAGATACTTTTTCAGCACAGGCCTTATAAGGCATCATTGTACACGCAGTATTGTTCTAACTTAGTAAACCCATGTCATCGTGTTGTGTATATAGCACTTCCTTTGGAAGCCTGGAGAACTTGCTTGTTAAATTGTTTTCTTGTCAAATTGTTTTTTTTAGTCATTCTGACTTGCATTTAGGCACCCTGATCTCCGTTGCACACAGAAGCAAGCCCTGATGTTGATGACTGTTTGTTTCTTTTCCCCTTTCCGTATTTCAGTGGGTGAAAAAGGAAGCCCCTCTGTGTAGTGGATCACAGGTGGGAGTCCACTGCTCATTCAGCCACCGCACCATCCCCTACAGTTCTTCTCTTTCTTGGCATTTGTAGGGTAGAAAACCTGTGCAGACCTTTTAAAAGAAGATTTGATATAAGATCAATATTTTCTCTAACAGTCTTTGTTTCATTGTACCATTTCCCTGGTTCTGCACTGAATACCAATTTTACAGCCTAAGGCAAAATAGTATTAAGTGAGTAATGCATGTATAAAAACAAACACATTCAGCAGTATCTCATTACTGTAATTTCTCTGTATTAGGAGTGCACTGATATGTGCTATAAATTAATATGTTTTATATTGCAAAGATTTACATTGCCTGCTGTGGATTAGTCACGCATTATGCTACATTCTTTAGCCTTGGGAATTGTCCCAAACTATAGTAAAAACAAGCCAGTTGTACACTAAGTGTTATGGGTAAATGGAAAGCAGCTGTCAAAAATACAGCATCAAAAACAAATCAAACCTTTGGGTGGCCCTGCTGGTACATTGATATACTGTACCACAGAGTGGTAAGAGTGGTTCTTTTCCTTCCATGGTTAGGTTTTGATCTCAGTTGGGCATTTCTGCGGTAAATGCCAAGCAGTGCTTGCTCAAGGGAAGTGAAGAACATCGGGAAATGGATTCGCCCACTTGTCACTCTCCCGTACCTCTTTCGGAGCTGTTACACAGCGATGGTGGCGAAGACGTGGGCCATCTAATTCTCCTCTCAATCACAGTGGGTGTGGATAAGTTAAGGACCAGGAGAAATTAAATGATTTAAATTTTTAAAAATTAAAATCTGAAGGTTTGGCTTTTCACTTCAGATTTCTAATTTCGTGTGATACGTTTTAAAAAAACTAAGTGCTGTCATCATGCCTTATACACTCTGATTTTATTTGGGGCCCATGATTTGCATTTTATTCAGACGAGGTGCAATACAGATTTTAACACAATCGGTGCGGCTTATATTGTCACATGCAATAGTCAACAGCTAAAAATTCTAATGGTACTATAAATTGCCTCAAATGTATTAATTTAAAAGAGTGTACATTTGTGATTACTTTTGCCGTTAATTTTAGTGTGGATCACTGAAAATGGAGAGGATGCTGCAGTTGGCATTAGAAGAATAAGTGAGCTTACATTTATGTCCTGACTTCTCAGGATGCCCCAACTCATTACCAATCCATTAGATTAGAAGTGCAGTCAAGTGCACTCACAAAGGCCCCACAAACAGCAAATTAAATGAGTGACCAATTAATCAGCCTTGGTGATGTTTGCTGAGGGAGGAATGTTGGCCGTGAGGAACCTTTGAATATTGGCATGAGGATCTTTAGCCGCCCCATGAAGCAACAGAATAGGAAGACAATAGGTCTCAATCTTCAAGCCACAGCTCCCAACAATGTATTACTCCTTTCACACTGTAGTGAAGTGTCAGCGTAGATTACATGCTCAAGCCCTGGAATGGGATTTGAACTCAGAGGGAGATGCATTTGAGTGCTAGCAATTGAGTGAAGCTAAAACTTAGTTGGTACGATTTGGAATTTTACATCAATTGTGTTATTGTAAAATGCCTTTGTGTCTATATTGAGAGAGCGCAGGCGTCCAAATTACGACGTATACTTTATCACTTTGTTGTGGAACTAGTTTAAATTTCTGTAACACTTTAGAGTTGCAAATATTTGTAAAAAATAAATAGACACTTTGACCTCACCGCTGCAGATAAATGGTAGCAGTCACTCCCCATCTGCAGATTGTAGAAACTATTCCTGTCACACTTGTTCATTTTTTTCCCCTAACACTTGGAGTCCAGCGAGCCACCAAAACTGAACCTTGTTCCGTGACAGTTTATTAAATATGTGCACCTGGAAATTTAGCCATTTATGCAGTTTCTCTGGGATCTCTTTAGATCTTCCTCCAAAGTTTTGGCAGGGTTTCGGAGAGCTTCTACCCCACAGGTTTTGGTGAACTAAGTGAATCAGGAAGACCTGCATTTTATCCTGGTCAATGCATGGCGAGAAGATGGAATTGGGTTCAGATGTGATGGTCTTTACAGTCAAACAGCTTGCCAGCACCTACAACTGAGCCTCACTTGTGCGGATTAGTCATCTGACCACCTCTATTGAAGACAGATGTGTGACATAGATATGTTAAATTCAAATATTACATTCCCTACTTCTGTTATATTTGATTTTTTGGACACAGCTAGTTTAATTCTTTGAGTTGTCCCCCACCAGTGTGAAACTTTTGCTGATCTCCAGTCAGGCAACATCATGAAAGCCAAAAGAGTAACATTTAAGATGACACTTCCAGCACCTTTTCAGTAAAAAATGATTAAGTGTAGGACAGCTGTCAAGAAAGGATATTGAGGTTTATAAAGATACTGGATCAGAATTTGCTGAAAAAAATAACAGCGTTTGAACAACACATGCCATTATTAATGTCAAATTGGGCAGAAACTTGTGATAATGAAGAGTTGCCCCATGACTTGCAAATTGCTACTAGTTATTTGCCAATTTGTGTTGCTCCATTTGAAAACATCATTTGATGATTAACCTCCCCATGAATTCCATGAACATGCTGCATTTGCAGATTAATTATTGGTTAAACTCATCACAGAGAATTAAATTTAGCAGTTAATTACATAAGTACTCTTATAAGGGTATAATGATTATTAATGACTGTCAATCAGCCTCTCTGACTCAGAAAGTGAACAATGGATTCTGATTCATTCAAGTAGTGAATTGGTTTTGGAGATTTTAAAAATATCACATTTTTTAAAATTACCTTTCCTTTCTGTTTCCTTTTTCCCTCTCTGTCATTCAAATCTTTCTTTCCCTGACTCTATTTCTTTTGGTACTTGATTTGACATTTAATTGATCTACTCTAGTTCACCCCCCTCCTCAGTCCATCCTCTGTTTATTTCTCAATCTCTAAATCTCAATGGTTAAAGAGTCACACATTGTGCTTCCCAACATTCATCAGGGTCCCAGATGTTCCATGGTCCTTGCTGTGCTTTCATGTTTGCAGATCTTGTTTATCTTTGATGTGCTAAGTCAGGCTTTGTGCACAAAATTTTCTAATTTCTGGAAAAGTTTTAATTCTTTTTCAACTTTTTTTTTTTGGTGTGCTCTAAGGCCTGTCTGATCCTCTTAACTGAATGGTCCTGTTGGTATTGTGTCTCCATTGAATTAGAATTTTGTTACCTTTCTATGCAGTGTGTCACCATACCCTTTGATTGACGTCACTTGGTATATTTATGGTGCAGAGCATTGACTACAATGCAGTGTAAAGCTGCATGAAATGAAGAACAATATGGCAACTTTGGTTAAAAATAAGAAACTGAACTGGACCAGCCTTATAAATACTGTGGCTACAAGAGCAGGCCAGAGGCTGGGAATTCTGCGGGGAGTAACTCACCTAATTCTCCAAAGTCTGGCCACCATCTACGAGGCATAAGTCAGGAGTGTGGTAGAATATTCTCCACTAATGGAGCAGCCAAATGAGCTCCCTTTTGGTGACATGTTAGTTGAGAAACCTGCCAGTGGGTTCTCTGCTGCTGTCTAAAGCAAACCTACCTTCACTGGTCAGTATAAATGTTGAGATTCCTACAGTTTTACACGCTATAAGTTTGGCCTTATTGACAACCTTGTAAAATGGGCCTGAGCCATTTGCTCACCATGCCAGCTTGATGCTGAAATAGGTGCATCTAAGGCATCTTGCAGGATAATGGCTACCCTGGTCAGATCATTTCACACTGTATATCACACAAACTCAGGAATAGACCTAAGGCTGCCCCTTTCAGTCCTGAAAAGTGCCCAGTCTACCTCAGGTTGCCCTGAAGGGTAAGGTGTCTCCAAAATTTGAGCAACAGGTGAAGCTGACTTTTCCATACCTACTAAGCAATAGCAACATGAGTGGTATTTGCCACTAGCAGGATGCTGCCGTCAAGCCAAAAAGACCTTCTGCCCATCACACAAAAGAGTAATGAACTTCAGTGCTGGTGTGATGCCAGATATGTAGGTCGTATGTCCCGATAACTGGCAGATCATATCAGCCAGCATGACCATTCAGCTGTTCACAACAGGCAAAGTACTGACCATACCCAACCAGCCCATGCTTGCAAAACTCAAAACATAGTGTCAACATTAGATGTGTTCCACGATTGGACAACGCTTGTTAAACAATCCTCATTGTACTGAGAATTGCACTGACAACCAATTTAAGATTATCAGTTGGGCTCATAGTGTGGCTTATTTATGCATACCAGAAGCTATATATATTCACACACACGGCCCTGTCCCTTGTAGACAAAAGGAGCAAGTACACACATTGTGCTTTATTCAACTAATTGAAGGCTTAGGGGACAGTCATTCCATGGTTCATTCGCCATGGCAAGGCCTTGACCAATCAGAGTTGACCTGCCTGGTTTGAATTTAAACAAAGCTTGGCAGTGAACTATCATTTGTCATATACTGGTGCATTCCCCATAGCAATGCTCCTACCAATCTGAGTCTACTTGCCAACCAATGAGTATTCTCTTCTCATGTAGCATAAATTGTTGCTCCCTTTACAATTTGGTGTTCTTGTGAATTGTCCTGATGAGTGCAAGACAAAAAGCATCGACAACATGTCTCTTTTTTCAACAATGTATCATTTTTATGTGATGCCTGAGAATGGATAGTTTTACTATAAATTTTGCACAGCAATATATTTTTGATGGGAAATAGTTCCTTGCATAGTATAATTAAGGCTAACTCATTTAATAAATAGAAATGTTAATGGCTATTTTATTGTTTTTGGTTGTAAGTATCGAGACGTACAAAGCAGGAGAATTAACACATTAATCAGTTTGGTGAATTCGCCACACAAGAGTATTACGTTTGATGCTTGATGAGCACTTCTTAAACCATTCACTGTAAAATATTAAGAATAATTGTATATAATAGCTGCTGTGCTGCACACCGAGATCCAAAGGCTTTATAAGAACTGTGGCATTATGCCAATTAGTATTACCAGGGGCACTGATCCATCAGCATTGAAGATGGAACTGGGATTTGAGAGCATTGAAAGGTGTGCATTGGGAGCACAGCCAAGAGTTTTCCAAAGGGAAAACGTCTTGGATGAGAGCTGAGGCAACTTAGATTACAAAGGTGAGGATGATAACTGGCAATACTGTGGCATAAAAATGTTCTTCGTAATATCTCCCCCTGAATCTCTTGTGTTAAATCTGTGCCCCCCTAGCCCTTGTACCATCAAGCTAATGGGAACAGCTTTTCTTTGACTACCTCATCTAAACCTGTCATATTCTTGTACACCTCTGTCAAATCTAAACCTGTCATATTCTTGTACACCTCTGTCAAATCTAAACCTGTCATATTCTTGTACACCTCTGTCAAATCTAAATCTGTCATATTCTTGTACACCTCTGTCAAATCTCCCCTCAAACTCCTTTGCTCCAAGGAGAGCAACCGCAGCTTCTCCAACCTAATGTCATAGCTTCAATCCCTCATCCCTGGAACCGCTCTAGTAAATTTCTTCTGCGCCCTCTCAAGAACCCTCACATCCTTCCTAAAATATGGCGACCAGCACTGGGCGCAATACTGTCGATAAAAGCAAAATACTGCGGATGCTAGAAATTTGAAACAAAAACAGAAAATGCTGGAAAAACGTTTTGAGCTCGAATGACTCTCCTTCAAAGCAATACTGTAGATGTTGGCCTAATCAGAATTGTATAAAGATTCAACAAAACTTCCCTGTTTTTGTACCCAGTAGCTGTATTTATGTGCCTAAGTCAATCACACTTCGGTGTTGCTTCAACTTATTATCAATCTTTGTCTTGCACATGCATCTGATTAGCTTATAATTCATATTCATAAGCTCATAGCAATCACAACCAGGCGGGTAAGGATGAGTAAGCAAAATTAGAACAAAACTCTCAGAGAAAAGCTACTAACGATAAAAAAAAATAAACAGAAAGCTAGCTGCAAACTGGACAGGAATGGAAAGTTAGCATATCACAATATAATATTCAGGTAAGAAAGATTAGATAAGGTGCAGTTAAAGAGGGAATATATGCTTTGAGGGGAGGGGGTTTATTTAGATAAGGAAGCTGAAACGGGCTTTTTACTCCTTGAAGGTTTATTCAGACCTCGAAATAATTTCAAGGAAAGCTTGTAGTTAGCTTTGTAAGAATCATAAAATTATTGTTCTGAGAGTTTTAATCTTGGACTGGGACAGAGAGGGAAAAGGATTTCTAAAATATGTGCAGGACTCCATCCTTGAGCAGCCCATCAATCAGTTGGACAAGGGGTGGAGATGTTGCTGGATCTGGTTATGAATAAGGAAATGGATCAGGAAAACGAGCTAAATGTCGGTGAGTGCCTTGGGAGGAGTAATCACAATATGATACGATTTAAGATCCAACTACAAAGGAAATAATGTCAATATAGAAAGGAGCAGCAGCTTGGATTAGGGCAGGTTCTGGAAGGTTATGAGGCTGGCTAGCTGAGGTGGGTTTGGAGAGATTGGCACACAGGACTGTAGAGCAACAATGAAATGTTTATTACAAAAAAAGAGATTGCAAAAGTACAGAATTAATATATTTCATTTTTAAAAAAAACCAGCAGTTGACCATAAAAATAATAATGAATATACGGAAAAAATGAGAAAATAGAAAAAAAAAAGAGGTTAAGGTGGGAATAGGAAAGCTGAGAAGAAATAAGAAGAAAAATATTTTAAAACCATCAAAAGGTGCAGTTTTACAGATGAAAGGGGATTGTTAAAATTGAAGTGGAACCTTTGAGAGGGGAGAATTGTCAATTTATTAAAAAAATAATCAAAAAGTAGCAGAGTAAGTATTTCTAACAGCCTTTTCTAAAGTATAAAGGATATCAGAGAGAAGGTGAATCCTGAGAACAAGATGAGCAACATTATGATGGACAAAAGTAAAATTTTGGTTAAGTTCATTAAGCTAGAGGAAGATAAGAGCACACATTTCGGACAACCCTCGCAATTATGCATAAGTCCTCTCGAGAGTGTGGATGTATGTCGGAGGCTGATCCAGGTAACTGCAGGCCAGCTCAACTTCTATGGCAGGGAAAGTTTTAGGATCTTTATTTACGGACAAAATTGCCATATATCCTGATAAAGGGAGAAGCCAGCACAGTTTCCTAAAGGGACAATCATGCTCAACAAGTCTCATAGAATTCTTTGAAGAAGTAATGGATAGGGCCGTTAGGGGAAACGCGTTGGATGCAGTGTGCGTGGACTTTAGGAAGGACTTTTGCAAGGTAGCACATGGGCAACTTTAGAGAATGGAATAGGTTTGGAGGATAGCAAACTGGATTAATAATTAGTTAAGGAAGGATGAAGCAGGTTAAGAGTTGAGGAAGATGGAAGTTTGTAGTGCTGTCCGCAGGGTTCACTTTTGGGTCTACTTCTGTTCACTGTGTGCTTTGATGATTTAGATATTGGCCCAGAAGGAATGGTATCAAAATTTGCAGAAGATACGAAAATACGAGTTGTAGTTAATTAGGAGATCAAGGAACCTGCCAAGAGATAAAACAAAGGGGGATGGGGTAAAAAGCGACAGATGGAATTCAACGTCAGTAAGTGTCAGGTAATAAATAGATCATGGTAAAAAAGTAATAGCTGTAATCATACTGACTGCAATAAGGATAATACTTCTGTAAGAGGAATCAGCACTCAGCTAAGCTGAAATTTTACACAATCATACTGGCAAAGTTATTGACAAATCAGGGGAGAGAATTTAAAATAAAAAATTGTGCTTGCTGGAAATCTGCATATTTTAACATTTAAAGTTGATGACCTTTCAACAGAACTGCAAGAAGTTGGAGATGATTTATAGCAAATACAGAGGCAAGGAGAGAAGCGGGAGAGGAGGAGGAAAGAACGAGAGGGCAGACCTGTGACAGTGGAAGGCAAGAATGATTCAAAGACAAAGATGGTGGTGCAAGGGGTGATAATGAGACCAGTAAAGAAGCAAAAGATGGGTCAAGAAAAGCTGTAAATACCAACAGCAAAACCATTGCTATCAGTAAAAATAAGAATAGTAGTTATTGAAATTGATGTTAAGACAAAGAAGCTTTAAAGTTCATAATAAAATATAGAATATTTAAAACAAAAACAGAAAGTGCTGGAAAAACTCAGCAGGTCTGACAGCATCTGTGGAGAGAGAAACAGAGTCCGTATGACTCTCCAGAATATTTAATGTTGGTGTTGCAGTGACAGACTGGTAAGTTTTTTTTTTAGTTTAGGTCAGAATGTTATGAGTTTTAACGCCACCCCTTTATCTAAGCGCATAATCTAAGTTGACATTTCAATGCTGTACTGACCAAGGTGACATCTTTCAGATGTGGCATTAAAACAATGTCGCGGTGAATGTGGACGACTCTCTGGTACTATTCAAAAAATAACGGTATTCTCTCTGTTCCCTTTGCCATCATTTCTACGTTAACCAAAACGAAAAAAAATAGATGAGTAGTTTATTCATCTCATTGCTGTTGGTTGAATCTTGCACGCAAATTGGTTGCTGCATTTGTCTATATAACAATAACTTCACTTCAAAAGTGTGGACGTGGAGCACTTTGGGATGTCCTGAGGATGTGATAAAGTGCCAATGAAGTTAAATCCTCTCTCCTTTTCTTCTTCTAAACCAACAGTTGCTGGGATGTAACTGGCCATTAAGTTATTAAAGGTTTAGCAGTTGTGCCAGGCATACCACGCCTTTCAATTTCCCTGAAAAACATGATAGTGACCTTTCACATATCCTGTTTGGTGCAATTGTGATTTTAAAAGAGAGTTAAGACAGTGGAAAACTTCTGAAGTGAAAGGCAGACAGCTAAAAGTGGAAAGCTCCAAATCTTTTAGACGGCATCTTCGTGGTTCTCGTTGAGATTCGGAGGAGGACATTGATGACCATCCATGCTGGGGAGTGCTGAGTCTGCAATTTTGTGATATTTTGTCCCTAGGCATTGATAGGCCTAGTCCTGGCAATCAACACTTTTTCATGCAGTATAAATTGTTGCTCCCTTTGAAATTTAGTATTCTTGCATCTGTCCTGATGAGTGCAAGATGAAAAGCTTCTCTCTTTTTTCAGCAACACTCGAATTCTGTACTACCAAATCACTGTTTCAACACTTGTGTACGGATGGCCTGTGTCATGCAGAATCATGCAAGAAATTGGGCCATGCTTAAACTAGAAGCTGGGGGAGTTTCTTCAATGCTGTGTGGACTCATTATTGCTTTAGCACCTGAGGCAGGAAGATGGGCTTTAACCAAGTAGATTTCCCATTGTTTTAAAAAGAAAATTGAGCTTTGTCTCGAGCTGAATGTATATAAATTGTTATTTGGGATTACATAGTCCAGAATAAATGCAGTGCTGTGCAATCTGTCAAATTTAATATTGATGGGTCCGAGAGGAATTAATTAGAAGTTTATAGGAAGTGCATCTCTTTTCAGTTAAAGGATTAAACCATACATTCTGTAATGTGTAGTTTCATTGTTGTTGTTTCAGGCCTCTAAACATGTGTAAGTAGTGTCTGTTTTCATTTGTTTGCCCCCAGCTGCCAGAAATCAGCTATTCAGTGCTGAAATTCAGTCAAATTGTATTAAAACTGATGCTGCCTGCTATAGCACAAAGTTCAGACATATGCTGGTTATTTCTCCCTTGGCACCATCAGCAATGAAGTCATTTGTGGCCTTTCATCATTTGAGTTTGCTACATTGGGAGTTTCAAAAGTAAACTTTTGGCGGAGAGCAATTAAAGTTGATTCAGGGGCTCAGCAATAATGCTACACGCCGATTGCTGTGGCCTTGTGACTCCATGCACAATAAGATTAGTTTTATTCCAACTGTTCAACCATGAGAGAACAGCACAAATCATGCTTTCCACACCCCAAATGTAGGTTGGCTCAATATGTTAGCTGTTTAAAAGTAATTAATACCTTCCATGCAGAGAAAATCCTGCACTCCCTTCATGGTCTGAGTACGAAGGTAAATAGGAAGCAAACCAAAACAAACCACTCAGGCTTCTTCAGCCTCAATAAAGACAGAATTGGCTCACTTTTTACTTCTTTGTGAGGGCTTTGTGTCTCCTGTGACATTGTGCCATGCTGCATTGCCTTTACCCGTGTTCAGCTTGTGCCACCTTTATTTCCATTTTCTAATCTAGTGGAACCAAAAGAGAGAACAGTTCTTTTCAGTTTATAGCCATGATGTCAGCAAGATGTCGTTATGTATCCATTTCTTAAATGGCTGGGCCCATCATTATAATATGTTAACACTGGCATAAGTAATAATATATTATAAGCCATTATGGAATAAAAACAAAAAAATGACCTTTTAGAATAACCTGCATAAATCATCGCTGCCAAGAAGGAAAACTTAATTACATTTATAATATATTTTTTAAATACCCCATGGAGACAAGTGCATAATTAAAAGTTTAATAATTTAAGCATTCAGCCCCCAAAAGATTTGTATTATTCTGCTAGTTTTAGTTAATTAATTAGCCACAAATCCACGGTAGAAGACAAAATTCCAAATGTGCCCTCCGGCCGGCAAAATGAACAACAAAATGAATGCTTCCGTGCAGTATCTTCTTACCTAATACACATTAATACCAGCTGTGCAGTAACAAATAAGAGAAGAATAAGTCACCTATTGCGAAAGATGAGCCACCCCTTTTTTTTTGGATTATTGCAGACTGATTTAATTCCATTACTTCAGATATCACCGGCCTGAAGTTATTCTTCAGTTGGAGTTTCAGAGTTGTCAGTACGAGCAAACCAAAGTTCTCCAGCTCAAGTACACATTGACAAAGGGCATTACAGTAAAGCCATGTGTCCCCACTCGCCCTACAGGCCTGACAAAACTTCACTTTATGATGGTGAAAGTCCCGACATGTTTAGATCTGAGCTTCAGATTTTGACAGTCGATAATTCCAGCAAGCAATTCCGCAATTCGAGATCTAACCTGAATCATGTTGACGCTCCGAACTCCACCTACCTGAGCTCGGGCCTCTTATTCACATTAACCACCTGTGCTCGCCGCAGTTGATGTGGGATTTTTGGTCAGGATGAGTGTTCCGAACTAAAGATCGCCCCCTCCCCCAGATTGTTTGGCAAGAGCCTTTTTTCCCTTAGGAACTGGGTCCCTTCTGCCAAATTCGGCACAAAACCAGTTTGCGCTTGAACCAAGCACAAATATTGCACTACTTGCCGCAAGGGAGCAACAAATTTGCGGCAGACGATAGATACAAAAATTCAAGTCACTAAGGTCCTGGTCAGAAGTGAGTTCAGTTTTCGGTTGTGTACCACTGTAGCAGAAAATGATATTTGATATTGTTAGCGCACTTTATACTGTCTAATAATCACCAGGCTTCAGTACTTTCTAAAGGCAGCCAGGAATTACTGTAATTATTTTTCTTCATTACAGCAAAACTAGAGTTTGCTAAGATCAACTTTTCTTATGTCAAATAAAAATGAAAGAGTTGCATGGTGGTATATAAGCATCCCTTTAACCATTCAGAGTGAACAATTTATACCTTGATTTAATAACAATAGGATCCTATGATTCATACATTATAAAAGATCAGATAGTCCCAAGAGTGCAGAAGAATTAATATTAAAACCATGTTCTCATAGCTCTGTTTACAGGACAGTTTTTGCATTGCAAATAGAGCAACCACAACCATTTCTCTGCATTTAAATCTCACTGTTCAAAGAAGTATGCATTGTATATGTAATCATATTGTGCTCTGGTCGGTGTTTATTGTTTTAGTGCTCAGAAACAAATTTCCTCAAAAGGCACTGGTTGTAGATGCTTTTAATCAAACTTTTCAAAAAAAGGAGGAACTAATTAATGATCACTCAGCAAGAAAGCACATCATGCATTAAAAACAATCAGTCTTGGGTCATTCACCGTAGGTCTTTAGTTTGGCATCAATGAAGCCAAAACTACTGTCTTTCTAATGCATCCAATTAGTGGCCATATGCTTTGACAGTGAGGAGATGTGAATATTCCACAATCTGCTAGGGACCAAGAGACATCAATAACTTCTGAATAATTATATAGGGCCTGGTCAATGGGTTAAGTGCTCCACTGACCATAGGGCACATCTTTAGGGACAACACGTCTTGCCCTAGTACCAGGAATCCAATCCCCGATGGGACCCCTCTTCACAGCACAAGCCATGTATGGAATTTATACTCCGAGGGGTAGTCCTTGGGTAGTTTCAGATGTTTGATGTGAGGTTTGTGAAATCCAGCTTGCCATATGCTGCAAACAAAGTGCAGCACAGCTTTCCGGCCAATATAGATTTTTTTTTTTGTAAAGGCAGCTGAGACAAAGAGCTTTCTTGTTCTATTAAGTTCTTTTTCATCATGCATAAATATAACTATCAGAAATTGTATTTTAAGCAAATGTGATTTTTTTTCGAACACGTGCGTCCTTTGGCGTTATATATTTTTAGAACGGTACCCATTGTTTTAAGTAATGATTCATGAACGTCTATGTGATTAAGTTATAAGAAAGTGTATTTTTTTTTAACACTCTTGTTATTTTTAGATTTGGAGAGATCCCTAGAAAATTTACTGGGTTCACGTGTTCCACTTCTGATCTTGGTGCCTGCAGCAGATTTGCCTGCCCTAGAAATTCTGCACGTTGCTTGTTGGCTGAGCAGTTAAGGATTAAAGACAGGACGGAGAACGATGACTTCTCCAGCTACTGTAGATCCATTTCCTCCCTTTTTTTTTGAAAGAAGGAAAACAAAAGCAGAACTCCACCTATGTTTATAGTAGCAGATCCAAGAGCGCTCAGAATAAAGAACTTCAAACAACACTTCGGTCAACACTCTGTTTGGATGGTAACAAAAGGCTTCTTGTTCGTGGCCAAGTTTACTACTACGTTTATTGGCGACGGATAAAGGTGATGGGGGAGAAAGGTGTTGCACATTACTGGATTTACCGCTAACTTTGGTCGATAAAGTCATCCAAGGGAAAGTCAATCAGATTCCTACTCTGTGCAGATAACACGAACTATAATGTGTCTGAATTCTGATCGTAAGGTTATGATGTACAAAAATATGAAGTCATTTTAATTTTATAACAATTATTAATCTTCTCTCACCTTTATAGACGTTTCTGTTTTTATTGTATCACTGGTGAGTGGAGACAGCGCCCTCATATTTGCGGGCACTGCAATTTGATGCCTAAGTCCTGACTTTTTTTGAACTAAGCCTTGATTTTTGTAACCCTCACTTTCCTTTTGAAAACGATCTTACATCTTGTAGGAGTGTGTGTCTCCCCAAGTATTGCACACAATGTCCCGTGGTAATTCTTCAAGCATGTGCCTTGACTGTGTGTGTGTGTGAGGCATCATAACCAAGCCCGAGCCCACCATCACCAATGTCAGGTATGTGTGCGCACACTCTCGGGTAGTCCTGAGGGATGGAAACCCTAGCTGACTCTGCTGTCCTCGACCCCGAAGACATGACAGCACCGCTACCACCATTCCAGCCAAAATCAGCTGACTCAGCTCAGTCCAGGGATCAAACATGGGAGGAGGATTCCTGGTTTTTGCATCGGAGTTACTCGCTGGGTGAATTCACTGAGCCATCAGAGAGCCAGTGCTGAGATTAATACATAAAGCCTGTAGCTCAGCAGCAGACAATCAGAAAAATGTTGAGAACAACCTTTGCTTTCGACTTAATTCAGCATTTGTACAAAAATAGAAAGGCAGTTGCCTATTAAAGCTCAGTCTCCCTGGTGAGTCATTTTGATCTAGGACTTGAAAGTGTTACGAAGCAATGCTTTAGAAGCTGTTAGAAAAGCGATTCATTTTTACTGACTTTATATATTATACAATAAATCCACACGAGTTACTGCACAGGTTGAGCAACTTGAGATTTCCGAGGTAACTGAATATATCTCGCTGATGAAGATGAATTATAGATGTTCTGTTTTTGTGTGTGAAATACCCATATGATGCTTCTTTGAAACAATATGAGAATGGATGAAGTTCACTGTCATCATTAGCAAAGGTATGGTGTTGTAGAGGTTACGATACCAAACTAGCAACCCAGAGGTATGTCAAATTGAACTCAATAAATCTGGTCATTTGTGCACTGGGATCAGAAAATATGACTGTGAAAGTTGCCATTTTGACATAAAAGTCCAAATGATTCATTCATGCATTTTGGAGAAGGAAATTTGCGCCTCCTACCCAGTCTAATCTATAAATGACTCTGTTTGACTCAAAATGCCATCTAATGTGATTCAGCATGCCAACAATTGTCAAATTCACTCTTAACCAGCGATGCCAACATCCTGAGAACAGTCTTTTTAAATGTTACTGGTTTTGTGGATATGCATTCAATCCAGACTCTCTCTTCTCCACATATATACTTTTTTTGTTTCAGTTTTCTTATGCACATCAGTTAATAGTTCCTATGTGAAACTGTCAACTGATAGGTCCACGTGGGCAAGACTGTCAACTTTTACACCACACTGCCCTGTTTCATACTGACACTAGTGTTTTCACAATTACAAAAATATCTGTTCCCATTAGCAGCTTTTATTGTGTCTTGGGGATAAATCTACTTGCCCATAATTGAAGTCCACAGCCAGTGATGTCAGTCCTTTAATAGTTACGTGGGGCAGAATATTGCCATCAGTGTGCGGGGGCGGGCCCGACACAACAACGTGTAAAACGACACGAGATGACGTCAGGCGTGCGTCCCGAAGTCATCACGCGTCAGTTCAATGTTGCATTCGGCGGGCGCGCGCCCACCGAATTGTTAAGGCCACTAAGAAAGCAATTTACCTAATTAACAACGCAAAGAGCCCAAGCGACCTTCACATTTTCCAGGAAATCTCATCCACGGGCAGGATGAGGTTTCCTGAAGGTTTTATAAAATTAATAAATACATTTTGTACATTTCACAAACATGTCCCAGCTCATGTGACACATGAGAGACATGTTTAAATAATTTTTTACTTTAGTTTTTACAAACTTTTATTGTCTACTTAATCTCCCTGAGGCAGCTCCGTGCCCCAGGGAGATTGCTGCGCTCTTTCGTGCACACACCTAAAAGAGTGCAGGCCCCGACTCTCCCCCCCCCCCACCCCCCCGCCCGCACAGGTAGCACTGAGCGTTACCGGCCACGCATTACGCTGGGTGGGCCTTAATTGGTCCGCCCACATAAAATGGCGGCGCACAGCTGATCGCGGGTGGCAATTGGCTTCGTGCCCTGTTCCGCCCAGCTCACCTGCCAAAGGTAAGACTCTACCCATGATGTCAGAAAACCAGAGTCATTATTGACAACAAATTTACCTATGCAAGAATATTGCTATCTGGATAGAACATAGAAACTAGGAGCAGGAGTAGGCCATTTGACCCTTCAAGCCTGCTCCACCATTCATTATGATCATGGTTGACCATCCAACTCAATAGCCTGCTCCCACTTTCTCCCCATATCCTTTGATCCCTTTTGCCCCAAGAACTTTATCTAACTCCTTGAAAACATACAATGTTTTGGCCTCAACTACTTTCTGTGGTAACGAATTCCACAGGCTCACCACTCTCTGGGTGAAGAAATTTGCCTCATCTCAGTCCTAAATGGTCTACCCTGTAAACCTCAGACTGTGACCCCTGGTTCTGGACTCCCCCACCATCGGGAACATCCTTCCTGCATCTACCCTGTCTAGTCCTGTTAGAATTTTATAGGTTTCTATGAGATCCCCCTCATTCTTCTGAACTCCAGCGAATATAATCCTAACCGACTCAATCTCTCCTCATATGTCAGTCCCGCCATCCCAGGAATCAGTCTGGTAAACCTTCGCTGCACTCCCTCTATAGCAAGAACATCCTTCTTCAGATAAGGAGACCAAAACTGCATGCAATATTCCAGGTGTGGTCTCACCAAGGCCCTGTACAATTGCAGCAAGACATCCCTGTTCCTGTACTCGAATCCTCTCGCTATGAAGGCCAACACACTATGTGCCTTCTTTACTGCCTGCTGCACCTGCATGCTTACCTTCAGCGACTGGTGTACGAGGACACCCAGGTCTTGTTGCACATACCCCTCTCTCAATTTATAGCCGTACGAGGATATGAAGCTAAGTGACAACTAATGTGACTGAATTTTATTATTTGGGCTTACATAGTTCTTCATTATACCATATTTAACAATGTAGACTTTTCTATATAGCAAGTTAATCCAAGCTCTTGTCCTAAATTAAAATGTTAACACAGAATATGTAGAAATGCACCTGAAAACAGCATTAAAGATTCATGTCTTAAGCCTAACATTCCTGCTTTGAGAAGAAAATGCAGGCTGATTAAATTATAAATTACCCTGGCCGAGGATTAACTGGGCAATAAAATTAAAATACCAAAAGACATTAGTATAGGAAATAATGGAGATGATTTCACACAATAATCAAAGCAAAATACTGCGGATGCTGGAAATCTGAAATAAAAGCAAAATGCTGGAAATACTTCACAGGTCTGGCAGTATCTGTGGAGAGAGAAACAGAGTTAATGTTTAAGTCGAATATGACTCTTCGGAACTGAAATGTGATGGGTTTTATGCTGTTGAAAAGGGGAAAGAAGGAAGGACAAAAGAGAAGGTCTGGTAGAGGCCGAGAGAGATTAAATGCCAAAGATGTCATGAAACGAAAGGCAAAGGAAGTGACGCTGTTTGTAGTTTTTAAAAAAAGGCTTTATCAAAGAGATTATTTCACAATCCGGTCAGAATGAAATAAATGCTTATCTGCTATGTATATTATATATACATAATACATTTGTAAATAATAAGTCTGCAAGCAGTTGCAGAAGCAGAACACTTTAAAAAAAATATATATATAGACTGAAAAAATATTTCTTCAACCCCAGTAGGGACAAGTGTTATTCTTATCATTAAACTGGCCCAAAAACTAAGGCCCTAAGTGATGTCTGTGATTGTGGAGATATAAATGAGGCTACATTCAAAAGCTGGTCTTGTGCCAATTTCTCTTTTTACTAGCTGCAGTATAACTATAGCCCGTATAAAGTACATTTAATTTATCTCTCTTTTTGAATGCATGCCATTTCCTGCAAGGATTTCCAGCCTTAAGAAACAAAAAGGTAATGTAAGAGGTAGCATAAATCACAGTTTCTCTGTGCACCAGAACACATTTGCTCCAAGTTTGAAGTGGGGCGAGTTCATTGCACAGTAGCCTTGCAAATACCTAGTACATTGTGGCATTCACGACTTGGACAATGATTCCAATAGACCTAGTACAGGATGGCTTGGGTATTAAGTAATACAATACAATAATTACTTTAATAACACACTGCCTGCCACATCAACTTAATTTCCCTTCATCCTTACAGCTCTCTTTAATCTTTTGTTTTTCCAGCTCTTAGTCATTGAACAGCCCTGAATTTATATGTAAGAATATCATTTATTGCACAGAATTTTGAAAACACTGGGAAAGTAACTGAATTGTATTCTTTATATGAGTGCTCAGTGTTTTAACAGGTTTGGGATCTGAAATAAGAGACCTTGAACCCTGAGAGATCTCTGGCATTGCGAAGCCGTTATAAATGGGCTATATAAGAATGCTCAGGTCGCTTTAAAGGGCTATTATCTTAATCGTTCTACACATTTTTTTTGGAATTATGACCCTGGATTAGGCCTGACACAGCACAGAGAAAGTAGTGCTTATCCTGTGCTGCAAACTGTGAGAGGACAACAGCAGTGGACTGTCTCCTGGGTAAGGGAGCAGTGAACTGAAGCAGCCATTCAAGGACATCCTGTTCCAATGTGCAGTTTTGCCTTAAAATTAGCCTTTGAAATGACACTGCTGAAAATGTTCTACATTTTATTCCAGGTAAAAGTCTTGTATGAAAACATATTTAAGTAATTGTGGTGAAATTAAGTATACGTTCAGTGTGAGACGGCAAGAAAGCCACAATGTTACCATTTAGTTTGATGTGGCTATAATGGTCTTCAAGCAGAGCATGAGTCAAACCAGCAGCTGATTGCATAATGGGCTTTGAAATTGCTTAACTGTCTGCAAGACACTTAACCATGGATCATACAATTACATTTATGAATTCTATTTCATTCAAAAATAGTAACCTAAGAAAGGATGGATATTGTTTGGAGCAACAACATTGTTGCACTTGTGTAAATAAATACATGCAATGAGGAGGACATTTTTCTTTAATCTTGTCACTTCTAATTGACATTTTCGCCTTCATATTTTGGCAAATCAAGTTTGTGTGTGTTTCAAATGGCCTTGGTTGAGATAATCTGCTGAGATACAGGAGGTGAAATTGGTCTGTGCAGCACAAAATGGACACACAGTGAATTGGCAGCCAAATTTTCACTGCATCTGATCTTCTACCACTGAAGTTCACAGAACGCCTGTTAAAACTCTTTTTGGAGACCTGTTTCCTGGTCTCACAGTCGCTTCGACTTGGTTTGAAGTGAAAAGTCTTGTTAATGTCAAGTTAAAACTGGTGAATTGTAGAATTGCTACTGGTTTGCTACAAGCTTGTTTCACACTCTTGTCCCCAAACTGTTTAAACAAATGTGTTTGATATGGAAAATATACAAAAGTGATCTGGAAAATATATGCATGCACGCTAAGCATAAACTGCTGACAACTGACATGATTTGACTGTATTCAGGTGTTTTGGGGCAGGGTTGTCTTCGTTTCCAGCCTCCTGCATTCAGATGAAACCTAAGCAACTTTTCATAAGTTGACTAACAGCAAACCTGTAAAAACAATTATGTCTTTTATTGGATTATAGAGTCAAACATGCATACTTATCTCCATGATAAAAGAAATAAGAGCATGCATTCAAAACAGCTTCGTGGTTTTCCCTTCATTTCATTTTGGAGGGTTTTTTTTTAGGGTAACCGTCTGGAGAGAGTTGAGAAGCAATTCATGTGATGTACTGGGAGCACTAATATGCCCATAAAAATCTTGAACAATGAGATGATAAAACTTAAGCAATGTTTCAAAAAGAAAGTCATGAATCGCACATGCATTGAATGAATAAAATGGAAAATGTTGGGAGCCCCAAGTTATTCCATTGATAAGAAAGATTTTCATTATGGGCTTGTGCAGTGTCTGCCTTAAGTAAATGTTACCTATTTGTATTACTACAGAAGCCCATATAGATTAAGAAAGGTTTGCATTTATATAGTGCTTTTCATAATCAGAGGTCATCTCAAAGCATTTTACAGCGAATTAAGCACTTTTGAAATAGTCACTGTTGTATCGCAGGAAAAGTGGCAGCCAATTTCTATACAGTAAGGTCTCACAAACAGTAATGAAATAAGTGACCAGATGATCTGTTTTTGGAGTTGGCCGAGGGATAGATATTGACCAGGAAAACTCCACTGCCCTTGTTTGAATTGTGCCATGGGACATTTTATGTGCACCCGAGAGTGTAGAGTAGGCTTCAGTTCAACGTTTCACCTGAAAGGCAGGTCATCCAACATTGCAGATCTCCCTCAGTACTGCCCTGTTGCTTAGTATATGTGCTCAAGCTTCAAGTGGAATTCAAACTGACACCTTCTGACTGAAACAAGAGCCACTACTGAGCTACAGCTGACAGAAAATGAACTGACTCCATGCAATGAAATCAACTTAGAAACCGACAGAACATGCAGCTGAAGTAGCTTGATTCAAGTGATCATATTCAAAATATGAATCACAGCTGAAGACAGTTTGAGTTGTAAGTATGGCTTCAATGTGGACTAACCATTGCTGGAGAGGACTAAACACCAAGCATGAATTTCCAATCAATTTGGGAAAATCCTGCTGTTAATAATAGTTTAACAATATCAATGCATATCACGGTATCTTTACATTGCAGAAGGAGGCCATTCAGCCCATCAAGTCTACACTGGCTCTCTGAAAGAGCATTCCACCTAGTCCCATTCCCCTGCCTTATCCCCTTAACATTCTCTCTTGCACATTCTCTCTTTTCAGGTAGCAATCCAATTCCATTTTGAATATTTCGATCAAACCTGCCTCCACCACCCTTTCAGGAAGTTTGTTCCAGACTCCAATCACCCTCTGGATGAAAAAGTTTTTCCTCACATCACATTTACTCCTTTTGCCAATTATTTTGAACCTGTGCCCTCTGGTTCTTGATGTTCCCTTGAGTGGGAGCAGTTTCTCACTATTTATCCTATCCATACCCCTCAGGATCTTGAATACCTCTATCAAGTCTCCTCTCAACCTTCTTATCTCCAAGGAAAACAGTCCCAACCTCTCCAATCTATCCTCATAGCTACAGTTCTTCATCCCGGGAATTATTTTTGTGAATCTCTTCTGTACTCTCTCCAATGCCTTCACATCCTTCCTCAAGTATGGTGCTCAGAACTGGATGCAGTACTCCAGATGAGGCCTAACTAGTGTCTTATACAAGTTTAACATGACCTTACTCTTGTACTCAATGCCCCTATTAATAAAGCCTCTAAGATACTATGTGCTTTATTAACTGCACTCTCAGCATGCCCTGCCATCTTCAATAACCTATGTACGTATACACAGAGGTCCCTCTGTTCCTGCACCTCCTTTAGAGTCTCTCCCTTTATTTTATACTGTCTCACCATTTCTTTGCTACCAAAACAAATCATCTTGCACTTCTCTGCATTGAACTTCATCTGCCACTTGGCTGCCCAATCCACCAACATGTCTATGTCCTTTTGAAGTTCAAGACTATCCTCAACACAGTTGACAACATTTCCAATCTTTGTATCATCGGCAAATTTTGAAATCATGCCCTGCACACCACAGTCTAGGTCATTAATATATATCAGGAAGAGCAAGGGTCCCAACACTGACCCCTGGGGAACTCCACTACAAACCTTCCTTCAATCTGAAAAACAACCATTTATCACTACTCTCTGTTTCCTGTCACTCAGCCAATTTCTTATCCAAGTGCCTACTTTCTCTTTTATCCCATGACCAAGAATTTTGTTCACAAGTCTGTTGTGTGGCACTGTATCAAATGCCTTTTGAAAATCCAAATACACCACATCAACAGTGTTTCCTTTAGCATCCTTCTCTGTTACTTACTCAAGAAACTCCAGCAAGTTGGTTAAACATGATTTTCCCTTGACGTATAGTATAGCACAAGTAGTGTTTAAATGGCTTATAGCTCTACTTTTTCATTTAAAATTGTGTATCCTTCAGTACTTCAATACCTGTTCCGAATTTTTGAAAATCTTGGAGAACTACATGTGAAACTGTATTTGCCAATTAAGATTGAATGGAACCCAAGATATGGAGCCTTGCAAAGAGACTGAATATACACCACAGCGTGTATTTTACAATATGTAGCCACAGTGAGCAGGTTTCCTTACCACCAGCATGCATTTGAAAAATTGCTGCTTACAAGTTAAACCAGTGGTTTGTAAATTTGGAGTTGAAACTCAGTCTCATTCTGCAACTAAGTGAGATTCCTTTCTTCCAGGGAGCCTCACTTTGCTTCACTCTGGTGTCAGCTGAGGACCTAACTCTGGATTCGAGCTGCAGCTACATTATAACTGTAATGTCGGTGAACCCATTTTGCATCAACACTACAGTTGCAGAGTAAGTGCATCCCTAGTGAGATTTATGGTACAACGTTGGTGCGTCTGTTGGTTTTGCGATCAGTAAAACTGATTGAATGTAGTTTGCCGATGCAGCCAACTCCTCTTCACTCAAAAATGGCTAAATTCGGATTTTCATATTTTTATACTAAACTCCCAGCTACTGCATTATTTACATTTCTGAATCAGGTTAATTGGATAATGCGACGTTTTAGTGCAAACAAAAACTTATCAAATAGCCTATTATAAGAAAGGGTAATCATCAAAACCGAAGCTGATGTGGTGGGTTAAATAATTAGCAAGATACTTGATAAATGACGTAAACTATGAGATTTACGTACACCATATAATTCAATGCAACAATTAGGATTATTAAATTTTAAATCAACCAGCTTGACATTGCATCAAATCTGAGTCCCAACTGCGTGGGGAGAGCTAAGCTGCTTCCCCACTGAGCCGAGAACAAATCACATTCTTTCACTCTTAAAACATTCCACTATTTAGTCAACACAATTTTTAGATTGATAAATGCAATATCTCAGCTTGCACTCCATTTGAGATGCATTTCTTTCAATGTTGTCTTTCAGTTGTTTATGTGATATTTTTTATTTCTACCTTAGATTTTTATGTGAAATAAACAACCTGCAGCATCTACATCAATATTTAAAAAGCAAATGTACCATTTCATCTTACAAGCCACTAAAATCGAGGCAGCTTTATAATCAGCACAGGATTTGGGAGTTTTCGCTGCATTCAGTGGATATTGCTGCCACCTGGTGCTAGAGACATGGAGTAACACCTTGCCAGGCAATTCACTGCAGTTTCTAATTTAAAAGGAAATTCTTCCATGAATTTAAACAGCATTGAAAAGTGAATGTGGAGGTGAAAATTTATTTTAAGTAGGGTATTTAAGAAAAAGAACAAAATAATAGTGTCGACCTATGAGATTATAGTTTTATTATAAATGCTCTGAAGACTTTGATAGCCACTAATGTGAAAATTATAATTCAGTAAATATACCAGTTGTGCAAATTATGTAACTCTATTCATTGTTAACTGCAGCCTGGGTACATTAACTAAGTTTTCAAAACATACTGTCTGCAATACTAATTATTACACACAAAGATAAGATGACTGAACTTGAGATAAGTGCATTGTTGGTATAAATGTAAATAGAATATTATCTTATAGAATATGTCAGCATTCATTATTGGTTAGATGATTGTTTATGGTTTCTTTTCAAGACATGCAATTCATAATTATGTTCTCTCTGCCTTTGTTTGCATTATAATCATGGTAATTTTGTATCTGTAAATATGCTTGAGCAGAAACTGAAGTTCACAGCTCGGGGCTACAGATAGATTTGCAGACTAACAGTGCACTTGAGAATGGTGTATGTGTTTAATTCAACTAATTTGAGGATTCCCAGAAGGTTAATCTCAATTCAAAGGAAATCTAATTGCAGCTTTTCGGTTGCTAATTCATTTGATCTTTGAGCCGACAATGTGCAATAACTGACAGCTTCATATTTGTTGAAAGATCATCTGTCACCTAATGCATTCCTGTAACTACTATCAGCCAAGGAATAGCATGTGACCTTTGAACTTTGCCAGGTCACTATCGCTGCTTCTTTCCAGACCCCAGTGGAACATCTGGGGCCTAAAATCGCCATCACAGCACTTTAGCAGATTCTGAGAGATTTTACTGCCTTATAACTTTCTGCCTCATTCCTTTCCCTTAATCACTTGGTAGTTCTGATGTGTCCGTAAGAAACCTCACTAAAAAGCCCTTTTCTGACGTGTCAGGCCGCAAAGTTTAAACAGGAGAAGCCTAAGCATAAGAAATACGAGCGTAAATAGACCAGAGTTGTTAGGATTTCAAAAACTGCATGACCGAGGAGTGCATATGGCCTGCTGGCCGCAGTTTGGAAGCACCAGGCATGAGGCTGATGAATCACTTGTTCTTGGTTTATTTTAACTTTTCCATCATAACCGGTGCTGAGAGTTTTATTGCCATCCCTGCCTTGCAAAGGCTTGTGGTTGTCACGAGGGAAAAAATGCATTTAAATTCACAAGGCATGTAATTTTTTTTTACAAATCCCAGAACAACTGCGCAGTGAATGAAGCAGGAAAATAGCTTAAAAACATTAAACCCTTTCACCTTGCTGCACATCTCCACACCTTCAAAAGTCTCCTCAACGTAAGTTCACAAGACAGTAAGATTTTTTGATTTTAGTCTGACCCCAAAGTGATACCTGCTCCACATCTCTTATCCTCACCAAAATGTATTAACTCCTCATCGCCCAACTCATTGAAAAGGAGGCCATTAAGCCCCTCAAACCTGTCCCGCTGTTCGATTGGATCACAGCTGACTGGTTCTCCACTTCATTTACCTACATTGGTTCCAATTGGTTTCATATCCTTACCTAATAACAATCTCAGAGTTGAAATTATCAATTGACCAGCCTCAACAGCTTTTAGGTACTGCCCTGGATTTACACTTCTCTCTTTGTGTTAAGAAGTGCTTCCTGACATCGCCCCTGAATGGTCTGAATGTCATTTTAAGATTATATGCCCTTACTTTGAATTCTCCAGCCACAGGAAATAGTTTCTTTTTATGTATCCTATCAAATTCTTTTACAATCTAAAAGACCTCAATTAGATCACCTTTTAATCTTTTATAGTAAAGGGAATGCAAGCCTGGTCTCTGGAACCTGTCCTCTTAATTTTAACCCTTTTAACCTCGGCATCATTCTACTCAATCTGTCCAACTCAGTGACTTCAATATCCTTGCTTTGTCCTACCCAACATCTGCAACCTGATCCAGCCATGAAGTGTCTCCGGGCAATCACTATATTTGAGGCCCTAAATAATGCAGGGTGTTGGAACCTGTCCCTGATTTAAAAGTAAAAAAATTATAATGTAAAGTTTAATTTTAAACAATGGCAGAATCTTTATGCCAGGGCCTGAAGTGATCTCTGTTGTAAAACCAACAAGTAGCTATGCAATACTAATGCATGGTCTCAGTGTTACTCTTTCTACAGGGATCTTATGGGTTTAACTTAGTCAAAAATAAATATATCTACATAGGTGAATTCATTTTTTAGAGTTAAATCCAAAACATTGTTAAGTACTGTTCTTAGGAATAGCTGCATTATGAGAGATGTGGCATATATAAATTCAATAACTGAAAGTTTGTAACATTCAAGTTGGTAGCCTCCAGAATAACTACCTTCCTGCATTAAATTATAGATGAGCAATGTTCAGATGATTCTGTAGATAAAGAAAGTAGAACTTGAATAACTGGTATTAAACAAATTCTTCACTTCCGATGAATTATTCTGTTGTGCTGAAAGCTCACTAACCTGAAACATTAACTCCATTTCTCTCGCCACAGATGCTGCCTGACTTACAGAGTATTTCCAGCATTTTCTCTTATTTTAAACTATTGTCTTTCAACTGTTGTCAGCCCCAGCTTGAGAAAATACACCGTGTTGGGCAGTACTTAAGAAGTGCCGGACTATCAAAAATGGCACCCTTCAGCATGTCCTGGCGATGCAAGAGAATACTGAACACCCCATTCAAAGCAGAGCAAGGAGTTCTCCCAGTGTCTTTGCCCATGTTTCTCCCTCAACCGCTCAAAACCGATTAACTTGTCTTTTAGCTTATTGCATTTGTAGAATATTGCTGTGTGCATGACAACATTCAACATGCGAAGTACCTTTATGCATTTCAACTTGAGATGTGCTATGCAGGTGTAGATATTACCTGTTTATTGTAAGTAGAAATGGCAATTTAATCCTATAGATCACTCAGTGACTAACATGCTTTTTTTTTTCTGCATCACAAGCATATTAAACATGAATGTGATAAATTCTGACATCTGCCTTATCTGAGCCTGGGTCTAAAGGTGACACTTACACTAAATGATCACAAAGCCAATCTCAGTTCCTCGTTTCAGCCAGGAGAAACAGAAAGGGGAATCCAGCACAAAAGCTGTAACTTGTTAAAAGCTTTTGTGCAACAGAAGACATTAAGGAAAATTATTACTTGAATTCATCACTAGGTAGCAACTGAGAAACTCAGGGAGAAGTCTACATGATAGTAGGGCTGCATCCTCAGAGCCTGTGTGAGAAGGGACAGATCTTTAACCCAGAGCTAGCAGGTCAGACAATTAATGACCCTTCCAAAATGCTTTTCTGAACTTGCCCACCACCTCACCATGCTCTTTTTTCAGTAACGCAGTCATGTTGCAGGAAACTCAGGGGGAGCTCATATCATGGTCATCTCTTTTTTTCGTTTACAACTTTTCCTGTGTATACCAGTTAGAAAACACAGGGGAAAATGTGTAGAAACAATTAAACTTTTAAGATATTTTCACTGGTGCCTCTATAACAGTTGTAAATTTCCTGTGCTTTTTACACTCCTTAATTCTGCTTTCAGTTACTGTAGTTCATCTTCGAGCCCCCGAGTTTATAGAGATCACAATCAGTACTGATCTGGAGGCTGAGTGGCCAACAGGTCTTATCAGTTCTTCTTGTCCTCCTGTTTGCTTCAATTTCTGCTAATCCCTCTCTTGCTCTGAGCTCACCCGATTCTTTTTCAGTTTCTATCTCTTTAACTCTATCCCTCCACACGCTCTTCTGTTATTTTCCATTTTTAGTGCCATTATCGGTGCCAACCTAATTGATAAATCGGCGAATAGTTAATTTCTGCATTATCTTTCGGGAGTTTTCAGATGCCGATTACAAAGTATTTACAGCACAGAAACAGGCCATTTGGCTCAGCAGCCCTTGATGAGACTCTTGTCAATAACCCTCTGGTGTGTGTTTTTGTAGATTTGACGTGTTTTCTATGGGCAGAATTTTTAGGTCAGGTGAGAATCCCGACCCCATCCCGCGCTGGCGCGATATTTCATTCGGCGAGTGCGCGTAAGTGTCGGGAGCGCGCCCACCAACAATTAGGTCCCCGATTTTTTTTTGTGGCCTGTCCAACCTTACAGTTGGCGGATGGGTGAATCTGCCAGGCAGACTTCGCATTTTGATGAAACCTCAACCAAGGGTGGATGAGATTTCCGTTATTAAATTTTTTAAAAATAAAAATGTCTGGGCAGAATTTTCATCACCTGCGCATTCAGGTGACTGATTGTGACGTGCGGATATTTTTTTCTAGATGTTAAAATCTTTGTTTAATTGTTTTGAAGTCTTCAGCTCCCTCAGGCAGCTCTCTGCCTTCAGGGAGCTTTCATTCAGCGCTCGCCCACGCCCCTGCTTACAACAGCTCCCGCCCCCACCCCGGCAGCGCTGAGCAGTTTAGCGCGCACCTCACGCTGGCTGGCCGTTAATTGGCGACCCAGAGTGAAATCGCGGTCAGGGGCCAATCGTGGGTGGTGGTCCTGGGCCCACCATTCACGCCCTCACACCAACCTAAAAATCTTGCCCTATGCTTTCTTTATATATCATAATTCTCAAAATGTACTCAAGGTGAAGAAACATTGCAGTTGTCGCTGTGACCATGCCTCACACTATGGAGCAATTCTATTACCTCCACCAGCTGGAGTTAGACATTGAGCTTTATGGAACCTGAATATGATGAAAATTCAATAAACTGTTTATAGTTGCTCATCAATCACTTTTTCCTGTTGTTCTATCTAATAGACTTCTTTCAATGAAGTCCATATTACCTTAGGTTTGTTTTTGCTCCTGCGTTTCCTGTGCATACATCTTAATCTCATATTTTTTTCATTTTTATCCTTTGTATCTTTATTTTTTAATTTTCCTCTTTTTTTATTCCTCTCCCCAATTTGTTTGTTTGCTTTGTTCTGTTATTATTTATACCTGTTCCTTGTGAACAGCACATTTTAGTTCTCTTGAAGTCGTACAATTATACTGTCCCTGAACAGGCAGGGCATAGTTTCTTCATTCTTAAATGAATGCAGAGATCTGCACACCTCCAATTGTCAATCATTAAACTCAGAAAAGAATTGACTTTCTCTTTATCTCTCTTTGTATTGTAATACTCATCGTCTTCGTTATACTCATTATTTTCATGAACAATGTTGCCTTTGAAATTCTGAATTGGCGACTGATCTGTGTTTAGCCTAGTCAGCTAAAGCAGTTCTCTTCTGTTTTAACACAGGCACCAATCCACTTATTTTAAATTAACACCTGCGCTCAAATATCAAGAGTGTAATTTTAGTTAAACGTGTTAAGCAGTTGTTTACTGGTATCCATAGCATAATTTCAAGGCCTTAAAGTTAAATACAATTGAATAATGGGAGTCTGAGCTTCATTGGCTTCAACTAATCTAGAATCTTACTGAAAGATATAATATTAAATGGTATAGATGACGTAAAGCTGGAGCAGTACTTAAAGGTAAAAGTGAACTGGCTAAAATTGGTACAAGATTAACTAGTTTGATATCAGAACAAAGTTCTTCGCGTGACCAGTGATGAAGGTTTGGAGTTGTCTTTGGGAATGAGGGTAAAAATATTTGTTTCATGCAAAATCCATTTTGATCGTGTGATGGCATCTCAGGTAAATGAGCCAGGTGGACCGTCTCATCCAGGTTTACTTTGACCATGGGATGATGACAGCTGGTGGATCAGCTGTAAAGCTTCACAATAGGAATGTGGACCAGTTGTTGTGGTCATATAGGTATCAGGGCGACACTACCACACCAAAGAAGTTCCCCATAACTGGTGCCTTTCTTTTTAATGAGCACAAACTTAGAAGTTTTTTTAAGTAGCCCTTCACACACTGGTAATATTTAATACTCCAAATGGATCGCCTATGATGCTGGCCATGGGTGAGTTTGCTGGCCGGTATTTCCCTTCCCTGTCTATCTCACAGTTGTGTTGCTGTTTATCTTTATTTCCTCCTTTTCTTGGCTCTGTCATCTTTTCTTCTTATTTGGACAGGAAGTGACAGGTGGTGAGGAATAAAGCACTCATAAACCAAAAGAAGCAGCAGCTGAAGTGCCTTCACCTGAAACCAAGGCCATACGAGGGAAAGAAAACTTTACACTGAACTGAAACTGGAGGGTCAAGATTTGACCTGGGGAAGGAGCAACAGTCACTGAGAATCTGGAGAAATAGAAACAGAAGGAGGAATTTTAACTTCCTCCACTAAGGGGAATAAGCGTTCAAATTCAAACAGTGCATCTAGCATTCTTCTAGCACCCGTGACTGTTAATGCCATGGTTTTCTTGAGTAGTGGACTGGGTTGGGAGCTTTGTGGCTGTATGTAAATGAGGCTTCAATGGTGTATTTGAGACCTTGAACCAATATTAAGGGTCTACCAGGTGGCGTGGCTGCCAGTGATGTCCCACTCAGTAAAGTCTGATGGGCCAGAATCAGAAGCCTTTACAGGTAACTGTAAAATGTAGCTATGGGGCCAAAGGAAGGACAAAATCACCAATGTGGCAGTCCTTTCAAAGGCAAACCTCTCAAGTATGCTAGCACTCAGCAAGCAGAGATGACTCCGCTGGCTTGGGCACATTTCAGGATGGAAGACAGACGCATTCCCAAAAGTTTTCTTTAGGGCCAGGTAGCCGGAACCAGGAGGACACCCACTGTTCCACTTCAAGGATGCTCACGAGCGCGACATGAAGATGCTAAACACCGATTCTCACAATGGGAGGCACTGTGAATGGCAGAGGGCTGGTGTGTGCCACCATGGCAGTGGCTACAGCTGTTTGACAACAGGCGCCAGCACTGAAAACAACAAATCACAATGACACCTGACAACCACCTCATGCGCAGCACTTGTGGCAGAAGCTGGTTCTGACGGTTTGGCCTCTTCAGCCATCACCATGTGCACCATATGAAGCTACCCCACCCCCAGTGGATCTGCTGCATGTCCATCATCTCTCATAGATGTAAATATGGTGACAACAACACTTATTTGTAGGGTTACAAATGCTCCTACAAGCCTCTCTCAGAAAGCTTGGAAAGCTGCTGCTTCAGACTTGCCCATTGAAGAACAGAGGAGCTCATGTTTTATCAGAACTACAGGAGGTCACATGTGAACAGCACTTAAAAAAAAAAAGTACCAAACAAGGAAAACTAAGAGGATAAAGTACACCCACGCACACACATGAAAATAAATAAAATATGGCCTATAATATGCTTAACTGGAAAAAAGGAGATGGTTCAAAGTGATACTAACGTAAGAGTATTGCTGAAAAAAGACATGTTGTCAAAGCTTTTCATCTTGCACTCAACAGGACAATCGCAAGAATACCAATGTCAGGCGAAGCAACAACTTTATACTGTATGAGAAGAGGGTGCTGATTGGTTAGCAAATGGGCTCTGATTGGTAAAGGCATTGCCATGGATTGTCCTGATGAGTGCAAGATGCAAAGTTTCAACAAAATCTTTTTTCAGCTACACTCAAGTTCTGTACTACCAAATGACTAACGTAAGACGAAACAAAGGTATAATTAAAGACATTTACCAGACACCGCAAATGTTTCTATCTGAGATGATAAGGGATGAGACAACTAGATGAGGAAGCACAAAAAAGCTGCAGCTCAGGAGATTGGGACACAAGAAAAGGGCGCAGACCAGCTCACAGGCATGGTATTCCACCAGAGGCTCCCTACCCATCTTCCCATACATATTGGCACAGCCATTCCTCATCACCAGTACCTGAAAACAGAAGCTCCAGCTAAGTTCTGAAGTTAATTCATTCACTGTGCTTTGCATTTTGCAATATGCAAGTTTGGGGATAGGGTACAATGAGACACATGAGCCTCATTTACGTGGTGTAATAAATTAATTGAGGTCCAACACTGAACCACATGACTTTTTGAAAGTCTTCACCAGAGTGCACATTTTGTCCATATTAAATTGCTACATTGGGTAACCGTGGGTCCTGATGCACAAGTCAGCTTCTTAAAATACACTTTGAGTTGCCCACAAAAGTTTGTTTGATTTAAATTTTACCCCATGAAGATCAAGAGGAGTGTGAAGCAGGGTCAGGATCACTGTGAAGCAGACCGGGAGGTCTGTGAAGCAGGTTGAGGTCACTAAAGTGAGATAGAGAAAAAAAATCCAACTGTGACATTACAGGAAGACCAGGAGCTGATTGGCTGGTGAGTATTGTAGTTTTGTTTCCCTATCTGCAAAATTAGGAAGTTGGTCTATGAAGCTGGGAAATTAAAAATAAATATTTTATTGCTAAGTAAGGCACTTCAATTAACCTCCCTATATTTAAGTGACAAAAGAAGAAGAGTGAGTATATTTTTAAGTAGTAATTTTATTATCTGATAGAGGAATGGCAGGGCAGCCCCAACTCCTGGAGTGCACATCTTGTTCCACGTGAGAACTTCAGGGCATTTCCTGTGTTCTGTATAACTGTATGTACGGGAAGTGTCATCAGCTGCAGCAGCTCGAGCTCTGGTTTTCGGAGTTTGAGCAGCAGCTGGCGTCACGGTGGTGTACCTGTGAGGTTGATAGCTTTGTGGATCACAGGTTTATAGATGTGGCCCCCCTGCAGCTTAATAGTATTCAGGAGGAGGGGGGATGTGTGACCACCAGACAATCAGGAAGAAACAGGCAGATAGTGCAGGAGTCCCCTGTGTGCATCCAACCAGTAGTCAGTTCTGAAGACTGAGGAACGCAGCCAGAGTCAGATCCGTGGCACCACAGCGAGATCAACTATACATGGGTGGCCACGAAGAAGACTGGAAGAGCAATAGTGATAGGAATTTTGACAGGGGAACAGACAGGCATTTCTGTGGCCACAGATGTGAATACAGAATGGTGTGATGCCTCACCAGTGCCAGGGTCAAGGATGTCAGTGAACTGCTGCAGAGCACCCTGAGGGGAGAAGAGTGAACAGCTAATGGTTGTGGTCCACGTCGGTGCCAACGACATCGGTAGACAGACGGATGTGGTCCATCAGTCAGAATTTAGGGAGCTAGGTAGGAAATTAGCAACTAGGAGTTCAAAAGTAGTAATCTCTGGATTACTCCCAGTGCTATGTATAGAAATAGGAGGATAAAGCCGATGAATTTGTAGCTGGAGAGATGGAGTAGGGAGGAGGACTTTAGATTCTTGGGACATTGGGATCAGTCCTTGGGGAAATGGGGGCTGTACAGGCCGGACTTAAACAGAGCCGAAGACCAATTTCCTTATGGGCCAGTGCTATGGGTTTAAACTAACTTGGCAGGGGAACCAGGAGGTTATATCAGAGAGGGATACCAAGGTGCATAGAATATTAGGGGAGACAAATTGGAAATAGTAAGGTATTAGGTAGATTCAGCATAAGAGGGAAAGTAATAAAAGTCTAAATTAGAGTTAATGTGCATGTATGTGAATGTATGG
The DNA here is from genome assembly GCF_964194155.1 of Cetorhinus maximus. NCBI lineage: Eukaryota > Metazoa > Chordata > Chondrichthyes > Lamniformes > Cetorhinidae > Cetorhinus > Cetorhinus maximus. The sequence continues at coordinate 99,009,910 of NC_135896.1, forward strand.
AGTGTGGTAAGTGGTTTGGGGAGTTGCAGGCGTGGGTAGACGTGGAACTATGATGTGACTGACTGGTGAGAGGGGCAAGAATTATAGAGCAGCTATAATGGGGGACTTTAATTATCCCAATATAGACTGGGATAGTAATGGTACAAAGGGCGAGGGGGGCAACAGTTTCTAGAGCATGTTCAGGAGAATTTTCTACAGCAGCGTGTCTCCAGTCCAACGAGAAGGAAGGCACTGCCAGACCTGGTTCTTGGGAAGGGTTGGGCCAAGTGGATCAAGTGTCAGTGGGGTAACATTCAGGGGACAGTGATCATTGTATCATAACGTTTCGGTTGGCTATGGAAAAGGACAAAGAACAATCCAGAGTAAGAATAATTAACTGGGGAAAGCCAGCTTCAATGGGGTAAGATCAGATCTAGCCCAGGTAAATTGGAATCAAAGATTAGCCGGCAAAAACTAACTGAACAATGAGCTGCCTTTAAGGGAGAAATAGATCAAGTCCAGTCAAGGTATATATCCACGAAGGAGAAAGGTAGGGCAAACAAACCCAGGGCTCCCTGAATGACATAAGAGATGGAGATTAAGATGAAGGAACCAGGCCAAATGTAGAAGATTCAGAGGAAAAGTGAAAAAGTAAATAAGAGAATCACAAAGAGGGAGTATGAAAAGAGACTGGTAGCTAACATAAAAGGGAATCCAAAAACTTTCTAAATAGTAGAAGGGTCACAAGAGAAGGAATGGGGCTGATTAGGGTCCAAAAAAGGAGATTTCCGTATGGAGGCAGAGGGCATATCGGAGATCGTAAATAAATACCTTGCATCAGTCTTTACTAAGAAAGAAGATGCTGCCCAGATCATTGTGAAAAAGGAGTTCGTTCAGAGGTTAGAAGGGTTTAAAATTGATAAGGAGGTATTGGATAGGCTGTCTGTACTTAGTTAATAAGGTACCAGGACTGGATGGGATGTATCCAAAGGTACTGAAGAAAATGAGAGTAGAAATTGTGGAGGCACTGACCATAATTTTCCAATCTCCCTTAGACTCAGGGGTGGTGCCAGAGGACTGGAGAATTGCAAATGTTACACCCTTGCTCAAAATAGGATGTAAAGATAAGCCCAGCAACTACAGACCAGCCAGTTTAACCTTAATGATGGAGAAGCTTCTAGTAATGATAATTCAGAACAAAATTAATAGTAAATGGGGGAAATGCGGGTTAATTAAGGAAAGCCAGCATCGTGTCTAACTAACTAACTAACCTGAGTTTTTTGATGAGGTAACAGAGAGGGCTGATGAGGGTAATGTTGTTGATGTGGTGTACATGGGCTCCCAAAAGGCATTTAATAAAGTGCCGCACAAAAGACTTGTGAGCAAAGTTACAGCTCATGAAATAAAAGGGACTGTGGCAGCAGGGATATGAAATTGGCTGAGTGACAGGAAACAGAGAGTAGTGGTGAACAGTTATTTTTTGGACTGGCGGGGAGTTTATAGTGGAGTTTCCCAGGGATCGATGTCAGGAATCCTGTTCTTCCTGATGTTTATTAATGACCTAGACCTCGGTGTACCAGGGACAATTAAAAAATTTGTGAATGATGTGGAGGATAATATAGAAGTTCTAAAGGACATAGAGAGGTTAGTGGAATGGGTGGACAAATGGGTTGACAAATGGTTACTGAAATTTAATGAACTGTGAAGTGATTCATTTTGGTAGGAAGAACACAGAGAGACAATATAAAAGAAAGGGTACAATTCTAAAGAGAATGCAGAAGCAGAGGGGCCTGGGTGTATATGTGCATGTCATTGAAGGTGGAAGGACAGGTTGAGAGCACAGTTAATAAAGCATACACTGTCCTTTATAAATAGGGGCATAGAGTGCAAGGGCAAGGAAGTTACGTTAAACCTGTATAAAACACTGGTTAGGCCTGAATTGAAATATTGCATTCAGTTCTGGGCACCACACTTTAGGAAGGATGTGAAGGCATTAGAGAGGATGCAGAAAAGATTCTAGAGATAAGGAATTTCAGTTACACAGGTTCGAGGAGTTGGGATTGTTTTTCTTGGAGAACAGAAGGCTGAGAGAAGATTTGATAGAGGCATTCAAAATTATGAGGGGTCTGCCAGAGTAGATAGGGAGAAACTGTTCCGATTGATGGAAGGATCAAGAACCAGAGAGTGCAGATTGAAGGTAACTGGCAAAAGAAGCAATGGTGACAGAAGGAGACACATTTTCATGCAGTGAGTGGTTAAACATAGAAAATAAGGGCAGGAATAGGTCATTCAGCCCTTCAAGCCTGCTCTGCCATTGAATATGATCATGGCTGATCCTCTAACTCAACGCCATATTCCTACTTTCTCTCCATACCCCTCGATGGTGTGTCTAGAAATCTATCTCCTTCTGAAATATATTCAGTGACTTGGCCTCCACAGCCTCTTTGGTAGAGAATTCCACAGGTTCATCACCCTCTGAGTGAAGAGCCTACCCCATATCCTGAGACTGTGACCCCTTGTTCTAGATCCCCCCAGCCAGAGGAAACATAATCCCTGCATCCAGTCTGTCCAGCCCTGCCAGAATGTTGTACGTTTCAATGAGATCCCCTCTTGTTCTTCTAAACTCCAGTGAATACAGGCCTAGTCGACTTATCTCTCCTCATACGACAATCCTGCCATCCCAGGAATCAGTCTGATGAAACTTCACTGCACTCCCTCTAGGGCAAATATATCCTTTCTTAGGTAAGGAGACTAAAACAGCGCACACCACTCCAGGTGCGGTCTTACCCAGGCCCTGTACAGCTGCAGTAAGACATCCCTGCTCCTGTACTCAAGTCCTCTTGCAATGAAGGTCAACATACCATTTGCCTTCCTAACTGCTTGCTGCACCTGCATGTTTGCTTTCAGTAATTGGTGTACAAGGTCACCCAGGTCCCTTTGTACATCAACATTTCCCAATCTATCACCATTTAAATAATACTCTGCCATTCTGTTTTTCCTACTGAGATGGATAGCTTCACACTTATCCACGTTATACTGCATCTGCCATGTATTTGCCCACCCACTCAACCTGTCTAAATCACCTTGAAGCCTCTTAACATCCTCCTCATCGCTCACATTCCCACCAAGTTTCGTGTCATCAGCAACCTTGGAAATATTACATTTGGTTTCCTTATCCCAATCATGGATATACATTGTGAATAAGTGGGGACCAAGCATTGATCCCTGCAGTATCCGACTAGTCACTGCGTGCCACTCTCTGTTTCTTGTCTGCTAACCAATTCTTAATCTATGCCAATATATTACCCCCAATCCCAAGTGCTTTAATTTTACACACTAACCTCTTATGTGGGCCTTTATTAAAAGCTTTCTGAAAATTCAAGTACACCACATCCACTGGTTCTCCCTTATCTATTCTGCGAGTTATGTCCTCAAAAAAACTCCAGTAGGTTTGTCAAACATAATTTCCCTTTCATAAACCCATGTTGACTTTGTCTAATCTGATATTTTCTAAGTGTCCTGTTATCATATCCTTTATAATAGACTCTAGCATTTTAGTTAGGATTTGGAATGCACTGCCTGAGAGTGTGGTGGAGACAGGGTCAATTGAGGCTTTCAAAAGGGAATTGGATTCTTATTTGCAATGGAAAAAATTGCAGGGCTACAGGGAAAAGGTGAGGCAGTGGCACTAGGAAAATTGCTCTATTGGACAACCAACACCAACACAAATGGCCTCCTTCGGTGCTGCTACTATTCTATGATTCTATGAATTATGTTTGCTGTTTATAAGGGTAAGGCTGCTATGATTGCATAAAGAGGCACCAAATACATAGACAACACATGATAATAAGCCAAGAGTTGAGTTAGAAGCTAAGTCCACACATCCCTGTACATGTATGATATCTTATGGTCATAGTACTGGAATGGCATCCCAGAAGCAGCGAGTTCAAATCTCAGCATAGGAAGCTGTGAAATTCAATTCAAAAACAAAACATAATATATAATAACCATAGAAGCTGTTGGATAATCATAGAAACCTGGCCCCAAGGGAAGGAATCTGACACCTTACTAACCTGGTCTATGTGTGATTCCAGTTCCACTAAATGCTTGACCTAAATGCCTTCACAGTACCTGAGAAGCAACAATAAATGCTGTCTTGCCAACATCACCCACATCCCAAAAATCAGATTTGTAAAATGTCAGAGAGATGCCTTCACTTCTCAGGGCGATCTTCTGCAGTACAGCACAGCAGTCAACCTATAGAACAGATGAAGTTTTCTACCAACGAAAATGAACTTTACCACAGTGTGAAACTGTTGTGACTGGATCTTCCCAAGATCCCCACAAAGAATGTTTGCCACATCAGGCTGTCTGCCCTGCACACCATGGATCAAGCAAGTGACAGGTACAAAGTGTATAATGGAAAACCCTCCCAGTTTCCCATGTGGAAAGAATACACCAGCTGGACAAGACATAGCTTTTCACCAGGTGGCAAGGTTCTTTCCAGTACAAGGCATCAAAGGTGGCAATCGAGTGGGCATCAGAACTTCCCATACCAATTAAACAAAAACAGAATTACCTGGAAAAGCTCAGCAGGTCTGGCAGCATTGGCGGAGAAGAAAAGAGTTGACGTTTCAAGTCGTCATACCAATTATGTTGCCTGCATGAATAGCCGCGGTTAGTATTCAACATTCAGGCGGCCCTGGCTGGAGTTTTGAGTTCGGCAGGCGCAGTCGGTTGTGCCCAGGATTGGCCGGGAAATGGCCACCACCCGAGATCAGCCCCCCGATTGCGATTTCACGCAGGCGAGCCAAGCATGAAACGTGGCTCCCCACTGGTCGGGAAGGGCCGAGTGGGGATGGGGTCCTGTCCAATGGTGACCCAGCAGCCGGTTTAAAAATGGCACAGGCAGCCCCGGGAGGCTGCCATGGAATAACCTCTCTTCTATGTCAGCAAACTCAAGTGATGGAGTCGAGTGTGGATGGAGACGCCAGGCAGGAGGGCAGGTCGGGTGGGCGCTCAGCCCCCTGGTTTTATGATGAGCGCCTCATGGTGCTCCTGGAGGAAGTGGCTGCCAGAGGGACACCCTTGTCCCCAGAGATGGGAGGAGGAGGCCACCACACCTCACAAAGAGGGCATGTGAGGAGGTGACAGCAGTGCTTAGCTGCCATGATGTGTTGCAGCGCACAAAGGTGCAGAGCTGGAAGCGGTTCAATGACCTTCTGCGCTCAGGAAGGGTGAGTATCGTGTTGGTATGGGTCAGTGTGCAGAAGCGTTATGATGTGGTCGTCCCCTCGTGGACCTCAGGGGTGTTAGAGTCTGAGTGCCAACTGACAATCACAACGGAGCTGGCCAAGGAGGTGAGCCCAGGCTGCTTGGACCGAGTGACTAGCGGCTCAAAGGCCGTGATTCGGATGTGCCCTGCGAGGTGTTCCTCAGCTGGGGCTGGCCAGGCTGCAATGACGCTGCAGGTAGAGAGTGGACTCATCAATGCCTCTCTGTCCTTTCAGGGGAAGACAAGCCATAACCAATCAGAGAGGTCACATACAGGTGGAAGCCTGCCCAACCTGCTGCTGCTCACCAGGTTCGAGCAGGGCACCCTTAAGCTGGAGAACTGGCACACTCCCCATGCAACCGGGCGTGGAGAGGCGGGGGTGCCAGACGAAGGTAAGAGCGCACTGCACAAGGGTGAGACTTTCGGATTTTGCAACCATTCTAGTGTAGTCTCTACATTGATGGGATCCTCGAACCTGGAGTCCCCATGGATCATTGAAAGCTGATGGCACCATGATGCAGATCTCCATTGTCTCTCCAGGGTGCCTGGCCTGCACAGTGACAGTGTGATGGATTTAACTAATGACATGTCCTCGTTCTCCCTTTTAGATTCACCAGCACGTGCCATTCGCTGGACCCCAAAGGGCCTCCTCTGACATCAGAGGACCACCAGGCTTCATTTGCATCTGTGTCACAGCTGCCCTCTGAACCAGGCACCAGCGCAGATACCAGCACCTCGGTGGGCATTAGAAATGCAGCTAGAATGTCAGTACACATTGGTGATGGCACTTCACAATCGCTTGAGTGCAGGCGGAGGCAGAGAGTGCCCAGGGTGCCGGACATTACTCGATATGGTGAGATAACCCAGTACTTTATAATGGAATAAGAACAGAGAATGTTGGAAAAACTCAGCAGGTCCAGCAAAGGTCCATATGACTCTTCTTCAGAGCTAAAGAGAAGTAGAAACGTGTTATGAAACTATAATAATTTTTTATGATATTAGTGTGGGTTATTGTAAAGTAGGTTTATAGGGCTGAATATGGATGACTCTGTCTGTGTGATTTAATTAACTTGAAATTATCAAAAGAAGTTAGGGGTAAAAGGCTTTTGAAATGCTAATGAATAAACATGGTGAGGAATTATCATGTAGGGTGTGAAGGAAATTTGCATTGTTAGATAAGTGAAGGAGTAGTTTGGGTATCAAAGGGATGGAAGGCTGTTTACAGCTGGTAAGATAAGCAAGGCCAAGCAGTGTATTTATTTTTCCCAAATGGAAAGAGGTCATATTGGCAACATGGAAGATTTTTATATTATGGGAAAAGTAAATTTGCAAAGACATATGGAACAATGGAATTTACAGATTAAAGAGGGAGAAACATATGAAAGGGAATGGAAGACTATGTTGGAGGCCATGTAAGATCTAACAGGCGTATGTGAGCCTTGAAGAAGCCTTTAGCCATTTTTGCTAAAGTCTGCTGTGTCCAGTAACTAAAGTTATAGAAGAGCTTTTGGAATTCCACTGTTGAGCGGGTGCTGTGATAAATTGCTGGCTTGATTTTAAATTTAAAATCTATTTTGGATCGTTGCCTTAAAGCAGTGTGTATTTGGGAGTTAGGTTAAGTAAGAATTTTAGGATTTGTTATAATAATTAACTGTAACCTTTTGTATGTGCTTGAAATCTTTTATTTCATTAATAAATGTTTTAATTTAGTTTTTAAAACCTCTGAAGGTGTTAGTGGACTCATTACTTCTGAATTCAGTGCCCAAATCTTCTCGTAATAAACACAAATTGCAAAACTGTTGCGATAGTGCGGCCAAGTTTCCCTTGTGGATTTTGTCCGCCTGGCACACATCACCTGGCGCGTCATAACATATGTGATGGATTTTATACTGTTTATGAAGGGAGGGAGCAGGTGAAGCAAGACAGAAGGTCAGGGATAAGTGGGAGCTAAGGAGAAATTTGATAAAGATGTCATGGACACAAGACAAAGGGAGCGTTAATGGTAGTGTTACAGATTTATAATGGAAACCTGATCTCAGTAGCTGACTCTTTGACCAGAAGGGTGGGAGCAGGAACTGTTATTACAGATATAAAAGGCAACAAAGGTATCAAAGAACAATTTCCCTTCTCAAGGGGAGGTATTGCTGACTCAGGGAATAGGCAGGAAGATGTTCTGATCAAAGGTCATGATGTGAAACGTTAACTCTGTTTCCCTCTCCACAGATGCTGCCAGACTTGCTGAGTAGTTGCAGCATTTTCAGTTCTTATTAAAAGTAGGAGGAACATGTGTCGGATTACCTGAGCTGTGCAATGGAATGACAAAAATGATGCTTTTGATGGGAATTTGAACAGGCAAGGGATAGTGATACCCATGCTAAAGCAACTCTTGCCAGTATGCTGCCTGACTTTCCCTGAGTAATGTTGTAAATAACCGTTCTCCATTAATGTTGAGAAGGAATGATTAGATCCTGGAGATCAAGCACAAACGGCAACACTTTATCTCTGTATGGGAGATTGTGTTTCCTGGTGCTTACTCAAACCTCCCTGTTCCTCTGGATTGTGCAGTTAGTCCATATTATAGAAAGAAAGAAAGACTTGCATCTATATAGCACTTTTCATGACCACTGGACTTCTCAAAGTGCTTTACAGCCAATGAAGCACTTTTGAAGTGTAGTCACATTGTAATGTGAGAAATGCAGCTGCCAATTTACACATAGCAAGATCCCACAAACAGCAACATGGTAATGACCAAATAACCTGTATTTTTTGTGATGTTGACTGAGAGATAAATATTGGCGAGAACACCAGGGATAACTCCCCTACTCTTCTTCGAAATAGTGCCACGGGATCTTTTACATCCACCCGAGCAGACAGACAGCCCCAGGGTTTAATGTCTCATCGGAAGGACAGCACCTCCAACAGTGCAGCACTCCCTCAGTACTGCACTGGAATAACAGCCTTGATTTTTGTCCTCAAGCCCCAGAGTGGGACTGGAAACCAGAGCCTTGTGATTCAGAGGTAAATGCACTACCAACTGAACAACAGCTGACACTCCAAAAAGATGGTACAGATTTCTCTAGAAAGACCCAGCAATGTGACTTGAATTGAAACTCCAAAGAAATCCACTACTGCATGAGTGTCATAGTGATTTCTGACACCAATTATCTTGCTCTGCACTGATTGAGACTGATAATTTAATGGCAGGTAATGGTATTGGCAATTTGGGACAGTGGGTTTAAGCACAATTGAGGTTGCTTGAACAAGTTTCACATAGACTCCTCAGAGCAATCCTAAAGAGACTTTCCTTTCTATATGTCTATTTTCACTCCAAGGACATAGAAGTGGCACAAAATATTTTCTATCACTTCATTACCTAGTTCCTTACCTACCAATAGTTGAATTAGCATTTATGTTAATGAGGGTCATGTCATAACCTTGGAATAACATTGGAAAGATCGAAGCCATTGGATTTGGCTCACTGAAGATCCTCTCTTTAAATCCACCTGCCTAGCTACTGGTTTCTTACTCCTTGACCAATTGCTCATGTTGTATTACATGCTGCACAATCTGAGTGTCCTGTGCAATGCAGTTTGAACTTCAAACTCATATACTATTGTTATGCCCAGTGAAGGCATGTCCGAGTCATCACTTTAAACATGGACTGTGCTCATATGGAAACTTCTGGAACTCTTGTTTTACAACTAACTAGGTGGCTATAGGTGGCTGCCAAGAGTCAGGTAAGTTTACAAATTCAACATAGACTGCATGAAGCTTCCAAAAAGCTCCTAATTGAATCACGCTGGGTGGGAGCTGCCCATTGAATGGACATGCCCAGACAGAATCCCTCTGTGGAATTCATACCTGTAATTGTTTGTAGTTTACTCTAAACTCAGAATCAATGAACTTCTAGGTTTGTAATTCAAAGAAAGAACTGCAGAAAACTTGTTATCCACAAGTGGATATGAAGAGCCATCATCTATCTCCATTGTATAGCAATGGCTTTCAGCTTTAAGCCATTCTGGATGGACAATAGCAGTTAATCAAGTGACAGAAACTGGCTTCTGACACCAATTTGTTTTAATATCCGAAGACCCAGAAAGACCTTGGTAGTCTGCAGAAAAGCCCACAGCAGCTACAGAAAAGGCAGTGTCACCTTTTCTTTCAAGGACAGGAGGCTGTAAAAATCTTAAAAGCTTCCCAGCCTGATTCCTAAATCCAAGTCCACCTGTAAAGAAACTGAACCTCCTGATACAAAAGCCACAAGTGCCTAGCTTTTTTAAAGGAGTCCTGCAATAACCCTGATATCCAAGTTCAGATATTTGAACTTATCTAAACTACATTTCAGAAGTGGAGAAGACTCATCTCTTTATTGGGCCTGCAATGGCTGTTCTCCTAAATTGAGGCAGACACATGAATGATGAACTATTCTTTTGTTTACAACTTATAAAACTACACTATTCTCTCTAACTATTTTTTCTCAAGCATGTGTGTGAGTACTGAGTGATTGATTACTGATTATGGACAGTAAGGCACATGGTGCAAGGATTTCAGTTCACTCCTGACCCTGTCCATAGCAATATTCTTCACCAAGGTCATTTATGTCTTACCTTTGCAAATAGACCACACTCTATAACTTTCTGCAGCTTTTTGTCCAAGCCCTTAAAAATTCTGCCTTTGGTCCCACCATGCCTCTGTTCCAATTAGCTTCAGCCATCATCATCCTGTCCCTGCAAAGTCTACCTGAAACTCCTCTGTCTTACTACTTCCCTCACTTTTAAAAGACTCGTGAAAACATTTCACTCATTTCTCTTAGCTACTCCAGACTTTTCCGCTATTTAAAGCACGTTAGGATTTTTTCTATATTAAGTGCGTGATATAGTTAAAATGCAAATAATTTTCTTAATTCTTCATTACAATATAGCACCCCTCAATTTTTCTTCTGAAAACTGTTTTGTCCATTGATTCTACATGTTTATCTATATATTGAACTCTATCTGCACAGTATTAATTTTAAACTGCTATAACACTGCAGGTCCTTTGAGATTGGTATCTGTCAGTGTGATATGTCTGTCAGTTCTAAGTCATACTGTTGATTCCACTTTACTCTCTGATGAAGCAAGAGTTGTGTGGATCTGATAACATCTTTAATGTTAGCCAAGAGCCTGTCTGTTTTTGCTAGTGTTAAAATGTTTGGAAATTAGTGTTTAAAAAGGTCCTGGAAATTCCAATGAATTATCTGAGAAATGTTTAATATTTCCCTTGCCACAGTTTGCTGGTGTAGAGCCACAAAATGTTGTGATAATATCTCCTTCAGGTGTCCTTGCACCACTTGCCAATGTATGAAGCACCATCAGTTCAGCAATTCTGTACGTATATCACAGTTATGTTGACATAAAAGCTGCAATATAACTGGGTCACTGGATTCCTTAGGGAGGTTTAGTTTAGGTTTCTTACATACTTTACCTCTGAACATTTTAAATTTCCTCTCCTATAAGGACATGGGTTGTCACGGATTGTTTTGTTCCATCTAAAATTAATCCTTCACTCTTTTGCAAGTTTTCCCTGTCTGCCAAAGTGAAACTGACAGTGTCCCAAGTGCATCATTAGTGTCTAAGTATTCTTGAAATTCCTTAAATATCTTTTCTCCCCAGTGAAGGTCCATAAGAAGCAACTCATTAAGCTTCCATCTCTGTGACCGGATAACCTCTGGATGAAGTCCAAGGGAGTTCCATGAGCCATGATCAGAGACGGAAGTAAAACAAATAGCCACGTTTAAAGGTTCTGACATCAGGAAACTAGAGACCATTGTAGAATCAAGATGAAAATAAATTAACTAGAGAAATAAATAGAGAAAAAGAAATAAGATCCCCAAATCCTCATTCACAAAAATAGGAAACCATAAAGGAACAGAATAGAGAGCTAGCCTAAGTTTTCTGATATCAACATAGAACAAATCTCCCTGTTGGAATTGCCCTGGGGTGGTTTGCCAGAGAGAAGAGAAAGGACCATTTGCCTTTGGAAAGCATCCACTTGTAAAATCTATCCCATGTTAGTCTAAAATCAAATCAAATAATTGGGTAACTGCCTCATTTTATGAAGGGCATTAGTGGTAGGTGGCAGCCTATGGCTCAGTGGGAGCCCCCTCACCTCTGAGTAAGAAAGTTTTAAAAAAAAAGTCTCCAAGATTAGTACATAAATTCGAGTCGAGTTCAATGCTGAAGGAGAGTTACACTGTCAGAAATGTTTTCAGATGTGGCATTAAACCAGGTGGATGTAAAAGATCCCATATGGCACTATCTCGAAGAAGAGAAGAGGAGTTATCGGTGTCGTGGCCAATATTTATCCCTCAAGCAGCATTACTAAATCTTGTTCATTATCACATTGTTGTTTGTAGGACTTTCCAATGTGCAAATTGACCACCATGTTTTCAACATTATGCTTCAAAAATATTTACTTGACGGTAAAGTGCTTTGGAACATCCAGTGGTTGTGAAAGACAATTTATAAATATGAATTCTTTAATTCTTTTTCTCCTTCCTTCCCTTCCTCTCTTTCTAGCGATCTCAATATATAATCATTCATGGACATGTAATTACTTTGGTATTCCTGACCCAATGTCTAATGAACATTTTTATGATATAGCAGGTGGTATTTACCAGGCTGACCAAATCCACAAGGGAAACTTGGCCACACTATCACAATGGTTTAGCAATTTGTATTTATTACAAGAAGATTTGTACACTGAATAGTGAAGTAATTCGGAGTCCACTAACACTTTTGGAGATTTTAAAAATTAAATTAAAGCCTTTATTAAAAAAAAGGATAAAACACACGTAAGATTACAATTACACCATTGCCCAATATTATAACAAGTCCCAAAATTCCTAATTAACCTGACTCCCAACTACAAACCCACTTTAAGGCAAATAGATTTTAAATTTATAGCGACAATCCAGCAAGGTTACCACAAGCACCCACTCGCCAGTGGAATTCCAAAGGCTTTTAACACAACTTTGGTTACTCGAACAGCAGACTTCTATAAAGTGGCTAGAGGCTTTTCCCAAGTCTGTTTCACATGGTGTACCTTTCAGATATTACATGGCCACACCCACACAGCCTTCCATCCTTCTTTAAATATATCTCTTCCTCTTTAATCTTTAAATTCCATTGTTCCCACGTGTCTTTGGAATTTACTTTTCCCATAATATAAAAATCTTTTATGTTGTCATTATGGTCAGCACTTTTGGGAGAAATCAACGTAATATCCTGTCTTATTTATCTTCTTAGTTGTAAACACCCTACCATGTCTCTTTGAAAACCAAACACCTCTCCACTTGTCTTAAAATGCAAATTTCTTTCACACCCTATCTGCTGAGGCTTTACCATAGTTCACTCATTAGCATTTCACATGCCCTTTTACACCTAACCCCTTTGATAATTTCAACCTTGCTGTCTATCTGTCTCTAATTTAATTAAATCAACCACACAGACAGAACCATCCACACACACACAAACCTAAGCCTACTTTACAATGCCCCACAATAATAATATGAAAAATATGATAGTTTTGTGACAACATGCCACATCATAAAGTTCCCCATAATTAAGCAAAACTTGCCACCAGGTTTAGAGATTGTCGACATGAATCTCAATACGTTATTCACTGTGATTGAATTGTCAGACTGGGACACACTAAGCTGTAAATAGTGCTGATTTAAGAGTCAGGTTTTGGTTGATAGAGATATGGTACATTTACGCAAATTGACATCTAGATTTGAACAGGTGATTTTTTTTTTTAAATGCCAAATAGCAACACTCTTAATATTCAAGCCAGTTGAAATCAACCTAGAATTGTATTCATTCCGAATTGATAGCATACCAATTTTACAAGACCTTGGAGACAAGACAAATGACAAAAACCCTTTGACTTTTGAATACACTTTGAAGTTTTAACAATGCAAGTACTTTCATAACATTTTAATTGTGTTGGAAACATGACTTTTATGGGGATTTTGTGTTTGAATTTGGCTGCAATTATTGGAAATGTGAAAACAAATCAAATTCTCTCCACGAGAAAGGATGAGAAAATTAATTGAGATAAAATACAGTTTCAGATTCAGGCAAAGAAGATAATAGAGTGTAAATTCCATTATACTGCCCTTCCAGATGGAGTGCAGATTCAAGATAGGGCTGCAATAATGGAACACTGAATCTTTGGCCCACACCCCTGTGCAAGGCTCCTCTTGGAACACAGGAACACTGATCTTACCCATAGAGATGAGAATTACGATGAATTCAGCTGTCATTTCTCAGTGCCAACATTTTGGTTCCTCGTAATACAGATAAAAGACCTAACGCTTGTGTTTGACCCAGCCCTTCTTTAACAGCCCCATCAGAGCTGGAATCATAGAGTCATAAAGGTTCATAGCACAGAAAAAGGCCCTTCGGCCCATCAAGTCTGTGCCGGTCAAACAAGTGCCTAACTATTCTAATCCCATTTTCCAGCTCTAGGCCCATAGCCTTGTATGCCATGGCATCGCAAGTGCACATCCAAATACTTCTTAAATGTTATGAGGGTTTCTGCCTCTACCACCCTTTCAGGCAGTGAGTTCCAGATTCCCACCACCCTCTGGGTGAAAAAATTCTTCCTCACATCCCCTCTAAACCGCCTGCCCCTTACCTTAAATCTATGCCCCCTGGTTATTGATCCCTCCACCAAGGGGAAAAGTTCCTTCCTGTCTACCCTATCTATGCCCCTCATAATTTTATACACATCAATCATGTCCCCCCTCAATCTCCTCTGCTCCAGGGAATCAGTAATTTTCTTGGCCATGGTCGACTTTCATCTGTTACACATGTCGATGGGACAATCTTCCGCTATGACATTGAAAATAGTATCATGAATGCCACTATTTTATGCCGGGGAGCCGTCTACCTACAAATCTGAACTGATCTAAACGGGCAGTATTGAAATTTTCAAACCTTTTCAGATTGAACCTTTAGATTAGGTGTGCTCACATTTCCAATATTTACAGCCAGATTCAGGTTTAAAATTCAAAACTAAATCATTCTCCGAGCACAATGAGCTTATATTTCGAAGGTGACTTACATTGTGAAAACTTCAAAGTGTATTCAGAACTCAGAGGCCTTAGACATTTGCGTCATGTTCAGGGCCTAGTAGAAATTCAAGTTTTCTTTGTTCTTTCCAAAATTTTGGGACTGAGCCAGAAAGGTCCCTTATCTATTGATTTCTCATGGTTTGAACCTGCTTTGAGATTTGATGGGAGGGATCAGCTCAGATTAAATTAAACTGAATGTTTGATCTTAATAACCACAGAAAGCAACATTATGATAAAGTCTGAAAAAAGTAAATCTTGCAAACTGAGCAGTTTATGGTTTTGAATACTTTTTTATTATTCATCAGCTTAAAATATAATCATACTACTGGTGAAGTTCATGTACACATACTTACCCTAAGGTGCAGACATTGTCAAATAGATTCTTGATTCCCAGGCAATAGAAGAACGACTTAAAGAACCATTCTTCCACAATGTATTTTCTGAATTTGATTTTTATTTGCTTTTTGAAAGCACTTGTGTAAAAAGCATGCAAAATTCAAAACCTATAAAGTCATTGCTAAATTAATTTATTTAGACCATATCTAGATCATTCTTGAGTTGATCATGGGGAAGGGCACAAGTTGCTATTGTTAACTCCTCTTTCCACTTTCCTTGATCCCCTATACTCAACTGGTCACCAACAGCACAACAAAGATCAGCTATGTACATGAGCCCTCATCTACAAGACAGAAAAATGAAGGTGTACTTTTTAAAAATTAAATACCCTGCGCCTTTAGACCAATATATTATCGCAACAAATAAAAAGATGTTCTTACGATTCTTTCTATTGATTTATAAGCAGTATGCCCATGTCTAATCTTTTATTTTATTATAGATTTGTTGCCCATCCCTAGTTGCATTTGAGAAGGTGGTGATAAGCCACCTCCTTGAACTGCTTCTTTCTGTGAGATATCCCCGTGCGCTGTTGGATAGGAAGTTCCAAGATTTTGAACCAGCGACAAAGGAATGGTGGGATTCCTCTGAGTCAAGCCGGTGTGTGACTTGGAGGGGAAATTGGATGTGGTAGTGTTCGCATGTGCCTGCTGCCCTTGTCCTTCTAGGTGGCAGAGATTGTGGGCCTGGCTTAACTTGCTCTAGACACCTGACCCAGACAAAAGGATGTTCTTGCAAAAGCATGATCATTGTTTTATACATATCTTGGCATACTGTTACCTACCAATCTAAATGGAATTTTAACTCATTCCTTTGAATTACGTTCATTTGCGTTCTATTATTCTTTAGCTTTAATAATTTTCCAACCTCATTTAAATAAACCTTGGAGCAAGATTCGAGCGCTATGGTCACATATAGAAATTCCCAGGGTCCTGGTCTTTCTCAATGCCATATATTTTCTGATGAGAAACAGTCGCAACAGTTGCTGGCGCTGGGCTTCATTTCCGTAAGGAGTCGCACAATCCCAGGAAAGTCCCATACGTCCCTAATGTCTGTGGCTTTTTTCCTGTTTCATACAAACAACAAAGGCATTTTACTTCTCAAAGAGCACCAGTAACGAGTAAAAATGTTACTAATTCAAAACATTTCCCTACATTGGAGAGCTTTGGTCATAAATTATCTACTTATGTAAGTTGGGGGCTCTTTACAGTTCACTGATATTATTGAGCTGCCATAAAACTTGCTTATCTTCCTGTCTTGACATTCTTCTTGGACGTTCGGTGTATTAACAGGGAATAGCATTTGCTTTTTTGAAACGTCAACAAATGAAGGTTAACAATTTATTATAATGCAGTTAGCAATTTGTCTAACGATTATGATCAAATGCTTCCATTGTTTCAGATAAAAAGCAGGTTGCTGAAATTCTGGAGCAAAGATGGAAAATGTTCAAAATACAGAGCAGGCCAACTGTGGAGGGAACAATGTCTTGGGCTCAAACTCTCTGGAATTGCAAAGTAAAAGAGGTAAAAACCATTTTAACACTGCTAACAAGGAGGGGAGGGGGTGGAAAAACAAACAGGGAAAAGAAGTGTCAGCGGAATGGGTGTAACAGCTTAATCAATAAGAGTGGGGCAAAGAATTAATGAAATTAAGAAGTTAAAGGGAAAAAGGATGTGTGAATAGTTGAAGCAGTAAGAGGTTGAAGAAAAATCTGAGAAGCTGTCAGATAAATAACCCCGATCATACTTAAAATTAAAACAAGAAGGTGCTAGCAAAGTACGCTGGGCCCAGTAGCTCAAGAATGGGTTATCAAAGACCACTGTCCCTCCCCTGCCACCAACACCACTATTCTACCTGCACTGCGTTCTGTCAAAGGACGCTCGATGTTGAAAAATCAAACCATAGCCCCTTCCCTTCGATGCCCAGCCTATCATCAACAATACTAAGAGGTTGAAGCCTGTGACCGAAATCTGAAGTTACTAAATCTGATATTCATACCATAGGTTTGTAAACTTGAGAGAAAATTGAAATATTGTTTCTGAAGTTTACATTGAGCTTCACTGGAGTATTGTAAAATAGACCAAGGACAGAGAGGCCAGAGTGCAAGTGGAAGAGGAAGTTAACATGGTGAGCTCAGGGTCACAATCATGGACAGAACTGTAATATTGTGGTCAGCTAATGGGTGTTTAATTTTCCCAAAGTAAAGACTGCATTGTCAGCAGCCATACAGTGCACTAGACTAAAGGAAGCATACATAATTCAGTGCCTCACACAGAAGGGCCCTGGGCAATGGTCTAGGACGAGATGAATGGACAGGAGATTGCATCTCCTGTGGTTGCAAGGGAAGGTGCTAGGAACTGGGCAGCTGAAATTTGGGGTGGTAGAAGAGTGAATCAGGGTATCATAAAGAGAGACAGCCTCTCTGAAGAACAGAGAGGACAAGATGCATTTAGTTGTGGGATTGTATTGCAGGTGGTAGACATGGAGGAGGAGAATTCAGAAACCTGTGAGGTGGAAGATGAGAAACAGGAACTCTTAGGGTTGTGGAAGGAGGAACATAGGCACAGGAATTGGGAAGTATCCATTCTAAGGCCCTGTTGCTAAGGAAAACAGGGGTTTCAGATGCCCTGGGCTGGATTTTCCCTTGGCCTTCAGGAACCCAGTGTCAGGACCAAATAGGGGGTGCCAAGCCCATGTTTATCACAGCAAGACCAGCTCAACAATCTTCCCAGAGATGGCCAACTAATTGGCTGGATCCATTAACGTCAGTGAGTGGGCACTCGATGCTGCTGGCTCAATCAGAGGGCTGGACAGCCCCGTCTGGAAAGGTGGGCACTACTAAGGCAGGTCGGGGACATGGAGACGCCCTTACTGGGCTGCACAGCAGTGAAGAAATGAACAAAATCTAGACTAGCAGTTCCACTGGAATGGAGGGTAGACCACCCTGCTGGATTGAGACTAGGGCTTTACAAGCTGTGGCCCTGTCAATGGGTAATAAACACCCTCACAGCCTGCTGCGAGGAGACCGCCTGCATTGAGTTGGTGGCCTCCCCACCCGATGGTGGGGCTGCAAAATTGCCCCTAATTGGGACCATAACCAGCATCATTACCCGCCTGCCTCTGTGCAGCAGGCTGCTGATCCAATACCAGATCCCCACAGGGAAGTTCCCCAGGATTTGAAATGTTCTATCTTGATGCAGCTCCCCCTTATCTTCCAGGGCCCTGGTTAACAGGCAGGAAGCAGACAGTAGGGATAAATGGGGCATTTTCAAGCTGACAGACTGTGAATAGTGGAGTGCCGCAGGGATCGGTGCTGGGGCCTCAGCTATTTACAATCTACATTAATGATTTTGACAAAGAGACAACCTAGGTGGGAAATTCTGTGCCCGCTGACATCAGGCGTGTTCGGTAGAGTGAACAGATAATATGGTGAAAAGGCCAAAAATCGGTCTCATGGCATTGTGAAACCAGTTTGCGATCGTCCACTGAAGCCCGCCGATAGCGGGCCATGTTTCCCCCTTCAGACATCAGGAGCCTCATTGTAATACATCTGCATATCATTATAAGGTCAGCCCGCCGAAATCATTACTCCCCCCACCCCCTCTGGATCGTCTGAGCTGACGTGTTTCATGACAGCATTTATAAAGCATGCACTTGGCAGGCTGCACCTCGAGGGGAAATGGGAGGTGAGTGCACAGAAACGTTGCACAGCGCTCGCCCGGGTTGCCTGTCAGATTTGAAGGTTGAGGCGCGTTGGGGGAGGGGAAGGGGTGGTGGTGGGGGTGGGGGGAGGCCATGCATTAGGGAAACCTTGTATAAAGTGACCATTCCACCGCAGCTGAGACAGTTCAGGCACAGCCACATTGACATGTGTGGAGTCAGGTCTCTAGCTTCTCTGTCCACTCAAGCAACACAGATGCATGAAAGTGCCACCAAATGCTCCAGAGCTTTTCACCCCTTGGGCACAGGCTGCAAACTAATGAGCATTTTACTGGACTGCAGAACAGTTGGACGACTGGGCACATTGTACAATCTCCTCGCTAAAGCTGGTCCTGGAGCAGTCCCTGGTGGAGGTGCTCACAGCCCCTTACAATGTCACCATCCCGGTTTGGACCAGTCTCCCCCATGGTTCAAGCTAACAGTGCAGCCTTGCAGTGCGGGTTAGGAGAATGCCTGTGCCTGAGCTGAGAGCACAGCATGCAGTCCAGTGGGCAAAGCTGCTGCCAATCGGTCAGGTGGAGTGGGGCGGAAGTGGGTGAGATTTCAGGCAGCCATGCAGCGCAATAAACTCTGGCCATCCAAGTGGTGGCCAACACTCTCCAGGATGCGTTAAGGGGCCTTCAGACTGAACCAAGAGAGGTTCTTAGTATATCCCATGTTAACCCACATGTCACTCTCTCTCATCCTGCAGGAGGAGTACATGGAGACTGGTGAACTAGCTGTATGCCTCATGGCTTACAGAGACCAAAGAAGATGGAGAAGAGAACGAAGAAGATGGAGGAGAGAACGAAGAAGATGGAGAAGAGAGCGACAGAGGTGCCTGGCTGCACCCTTTACAACCTGGCGCTGCAACAGGGAGACGGGCTGGCTGAGGAGGAGATGAAGGAGCTGGAGATCTGCTCCGATGAGGAGGATGTCGATGGGAATGAGGGTGAGGAGGTCCTCTAGGGTAACGATGACAATGATAAGGACCTCGTACTAGCCAGACGAGGCAGGCACACTCGGAAAGTCTTATAGCTGCTAGATTTGTGGAGGCTGATTATGACATGCAGTGAGGAGACACTATAGATCCTCATATTGCATCTATGAATGTTTGAATCCAGTCTGGCTATGGCAGCGCACGTACCCTCTGTGAGAATGCTCCTGTCATGGAGACACAGCGGAGGCCCTAAAAGTCGCTTGATTGCAGAAGGATGATGACGACATGCAGTGAAGACACTCCATAGATCTTCACACAGCCCCTGTGAATGTCTGACTCCTGTCTGGCTGAGGACAGCTCGCTTGCGCACTGTGATCAGGGTGATATCATGGAGACACAGTCGTGAAACTTTAAAAGCACCTGATCCTTTGTCTGCCTTCAGCATCTGAGCCCTTCAGGAGCACAGCATCACTGGTCACAGATGCTGAGGAGATGGGGGCCAGCCCCACCTTAAAGGTGCTGAGAGCACACAGAGAGTATGATGGAACTCTGTGACACCTGCCCACAACACTCTGATAGCAACGACAAGCACCATCGAGGTGCAGGCATTAGTAATGTGTCCAGGGAGTGTGAGGCCGGACCATCACTTTGGTCTGAAGGCTGCACAAAGCACAGGGAAGAGGCCCTGGACTGAGACACCTGCCTTTATCTTGTGCAGAAAGGTTTCACATCTGAGTGACAAGAACACTGCTCATCAGAACAAGGAGCCATAGGCAGGGAGACATTCTTAGGAGTTTATTGACAATAGTGAACAGTATGTGCAAGTGATCAACACCCATGCCCCAGGCTGTGCTACTACATCTTCTTGACCTTCCTAACCCTGCCGCTATGACTTGGTGCTCCCTGGACATCCACAGCAGAGGTGGAGGCAGCCTGCTGACTGTGATGGGCATCCTCTGGAGGGCTGAGACCTGAAGGGCCCCGGCCTGCTGTGGGGGTCCTGCTGTGTGGCAGTGGCACCCTCCTCGACCTGTGGAGCTGCAGCTGCTGAGGTCACAGGAAGAGGGGAGTCAGATGGGCCGACCCACCTGGGTGGATGGCCCCGGAGTGTTCAACTGCTGATCCTCCTCCCTGTGGGTGCCCGAGGGCCCCTGGCTGACTCCATGAGGAGAAGGGGCAGCTGGAGTGAGATCGAACTGCTATGCGCCCCTCTCGCATACACACTGTTGGAGGTCAGCTATGGCATCAGCGATAGAGTTCAGTCCGCGCAAGTGTGCAGGAGCAACATCTGGATCAAGGCCTCCATAGCGGCCGCCATCCTACCAGTGTTGACCTTGGTGCGTTGCAATGCCAGTGCTATCACCTCCGCCTGAGGGCGGACGGACTCCTTCATTGTGCCTTGCAATCTGAGGAGTGCAGCAGACATCCCTTCCTGATGTTCCCGAGCTTGCCTTTGCAGTTCCAGCAACTGAGATGTTACCGAGTCCAGAGGCTCCTCAACTGACCCAGACTCAGCAAACCTCTGGCCTCCAGCAGTCCTCCGAGTGCTGGGGACCTGGGAAGTCCCTGCCTCCGCCTGCTCTGGATCAGACAGTGCGATGTGCTCACCAGATTGTGATCCTGAGGCTACTCTAAAGCTAGGTCCCACCGAGGTGTGTGTCTCTGTGCTGGTGGAGGGTGTGGGTGAGGCTGTGATGGGAATTCAGGGAGGGAGCCTCCAGATTCCTCTTCAGAGGTTTCTTCGGGGCTTGATTGGAGGCCCTGGGTCATGGTCTCTGTCGGCTGTTTGGCAGATGTGCCTGTGAAAGCAAGGGGAGAGAATTAATGCATGGCAGTGGCCTGTGAAACAGGACACATCACTCACGGCATGGTTGTCTGATGGATGTTGCACTGCTGGACCCTCACTTGGTAGAGTAGCACCAACCTCACCATCAGCACAGGACCGGTCCCGGTCATCGCCGGCCAGCTGGATGGCTCTGTTTTCAAAGTCTGTGAGGACCTTGATTTTAGGCATTCCTCCACCAGTCTGCGACCTCTCCCTGTTGTTGTGTGGCAGCTTGTCCTGCATGAATACAGAAGGAGACAGTGTAAGCAGGATGCTTGCCAGGCCAGATGATAAGTATGCCTGGCATGTGTGGGCCATGAGTGGTCCCATGGACGGGATGAGGACAATTAAGATGTGTATGAGGCAGTGAATAGTGATGTCCCTTGAACTGACAGTGAATGAGGGCTCTGTGGATGTGTGATGGGTTTGTGAGTGTGTGAGTTGAGAGTGATGAGAAGAGTGACTTACCCTGGCGGAACAGAAAAGATCATTCATCATTTTTCGGCACTGGGTGACTGTCCTCTTTTGCAGGGCATTGGCGCTGACCACCCCTGCCACCGCCTCCCAGGCCGGATTGGGATGTTGCTGCCCATCTTGCAGCCAGAGTGGGGATAGAGGATGTCACAGCGAGCCTCCTTGGCGTCCAAAAGCTGCTTGAGGGACATGTCATTAAACCTGGGAGCTGCAGTCATCTTGTCTTTCGGGGCCATGTCTTTCATGCAGCAGTCCTGGGCTGGAAGCACTGCGAGGTGTGTGCACGGCTGTACTTTAAATATGGTGCCCAGCGTGATGAGGTGGTGAGGTGATAGTGTGGTGGGCGAATGAGAGCCCGCCTGCCATCGGAACGGCGTGTTTCCCGGGAATGCATATTTGATGCGGTGGGATTGGGATGATACGGTGTGAGAAGACACCATTGCGGCTGACGGGTAAAACATCGTTTTTGCCGCCTGTTACCGCACTTAGTGCAATTCTGGGATAATTTCACCCAGAGCGTAAGGTATTTAAATTTGCCGATGATACAAAGCTAAGCGGAAAGATAAGCTGTGAGGAGGATATAGAGATATAGACAGGTTAAGTGAGTGGGCAACAAGGTGACAGATGGTGTATAAGTGCAAGGTTATTCACTTTGATCGTAAGAATAGAAATGCAGAATATTTTTTAAAAGGGGAAAACCTTGTAAATGGGTGGATTCATACCAGGAACACAAAAAGTTAACATACAAGGACACCAAGCAATAATGAAAACAAATTGAATGTTGGCTTTATTGCAAGGGAATTGGAATAGAGAAATAAAGAAGTCTTGCTACAGCTGTATGGTGCTTTGGTGAGACCACATCTAGAATACAGTGTGCAGTTTTGGTCTCCATATTTAAGGAAGGATATATTTGCACTGGGGGCGGGATAGCAAAGGTTCATTAGATTGATCCCTGCGATTAGGGGGTTGTCCTATGATGACAGGCTGAGTAAATTGGGTCTATATTCTCTGGAGTTGAGAAGAATGAGAGGTGATCTCATTGAAACATTCAAGATTCTGAAAGGGTTTGACAGGGTAAACAGCTCAGAGGTTGTTTCCCCTGACTGGGGAATCTGGAACGCGGGGGCGCAGTCTCAGGACAAGGGGCCGATCATTTAGGATTGAGATGAGGAGAAATTTCTTCACTCAAAGGGTTGTGAATCTTTGGAATTCTCTACCCCAGAGAGTTGTGGATGCTCCATCATTGAATACATTTAAGGCTGGGATAGACAGATTTTTGGTCTCTCAGGGAATCAAGGGATATGGGGGAGTGGGCAGGAAAATGGAGTTGATGCCCAAGATCAATCACGATCATATTAAATGGCACAGCAGGCCTATGTATGGTTTACTCCTGCTTCTATTTCTTATACCATAATAGGGCTGGGAAAATTCAGCCCTCTGATGTAGATGATTGAGTTATCAGAGTAAATGAGCCAGAGATGGAGAAAATAAGAAGTATGGACACCTTGTAAAAGCAGCAAGAAAGAAAAATACTTGAGATATTTGTGGAAGCTGGGCCTGTCCAACATGTCTATGGAAAATCATCGACAGAGATAGACAAGTAAAAAAAAAATCAGGAAGGATAGGAAAAGTCAGAGATGGATCACGTGACAGTGAGAAATGGGTGGACATTGAAAATGTAGTAAATGAAAGTCAGAGAAGCAGCAAAAAACAACACCAACCCAATTGTTGTATACAATAGGATGTATCCCAACATAGTATGAAGCAGCAGAGGAAGTCAGGGAAGGGCAGACATGAAGAATGTTTCTACAGAAAACGCAACAAAGCTGGAACCTGGGCAAGTTCACGTAACAACACCTTTTATCTGGAGGAAATGGGTGGAGTTAAAAGAGAAATTGTTCAAGGCGAGATCAAATTAAGGCAGGCAGACAAGGGTTTGAATAGGGTAAATTGGGCTATTGTTCAAGAAAGAACTTTGTAGCATTGCCCGAGGAAAGACCCATTGTTAATCAATGTCATCATTAATTCAGTCCTACAACTACAAAAGCTAATTCCAGTCCATAATTAAAACACTACAAAAACCGGCGAGAGTTTGTGGTTGACTCTTTTTTGTTGGCAACTAACGATTTCCTTCTCTGGAAAAATGCTTAACTCGTGCAAAAGATAAACCAAACAGCAGAATGTCAACATATAACAGCAGCTCTTATTAAAAACAACCCGTCACTTAAGGAGCTGGATTCTCATGCCCCGCCTCACCCCCACCCCAGTGTTAGACCTCTGGACACGGCTGAAGACCTGACTCAGTTGTGGTTCGATACCCGTGCATGGAAAGCTTCTTAGGGGAATTATATGGAAGCCAGCAAGTGCTTGCTCCAAAATCCCACTGGCTGGTTGATTAAAGGAGATAGGCCTGCATTTAGGAGGGTGGAAAAGCCCTGAGGATTAGAGAATTTACAGCCTTGTGGGACACTAGAGGGATCGAGTCCCACAAAGGTAGGTGGGTTGGGGCAAGATTAAGGAGACCGAAGAAATCTTACTGCCATCTCCAGAGCTGAACCTCCACCTAGCAGTCCCAGGAAGTGAAATAAAAACAGAAAATGCTGGAAAAGCTCAGCAGGTCTGGCAGCATCTGTGGAGAGAGAAACAGAGTCAACGTTTTGAATACATATGACTTCTTAGTCATATGGATTCGGCTACTCAACTATCACCCCTACTGTTTTCAGAGTGATTTATTCACAGCTCCTAGAAATGTGCCGAATGAAGCCTGCATTCTTTACTTTATTCTTTCATGATATGTGGGCATCACTGGCAAGTGATCAGTTGCAGATGGCAGATTTCCTAAAGAACATTAGTGAACCAGATGATTTTTTAGGACAATTTTTCATTGTCACCATTGCTGAGACTAGCTTTATATTCCAGATTTATTAACTGAATACAAATTCCACCAGCTGCCATAGTAGAATTTAAACCCATGTCCCCAGAGGATTAGCCTGGGTCTCTGGGTTACTAGGTTAGCAATGTTACCACTACACCACTGTCTCCCCACAGAAGTTTGGATTCAGTTCAAACAGAAGTAGTAAATACCCTCTTCCACCATTCTGATAATTATCAAGAGTCACAAGGAAATACATTCTGACATTCTTGGTGCAGCATTGAGTAGGAATATTCAATGCTGGAACTTGATGCAAAAAGGGGCAAAAATATTTACCTGAGTCCAACAGAAAGGATTATTTTGTTTTCAGTTTATGGGTTTAGTAATCCAGGAGCCTGGGCTAATGATCTGGGGACGCAGATTCAAATCCCACCATGTTGGAATTTACATTCAATCAGTAAAATCTGGGAATTGAGAGCTAGCCTCAGTGATGGTGACCATGAAACTATCATCAATTGTTGTAGAAACCCAACTGGTTCACTAATGTTCTTTATCGAAGGAAATCTGCTGTTCATAACTGGTCTGGCCTACACGAGACTCCAGATCCACAGCAATGTGGTTGACTCTTAATTGCCCTCTGAAATAGCCTAGCGAGCCACTCAGTTCAAGGACAATCAGGGATGGGCAACAAACGCTGGCCTTGGCAGCAACACCCACATTCCATGAAAGAAAAAATAAGTTGATGACTGGGGTGATGTTGTATTCTCTCTGTGAATCCATCTTCAATGGAATTTCGCACCAACACAGCTAAATGAGATAACCTGGTAATGATAATGACGCATCACTTACTCGTCCCAACAGCTGGCTCCTCATACCAGTACTTCACATCATGCTTCCTGTTGACATGGTACAGAGGAGCCTTTTTCACATAGCGAATTCTTCGAAGATTCTTTTGCTCCGGGCTGCCGTTAGTAATGTGTGTGCGGAGGGCAGATTTGGATTTTGCCCACATTTCATTGTTGCCTTTATTGTTCCCTGAAGGAAGTTAGGAATTGAAAAAAGAGAAATTAAAGCAGGAAATGAGCATGGATAAATATCAGAATAGGTACAACTGATGCAGAATGCTCAAAAATCGTCTTCAAACATGCTTCACCTGTTACTCTGTAAGGTTAATCTGGAGGGAGAGTCTAGTGGGAAAACACACCTCACTCCATCCAGGAGAGATAAAGCAATCAGAAAACAGGAACAAAATGTTCCTGATTATTAGAGAAAATCATATCTAAGGTTCTTTTCTGAAGGAAGGTGGATTGAAATACTGATTAGCTCATGGACAAACAAGACACCAAAGTTCCATATAGTTGGCCAAGCACCCAGAAAGAGAGAACAGGATCATAGGCTAACATGTAGCATGTCTGATGGAAGCCAGCGTTGAGTTGCAGAAATATCTGGCTCCATCCATGACCTGGTGTTGAACATGTAATTAGACAGCTCTGAAATCAAAGACGATGATTGAGAGGGGAAGTTGGGTATTATTAGGCGTAAGTATGAAAGCTGTTCTCATGCATAATGCTACTGAGTGGGGAACGTATCGTTATTTAATAGGAGAGGGTCCAAGGCAGGAATCTTGCAGTTCAGTGGAGGCGACCATTGAGGTCTGGGGTGGAGAATGTGCCAGTCTTATTAACAATAGGAATGTAATCATGGAAGGGGATATCACGGTTTTCCACACAGATAAGCTATGAAGGATTTGAGGTTAACTTTGTTGAAAACTGCAGAGCAGAAGCATTAACTCGTTTTAGTCATAGTACCACAGAAATCCATTGTCTGTTTCACTAAAAGAATTCCCTCTGTGCGTGTATATATTATATATATATATATATATATATATACATACACATATAAAACTGCAGAGTTTGTTCTTTTTCTTTACTGCTCCAGACTTGTACAAGCTGATGTTCAGCTCTTAGTTTGAACTTGATGAGTTGTCTGTTAACCTGTACTCCAGAAGCTCAGTTGCCTCTTGTGGTGGCAGTCCAACGCATCCTGTTTAGAGTTCAATAGAAATCATACTTCAAAATACTAGCCTTCACAGCTGTATACCAAAGACAGCAGCAGTGATTGTGTCATCGTACTGACATTTCTTGTCTCCATTTCCTTGTTGCACATTAGTCTTTGTACAAGTCTTTGTTCACTCTCCAACGCCTACAGAAGACTCCCATTTTTGATCCAAAGCTGAAGTCTGAGCCAGAGTTTTCAGTGTGGGAATTAGGTATTTTGGCCAGTTTTCCTGAAACTATTCCATTACTTTGAACTGGGACAGCTGTGGGAACGCCACCTCTTTGTTTCAATTACTGACTCACTCACAAGCTAAAAGGTTCATCCGAGTTGTTTAGGTGACATCCATTACACTGTAGCACCTCCACCACGTCAACTCCAGCACTGGTCATTTTGGTGATGATCATAGTACATTATAGGTGTCAATGCTGGTATGAAGCATCTTATATAGACTAGAACCAGATGCGTATCATAGCTAAAATGCATGTCTCCAAACAATATTGCTCCTTCTAACATTCCTTCAGTTCACTTCAGTTCAATTCCAGTGTATATTAACATCGTCCAGGTACTCTGTGGCACCAATGGCTGCTTCTAATAAAGGTAACATTGAGACAGATTTAACTTGAATCAATGTCATAAAAATGATAATAATGTAACAGTTTTCAATCAAGCATTGGTGGTTAATGAAGATAATAAGTGTATTATTCTCCAAAGTGGATTAATTTGTCAAAAATGCCTCCATAGTAACTCTAACCACTGGTCTGTTTTTGTTACCTACTTAATTTATAAATAGGGTCGTGACATTCACCCCTTGAAAGCTATCAAGACCAATTTATTTGTCCTCTGCCAGGCAGGAATAGTATGCTTGAAGTGTGATCTGACTATGAGCGCATGAGCCTGCAGTATGCTGAGTTCAAGTCATTTACTTGGGTTACATGCTTCCTGGGCACATGCCCATACCCTGGCAGCGCCTAGCACCTCCGAGTAGGCAAGGCAAGGCAAGATTAGTGCTGCTGCAGTCCTGTTTATGACTGAAAAGTGGAAAATAGAAGAGCAAAAATATCCCACTATGAAGGCATCATGACTGGTGCCAGTGGAACATGCATTCACTTCGCATTATCATACGCAGATGGTCGCTGTTGAGCTGCACACGGATTAACCGGTAGACCTTCCGGCTCCGACCATCCTGTACAATCCAATATGCCTTTGAAAGGCATCAAAGCTTTCTGGCTATTGCCAAAAATTGTGACCAGAGAGCCCACGGCACTGCCTCCCTGGCCCTGCCAAAATAAAAAGGACTTGCTTTGAATCATGTTGCTTTTACTGTCTGCCCTTTTTATATCGGTATCTTTCCAGCGCTAAGGGGAGAAAAATGCAGTGGGAGGGTCAGGAAAGTATCCTTGTACCTCTAATATGTCAGCCCTCAGCTAGAGCCTACTGTAGATTGAAGACATGTCACATTTTTGATATCATTTGAAAACACTTGAGTTGCAGTGAATTCAGTTTCATATGTATACCTCTGGAAATCCACGTCCATTCGAGAGGAATGTTGTGCCTGTCAGATTATAAGGTTTGCTGTGCAAATGGAAAGCATGGTGATTTATTCCAGGGCATGGGAAAGCTGGAGGGAGTAAATGCCGTGATTAACTGATAGTGTCATTTGAGACATTGCCAAATGGCAAAGGTCTTTGTGCAGCTGGATCCTCCAGTTCCTAGAACTTTTTAATGACCTTTCCCTGGTGATGTTGTGTGGCCCCCTTGCTCCAGCTGATCCATATGGGCTCCTCACTGAAGATCAAAGTTATGAAGCAATGCAGCACACAGAATGATTCATGAAACTGTACCAGAGGATCTGTCAAAGCAATAGAATCAGTGACAACTCCTGAAGAACACATGCAGCTCATTAAATGTGTGTCGCTGCCCTCCATGAATGGCGCAGAGAGATCACAAGCCACAGCTGTATGAGATATTTCTGCTCTTCTACTTTTCACTTTTCGGTCACGAGGAGGCTGGACTGTCTCATAATTTCTTTTTTTATTCATTCACGGGATGTGGGCCTCGCTGGCTGGGCCAGCATTTATTGCCCTGGAGAAGGTGGTGGTGAGCTGCCATCTTGAACCGCTGCAGTCCATGTGGTGTAGGTAAAAAAAAAATGATAAGACAGTCCTGCATCCATAATTTGTTTGTGACTGAACAGTGGAAAATAGAAGAGCAGAAATATCCCGTTGTAAAGGCATCGTGACTGGTGCCAGTGGAACATGCATTCACTTCGCATTATCATGCGCAGATGGTCGCTGATGAGCTGCACACGGGTTAACTGGTAGACCTTCCGGCTCCGACCCTCCTCTTGTACAATCCAGTATCTTGTGCAACAACAACTTGCATTTATACATCACCTTGAATGCAGTAAAACGGTCCTCAGGAGCATTATAAAATAGAAGTTGACTACAGAACCACATAAGGCGATCAAAGAGGTTAAGTTTGAAATATATAAACAGAAAGTGCTGGCAGACATTCAGCAGGTCTGGCACCATCTGTGGAGAGAGAAACAGAACTAATGTCTCAAGTCGAGTGTGAATCTTCTTCAGAACCCTGGAGTTCTGTTTCTCTCCACACAGATGCTGTCAGACCTGCTGAGTATTTCCAGCACTTCCTGTTTTTATTTCAGATTTCCAGCATCTGCAGTATTTTGCTTTTAATTTAGGTTAAGTTTTAAGTTGTGTCTTAAAGGAGGAAAGAAAGTGAAGGGAGGGAATTCCAAAGCTTAAAGCCCAGGCAACTGAAGGTGTGGCCACTAATGGTACGGTGATTAAAATCAAGGATGCGCAAGAAGCCATATTTGATGGAATGCAGGGACCTCTGAGGGTTGGCGGGGCTGGAGGGGATTACAGAGCTATGGAGGGGTCAGACTGCAGAGGGGTTTGAAAACAAAGTTCAGAAGTTTAAAATTGAAGCATTGCCAGGCCAGTGATCAGTGTAGGTTAGTGAGCACAGGGGCGATGGGTGAAAGAGATTTGGTGTGAGTTAAGATATGGACAGCAGAGTTTTGGATGAGCTCAAGTTAATGTAGATTGGAAGTTGGGAGGCCGGCCAGGAGAGCAGCGGAATTGTCAAGTCCAGAGGCAACAAAAACACGGATGAGGGTTTCACAGCTGACGAGCTAAGACAGGGGTGGAGTGAGCCATTGTTACAGGGGTGTATGTAGATAGCTTGTTGAATGAGTCGATATATGGTTGGAATCTCATCTTCAGGTCAAATATGACACCAGGATTGTGAACAGTATGGTTCAGTCACAGTCAGTGATTGGGGGTGGACTTGGGGTTGCCAACCCTCCAGGATTGGCCTGGAGTGTCCAGGAATTGAAGATCAATCTCCACGACACTGCTGTGTGCAATCCTGGAGAATAATCATCGGGACGTTTTAAAAGATTGTTTTTTTGTCATTTTCTTTGAGCATTTCCCTTTTCCAGATATAAAAATATTGAAAATGGGGGAAAAAAGGCTGTTTGCCTGACAGTCAATCATCATCCAACTGGGTAATCAGTCTTTTTGCTTTCCAATTGGCGTAGGAAAGCAGTACATCTCAAGGATGGATGTGTTGGCTGATTAATGGCTAGAGCACGGGGACAAGTCATGTGCTGAAACCTCCAAGAATATGTTTTATTGCAGTTGGCAACCCTAAGTGGAATGGAGTCACTGGCAAAGGAGTGAAGTTTGTTGGAGCAAACCAAAGGCTTTGACCTTCCTAATATTTAGCTAGAAGAAATTTACACTCACCGAAGACTGGATGTCAGATAAACAATGGGACAAATCCAAGTTGGAGATAGAGGTGGTGGTGAGGTAAAGCTGGGTGTCATCAGTGTACATGTGAAAACTGACATTTTATTTACAGATGATGCTACCATGGGACAGCATGTGGATGAGAAAAAGGAGAGGGGGCCAATGAATGATCCTTGGGGTACACTAAAGGTAAATGTGTGGGATGGAGAAGCGATGCAGGTAATACTCTGGCTGTACCTGGATAGATTAGAATGGAATCAGGTGAGTGTAGCTGGATGGCGGAGAAGAGGCATTGGAGGAGGATGGTGTGGTCAACAGTGTCAAAGACTGCAGACAGCTCAAGAAGGATGGGAAGTCTTAACTTACCACAGTCACAGTCAACATAGGATGTCATTTGTGACTTTGATAGGAACCCTTTTGGCTCAGCGACTGGATCAAAACCTGATTGGTGGGATTCAAACATGAAGTTCTGGAAAAGCTGAGCATGAGTTTAGAAGGCAGAAGCACGTTCGTGGACTTTGGAGAGGAAAGGGAGGTTGGAGACGGGACAGCAGTTTGAAAAGGGTGGTTCAGAGTTATTTTTTTGAGGAGATTGTGATGACAATAGATTTGAAGGGAAGGGTGACAGTCAGTACCTGATGATAGAGGAACATGTGTGGGTCAGAGAATTGGGATGATAAGGACATAAGAACTAGGAGCAGGATTAGGCAATTCAGCCCCTCGAGCCTACCCTGCCATTCATTACGATCATGGCTGATCTCATTTCGGCCTCAACTCCAATTTCCCGCCCTCTCCCCATAACCTTTCAACCCATTACTAATTAAAAATCTGTCTATCTCTTCCTTAAATTTATTCAGCGTCCCGGCATCCACTGCGCTCTGAGGTAGTGAATTCCACAGATTCACGATCCTTTGAGAAAAGTAATTCCTCCTCATTTCTGATTTAAATCTACCACCATTTAGCCTAAAACCATGGCCTCTCATTCTAGAATGCCCCACAAGGGGAAACATCCTCCACGTCTACTTTGCCTATCCCCTTTAGCATCTTATATAACTCAATTAGATCTCCTCTCATCCTACTAAACTCTAGCGAATATAGGCCTAAACTGCTCAATCTCTCCTCATAAGACAAGCCCCGCATCTCTGGAATCAATCTAGTGAACCTCCTCTGAACCACCTCCAGTGCAACTACATCCTTCCTCAAACAAGGGGCCCAAAACTCTGCACAGTACTCCAGGTGCGGTCTCACCAGTGCCTTGTACAGTTGCAACAACACTTCCCTATTTTTAGACTCTATTCCTTTAGCAATAAATGCCAAAATTCCATTTGCTTTCCTTATTACCTGCTGTACCTGCATACTAGCTTTCAGCGATTCATGCACGAGGACACCCAGATCCCTCTGCACTGAAGCATTCTGAAGTTCCTCTCCATTTAAATAATAAGTCGCCTTTTTATTCTTCCGACCAAAATGCATAACCTCACACTAATCCACGTTAAACTCCATCTGCCAAATTTTGGCCCATTCA
The DNA here is from genome assembly GCF_964194155.1 of Cetorhinus maximus. Taxonomy (NCBI): domain Eukaryota; kingdom Metazoa; phylum Chordata; class Chondrichthyes; order Lamniformes; family Cetorhinidae; genus Cetorhinus; species Cetorhinus maximus. Next base: position 99,041,844 of record NC_135896.1, read on the forward strand.
CCTAACCTGTCCATATCCATTTGTAAATTTCTTATTTCTTCATTGCAACTTACTTTTCCACCTATTTTGATGTCATATGCAAATTTAGCTATAGTACCTTCTATCCCTGAATCCAAGTCATTAATATAGATTGTAAATAGTTGGGGCCCAGCTATTGATAATCTTATAGCCCACATTATCTGCCACTTGTGCACTTGCTTAGCAAGGCTTTCTTTCTGTAGTGCAGTTTTACTGAGTTTATCTTGTATTAATAGGAAACGGACCTGAATTGAAGAAGTTCCCAGGGAGTACAAGTCTTTAAGGACACTACCCTGGACATCATTACCTTTAAGTCACCTACAAGTTAAATTTTCCTCAAATTGAAACATCCAAAAATAATCAAAGCCACTATTTTCTGTCATTATCATACATTCCACTCATTTGTCACTGATTACAACTGCATCCCTGGCCGCTTGCTTAGGCTAAATCAGGCCATGTAAAACCTCAGCACACAGCCGGGTATCAAATCCTACCCAAAACTGCTAGCTTCCACCTTTAGAACACTCACCGCTTCTGCCTCTGCCTTACCCCCATCACAACAAAACATTTATCCACTGCTTTGTCATCTCTACACTCAATTTCGACAAATATTCTTTACCATCCTTCACTGTTCAATTTGTCCAAAACTCAGCTTATTCCACATCAAGTCCCACTTGTCTCACTTCAATATTCACTGACCTACATTAACTCCCTGTCTCCAGCGCTGTGAATTAAAAATCCTCATTATTTTCATTAAATCCATCTATGGCTTCACTCTAACCTGCCTCTGCAACCTCCTGCAACTTTACTTTCTGGAGCTTTACATCCTCTTACCCTGGACTTCGGTGCATCCTTCTCAAGAGCACCAAGACATAAGTAATAGGAGCAGGAGTAGACCATACGACCTATGACTACGACTCAGTTTGATCATGGCTGATCTTGGGCTTCAACTCCATTATCCTGTCCGTTCCCCACATCCCTTAACTCACTGAGAGACCAAAGATCTGTCTATCCCAGCCTTAAATGCACTCAACGATGGGGCATCCATCATTGGTGACAGAGCTTTCAAGTGCTTTGGTTTAACTTTTTAGAATTCTCTCATTAAACTCCTCTATCTCTCTCAACCTTTATAAGCCTATGAACATATGAATTAGGAGCAGGAGTAGGCCATTCAACCCCTCGAACCTGTTCTACCATTCAATAAGATCATGGCTGATCTGATTGTGGCCTGAACTCCTCATTCCCACCTACCCTTCGACTTCCTTGTTAGTCAAAAATCTATCTACCTCTACCATAAAAATATTCAATGATCCTGCCTGCACTGCTGTTAAAATGCATTTTTCAGCCAAGCTTTCAATCCTATCTCTTAACACCACCCCCCACCACCCCCCCAACCCCCTGCTACTGCCCTCCCATGGCTCAGTGTCCATTTCTTTTTATATTTTCTCTCCATAAACTGCTTTGTGAAGCTTGTCTACATCAAAGGCACTATATAAATACAAGCTGTTGTTGACAGAGAATATCAAGTGTATTGAGCACAGTGAAGAAGCTAAAGGTCTCCCATCGCTTATGACTAGTACCATCCTGCTCTTATGATTGGTTCTTTCTCTCTCTCTCTCAGACACACATACTCATAAAACCCATGATGTTTTGCAATGGGAATTTGTGGGAAGCTTTCTTTAGGAGCCAGAATTGTATTAGAAGATCCTGTTCCAGAATTGTAGGCTGGAAAGAGCAGCTGGTCTGTGGCCCAGAGCAAGACAGCACCTCATTGTTACCCAAGTCATCTCACCAAAATTTACAAACATTGGCATAGGTGAGAGGAATGAAGGATACTGTGAGAGCTGCTGGCTTGTTGTGAGTCTGTAGCAGGCTGCTTGCAGGGTAGTGTTAGTGAGCTTAGGGTGAATACGGTGCAAGAATGTGGAAGACCAAGTGGGGCTGGAATATGCAATCCAGATGACCACATAGATGCTATCAGCTACTCCCTGTACACTGTAAAATCCAATAACATGGTGGAATATGCCATGTTGTCCTTGGTCTTCAGTGGAAAAAGGTATGGCACTACTTCCCTGCTCAGCATTGGATCTGGCACCTGTTTGTTATCTCTGTGATTGATACTGCAGATAACTCCTATGACAGTCTGGAAGGAGATAGAGGCGGAACAGTAGAGGGAGGTAGGTCATCTTGGCTGCCATTGGCAGGACAATCCCAAGGCAGGAGTGCTGATCTCGTTCTGCAGCTGCCCTTTGCTGATCTAGAGCTTGCAGAGGTAATTGCACTTGACCATTGCCAGGTAGGAGTGCCAGGGCCTGCAGACTCAACTGATCATGTAATGGTAGGTTGCCTCTGGTGCCAGCTGATCTCCTCTGTGTATTTTTCATCGTCTTTTTATGAAATAATTTGAAAATGTGATCATGCAGTTGAATGTCTGGTGAGGAGACAAAGTCACAATGTCTCTTTGAGAGATCTCTTCCCAGCTGGTCTTTAACTCCTGTTTCAGAGAAACGGACTGAGCATTGGGTAGGAATCTGAGAGCAAAGGAGGAAAATCACAGTGTTCAGCTCTGAAGAAGTCATACGGACTCGAAACGTTAACTCTGTCTTTCCCTCCACAGATGCTGTCAGACCTGCTGAGTTTTTCCAGCATTTTTTGTTTGGGTTGAGGAAAATCATGAGCTGCCTCATTTTGCGCTATTTGCCTTGAGTTTCACTATCTAGGGAAGTTCTGGCACGTTCTATGCAAAAAGGTATTGAGTTGTACAGGGCACAAATCATCCAGGGATTCCAGAATGGGCGAACTGGCACCAGTCATGCAGTCCCCGCCAACGGAAGTGCTGCGTGCCCTGTAAAAGCCCACATAACACCTGGCTGGTTGGCCAGTGATCATTGGGCTGCCACACAGTTTGTTGGGCAACTGGCGGAACTTACATGACAAATGTGGAAATGAAACAAACCTCAGCCCAGGTAAAAGCAAAATACTGCGGACGCTGGAAATCTGAAACAAAAAAACGGAAAATGCTGGAAAAGCTCAGCAGGTCTGGCAGCGTCTGTGGAGAGAGAGAAACAGAGTTAACGTTTCGAATCCGTATGACCCTCCTTCGGAGCTAACCCTAACCCTAAACTTTAGCCCAGGTTGCACAGTCCTGTGCCTTTCATTTTAAAGCATGTATCGACTAAAGAGTTAAAAGTTGTTTACCTATTTTTTCAGACTGGAGTTGCTGGCTGCTGCTGATGTATCTTTGAAGCCTCTCCCAGCCCAATCGTGCGTGCTCCTTCCAGCCCCTTTCCATTTCTCGATCCATGTTTGTATCTAAGATGGGCTCATACCACAGGGCAGTTAGTCAGTCTGATTAAGAACGAGACATGTGCAAATATTAAACTAACATTTCCCACGAATTGTTGCATCGGGTTTCCTCCTCCAGCTCCAGCTTTCAGATATTATGGGGATTGCTCCTGGCAGATTAATGCACCCTCTGGTCTGTTTAACCCGGCCCCAGCTGAAGGTGCAGCTTTGTCCCTAATTCTGTGTTCAGCTGTTGCCGGGACAACAGCAGACGCACAGGCAGGGTGGAGGCTGGAAAAGCGAGAATGATCGCCCAAGGACACAGTCACCAATTCGTCACCGCTGCCCCGACACCTTCAGTGTTGCTAGGAATGGGTGACCGGTTCTGGGCACCTCTACATGGGGGGTGCCCTCAAATGGCAACACCTTGGGGAGCCCCTGCTCGAGCAGCTCTTCGTATCACAGCCTTTTCTTTCTACAGACCGCAACACAATAAATAAAGTCTCACAACAATGAACAATGACAGGGAAGTTTAAACTATCGGAGGTCAGATGGCACCACACCCAACAAACATGGATCGAGAAATGGAAAGGGGCTGGAAGGAGCACGTACGAATGGGCTGGGAGAGACTTCAAAGATACATCAGCAGCAGCCAGCGACTCAAGTCTGAAAAAATAGGTTACCATTGACCCAGGGACAGGGCCTTGGAAAAGGAAAGCTTTGCAATAAATCAGTGACTGAGCTGTGCCATCTGCTACAGGAAGACCTCCAGCCGATCGGAATGGCATTGCCCCATATTGATCACCAGCAACCTCAATTTCTCCTTTCAGGTCGGCACTGGGGACATCTGCCAGTCAGCTAGTTTCCCACCAGCTGCATCAAGGGTGCGAGGGATGCGTTATTCTAGAAGACCAATAGTTCCACTGGCCTGGAATTTTCCAGCCCCTCACGCCGGTGGGATCTTCCGGTCCCGCCGATGTGGACGGAGATTTCAATGGATCGCCAGCCCCCGCCATGTGGAAACCCACCACTCAGTGAGGGGTAGGGGGGTTGCTGGAAAATTCCAGTCATTGTTTTCTTCAAGTCAGTCTATGTTCCTTCCTGTTCCTTCACTGTCACTGGGTCAAAATCCTGGAGCTCCCTCCCTAACAGCACTGTGGGTGTACCTACATCACATGGACTGCAGCAGTTCAAGAAGGCAGCTCACCACCACCTTCTCAAGGGGCAATTAGGGATGGGCAATAAAAATACTGGCCCAGCCAGCGAAGCCTACATCCCGTGAAAGAATTAAAAATTCAAAAATATACCAGTCCATTTACATCTCTTAAAAGCGGACTATTCTCTTCAATAGCAGTTTCAAAAGAGACATTTATATGTTGCCAATTTAACAAATTTGATACCTGTTGCCTTGAAATATTTCAGGAAAGACCTGTTCTGACAGGTGAAAGCTTCTAAATAAAAACATTTGAAACTTTGGAGATGTTCATACCTGAAAATTCTGTAAGAATGTAATGAAATGATATTTTCCCTGCAGCTGCATGGAGAGCAGGACAAATGCTAAATAAGGTGAGTGTCTTTGGAGCCCTCACATAAATATCTATCAGCTGTCACTATTTTAATTAGGCCACCCTGACTCTGAACACACAGCCAGTGAGAAAAATAACAGCAGTGCGCAAAACTCCTCAGCTGAACCTGCTGGTTCTACAGAAAATTGTACTGCACCCCCCCCCCCCCCCCCCGCCCCCACCCCCCACCCCCCACCAAATGCTGACCTGAATTCCACTCTTTCAACACACTGCAAGTTTAAAAAGTTTGCCTTTACTACTGTTGACAATCACAGCAAATCTATGAAGCTATTGAGATGGTCAGCACAATTTTTAGCACTATGCTTAGTTCTTTTCCTTCTCCTTACACATACAATTTACAAAATATGGACAGGCAAATGGAAATGACACAAAAAAAACCACATTGGGCAGAATTTTTGCCCTTGGCAGGGCTGCTCAGCAGGGGCGGGCGGGAAGCTGACCACCGCCCGCTATCGGCAGCACTCTGTCATTTCAAGCGGGCGGTCCAATTAAGGCCCATCCTGCGTGAAATGCAAGCGGCGGCGCTGAGCGCTGCCTGTGCGCGGCGGGGGAGGGGGAGGGGGAGGGGAGTGCTAGCCAGCCGAGCACGAACTCGGCGCATGCGCGGGAGTGAGCGCTTCCCAATCTCCCCGAGGCACGGGGCTGCCTCAGCCAGATGAAGAGACATGAACAAAGATGTAATAAAACATGTCTCCTCATGCGAGTCTGTCACATGAGAAGGGACATCGTGTTAATGAAAAATTAAAGTTTTTATTTTATTTTTGGAAACCTCATCCCACCCATGGATGAGGTTTCCAGAACAATGCAAAGGCCGCTTGGCCTCTTCATCTGCCCGCCAACCATTAGGTTGCTCGGGCAGTGAAAACTTTATGTTAATTGACAACTTAATGGCCTTAACAGACCTTGTAATTGTCGGCGGGCGCACTGCCTGTTCCGGTGCGTGCCTACTGACTGAACTATCGCGCAATTGTGTGTTGATGTCGGCACACCCACCGCACGAAAATTTCTGCCCATTTGGTGTGATCTTGATTTCTTTAATTCTGTCACCAAGAGCGAAACTTTCCCAGAATCGCACTAAGTGCGGTAGCGGGTGGGTAAAATGGAGTCCTCCCCTCCGATGAAAATGACGGATTTTCCCGCAGTCAATCACACCCTGCACCTGTGGGAATCCCGAGATCAGGGTGAATCAAATGGCTCTTGCATCCTGGCTGTCCCAGTCCTGGGTGAAATGCACTAAGTTGTGTTACCATGGAGAAGATGGCATCCGTGACCTCATGGATGCATTTGTGGGTGGCGGATTGTGAAATCCCACAGAGGTCGCCTGTGGAGCCCTGAAAGGAGCCACTGGCATAGAAATTGAGCACCGCAGTCACTTTCACAGCCACTGGCAGTGGATGCCCTCCATGTCCCTGTGGCGCCAAGTCCTGCAGTAAGTGGCAGATGTGAGCCACCAGGTCCCTAGACATGTGCAGTCATCGGCGACACTGGTTCTCAGTCATCTGCAGGAATGGCAGGTGGCGTCTATAGACCCTGGGTGTCGCTAGGCGCTGACCAGCCACGGCTCACTGTCACTCCTGGGCAGTGTGTGCGGGATCTCCTGCTGCCCATTCTTCATGAGGTTGCTGCTCCTGCCTTTGCACGGCCAGGAGCCTCAGTCACTCTCTCCTCCATCTTCTACGGTCTCTGTAATCTATCAGGCATACAGCTAGGTCACCAGGATCCACGATCCTGACATGGTCCTCCTGCAGCATGAAAGAGAGAGACATGGTTATCATGGCTGTACTTAGCACCATTCCTAGCCCTGTGTGACTGCCCCTTAATGCTTCCCGGAGAGAGCTGGTCACTCCTCGGTTGGCCAGAGATGAGTGCGCTGCATGGCTGCCCTGTCAACCTGCAACATGGAGGACACTGGTCCAAACCAGGATGCTGAGATTGCAAAGGGCTGTGAGCACCTCCAGCAGTGACTGTTACACGGGCAGTGTTGGCGAGGAGATTGTACAACGTGTGCAGTCCAACTGCTCCACAGCCTGATAAAGTGGTGGCGGATTCGAAGTCTGTGCCTGGGGGGTTGGGGGGATGGGTAAGTTATGGAGCGCTTGAGGACCCTTTGGCGCCTCTGCGATGCTTGCATGGGGGGGCAGGCTAGGAGCCCGACCCCAATCATATCACTGTGGCTGCGCCTGATCTGTCTCAGTTACAGAGGCCTGGTCAGTTTATACAGGGTGTCCCTAATGCGCGGCCACTTCCCTCACTTACCCTGCCCCCACCTCGATTACCTGTGCGTGGGCAGCACTTGACCCCCCACCCCACCACCCACCCCTGGCCAGCACTTGCCCCAAGACACCCCCCACCCCTCAGTAGTCGCCTGCGGGGCAGGAATCAGTTCCCCCCCCACTGACCTGGTGCCCCTGGGGCCTATAAACAGCGGGCGAGCTGTGGAGAAGCTGCTGCTCACTCAACTCAGTTCCCCCAAAGTGAAGCCGCCAAGTGCACGTCGCCTGTGTTGTTGTTGTGAAACACATCGATGTGCTTTCCCACTGATGTGGACGGGCAATACGACAGGGTTCCAATAGCCTGGCGGGATGGCCTTTTAATTATATGCTAACGTATTACAATTAGCTCCTCACCGACCAATGGCGGGAAACGCGGCCCGCCTTCGGTGGGCTGAGCGGAAGGTCGCGACCTGCCTTCATACCATCGTGAAGCAGGTCCCGTTATATTTTCCGCCCATCACTCCCGCCACCAGCGGGCTGGGAAAATTCCACCCTAAGAAGTTAAAAACCATCTTCACTCACAGTAAAAAAATGCCCTAGTTTATTTGACATAGAATTGGCACAGAATTCTTAAAACGCATTCAGGAGAAACATTTTTAGCCAGTTTATAGCAAGCAAGGGAAGAGGCAACACTTAATGTTAGGTAATGAAGCGGGGCAGGTGGAAGGTGTAACAGTGGGAGAACTTTTTAGTGATAGTAATCATAATTCAGTTAGATTTAGCTTTGTTATCGGAAAGGACACAGTTAGATACATGTGTAAATTTTCAAGTGGGCTAAGACCAGTTTCACTAAACTGAGACGTGATTTTGAAAAAGTGAACTGGAAACAGCTACTTGGAGGTAGATTAGTGTCAGAGCAATGGGATGCATTCAAGGAGGGGATAGAGAGGGTTCACAACAAATATGTTCTCGCAAAGAGAAAGGTAGGACTCCCAAAGCTACAGTCCCTGGATGTCAAGAAGCACACAGGGTAAGATAAGGGAAAAAGGGAATCATACAGCAGATTTCAAAAGCTCAATACTGCAGAAAGCCTTGAGGAATGTAGAAAGTAAAAGGAAATTAGGAAAGCAAAGAGAGAGCATGAAAAAATATTGGCAAGTGAAATCAAGAAAACTCAAAGATGTTTTATAATTACATAAAGAGAACAGGATTGCTAGGCCAATTGGAGACCAAAAAAGAAAAGCTGTGAGTGAAGGCAGAAGATTGTGGGCTTTGTTCTGAGTGAATACTTTGTGTCTGTCTTCACACAAGAGGTGGGTGCTGCAGACATCACAGTTAAGGAGAAAGAGTGTGTAATATTAGAGGAGGTAAACGTAGTGAAAGAGAAAACATTAAGAGTTGTAGCATCTTTGAAAGTAGACAAATTGGCAGAGCCGGGTGAAATGTATCCCAGGGTCTTAAGAGAAGCAAGGAAAGAAATAGCAGAGGCTCTGACCATCATTTTCCAATTTCTTCTGGCAACAGGAGGACGGCTAGTGTTGTATCATTGTTTAAAAAGGAAGGAAGAGGTAGACTGAGTAATGACAGGTCAGTGGGCCTAACCTCAGTGGTGGACAAATAATTGGAAAAAATTCTGAGGAACGGTATTAACCATCATTTAGAAAGGCAAGAGTTAATCCGGGTAACATTTCAGGTCGATGACCTTTCATCTTATAAGGTCATTAACCTGAAACGTTAACTCTGTTTCTCTCCACAGATGCTGCCAGGCCTGCTGCATATTTCCAGCATTTTCTGTTTTTATTTCAGATTCGCAGAATCCATAGTTGCTTTTGTGAGGATTAGTCAAGGACAGTCAATGTGGATTTCTTAAGGGAAGGTTGTGCCTGACTAACTGGATTGAATTTTTTGAGGAGGTAACAAGAAGGATTGATGAGGGTAGCATGACTGATGTAGCCTACATGGATTTTCACAAGGCTTTTGACCAGGTTCCATATGACAGACTGATCAGAAAATTAAAAACCCATGGAATCCGAGGGCAAGTGGCAAGTTGGATCCAAAATTGGCTCAGTGACAGAAAGCGAATGATAATGGTCGACAGGTATTTTGTGACTGGAAGGTTGTTCCCAGTGGGCTTCACAGTGTTCAGTGCTAGATCCATTGATTTTCATGGTATACATCAATGATATAGGGGGCATGATTAAGAAATTTGCAGATGACATGAAAATTGGTTGTATGGTTGATAGAGAGGAAGAAAGCTGTAGACTGCAGGAAGATATCAATGAACTTCTCAAGCGGGTAGAAAGGTGGCAAACGGAACTCAATCTGAAAAAGTGTGAGGTGATGCATTTAGAGATGGCAAACAAGGCAAGGGAATACACAATAAATGGTAGGATACCAAGAAGTGTAGAGGAACAAAGGGACCTTGGAGTGTATGTCCACAGATTCCTGAAAGATAGGTAAGGTGATTAAGAATCAAAACGGAATACTTCCCTTGATTAGCTGAGGCATAGAATATAAGAGCAGGGAGGTTATGCCAGAACTGCATAAGGCATTAGACATAACAAGAGTACAGTGTGCAGTTCTGGCCACTGCATTACAGGAAGATGTAATTGTAATGGAGTTGGTACAAAGGAGATTTAAGAAGGACAGACTGCCTTTAAGAACAGGAGGTTGGCTGCACCACATGCTATCAATGAACGCTACTCGTCTCACTGCTGACCACAGTCAGCCAGCAGTGTGGCAGACACTTGGCGCTATGCTACAATCGGGTAAATCAGGTGGCAGTACCAGATTTGGGTGCTGCCTACCTCCACCGGAACTGGCATAGGCAAGCTGTGAATTACAACCCTGTGCCCAAGAAATGTTGCATACCAATTTTTAGCTCATAATTTTTTGTAAAAAGGTTTTATATTTTTTTCTGTCCCTCTTAATCCAATTTTCCTTTCCCTCTCTTCCTCTACCTGATTTGACACTGAATTCACCCACTCTACAAGTCCTTGCACTGTTTATTTCCCAATCTTTCAATCTGATTTGTTAGGGAGATACACAGAATTTGCCCTGCTGACACGGGTCCCGGATGCCCTATTTCCTTCGCTGCGACATAATTAACTTGGACTTCCAGCATCTCATGGCATGAAATATCATTGAACATAAATAGACAATGACGAGTCCAATAAAGGTGGATAGCATTAGATTCACTCTTGCAGCAAATTATGGCCCATTAATGAAAATAGGTGAGCCATAGTACATTTTAAGTTAAACAAAAATGTAAACAGAGACTTGAAGGGTTAGAAGGGGAAGAACTAAATATTTGAAATAGTAACTATGAAAATAAATGCTGAACTAACTTGCATTGATAGTAACACAAGAGGGCTGAATAGGAAGAGTCCTGAAAGCTGTGTAACTACAACAAGGAACACTTGTAATATATGGATCTTCCTCTTATCCCCCCAAATACTAGAATATATTTGAAGAGAACTACCAGGACACGCACACAACTGCATCAAAAATCCTGTACAATCATCCCTCTTGTAAAAGTGGCCCCCCAAACGTTAGAGCAACATACTTATTCCGTACACAGTGTGCGCTTAATTTTATGAGGGATTTTACGTTAGAATTTCCTTCTTTTGTGCATATTTTTAATTGTGAATGAATTTTGCCGAGCTTTGAAATACAGATGGTATTTCAAAAAGTCTCTTTACAAAATGAAATAAATTAACCGTTGACCATTAATCTGTATTCAACATAAAACGTGAATGCCACATACTGTGAATCTACAGGATGCTTACCATGGACACCCTGCATGGAAAATTATTGTACAATTAAAAACAACTTAGATTTATTGGAGATGACTTATATAGTGGGGAGGGGAGGAAATTGTTAATACCTTTTACATTTACTATCTATTTTACTCTCCCAGCTAGGAATTGTGTGTTAATTCTTAAATATAACAGATGTGAGATTTACTGAAGTTGAATTTTCTGTTGTCTGCTCAAACCCATGGCTCCCAAAATTGTTCTATGTGAAGCGAAGCCATAGTCAGAGCTGGAGAAGGTTCATTAACATCTATTTGTGCAGTCTCAAAGGGAATTAAAAATAAAATTATATCTAGTTCTTGATATTGTGAACTTTGGCCTTTTGTTTCTAATTTAAAGGATAAATTCAATTCCCAAGAATGACACCGACCTTTGTGAAGGAATTACAATGTTTTGTGTTGGTAAGGAGAGGTGTAAATTAATAGCAGACATGAAAGTATTCAGTAGATAAGATTTGAAGCCAGTTCAGCTGAAACGATAAGGCCAAAGGTACAGTCCTCAATTACAACTTACTGTACAGCTATTACTAATATAAACAGAAATAGAATAGAAACATTCAGCAGGTCATGTAGCAGCTGTGGAGAGGGAAACAGCATCCGCAGTATTTTGCCTTGTGTTATTTATTATTATTAAGCTTTCTTTTGTTAAAAAATATATAAATTATTTAAGACCATTTTGAAAAGAACCTTTACTTTAGCTCATGTGTTGCAGTCTGAGGAAATATATCGAAGTGAAAGGAGAGCATGTGAGCTGGTGGTTTTGTTAATGCTAACAGTAGCGATGTAAGCTTCCATTTCACATTCGTGCCTCTGACCCTGCAGAGGTACCTCAGACATCACTTCCTAAGAGGCGGTAAAAGTTAGGTGGCCCCAAGTTGCCACGAGTGTCCCAAATGACCAATCAGGAGTCAGGAAATGCACTTAAGTGTGTTCAGACTTTATTTATGGACACGGGTAAGAGTAGTGGCCCCTCAGGGGTTCTGGCCTGTAGTGCAGCTCGAAGGAGCTGTGGAGAGTGATATTTGTGAGGAGTCAAATTGCAACTCACAGCAAAATCTCAGCACAAAACACCCATTCATGACAACTGTAATATTTCTTTTACTCTCAACGTTTTAACGATAATTTAAATTTTACATTATACCAAATATAGACAAGGGGACAAGATTCTGTCAAGAAAATAAGGCACTGGTCCCTCTGATGATTGTTAATTGGCCTCTTTTCAGTGCATTAAAAGGTGGTTAGCAGTGAAGAGATTTGTTCTGCTTCAATCCAAAAGACTGCTTACTCCAGTGACGATAACTGGAATGTTCAGCCAAGGTTCTAGTGCTTCTTTTGCAAGAGGAAGATTGAGGTGGGTGCTGCTTTTGATAGAGGGGAGAAGGAACATCCTCAGAAGCAAAGAAGCAAGATCAATTTAATCCTCATCAGGACTATAGGGTAGATTTTTGTAAAATCAAAGCAAAATACTGCAGATTGTTGGAAATCTGAAACAAAACCAAAAATGCTGGAAAAACTCAGCAGGTCTAACAGCATCTGTGGAGAGAAAAACAGACTTAACGTTTCAAGTCTATATGACTTCTTCAGAGCTAAAGAGAAGTAAAAATGTGATTAAATTTATACTGCTTAAGGGGGCTGGATAGAAGGCCAGCGATAGTTGGAGGCAAAGGAGAGATTGGCAAAGATGTTATAAACAAAAGGACAAAGGGTGTTAATGGTAGAGATACTGGCTAAAGGAGGTGCTGATGGTGGCATTAAGGTCAGAAAGCAGAATGTGGTAATAGCAGGACAAGGGTAAGCACTCTTGAAAGAACAATATGAACAAGTGATAGGTGGCCCTTCTGGGGGTGGGGTGGGGGGAGGGGACAGTGGTGGGAAAAAAGATTGAAAATAGGATGAAAGGTGGTGATAAAACAATGAATAAAAAAAATTTAAAAATAAAAATGAATATTGAAAAAAGGGGATAAAAAGGGGTAAATTTTTGTCTTTGCTTAGATGTGTATCGGGTGAAGAGCATCATTGTTCTTTATAGAATTAGCATAAACCCAGTCTCAAGTTACCACCCAAGTAATGAGGATGAGAATCTGCCCACCCCCACCTCCATATTTTACTTATTTTACTTATTTTACTTATTTTAAAGTCATGAAGAAAGCAATTTTACACCTTTCTGAAGAGTTTAAAGTAATGCTCGTTCGAAGAAGACATTGTGCTAGCATCAGTGAGGCTTTTATATCTGTAAGATGGAGACCAAGACTGAATACAGCACTCTGGACGTAGCCTAACCAAGGCCAGATGGTATTCCAATGTCACTTCCTTGGATTCATAAGTCACACCCTTAGCTAGAAATACCACAATTGGTTTGCAACACTTGCAAGTTTTGAACCAATAGTTTTAATCGCCTATCTAACCAAAGCCTCCTGATCCCTCTCCTCTATTGTTAAGACGAGAATGCTGCACGGCACATTAATGCCTTTTTGTTTTATAAACCTAATTCCATAGCTTTATCCTTATTCATGTTGAATTCCATCTGCTACTTCTTTGCTCGTTGATGTGGTCAGTCTAGGTCTCATTAGATTATTGCACATTGGTTAACATCAATGACCACTACACCCAGTTTAGCACCGCTGGTAAAGTTAGATATTTCAGACAATATTCCTCATGCCAAGGCATTTACAATAATCATGATAAACTACAAAGACCATTTGTTTCGAAGACAGTGCATCAGCAATCTTTCTTCCCAAGGACAATCCCACAATGGAACAAGCTGCCAAGGGAAATAGTCACAGCACCATCACTGGAAATCCTCAAGACCCATTTTAGATTATTTCCATTTAAAATTTTTCATTGCCAGGACTACCATCTCAGCAGGTCATGCCTGGTTTAGTTAGTGCTACCCAGGCAAATGTTGGCGGAATATGGATATTAGTCTATGATGCCAACACAACTGAGGCAAAAGCAGAGGAGGAAAGGTGCACATGCATATTGGAAACCCCAAAGGAGAGATGGTGCTGACCATTATGGGAAGAGTCATTGGTAAGGCCATGGCTGAAACATTGAAGACGACAGTATTTTCACACCAAATCCCCCTTACCACATCCCATTTCGCTCTCATCCCTCAATCTCTTCAGACTTATAAGCTGCAGATGGTGTAAGATTCACTTCTTATTCCTGACCCCTACACACACCACAACCTTGGTTCCTTTTCATTTCAGATGCCCAAGAACTACAACCTACTCAAGCAGCAAAGAATGAGCAAGAAGAAACTGAAGGTGAAGACATATCCTCACACAGCCAGCACCAGCTCATATACTGACACTGCTTAAATTAGGGAATAGCATAAAGGCGAGGTCTACACTTGCTGAGACTTGGTGGGAAACTGGACCCAAAATTATATTCAAACTGTGCTGGTTAGGTTACTGTTCAATTTCCAATACAAGTCATTTGCATAATCACAAATGTAAAATCTTTCATGAATCAGTTCAATCGGCCAGTGTAATAGAAGAGAATTATGGGCTGAGTCTTACCTACGTTGGGCTGGCTGGGTGGGAGCAGGCGTGGAACCGATCGCCGCCCGTGGTTGGCTGTGCGCCACCATTTTACACGGGTGGGCCAACTAAGGCCCGCTCAGTGTAATATGCGTTGCGTAGCGCTCAGCACTACCTGTGCGGGCGGGTAGAGGAGGGAGAGTCCGGGCATGGAGCTGCCTCAGGGAGATTAAGTTCATAATAAAAGTTTTTAATAAAGGAAGTAAAAAATTATTTAAACATGTCCCATCATGTGACAGTGTCACATGAGCTGGGACATGTTTGTGAATTTTGCAAAATTTGATCAATTATTTTATAAAACCTTCAGGAAACCTCATCCCGCCCTTAAGGTTGGGCGGGCAGCGTTATCAGCAACTTTAATTGCTTTTTTAATGGCCTTAACAGTTTGGCGGGCGCACAGCCACCTCCGACGCGCCCCCACCGATTGAAATATTGAAACGACGCACGATGACATCGGGATGCATGCCCGAAGTCATCGCGCGTCATTTTACGCATCGGCGTGTCTGGCCCACCCCCACACACCGACGGCAATATTCTGCCTTATGTATTTTTTCCCCCATTAAAAGGTTTTCCTTGTCTAACCACTCTTCCAGATCAATTTGGGCTTATACAAGGCCCAGGTCAATCACACAATTGGGGACATTGCAGAAAAAGAATCCTCAGGTACACGAATGCCTCAGGTCCGGGTAAACAGGCAGAAGCTGAACAAGTTCACACACTGCTTTAGTGGGTCAGCCTAATATCGATCGGGTGACATTGTTGCTAGACAAGGAATCAATTAATCATCTGCTAAATTTGAAGAAGTATTAAAATCATCCAATGTTTATTTTAACCCAAGGAGCAACAAAATCCTCGAAAGACTGAATTTAATAAGCGTGCCCAGCAGCCTGGAGAACCTGTCGACTTGCTCATTAATGATCTGCACAGGAGGGCTGAAGGCTGCGAATACAGAGATCTAAAATCTGAACTTATCAGGGATAGAACATGCTGCAAGCAAAGGAAGATCTAACCCTTAAGAAAGCTAACCAGATTGTTAGGCAGTCTGAACTCTGTGTTTAGCCTAGGTCCATTTTAAGAGGAGAAAGCAAACCCTGGTGGAAAGGAAACCTCACAGTCCAGTTAGTTAACCAGCACCAAGCAGGGACACCCCAGGCCAAGGGAAGCAATGCCCTAACTGACAATAGCGACCGTATCAGCACTGAGGAGCAAAGCGCCCCCACACAGGCTTGATCAATGCCCTGCAATTTCAGCTGAATGCTTTCAATGTAATAGGACTGGACATTCCGGCAAACTGTGCAAGGCCAAAACATCCAAACACACAGAAGACCCAAAGGTGATTCATGAGGTCAAGACTGCACATCAAGTGGACACACAGCCATGCTTATTGGGTGAGGTCAAAAGACCCTTAATTTTCGTACTGGAACGCAGACATTTTGGTTAATGACCATCCCACAAACTTTAAATTGGACCCGGGAGCCAGTGTTACGGTCCTATCCGACAAAGTGGCTGAGAGACCTCTGACTTCGAACAACAGACACACCAGTCTATGGGCCTGGAGGAATCTGACTTCCGGTCAAAGGCATGATTCTGGAACCACTAAGGTACGGCGGCAAACAAATCTTTGAGTTGGTGTACATCATCCTTAACCAGTCTTTTTCTCCCTTGAGCAGAGATGCCTGTGTAGCCCTCAAAACGGCAGATGATGTCAAGAAAACCACTATCGTCAATTATACAGAACTGCAAGTTCCCGAGAGCTCAAACAAGAAAGAGTATCCTGACTGGGACTTCAGCTCTGAACTGTCTTCTCTCTTTGCAGAACAGGTTTGTCCATTTTTGTTAGAGGTGCCAGAAAGCCCTCATTGGTCAGACCAGCCAACCACTCAGATGGTTACCATGACGCCTCCAGTGAAGGACAGACAAGAGAGCAACCAACAACCAGAAGAGCCTCAACCTTCGGCTCCGACGACTGTTGATGAGGTCAACACTGCGACTGCAGAGCAAACGCTGCAACTCCTGGCCAGCACGACAGTGCCACAGACGATGCTGGAACCTAGTAGCAGCCGTCCATTGCCGACAGAACACCACAAGGCCAAATACAAAGGTGAGCTTACTAAATAACAACACCCTCATTACAGGAATGATCATTCTCCATCACTGAGGACATTGTGACAACCCACAAAACAAAAGAAGATGAAAAAAAGGACGTGGATTCAAGTACAATGTTCATCCACCCTGCAAGAAATGGGATGGAACAACAACCACCTATCACCACAATTGCTCAATCAAATAAGGGCAGTTCAATACCAAGGAATGGAAAACAGGATAAAAAGATACCCAGATTCCAGAACAGCCTCCAAATCAGAGTTTACTTGCAACGACAGAGCCTACCACTCCTCCAAAAATTGTGTGAATGAGATATGGTCAGGGTTAAAAGGCCTCCTGACCGTCTGAACCTATGAACTCAGAGACTTGAAGGTGGGGATATGGGGTAGTAATAACGATGTAAATACATGGACTAAACTGCAGTAACTTGAAATACATTGAATAAAGTCTTGGGATGAGGTGTCGTATAAGTGTTTGGCACATATAGGGTTAACATGGGACTGAGTATAGTACCGCCCACACAGAGCCATGTGCACAAGCCAGATGAAGACAGCTCCTAGATTGAACCTTTTACTGTAGATATGTACACAGTTCTTGTCGTTAAAAAATACATACAGCTAACCTATTTAACATTATGAAGATAAAAGCAAAATACTGCGGATGCTGGAAATCTAGAACAAAAACAAAAATACCTGGAAAAACTCAGCAGGTCTAACAGCATCTGTGGGCAATGGGCGGCTGCTACTAGGTTCCAGCCTATTTCGATTTCCCCCCCACCCCCACTAGGGCTATCTGTCCCTTGCTCGTCCTGCTTTCTACTCTTAAGGTCCCCATTAGCACATTTCTTAGCTAATATCACCACTGTCAACACCTCTTTGTCCTTTTGTCTATGACATCTTTTGGCTATCTCCACCTATCACTGGCCCTCCATCCAGCTCTACCTGTCCCACCCCCCTTAAACCAGCTTATATTTCACCTCTTTTCTATTTTTCCTTAGTTCTGATGAAGAGTCATTCAGACTCGAAACGTTAACTGTATCCCTCTCCGCAGATGCTGTCAGACCTGCTGAGTTTTTCCAGGTATTTTTGTTTTAACATTATGAAGACTTCATTAAGACTCATTCATTAAAAGTGACTCAATAAAACTAACGTCTTTTTCAAGCTCCTTCCACTTGCCAAGGGTTGGATTCAATGTTGCACCAGTCACTTCTACTTTAAGCAGCAGTATTTTTGTGACTAGGTTTCACTGCTCACTAAAAGATAACACTGGCCACAAGTCTGTTTTGCCATGTGTGCCCTGGATGTGTCACACACCTCACTGGTATCCATCTTCAGAGCCGTTGTCCTCTTGCTATCATCTGCTTCTTCCATCATTCCAGACTTCATGCATTTAGAGGGATGATATCCCACACCAGGCCTGGCTGATGATAGGTCACTTAGTTTAGGTACCAGGGCAAGCCCACTGGTGTGCATTACCAGCTGCTTGGAGGCATATGTGAGAACATTGGGGACACCAATGGGCCTTACCCACAACTTGGGGTGTGTGGCTGGTAGGGTTGCCAACTGCGATAAAATGTATTCCTGGAGGTTTCATCACATGACTTGCCCCACGCTGCTGCCATTAGTCGGCCAACACGTCCATCCTCGTGACGTACGGCCTTCCTACGCCAGTCGGGAAGCAAGAAGACTCATTTCCCAAGCGAAAACAGAATTACCTGGAAAAACGCAGCAGGTCCGGCAGCATCGGTGGAGAAGAAAAGAGTCGACGTTTCGAGTCCTCACGACCCTCGGGCAGAACAGAATTACTTCTGCTGAAGGGTCGTGAGGACTCGAAACATCGACTCTTTTCTTCTCCGCCGGCGCTGCCGGACCTGCTGCGTTTTTCCAGGTAATTCTGTTCATGTTTTGGATTTTCAGCCTCTGCAGTAGTTTTTTTTTGTTTTTAGACTCATTTTCCATCTGGATGATGCTCGAAAGTCGTCCAAACGGCCTTTTTTTTTCTCCTCCATTTTCAGTATTTTTTTTATATCCGATAAAAGTGAAATGTTCAAAATTAATGGGAAAAAAACCCCAATTTTTTTTTAAGGACGGTCCTGATGGTTTTTTTCTCGGGGTTGCACACAGCAAATGTCCTGGAGACTGAGCTTCAGAAGTTTACAGTTTCCCAGTGAGGTAAATATTTTCTGAGGCAGAAAAAAAATCTTTCAAAATTCCTGAGGCTGAAGAAAATGAGGAGAATTTTGGAGAAATTTGTCGCTGCTTCAAATCCTCAGCACATTGGCCTGAGGGGGCGGCCAAGGTTTAGGGGTGAATTGAATTTTAAGCCAGCCTGGGGGAGACAGGGATGTTTGGGAACAGCACGAGATCCGATGTTCCAGAAAAGTCTTTGACCTTGAAGAATGTGACTCGCCCCTGGTGGCGCCGGTGAGTTTGTCAATGGCCCCTCCCCTCCCAGAGCAGCGCCCCCTGCGGCCGGGCCGGGCCGGGCCGGAACTGAGCGACCGCCCGGTTGTTCCGGGGACAGGATTAGCGGCGGGAACGGATATGAATGGGGCCCGCGGCGCAGCGGCGACGGACTGAGGGCGAGTGAGAGGGTGAGTGGGAGAGCGGGTATCGGGGGGGCGGAGGCGGCAGGGAGGGGGCGAGGGAGGAGAGGGGACGGGGACAGAGGGAGGGAACGGGGAGACAGAGGGAGGGAACGGAGGGACAGAGGTGACGGAGGGAGGGGAGGAGGGGACAGAGGGAGGAGGGAGGCAGGGTGTGGAGGGGGGAGGATTGATGGAGGGGACAGGGAGGGGGGAAGGAGGGGACAGACGGAGGGGGGGACAGAGGTGTTGGAGGGAGGGGAAGGGGAGGAGGGGACAGAGGGAGGGGGAAGGAGAGAATGCAGGGTGTGGAGGGAGGAGGAGGGGACAGGGGGAGGGAGGAGGAGGGGACAGGGGGAGGGGGGAGGAGGGAACGGGGGGGAGTGGGACGGGGGAGGGGGAGGGGGGAGGAGGGAACGGGGGGGAGTGGGACGGGGGAGGGGGAGGGGGGAGGAGGGAACGGGGGGAGTGGGACGGGGGAGGGAACGGGGGGAGTGGGACGGGGGAGGGGGAGGAGGAGGGGACAGGGGGGGAGGGGGGAACACAGGGTGTGGAGGGGGGAGGATTGATGGAGGGGAGGGGTAGGAGGGGACCGAGGGTGGGCAGGGGGAGGTGGGGACGAGGGAGGCGAGAGAGGTTGACACCTTGCATGTTCTTCCCAGTAAAATAACCTGGGTCCACCTTAGTCTCTAATAATCAAATCTTGACAGGGTGGATAACGGGCGGCTGTTTCCTCTTGTTGGGGGAGACTAGAACCAGGAGGCACAGTTTTAAGAATAAAAGGTCTCCCTTTTAAGATGTAGATGAGGAGAATTTTTTTCTGAGGGTCATTAGTCCGTGGAATTCTCTTCTCCAGACAGCAGTGGAGATTCAAAACAAAAACAGAATTACCTGGAAAAACTCAGCAGGTCTGGCAGCATCAGCGGAGAAGAAAAAAGTTGACGTTTCGAGTCCTCATGACCCTTCAACAGAACTGAGTAATATTAGGAGAGGGGTGAAATATAAGCTGGTTTAAGGTGGGGGATGTGGTTGTAGGGACAAGCAAGCAGTGATAGGAGCAGATAATCAAAAGATGTCACAGACAAAAGAACAAAGAGGTGTTGAAGGTGGTGATATTATCTAAACGAATGTGCTAATTAAGAATGGATGGCAGGGACACGCAAGGTACAGATAGCTTTAGTGGGGGTGGGGTGGAAAGACTAACAGGGCATAAAAGGTATAGATTTAAAAATAATGGAAATAGGTGGGAAAAGAAAAATCTATATAAATTATTGGAAAAAACAAGAAGGAGGGGGAAGAAACGGAAAGGGGGTGGGGATGGAGGAGGGAGTTCAAGATCTAAAGTTGTTGAATTCAATATTCAGTCCGGAAGGCTGTAAAGTGCCTAGTCGGAAGATGAGGTGCTGTTCCTCCAGTTTGCGTTGGGCTTCACTGGAACAATGCAGTAAGCCAAGGACAGACATGTGGGCAAGAGAGCAGGGAGGAGTGTTAAAATGGCAAGCAACAGGGAGGTTTGGGTCTTTCTTGTGGACAGACCGCAGGTGTTCTGCAAAGCGGTCGCCCAGTTTGTGTTTGGCCATTGAATTTATTCAAGGCTGAGTTAGACAGATTTTTGATAAGATGAGGGAGTCGAGGGTTATAGAGGGGGACAGACAGGACAGTGGAGCAATTGAATGGTGGAGCAGTCTTAAAGGGCTGAATAGCTTACTCCTCCTCCAAAGGCCTATGTTTCTAAATATACTTTCCTGTGTTTGTACTGTAATGCCTGTCTTTCGACTTTACCTGCTCATTCTTGTAGCAACTAAACTGTTGTGAATGAGCAGTGAGTCTACTTGTTAGTTAAAGTGCGAATGGTGGTCTTCAGCAGCATGTCAGAAATGGTCCGTACTCAGTAAATAATCAGCCTCTAATGTGAAAGTCATAAAGAAATTGAATGCATATAAGTTTTAAAAAACTTAAATTAATTTCTCTCAACTAATCCACTGTGAATTTTTAATAAAAAGGGAGTTGAAACATATTTCCAAATGTTTACAGTAGTTTTTGAAACAGTTATCCTTTATTTTGTAAAATTGTACCAACCAGAAAAAATTGAATTTAAACATTCTTTTCACATATCAGCAATGCTGATACACTAGATAATTTCTTAAGTTCTGAAAAGCAGAAATGGGAAATTATTTTACCTTTTTTAACCTAATCCACTATATATTCTCTTCATTTTCCAGGTTCTCTCTTAAATTGAAGATAAAACAAATTCTTATAGTCTATATTACCTTCCCAGTTCTGACTCTCAAGCAGCTAGCAGATTGACCAGAAAATGGAGCCTGTGCCTCAAGGAAAGAAAATGATGGCACCCACTGTATCTCAGATAAATGCTGAATACGTTACTCAGGTAAGGTGTGTGTTAGTTTGCAAATGATGCATCAGTATTTCTGTCTCTTTTTTTTTGTGTTTCGTACTGAAAAAAATAATTCAGATCTTTTTCGTTGGGGTTTTATTTACACCCTTTGTGACCATAAACTTTTCAAACAAGAAGTTGTGTGCTGGCTGTATCAGATTCTTTCGTGCGTGATACCTGTAGAATTTCTAAACCACATGTGGGAGGTACTCTTACTTTTAAGATATAAAAGAGGATTGATCACACAAATGATATGCCGATTTATGTTACGTGGGCTAAAACAATACATTTAATATCAAGTGCCCCTGTTGATGTTTAATTTGTCCAAAAATAAAGAGGTAAAGAGTTTCCTGGAGGGTGAGTGACTGAGGCCATGCTTATTCCATTGCCAGCACCACATTTAATATGGAGAGAACATCTATTTTTAATCCAGTGGATTTTGTGTCTGGTTAAATTATATCATCTGACTATGCAGTAGAAGTTGTAGTAGAGACTTGCACAGATCTGCCATGTCAGTTTGCACTGAAGTCTTACTTTTGGAAGTGTTCACCATTCCTATCTCCATGTTTTCAGCTATCAAATAGATATTGGGCACCTCACGTAAAGAAAAAAATGACGTTTGATTCCAAGGTAAATTATGCTTTGTTTTCTTATGCTCAAATCACATGCACTGTAAAGAACTTTTTTGAAATGTGGAAGCGCCAACAAGATACTGGATTCGTCATCACAAATAGTATCTGGCCATTAGAATATAGAAGTCTTAATGTTTACGTTCATGATATGGGAAAATATTTCTCAACTGCAGATTTAGATAACTCAAGGTTATTATAACTAAAGCTTGCAATGTAGATTAAGTGGACCATCCAAAACACAATTCCTTCCCATTGCTCTGAATGTAGTCTAGCTGTACGATATGTTAACTGAACTGTTCAATAAATCTGTTTTCCTGCCCTGACCCCGTGCAAAAAAATGATCAGCCTTTATGTTGAGGCATTGGAAATAAATTGACACATTCCAGTATGATGTATTCCTTTTCTTTCTATGTTGCAACAGGTCATTGAAGATGTGTATCAGAAAGAGATTGTAAAGACGAAGTGAGTTGCACCATTTCTGTATGATCCTGTTTTAAGGCATGACTTTTTCTAAAGTGAATGCACTGTCTTGTACTAAAGGATCCCTGAGTTCTAAAAATGCTCTGCATCACGTCACATGGTCATTATGTTGGTCTTACCAGGGGAGGAATATTTTTGACACCTGAAGGTTTTCCACTGTAAATTCTATTTATTGCTACACATTGCCAGTTCCCTCCACGAAAGATCTGGAATTAGGAAATTGAAACAAATTTTACACTGTTATTGAACAGACAAAGTTGGAGGTGAGGGAAGAATAGATGTTCCAAGGTAGACGTGAGATGAGAGTAATAGCATTGCAATTCACCATAAGAATCTGAGATACCACATGCCCTTTCAGTATAATCAAGGATATAAACATTGGAATAAACATATTTATCTCCATAGAATCCAGTTTTGTGTATTGAAAGGCCTAATTTAAACATCAGATTTGTTTTCTAACCGAATATAAACTTTAAATTAAGACCTCGTTCTAAACTATATAAAGTGTTGGTCTTGAAAATGAGCTTCAGTTCAGTATCATTGTTTGAATTTGGAGAGGCCAAGAAACCATGGATTTTAATGAGTTAAATTCTCACCAACTTTCCTGAGTTTTTTTTTTAAATAAAAGGAAGAGAAGCTTGTCTAAGTTAACTTCTTAAAATAATTTTAGTGCTGAACAAAGTTCTTTTTCTGGCAAGTATATCCTCTGTGTTTCAATGTCAATTTTGGTGCTTGGGGAATTTGAGCCTGAGACTTTGTGCACCATCTCTTTAATCTTGATGGCAGGGCTAAGGCAACATTGTGTTAATGTGGTATTTTGTCATAAATATATACAAACAGTAAATATTTCTACTTTTCAGATTTGCAATTAGAAAAATTATGCTGCTTGAATTCAGGTAAATTTTTCTTGGCTTGGGATATATCTTAAAGAAACAGCATTTTTAAAATGATTTATGAGACAATATTTTAATGAATGTTAAGCCTCCAATTTACTTTGTGTTCCTTTGTAACGATAGCCAGTATCTGGAGAATTATCTCTGGCCAAACTATTCCCCTGAAGTATCCAGCAATGCCTATCTGATGTCCATTTGCTGTATGGTGAATGAAAAATTTCGAGAAAATGTTCCTGCTTGGGAGGTAAGAGACAATTGGCTATCTGTTTGTAGAGCTCGCTGTAGCTTCCTAATCTTTTATGAAAAGATATGTTCAGCGTTGAAGTCCAAGGATGTTCCATAGGAATGCTGCAGCAAGAAGTAATGAGGTGCAAGTCTGAGCCTGTGATTTCCATGAACTCCTGTTTTCATTGTGAATAGTTGCAAAGTGGCACTCCTCGCCCCAGGCATACAACATAAGAAATTAAGAGCAGGAATAGATCATTTGGCCCCTCGAGCCTGCTCCACCATTCAATGAGATCATGGTTGATCTGATGTGGTCTTAACACCACTTTCCTGACTGTTCCCCATAACCCTTGACTCCCTTGTCAATCAAACATCTGTCTAACTCAGTCTTGAATATATTCGATGACCCAGCCTCCAGTGCTTGCTGGGAGAGTGAATTCCAAAGACTAACGACCCTCTGAGAGAAGAAACTCCTCATTTTCTCAGTCTTATATGGGAAACACCTTATTTTTAAACCGTGTCCCCTAGTTCCAGATTCCCTCACAAGGGGAAACGACCTCTCAACATCTATCCTGTCAAGCCCCCTCAGATCTTATATGTTTCAATAAGATCACCTCTCATTCTTCTAAATTCCAATGAGTATAGGCCCAAACTGCTCAACCTTTCCTCATAAGAAAACCTTAATGAAGTCATCACAACCTGAAACATTAACTCTGTTCCTCTGCACAAATGCTTTCTGACCTGCCCATTAATTGCAGCATTTTCTGTTTTTATTTCAGATTTCCAGTATTTTCAGTGTTTTACTTGCGTACTATTTGCTCAATTTAATCAGCACATAAACTTAATGTGGACTCAATGGTTTTTTTTCCAACAAATACTGCACACACGCAATATGTTTGATTTATTGTTGCAAACGTGGGATAATTCTTCTCATGTTGAGTTTTAGTTAGTTCCTAAATGCTATCCTGGAATGATTTGATATTCAAATTGAAAATTGCACCTTCCCATTTGTCCATGCACGTCATAAGATTAGGAACTAAAGGAGGAAGAAAAAACAAAACTTGCTGGAAATACCCAGCAGGTTCGGCAGTGTCTGTGGAGAGAGAAACAGAGTTAACTTTTCAAGGCTGTGACCTTTTTTCCTGTGACTGTTAAAGGAGGAAGTTCCTTTTAGATCACACTGCCATAAACAATGTGTTTGAATGGAATGGCCACTGTAGCCAATGACAATAATACTTAGAATTGCAGCCATGTCACTCTTTACATTTGGTACAAATCACTTGAATACTGCACAGCCAAAACATATATATTTTTGATGGATTTAGATCGAGTCACTTATCTTCTACTGACATTACCTGCATTTGTCCTCATTTTGCTAACTATATTTAGCCTAAAGTTTCTGTTTTCACACACGACGCATGTTTCTGACCCATGGAGCACGATATTTCTTCAAAGTGGTTTTATGCAGTGTATGTGCATTATGCAGTGTATCTCTTTTCATTGTTTCACAACTGGCATTGAGTCAGGAAGTTGTGACCCTCGTTTTGATGTTACCATCTTGATTCCGCTTAATATGGGTAACTGAATTTGTAAGATTAAAACACACATTTAAAAAAAAAACAGGTCAAGTCCCCTACCTGGAATTCATTGTTGCTATTGATCACTGTCTTAGCTGACAGCAGCAAACTGGCAACTTTTGAGAAGCAGTAATCATGGAAATGTGATACAGCGTATCTCCATTGGTCACTTTTATCTGCTGCACAGAAGTCTTCTCGTATAACTGTACCTTGGTGATTTACAAAATGGCCAAATTTAAACACAACATTTTTGCCAGTAACATGTAATGTATTGTAGAATACGTTAAATTGACTATTGAAATGGTGTGTCTCACAGCATTTAGTCTCAATGTTAAAATGGTTGAGAGTATCCTTGCAGTGATCAGGCATAGTCCATTTTGATTATTTTCCCTAGATTCTCCTTTTGGAGTCTAGGGATGAATTTCAGAATATAGTGTAAGGACATTCGACAATTTTCTCTGTCTCAACCTATACAAACGAATGGTAGTCTGACACTTAGTTTCTTTGTATCTCATATATTTTCATGCAAAAAGTGAAGCAGGTACATGTGAACTGAATGCTAGCAGCATACGCAAAAGATAAAGACGAAACAAAAATCCCGGAACTGCAGATACAGCTCCTGAAATTTCAGCCCTACAGATTGAAAATGGCAGACATTTAGAAAATAATTCTGGCAACCATCACAAACGGCACCTTTGAAAGCTGCATGTGATCAAAACCATGAAATCTGGAATAATAGTTGCTCTGGGCAGCTTCGTATGATTTGCAAGCATGATAGAAAATGTTTTACTCAAGTTAATGTTCTTCTCTGCAGTAGACACTGCTTTCCGTGGCTTTTTCCATTTTCACTTTGGTCTAAGGAAATGTCTTGTGACTTTTCATTTTAGACATTTACACAGAAACCCGAACACTTTCCCCATTTCTTCAAGTGTATTTTGACTGCGTCTCTTGCTGAGGAAAATAAAAACCTTACTTTGCGAGAACAGACTGTCCTCTTGGTCTTTCTTGATCATTGCTTCAACAGCTTGGTAAGTATGAAATTACAAAATCGAATGTATTCAGATCATCATCATTACAGTACTTTATCAGGCAAACTCCTCCCTCCTTTGTTCATAACACATTTTGAGTGAGCACGAGGCACATTGTAATGTAGTGTACAGAGCAGACTTTATGGATATGAACATAGGAACAGGAGTCGGCCATTTAATCCCTCAAGCCTGTTGTAATTGAAGCCTCAGACGCTCTCTTGAATTCACCACACCCAATCACTCACTCTCAAATAATTATTTTCTGTCAGGATTCATAACTAATATTTATAGCAACATAGGAACACGAGTAGGCCACTTAGAACACGAGTAGGCCACTTAGCTCCCCAAGCCTGTTCTGTCACTCAATAAGCTCATGGCTGATCCACAACCTAACTCCAAAACCTGTGTTTGCCCCATATACTGTAATACCATTGAATAACAAAAACTTTTGCTATTATTAAAGATGTTACAGCAAATTCAAGGTAATCAGGCAGAGTCAACTTGGTTTTGCGAAAGGGAAATCATGTTTAACCAACTTTATTGGAGTTCTTTGAAGGAGTCACATGTGCTGTGGATAAAGGGGAACCGCTGGGTGTACTGTACTTAGATTTCCAGAAGGCTTTTGATAAGGTGCCACAAAAAAGGTTATTGTGGAAAATAAAAGCTCATGGTATAGTGGTTAACATATTTGGCATGGATACAAGATTGGCTAGCTAACAGAAAACAGAGAGCGGGCACAAATGGATCATTTTCTAGTTGGCAAGATTGTAACGAGTGGTTTGCCACAGGGATCAATGCTGGGACCTTAACTTTTTACAATTTATATAAATGATTTGGATGAAGGGACTGAAGGTATGGTCGCTAAATTTGCTGATGACACAAAGGTAGGAAAGTAAGTTGTGAAGAGGATATAAGGAGGCTACAAGGAGACATAGGCCAAGCAAGTGGGCAAAGACCTGGCAAATGAAGTTTAATGTGAGAAAATGTGAAGTTGTCCATTTTGGCAGGAAGAATAAAAAAGAAGCATATTATCTAAATGGTGAGAGATTGTGGAGCTTTGAGATTCAGAGGGATCTGGGTGTCCTAGTGCATGAATTGCAAAAGGTTAGTATGCAGGTGCAGCAAATAATGTTATCGTTTATTGTGAGAGGAATTGAATACAAAAGTAGGGTGGTTATGCTTCAGTTGTACAGAGCATTGATGAGACCACACCTGGAGTACTGTGTACAGCATTAGTCTCCTTATTTAAGGAAGAATGTGAATGCGTTGTAAGCAGTTCGGAGAAGGTTTACTAGATTAATACCTGGAGCGGGCAGATTGTCCAGTGGGGAAAGGTTGGACAGGTTAGGCTTGTATCTGCTGGAGTTTAGAAGAAGAAGAGGTGACTTGAAACATAAAAGATCCTGAGGGGTCTTGACAGGGTGGATGTGGAGAGGATGCCTCCTGTTGTGGGAGAACCTAGAACTAGGGGTCACTGTTTAAAACATAAGGGGTCGTTCATTTAAGACAGATGAGGAGAAATATTTTCTCTTGAGGGTTGTGAGTCTTTGGAACTCTCTCCCTCAAAAAGTGCTGGCAGCAGAGTCTTTGAATGTTTTTAAGGCAGAGTTAAAGAGATTCTTGATTAACAAGGAGGTGAATGGTTATTGGGGGTAGGTGGGAGTGTGGAGTTGAGGTTACAATCAGATCAGCCATGGTCTTATTAAATGGCAGAGAAGACTCGAGGGGCCAAGTCGCTTACTCCTGCTCCTTATTTGTGTTGGTATGTATCAATCTCAGATTTGAAATCTACAATTGACCTAGCATCAATTGCTATTTACAGAAGAAAGTTCCAAACTTCTGCACCCTTTGTTTGGAAGAAGTGTTTCCTATTTTTAGTTCTGAAAGACTTGGCTCTAATTTTTAGGTGATGGTCTCTAATCCTTGACTCCTAGGCAGGAAAGTGGAGTTGAGACCACAACCAGATCAGCCATGATCATATTGAATGGCAGAGCAGGCTCGAATGGCCGACTCCTCCTATATCCTAAGTTCCTGTGTTCCTATGTTGAGTTACACCGTTCCTGTAATTTGTCCCCTTGCACAAGCGCTTCTCAAATCAGAAGATAAGTTACACGTTCCACTCACGACACTTCAGAACAATCTTGTTTCTCTTGGAAAACCTGTTGCTCCAAGATGTTCAAAGAAGTTCAACTATCCTTAACTTGCTAAGATGCCCAACAGACAGCAGTCCAGGAATTTGCATTCGGGTTTACAGTTGGTTTTACTTCTGGATTATATAAATCAAGAGCACAGATGACCCAGTTGTCTTTTGAAAGATTGGATCATTTGGTTCGGAATGGACTAGTTTGTTGTTTCTTATCCTGCCCTTTGTGTACTAAGACACTGGTTCCAAACTACTTTAATTATAGTTTCACTTCTGTTTTAAGTACGTCTGATCTTTATTTT
The DNA here is from genome assembly GCF_964194155.1 of Cetorhinus maximus. Lineage (NCBI taxonomy): Eukaryota > Metazoa > Chordata > Chondrichthyes > Lamniformes > Cetorhinidae > Cetorhinus > Cetorhinus maximus. The sequence continues at coordinate 99,070,664 of NC_135896.1, forward strand.
GCCTTTGAGAAAAGTTTTTAAATCTGTGATTGTTATCAATATGGCAAATGTAACACTGCAAAAAACACTACTTTCAGAGTAAAGATCCTGTTGTGGAGCTTTGAAGTTTTGAGTGTGGTTGATACTATACTGTGCCACAAGAGGGCTCAGCTGAGCATGTTATAACTAAACATCTTTCCTATGATGGTCTAATGTTTGGGTGATAGGAATCGAGAGCACCCTTTTAACCAATTTGACTATTGTTAAATAATGTGAAAAGCTTTAGTGAAATTTGTGAAGATTTTCATTCTCTAATATCCACTAAACTTGTATTTTTCTTGGACAAAATCTTATTTTGTAATAGAACTGAGTTTTAAAGGCAGCTTTGCAATAATGGGTTAAAGTGGCCTTGTTCACCATTCATATTTCCAAATGTTAATATTTTTGGAGTCAGAGCGTGCGTTACTGCTGTAAAATTAGTGTGTATTTGTCTTTTAAAGCGTTGATTCCATCAGGGTGAATGGAATTGTTTGTGAACGCGATTTCAGCCTGTGAAATACTTTGTTTCAGGAAGTGGATCTAATTCGAGAACAGGTGCAGCGGCTTATCTCTCTGCCGATGTGGACAGGTCTGCTTTCAGTAAGTTCAGCGATCATTCAAAGCCTACATAAAAGAATTAAAACAGATTAATGACATAAACTTTTGCTGAGAAGCCTCTTTGAAATTCGTTTGTTGTCCATCGTCAGATAGTCCATTGCCTGAAATACCTAGTTATGTATCTGGCATAATTACAGGCATCACGCATTAAAATATGGGACTAGGACAAGATTCCTGATTAGGGTGTCACTGATTGTTAACACTAAACCTGTATTTTTATTAGTCACGACTTGAACATGAGCTGAAAAAAACACCAAAGCTGAGAAAATTCTGGAATCTAATTAAAAAGAAGGAAGAGAAAATGGATGAAAAATCTGCAGAGCAGTAAGTCTATTTTGGTATCCGCCTGAGAATTCGGCACCATCTGTTCTATCATATTGGGATCGGCATAGTCTTTGTGCTTTTCTCTTTATTTATGCTGCTTAGTAAAACTTCGCTGTCTCCTCAGATGTTGCATATTCTTCATTGGAGTTTGCTTTGAGTTACTTAATGGCAGGGCAGAGTTTCAGAAAATACTACTTAATGTGAAGTCGCTTTGTTTTGCCCTGAAAACGATCTACCAACTTTATCTTTGTTTCTTAACTTAAAGAGCGAATCAAGAGAAGCGGTTCCTTTCTTGTCTGATCAGCAAGTTCCTCGGTGTATTAAAAAGTATTCCTCTTTCAGGTAACTGCTCAATCACCTTTTCGTTATTGTCTCTCTTGGCTTTTCCCCAATAAAATGTTTAAGATTGGGGCCAAAATACTGATTTTCTTTGTTGTAAGAAGTGATGTAGTTCTGGTGTACTGGACTGAAATTTGGCTTGCAAGTCTGCTACACAAATTTTGGCAGAATTGGTTGCTGGCAGGTGAAGTACCTGTCTCCAGAGTGGTGTTGATGTCAATAATGGGAGCATCAGATTAAAACCAGCTATCCCTGAAACTTGCTCATTTACTACACACACACACACACACATAGACACAGACACACAGAGACAAACACACACACACACATAGACACAGACAGACAGACACACACACACACATAGACACAGACACACAGAGACAGACACACACACACATAGACACAGACAGACAGACACACACACACACACATAGACACAGACAGACAGACACACACATAGATACAGACACACTGAGACAGACAGACACACACACACACACACACATAGACAGACAGACACACACACACACACACACACACACACACATAGACACAGACACACACAGACAGACACACACACACACACACACACACACACAGACAGACACACACACACATAGACAGAGACAGACAGACACACACACACACACATAGACACAAGGACAGACAGACACACACACACACACACACATAGACACAGACACACAGAGACAGACAGACACACACACACACACAGAGACACACACATAGACACAGACACACAGAGACAGACAGACACGCACAGAGACACACACACACACACATAGACACACAGAGACAGACACACACACACACACAGACACAGACACACAAAGACAGACAGACACATACACACACCCCCCCTCCCCCGACCCCGGCCTTCCAGCAGTTCCAGGCTGGGAAATCTTTTGCTTCCCATCTTTCTGTCATGTAGCTTTAACTGTCAGATTGACATGAGCATTCCCATATGCCTCCTTAAAAAGGAGGAAAAGAAAGAAACTTTTAACATAAGGCTGCACTCAACAAGAAGATACAGCTAAGAAGTGCCTTTCCAACAAAGACTACAGGACTCCCTTACTGAGCCAGAAGAAATCTCTTTAAGCAAGCATAATAGAAACTCTTATCTCCCATTGCAAACTGACCTCTAAATACCCTCTCAAACACACAATTAAGAACACTGAATTTCGTATCTCAAAGTGGACTGTGCACGTGTAGCTTGCTTCTTATAACCAGTGTGTCTATCCTTAGTTGCCCTTTGTGCAGTTCTTAAATCTATCCTGATGCTGCTGGTGCAGATGTGACAGATGAGGGCCATGGACCCTAGTGGTGCTTGGCTGCAAGATGCTATTGTGAACTTCTTCAGGATAAGGTAGTTCCCTTCTCAATGGCTTCTGAGTTATGGGAAAATCCAGGTTGTGACACCTGCTGCAGGTGAATGAGTCACCTGGTTCTGCATCCTGTCATCATCGTGAGCAGGGAACCGACTGGATGGGTCACATGAACAGAAGAGAGGACAGTGTCATGAAGGTGAACTCTTAGCTGCTTGTACTGGGTCCTGGATCTGAATGCTCACTGATCCCAGGGAGCACAAGCCTAAGAGTATCAGTTAAATACTGCAGCCCCTGAGGGTGCTGTCTATCTGACAGTTTGCACAGTTCACAGTGGTGTCAGTCCCCTACCTGAAGGTGGGGGGTGGGGAGGGAAGTCTCACTCCACCTAAGTTCTGGTGACACCATTAGAATTTCGGGCTTTATACAATATTTAACATTTCATTGTAGTTTCCATTTTATGATGATGGCTCGCTTGTTATTTTTTTGCTCATGTAAGTATTTGATGGACTTGCTGAATCCCAATTGCTAACATCCATGTATTCAGTGCCTCATATTTTTTTCGAGCATTGCTGCCTTAACCTGTTACTGTATGTTTTACAAATGAAACTTGGGAAAATATTAATCTGTAATCATTCTAGTTTTGTGTGTTTCTCTTTGCTGAGTTATGTATTTGTTGTGTATATTAGATTGAATTTAATTTTCAGCCCTCCCTCCTCTGAAGCTTCAAAATTCAGCTTTAAAAGTAATAGATATTAAAATGCAGACAATTATGTTTGACAACACTTTATGCAAACCTTCAATTGCCCCGATTCATTTTTCTTGCCCATTAACTCTTCCACTAAATCAACTGCTTTAATTCTATCTCTAGTAAAACATTCATTTTTAATTTGGATACTGGGTAGTAAAGCTCAAAATAAAACTGATTTGCATTGAAACTGTTTAGTTTAACCTAATAATAGTTCTACCCTGCTTCAATCAAAAGTTGGCCTGCAGCAAATATTTTTGCTGATATATCAGCCTTATCAGGTGAAGGAGAAATATGATGACACGTATCGGTGATAATAGTTTGAAACTCCTGAGGTTATGTCACCCTTTTTTGCCACTAGAGTGTGCTGTGCTGCTGTGGCCTTTGGGTGATAGGAAATTATATTTTAGCCTTTAGCAAAGGATGAAGGTTTTATTAACGGTTTGCCCCATGCAAACTTGGAGATATCATTTATAGCTTCACTTTAAGAAATCAAATTTATTATTTCATAGCAATCAACACTCAAGTTCTGAAGGTGAACAGCCCTGTAATGGTGCGGTGTTAGAAATCTTAGAACTTACAACACACAGGAAAGTCCTTTGGCCCTTTTATACCTGTGCCAACGCTAGTTCATTAACTGCATCGGCCTGCAATAATTCCTTTTCCTTGCCCCTTTTACGCACCCTTTGTATTCATCTTTTCCAAGTACTTCTCCAATTCCTTTTGCAGTGATATTATAATCTAAGTCCTCTCCCATGCTCAAACTTTCAATGGTCTAATAAACCTCTCCGTGAGAACAGGTGTCTTCTAAATTCCTCCTTTTGTTCTTGTGACGATCCTCATTCATCAACCAGTGGAAACAATCTCACATTTACCCCTTCAAAGCCCATCATTGTTTTGGAACTGTAGTGACCGGTAGACCAGCTTCTCTCCATTACTGGAGCCTCTCATTTCTGGTATCTTTCTGGTGAACCTTCACTCTATTCTTTACTTAGTTCTAATAACATTTCCATAACGGAATGCCAGAACTGCAAATTATATTCCAACTGTGATCTACCCAAAGGGTGGGATTTTCTGGCCCCACCCGCTGCCGGGATGGTCCAGTCCCGCTGAAAGCCAATGGACTTTTGGCTGGGCCACCGAATCTCCCACGGCGGGGTATGCTTAGATGGGGCCGGAAAATCCCAGCCAATGTCTTGTACAAATTCAGCACCTCCTCCTTGCTTTTATATTTAGTATTCTCTCATATGTAAAACTGAAATCCCAATTATCTTTTTATGACTTTCTGCCTGCACACCCACATTTAAATATCTATTATTTTATTGAGTGAGTGAGCGTTTATTGCCACTTAGACTTCTCATAGCTCTCCTTTCCAAACTCAGGAAATAATCTTGTACAAAAGACCTTCACAATATATCTTTCAATTGCTGTAATTTTTCTTTTGTTTTTACTCCTCTGTACCTCATACCCCTTTGAGCCCTCAATTAAATACGTTCACACGAGGTTTATCCTAGGTTTCTAACTACTCTTATAGTTCTCGCTTTTTGCAGAAAATTTGCTTGCATGAACATATGAAGTAATTGATGCAGATCCACATTTTGCATTATTACATTAACTTATTTATTTATAATCTAGAAATGAACAGCATGGATATGATTCATTATTGTGAGAGATTTATCGAACTAATGATAGACTTGGAGGTAAGTAGCTCCTATATTCACAGGCTGTGTATATAAATTCTAAAATGGTCTTGGTTAACAAGTTGAAGTAACCTGCTCTGTTTGCTCTGAGTCTAACAGGCTGACACTGAACTGAAAATTTGATTAAATATTTTTCAATGTGTACAGTTCATTTTCATAATTACAAAATGGGCTCTTTTTATTGATGGTTAGTTGAAAAGAAGCAAGATCCGTTGTTCAATTTGTATCCTATGCATTTTCTTAAAGGCACTCCTTCCAACACGACGGTGGTTCAACACCGTACTGGATGATTCTCATCTAGTCACTCGCTGCTACCTATCTAACCTGGTCCAGAAAGAGAAGGAGGGGCGACTTTTCTGCCAGGTGAGATGTGGCAATAACTAAATACAGCCAGTTTTACTGACGGGAGGAGGTAAATATCTGCTGACCGCATCCTATTAAGCCTTTTGAAATCTAGACAGCAGATGGGGATGCAGGGCATTCATGCTCCAGTCTGCTGAGCTGTAAAGAAGTAAGTTGTCAGATTTTTGTGATGACCATAGATGGAGAATTCCCGCTGTGTCCTGCCCTCCTGAAGGGAAATGTTAAGTTAAGGCTCTGTTTACCATTTCTTCGTGGAGACTAACATTAGCAGAGGTATTGCTGGCCATTGGTTGAGCTGTGATATGTGGAATGCTGATACGTAGCTGAAGAATAGATTCTTCAGAGCTGTGGTTTATGTTTTTTGTTGAATGTTTTCCCACCCTTCTATTGCTGTTGCACCTGCACCCTCCAGGGCTTAGTCTCTTCTGATACCTTTTCTAAATGGCCATTATTCATGGGTGAGTTTAGGCTAAGATTGCCCAACTTACCGTCCATGGATCACATGCATCTCTTGAAGCCCAGGAAACTGAACCCTGTTGTACTTTTATTACACGTTGGTTGTTTTGGCCTTTTTGTATTTTGTGAGCCTGGAGATTTGGAAAGAGTTCTCCTTGGTGTTATTGACACATTGGGTATTCAACTCTGAATCAGAAATTCAAAAGCGGGATCTTGAGGTGAATACAAATTATGCAGGGATTTAAACTTTAAATCCCACCCCCCCACACCAACCCCCTCCTCAGGCCTATGGTGCACAACTATCTGGCCCACAAAGATAAAAGCTTGGGCACATCTGACTTAGGCACCGAGTGTTTGCAGGCATCTTCGACCAATTAATATTCACAGGTCCGGTTTTATTTAGACGGCCAGCTGCTCCTGCTTTCCCCAAAGGTGCAAGGGCCCGAATGTATTATGCATCTTTTAGTATGACGAGTTTAGAATGAATGAAATTTCTAATTAGAGAATCAAGTTATGTTACGTTGAAGGACAAAGCTCCATAATTTCCAAATATAAAGTGAGCACTTTAACAGTTATTGTCCTGGGTAACTGGAACTTACATAAGTATTTCAAAATAGTGACCTATTACAGAAAGTGCTTCAGTGAAAACTGCCTGTGGTTTAGTTAATTGGTAATTCATTAACGCCTCAAGGCTGGACGACAATGCAGGGTGGAATTTTACGGCCCTGTTGCGGTGGGGAACGGGCCAGAAAATGTGGCGAGCCATTCAAAAGCCCGTTGACTTCGGCGGGACCGGAAATTCCTGTCGGTGGGAGGGGCCGGAAAATTCCTCCCCTTGGAAACAAAGTTTATGTGCTCAACCTTAAAAATTTCCGAATGTGTGGCTTTTGTGCGGATCACCTTGGGTTGGACACATAACTGACCTGTTTTTTGGCCTTTGCACTTTGGTCTGTGGTCATGCATTTGGTCCCAGTTAAAACCGACTTGGCTGCTGCACTAATTTTACAATTTTACAACTGGGGAGGCGATGGCAGAGTGGTATTTATTATCGCTGGGCTAGTAATCCGGAGACCCAGGATAATGCTCTGGGGACCCGGGTTTGAATGGTGGAATTTGAATTCAATAAAAATCTGGAATTAAAAGTCTAATGATGACAATGAAACCATTTGATTGTTGTAAAAACCCATCTGGTTCACTAATGTCCTTTAGGGAAGGAAATCTGCTGTCCTTACCTGGTCTGGCCTACATGTGACTCCAGACCCACAGCAATGTGGTTGACTGTTAAATACCCTCTGAACTAAGGGCAACTAGGGATGGGTGATAAATGCTGGCCTGGCCAGTGGCACCCATATCCCACAAACAAATTTTCATTGCGTTTTACCTCTTTGAAGTTGAACCTTGTGAGCAGCTGCTTCTAGGTTTGCTAATATATTGTAAGGCATTTGACTTATCCAGAACCTATCTGCTTATTTATAGCTGTTAGAAATGTTGAAGTTCTACACCGGTTTTGAAATTAATGATCAGACGGGAAATGCTCTGACTGAGAATGAGATGACTACAATCCATTATGATCGCATCACCTCTCTCCAAGTAAGGAACAGCAAAGTTCTCTTTCATATGGTCTTCATCATAAGATAGAATTTGCTTACAAAGTGTTATTTTTATACTCATTTAAGCATTGCGCATCACGCGATGGTAAGATGTTAATCATCTGTTTATCCTATTATGTAAGCTGGAAACAGAAACGGGGGAATGGGTGGTGTGGTTGAGCAGATCAGTAGCTGCAGAAATGTGGTGAAAACTGAGCCAAAAGACGTGTTTCTAGGTATAAACACAAAGGGAGTAGGGTTGTGAGGGGGAGGATGGAGCAGTACAGAGAGCGATGTCAGCTTACATTCTGAGCAGATGCAACACTCTGCCTATTAGATATTTCTATAAGGAAAAGCTGAATTAAGTTTTTCACAAGGAAGCTTTAGAGTGGCATTGTAATTCTTACTATTTTTACTTAAAACACTATTTTATACCTTTATACTATGAAGGAAATATGGAACTATTTGCAAGTCAGAATATTAAATTGGTGCTTAAGATTTAAAGAAGCACTGCTGGCTAAAACAGGGACCAATCATCTTATTGATGGGCTTTTTTTAACCTTACAGGACAGATAAATATATATCTGTGACTTTTGATTTGCTCAATAATGCTCAGTAAGGCCTGACCTCAATGAAAACATCAGTTAATGAATAAAAGTAGACGGCTGATACTTGTAAATGTAGAGGAGAGAGCCTTGTTCACTTAACAAAAATGCTACAGGGACAACACAGTGTATGACGCAGCTTCATGGTGACATGACACATGCACAAATTTATTTATGCAACAAGCCTATCTCACCACCACCTCTGCCAACTCCTCCACCGACTCTAATTTGTTAGTCTGCTCACCCAACGTCCATTACTTGATGGGGTAGAGATTTCCTCGAAATATTGGAAAAAAACAAAGCTATTGCCTTTGGTCCTTGCCACAAAATCTGTTCTCTAGCTACCAGGCTCTATCCCTCCCCCGGTAACTGTCTGAACTGTCCCAAGATGACCTTCCAAACATGTATTCATGCTGTCACTAAGACACCTATTCTCAGCACTATTATCACCCAACTCTGCATCACCTCAGTTCATCAGTTGCTGAAACCCTCATCAATGCCTCTGGACTTCACTATTCTAGCACACTCCTGGGCAGCCTCCCACATTCCATCCTCTGTAAAACTGAGGTTATCCCAAATTCTGTTGCCCATATCCTCTGGCTTGCAGACCTACACTGGCTCACAATTAAGCAAATTTTAAAATTCTTATCCTTGTTTTCAGATCTCTCCATGACCTTGCCCTTCCCTATCTCTGTAATCAAGTCCAGCCCATAACCCCCCTGAGATACTTGCGTCCCCCAGTTCTGGCTGCCTGAGCATCCTGGATTTTAATCGCTCCTGCATTGGTGGCCGTGCCTCCAGCTGCCAAGGCCCTAAATTTCTGAAGAATCATACGGATTCGAAACATTTACTCTGTTTCTGTCTCCACAGATGCTGTCAGACCTGCTGAGTTTTTCCAGCATTTTCTGTTTTTGTTATAGCCCTAAATTTCTACCTCCCTTTCTTCTTTTAAGACACTCCTTAAAACCTACCTCATTGCTGCCCTGCTATCTATGTGGCTCAGTGTCAAATTATGTTTGATAACATTCTTGTGACGTGCCTTGGAACACTTTACTACATTAAAGGTACTATAATAAGTTGTAGGAGGAACTGTAAAACCGAAGACTTAAGCCTGGTTCCATTTTACCAAATATTTCTGTAACAGTACTTATTTAGACTGAATGTTTTGTATCATTAAGCATGTTTAAATTCAGGACCTTATTTAGAATCTCCTGCGATAGAATCAGAGTTCCATTGTGCTTCAAGTAGGCAAAATTCTGTGGTATTTATTTTTGACGTGACTAGATGTCATAATGTTGGATTTAAAATTAACTTCAGTTAGCTGTGGTTGGAACATCAAGCATCAGCAAACAAACAGTATATGAAACTATCCAGAAATGTTCATATTTTTAACTTAACATACGAATTAGGAGCAGGAGTAGGCCACTTGGCCCTTCAAGCTTGCTCTGCCATTCAATAAGATCATGGCTGATCTGATTTTAACCTCAACCCCACATTCCTGCATACCTCCGATAACCTTTCACCTCCTTGCTTATCAAGAATCTATCTAGTTCTGCTTTAAAAACATTCAAAGATTCTGCTTCCACTACCTTTTGAGGAAGAGAGTTCCAAAGACTCACCACCTTCCGAGAGAAAATTTCTTCTCATTTCTATCTTAAATGGGCGACCCCTTATTTATAAACAGTAACCCCTAGTTCTAGATTCTCCCAAAAGAGGAAATATCCTTTCCACATTCACCCTGTCAAGACCCCTCAGGATTCTATGTTTCAATCAAGTCGCCTCTTCTAAACTCCAGCGGATACAAGCCAAGCCTTTCCTTATAAGACAACCCAGGTATCATTCTGCTAAACCTTCTCTGAACTGCTTCCAACACATTTACATCTTTCCCTAAATAAGGAGACCAATACTGTATTGGACTCCAGATGTGGTCTCACCAATGCCCTGTATAACTGAAGCATAACCTCCCTACATTTGTATTCCGTTCCTCTCGCAATAATTGATAGCACTCTGTTAGCTTTTCTAATTATGTGCTGTACCTGCAAGTTAGCTTTATTACAAATTTCCTCATCTTAAAATGTTAATGTTTTCAAGTCTGAACTGGAGGTCACTTCAAAAGAAGACAGTTGTCTCAAGTTTAATATGACTGGACTTGTGAAGAATTTTGCTTCTCGTTGCTGCTTAATCAATGGTATTTTAGATAGTCAGTAGATATTCTGATTGCATAAATCTGATGAGACTGTTACTGGTTTTCATTGCAGAGGGCAGCGTTTGCTCACTTTCCAGAACTACATGATTTTGCTTTGTCTAATGTCGCCGCTGTTGATACTCGAGAGTCTCTAGTGAAACACTTTGGATCACTTAGGTAAATGTTTTCTTTTTTCGATCACGTATCTAGTACTGTTTCTGCACAAGCTGAGTTCACATAGTATTTACGACACAGAAATGGGCCCAGCCAGTTTATGTCGATGTTTATGCTCCACATAAGCTTCCTCACACCTTACTTCATCTCGTACTATAAAACATATCCTCCTGTTTCTTTCTTCCACAATTTGCTTCCGCTTTAATGCATCTAAGCCATTTGCCTCAATTACTCCACGTGGTAGCAAAATTCTAACCACTGCTCAATTCAGCTACCGTGCCCCGAAAGGGTTAATTGAGACTCAACGTTTCCATCATATTTTTAATTTATTTTTCCTTCTGACAATTTGGAAGGATGACTTATGTGAAGAGTCTCACACCCAAGGAAAATGCTAAATAGTCTTGCTTTCCATTTACAGCCCCAACATACTCCACAAAGTGGCATCATACCTTTGTCTTTTGCCATCCCTACCTGAAGTAGAGAATACCTGCCATGAAAAGGAATTTCTCTTAGAGATGTTGGTAGGTATTGGAATGAAAAGACAATTAGTTAATATAATATTGGAGCATTTTCAAGGAAGGACATCGTTATTCATTTTAAGTTGCCTTTCTTTATTTTAAAAGGTGTCCCGACATGAACGCCGAATATCCCAAATTCAGCAATTAAACGAGATGCCACTTTACCCTACAGAAAGAATCATTTGGGATGAAAATATTGTGCCAACAGAATACTACTCTGGAGAGGGTATGATATCTATTTAGGCTTGTGGATTTTTTTTTTTCTTGGGCGATGCTGCAGCCTGTTTGATATAAAAACCTATGCTTTGTAGGACGGGTTTTGCATTGTATATTCTTTTGTTATGCCAGGTTGCCTTGCGTTACCTAAACTGAATTTGCAGTTCTTGACACTTCACGACTACCTACTGAGGAATTTTAATCTGTTTCGCCTGGAGTCTACATACGAGATTAGACAGGATGTGGAGGATGTGATCAGCAGACTTAAGCCATGGTGGGTAGCAACGTGCATGATTGCACCATTCTCTTTATGCATAAGTTTTTTCTCTCTCTAGGAATTTACCTCAAATGTAGGTTTCATGTTTGTTCCAAATTAAGATGCAGGAAATTCAAATATATTTTAAAGTTTGATTAGAACTTTCCATTTTAAGCCTTTGGGTTATATTCCTTTTTAATTTAAATATGCATACATATCCTTCCAACAAAATTTGTCTATTTAATATTTTCCATACATTCAACCATAATAATGAAGTGATACTCCCCTCATTAACTGATGACACAGTGCGCTGCCCAGCGCGCTCTCTGGCAGGAGCGGGTGTTAGATTTTCCATTGTGGTTCCAGTGGAAGGGCTGTTGCCGTGCCCAGCCCACTGCAGAGTGGAAACAACCACAGTTTCACTTTAAAACATTCACAAGCAGTTGAGTCTTTTCTCTATGTTTCTAAAACTTATTTTGAAATTCATCTGATTAATATTTTACCTTTTGGAAACATCACTCTGGCAGGAGTGCAGTGAAAGTATATTTTTACCTTTCCTTCTACAGCTGTTCCAGTGTTTAAAAGTAGATGGAAATAAGCCATCTGTACTAGTATATACTGTTTGTTTAGAAAATGATTTTTGATGCAGGTATTATCTTCTCATTGGATCACAATTTTAAAAAATGCGTTCAAATCTTTTACTCCTGTCACCCTTTTAAAGCATATTTTGCATAAATACTCTAAAATCAATCTGGGTTCACAACATTTTCTTAAGATACTTTTGTTGCCCACTGTTATTGAAAACAATTTATTAAAACCATTTTGAGTTGTATAATATTTTTATGGGACTATTTTCTCATAATTCATGCCAGACCATTGTCTTTACTGTGGGCAGGATTTTTCAGTTGGCGTGCAGGGGCGGGCCCGACAAGCCAACGTGTAAAATGATGCCTGATAACTTTGGGCGTGTGTCCCAACGTGATCGCGCTGAGTTGCGATGTTTTGTTTGGCGGGTGTGCGCCAAGGTTGGCTGCGCGCCCAGTGATATGTAAACAGCCTATTAAGGCCGTTAATAAAGTAATCAAAGTGATCGTTAACGCTGCCCGTCCAACCTTAAGTTTGGGGGGGTGCAGGCGAAAAGGCCAAGCGGCCTTCACGTTTTTTAGGAAACCTTATCCATGAGCTGGATGAGGTTTCCTAAAGCTTTTATTCAATAAATAAAAATGTTTTCACGACTATAAAAACATGTCCCATCTCATGTGATACAATCACATGAGGGGACATGTTTAAATATATTTTTGAACCTTTTACTTAATTATTTGAACATTGATTCAATCCCCCCTGAGGCAGCTCTGTGCCCAACTCTCCCTCCTCCCCCACCCCACCCCACCCCACCTGCACAGGTAGCGCTGAGCGCTACCGCTCGCGTATTACGCTGGGCAGGCCTTAATTAGCCCGTCTGCGTAAAATGGTGGTATGGAACCCATCGCGGGCGGTGACCAGCTCCACGACCGCCCCCACCCACTCCTGCCGAGCCTGCCCACCATATGAAAACTTCTGCCCTGTATTTTGGTTGGACCGTTGATTTGTTTAATAATTTCACAGGCAGGGGGAGTATGGAGGAGTTGTATTTGGTGGCTGGGCTCGAATGGCACAGCCTATTGTCACGTTCTCCATTGTCGAAGTAGCAAAACCAAACATTGGTGAGAACTGGCCGGCTAGAGTCCGTGCAGATGTAACCATCAACTTGAACGTTCGATATCAAATCAGAGAGGAATGGGAAGGTAACTCCAAACACTTTGAATTATTTTGCAGTGGGAATGAAGAATATTATGTTCTGTTTTGCAGAGGGTACAAAAGGATATTGTAAGTTTTCTTTTCCAAACATCAAGTGGAAAGGTAATCAGGAATCAGAAGGCAATTCCAGATACTGAATTGCCCACAGAAATAGAAAATCTGGAATTAAGTTGTGCTGAATAGATCAAAGATTACTTGTACTTGTTTAACTAGATGTATCTTGCTTGAATACGTGAAAATATATCAAACGTGATTTTGGGCAGAGTTGTAATATTAAACTGTCGAGCAAAGTAAATCGTCTCATTGTTCCAAGTAGTCAGTGTTTGTGTTGCTTGTTTGACCAATTCAAATAGCAGGGCTGTCTGTACTCATCTTGTTTTCTGTGGTTATTTGATGCATTTTCAATTCCTGTAGCACTTCGCAAACACGATGTGTGCTTCCTGATAACTGTTCGACCAGTGTTGGCTTACGGCACAAAGTTTGATCGAAAGCAACCATTTGCAGAGCAGTATGGACTCTTCTTTGTGCGAGGATGTGAAATTCAAGGCATGCTGGATGAGAAAGGACGGGTCATTGAAGAAGGTATAGTTTCATGTTTTCGATTACAAAATTAAATTTCTCTTTAAAAAAAAAAGAATGAGCAAATGTGTAACTTGAGCACTAATACGCTTTATGTTATTTTAGTTTTGTTCAGTTGGGCACGCTCACCTCAGAATCAAGAGTAAAAATCCCATTCCAGAACTCGCACACAGAACCCAGCTTGAAATTTCATTGTTGGAGACGTCAGTCGGATGAGATGTTAAACCAACGCAGTCTGTCTGTTCAGATAGATCTAAAAGATCCCATAGCGCTCTTCAAAGTAGAGAAAGGAGTTTCTCCAGTGTACTAATCAACAGTCAACTGTCCAATACCATTAAGAGAGATTACCTAATTATTTGTAACCTGTTTGTCGGAGCTTCCTGCTTGCAAATTGTATCCCGTGTTTGTCTTTAAAAAATGGCAACGCTTCAAAAGTACTTATTGGCCTTGAAACACTTTCAGAAGCCCTGAGGATGCGAAAGGAGCTATTGAGGCAGTTGGTCTCAGTTGTGCAAGTGTGTATTTAAGGCCGAGTATATCACTGTGTTCCTAATGTAACTCACACTGGTTACTTTTATTTCCTTTCACAGGTCCTGAGCCTAAACCAAAGCTGAAGGGAGACTCACGAACCTACAGAGTGTGGCTGGATCCCAACCAGTATCAGCAGGACATGAGCTTCTCGATTCAAAATGGGGCGGAAGATGTCTATGAGACCTTCAATATTATCATGAGAAGAAAACCCAAGGAAAATAATTTTAAGGTGAACATAATGCAATTTATAGAAATGCAGCATTCTGTTTTACACAATTATCAAACTAATAGTCATTGCAAGCAGAAAGAATGTTGCTGGACTAGTAATCCAGAGAATGAGAGTTTAAATCTCACCATGGCAGTTTGAGAATTTGAACACGTTTCTATCAGCCCAGTTCTTACAATGATTCTATCATATTACTGTCAAAACATGGTTAGTCACTAATATCCTTAAGGGGAGGTCTGTCCTCACTCATCCTGGCCTTTATATGGCTCCAGTCTCATACCATTGTGGTTGACTCATAATTGGTTTGGGAAGCCACTTATTTGTATCAAACCACTAGCAGCTCAAGACGTCAGCCGGATGAGATGTTAAACCAACGCAGTCTGTCTGTTCAGATAGATCTAAAAGGTCAATCGCAAAAAGGTTTCTTGGGCAACTAGAGATGGCCAATAATTGATTGTCTTGCCACATCCTAAAAATGAATTTACATCATTTCCTACCTGAAAACACCAATTCACATTCAAAGCCTCTTAATTTCACAATGGAATACACTGTAATTTTGAATAAATTAGCAGTATGTTTTAAGTAAATTAGCACTACAGTTGTGTATGTTTAGGAAAACACACCCCTCCAAGCCACTCACCATCCTGACTTGGAAATATATTGTCGTTCCTTCACTGTCACTGGGTCAAAATCCTGGAACTCCCTTCCTAACAGCACTGTGGGTGTACCTACACCACATGGACTGCAGCGGTTCAAGAAGGCAGCTCACCACCACCTTCTCAAGGTCAAATGGGATGGGCAATAAATGCTGGCCCAGCCAGAGAAGTCCACATCCCGTGAATGAATTAAAAAAAAAAGTAACCCTTATGTATTGGACCTTAAATTTAAAGCTATGATGTACCTGTTCAGAGTTCTTAACAAAGTTATTGATATTTAATGGTCACAAATGGCCAAATATTGTCTGCTATAACACTGATGCAGTCTCAATGTTGATTAAGTTTAGCAGTGACATTACATATGTATGTCTTAATATTTCAAATATTCACCCTCAATCGGATCAGAGACTAATGGTCTTTGGAATCTTGATTCTGCTGCTTATTTTCAAAACACATTACATGAAAGACTTAGTCTGAAATAATCATCAGGACATCCACTTCAGTTTAACACAGAAACAAAATACTGCACTGCTGGAAACCTGAAATAAAAACAGAAATACTTCATCAAAGTTCCATTGAAAGGTCATTGACCTGAAGCATTAACTCTGTTTCTTGCTCCACAAATGCTACCAGACTTGCTGAGTATTTCCAGCATTTTGTGTGTTCATTCTATTTTAGCCAACCAACAGTGTTCTCTGCAACGATTGAGCACAACTATGTGCCTGTTAAAGTAAGCACGGTCTGTGGGATTGCTTCATAATTCCTAAATGTTTTATGGATATCTGCACTTGCAAAGGGCAATTGTGAAATGTAAGTAAGTTGAATTGATGGTTAGAGACAACAAAGATTTTGTATATAATTCACCTTTTGAGTCTGAATTGTTTTGTATTTCACAACAATACTTCACTGCTGCAGCTTTCATTTGGAGCAACTGGTTTCAAATTAATTTCCTCCTCAGGCAGTGCTAGAGACCATCCGAAATCTAATGAACACAGAGTGTGTAGTCCCTGACTGGCTCCACGATATCATCCTTGGATATGGTGACCCAGGAAGTGCTCATTATTCTAAGATGCCGAATCAGATCGTCACACTGGACTTTAATGACACTTTCCTCTCTATTGCACATCTGAATGCTAGTTTTCCTGGGTGTGCTATTAAAACAACAGATGAGAACCCTGCCCTACAGAAACCTCCCTTCAGGTAAGAATACTGTGATATAAAAACAAAAAACTACTGCGGATGCTGGAAATCCAAAACAAAAACAGAATTACCTGGAAAAACGCAGCAGGTCTGGCAGCATCGGCGGAGAAGAAAAGAGTTGACGTTTCGAGTCCTTTGAGGACTCGAAACGTCAACTCTTTTCTTCTCCGCCGATGCTGCCAGACCTGCTGAGTTTTTCCAGGTAATTCTGTTTTTATACTGTGATATAAACTGACATGTGCAACATTTACATAAAGTAAAATTCTTTCTCATTTCATACCTGAAAATATTAATATCTTTGAGCATTGTGACAAATTATTTATTGCAGATTATCACCTTCCTTTACAGTGTGACCTTGTATGTGGTGTTGTACAGCATAAAGACACCATAATGCTGAACGTTTTAAGTAGAATAATGTTAATTGCAGAAAGATAATTGTTCCAGTTAATGAGAAAAATATGAAATATTATTGTCATGACCAAAATGAGCATTCCCGCCCTGCTCTCAACTTTAGGATCACATTCCCCGTACAGTATGGAAAAGGCAAAAAACGAAAAGAGGAGAATGACGACGGAGGGAAGGAAGAGACTCAAACTTTAATTGTTGAACCTCATGTGATTCCAAACAGAGGACCGTACCCATACAACCAGCCCAAAAGGTAAGGGTAGAGCATCTCCCCGTATAATTTAGTTATATGTTTGTTGACACAATTGGACTATTTTAGCTTCTAACCAGTTAAATTTAGTGGACCCTGCTGTCCATGTTCAATAATTTGCATATGCCAGTTGACTCAGGACCCTGTCATCAGGGTCAAATGGAGGTCAGAAGCTTGCACTATGTGTTACTATTAAGTTTGTAAATTCAGCCATTATTTTGTAGTTCTTTTGATGTGAAGGGTTTGGGACATTTTTGAGAGACTTCATACGGCAATGTGTAAATGCAAGTTCCCACTTTTCTATTACTTTCTTCTACTTTAATCAAAGCATCCTCCTTATACCAATGTATTCTTTCCCTTGAAAAATTATTTCCCTACCAACTCCAAGCATGCGCTGCGTCAGAGCAGGAAGTTTAAGCAGTTTCAAGATGTGCTGAGTGAGCATGTCCCCAATGAAAGTACTGCTCTGATGTGCCTTCCTCATTGTGACTCAAATTCAGACACTGACAGCTCTCCCTTGACCAACCCCTCGAACAGGGTGAAATAGGGGGCTGAATTCTTTGGCCCGAGTAGTGGTGGGCGTGGAATCTGGAGGTCCCTCCTCCAGAGTGGTGGCCCGGCTGCTAATGCCTTCTTTTTAAATTAAAGATTTATATAAGTTAGAGAAAGGTCATATCTATCGTGGGGGCATCCTCTCCTTCATTTACCTGTAAGGGTATCCTGCTGCTGCTTCCAAGTTGAATGGCCTCCTGTTGGCCTCCAGCTTTGAGAAACAGCCCAGGGATCCTTCATTGGATGGTGAGCCCACCTTTTGGTCATTAATTGGCCACAATGGAGATTCTGTAGGTTCTGCAAACAGCAATCAGGTGAATGACTAGTTGATCTATTTTTAATTATGGTGTTGGAATTTAACCCTGAAAAGTGTGAGGTGATACACTTTGGAAAGAGTAATTTGACAAGGAAGTATTCAATGAACGCATGACCCTAGGAAGTTCTGAGGAACAAAGGGACCTTGGCGTGTGTGTCCATAGATCTCTGAAGGCAGAGGGGCATGTTAGTAGGGTGGTGAAAAAGGCATATGGGACACTTGCCTTTATCAATCGAGACATAGATTACAAAAGTAGGGAGGTCATGTTGGAGTTGTATAGAACCCTGGTGCCACAGCTGGAGTACTGTGTGCAGTTCTGGTCGCCACATTATAGGAAGGATGTGATTGCGCTGGAGGGGGTTCAGAGGAGATTCACCAGGATGTGGCCTGGGATGAAACATTTAAGTTATGAAGAGAGGTTGGATAGACTTGGGTTGTTTTCATTGGAGCAGAGAAGACTGAGGGGCGACCTGATTGAGGTGTACAAGATTATGAGGGGCATGGGACAGGGTGGATAGGGAGCAGCTGTTCCCCTTAGTTGAAGGGTCAGTCACACTGGGACATAAGTTCAACGTGAGGGTTAGCAGGTTTAGGGGGAATGTGAGGAAAAACTTTTTTACCCAGAGGGTAGTGACAGTCTGGAATGTGCTGCCTAGGAGGGTGGTGGAGGCAGGTTGCCTCACATCCTTTAAAAAGTACCTGGATGAGCACTTGGCACGTCATAACATTCAAGGCTATGAGCCAAGTGCTGGTAAATGGGATTAGGTAGGTAGGTCGAGTGTTTCTCACATGTCGGTGCAGACTCGATGGGCCGAAGGGCCTCTTCTGCACTCTCTGATTCTGGTTAATGGTAAAACTTTGGACAGAGTACTGAGAATTTCTTGTTTTTAAATGAACGTTTCAGAATATTATGATTGTTATTGTTATCTTGGGCACGTTTTCATAAGCTTGTTGCTTGACACTTTGTCAAGAAAATGCTGTGTCCCACTTTAATTTGAAGAGGTCTTTAGTCCTGGTAATGGGTTCCAACTGGGCTAAATGTTACTGGAACTATGATGGTATACAGCCTATGCCAGATAGTCAGTAAACTTCTAGTAAACACCCCAACAGCTCCCAGGACAAGATCACATCCCTGCTTAAGGTCACCTACTACTTTGAACAAGTGGAATTTATCTTATCAGCAGCCAACTGTTTGAAGAAGTCTTAAGCTATCAGAGGGTGGAAGGAAACATTTCAGACAGTTAGGTTTTAAAAATAGGTTTTATTAATAACAGTGATAGCATTAGCAAAGAAACAGCAACATGATAGCCAAGGAGTGGCTGTGGGAGACAGGCAAGAGTATATTTTATGATGTAAAGTTATCTTGAAATATGGGAGGTATTGAAATGTAGATGATGAGATAATCAAGAGTTATGAGCCAGTGGTCAGCCATCAGTTAGTAAATCAAAATAATCGCTTTTTCTCTTGACATAAGTATGCATGTTGCTAATAAAGTTATTCTCATGTATGTCTACACTTGGGTTTTAATTGCAGAAACACAATTCAATTCACACCTACACAGATAGAAGCAATTCGGGCTGGAATGCAACCAGGCCTAACAATGGTAAGAAAATTTTGAAAATTTTAGCTTTTACTTCCTAATGTTTCTTCTAGTTTTAGCTAGTGTTACAGAAGCAAAACACTGTGGATGCTGGAACTTTGAAATAAAAACGAAAAATGCTGGAAATACTCAGGTCAGGCAGCATCTGTGGGAAATGTTTCATGTTACTCTGGTTGTTTCTTTTATTACTGTTGTTCTTTAAAACTGTGTTTCTGCGTTATAGGTGGTAGGGCCACCGGGTACAGGAAAAACTGATGTGGCTGTACAGATCATTTCTAATCTGTATCACAACTTTCCAGAGCAGAGGACTCTCATTGTGACCCATTCCAACCAGGTACATCAACAATAAGTATCTTCAACAATCCACTAGTTTGGATCTCATTCTGTCAGGCTGAGATACCTTAATGTTCATATTATATGTAGTATAGGCCTCAGTAAAACTGTAGTTGTTGATGACAAGTTGTGTGCAGTGCCCTGAGGAGGTGAATGATCCCTTGGGAAGAGAATTTTTTATTTGTCGTTTACCTTGGATTTGACTGGATGGCCCAGCATTGACTGACTTTTATGTATTAAAAATCAATATTAACATTATAAGCGGGGGGCAGGGGCATCTTTATGAATGCACATGATATTTTTTTCACTTTGACCATCAAGTATCAACATTGACAACCCCGTGGTCAGGAAAAACAACCAGGCATAGCAAAGTGCATTCTATTGTCCATAACCAACATGCCTAATTCTAATCCCCAGCAGAGAACCCTCAGCTATTTAAGTGTGATAATTACTTTTAAAAAAGCATCAACCATCCTTATGGCTTTAGTAAGTGAGGTTGTCAGCTTGCCAAATCTGAACTGTTTCTGTGGATCAGACAAATTCCAGAGGAGGCCTGTATTTATGTGTGACCTATGTGGCCAACAATGCAAAGAGGCTGTCATCAGTCTGAACTAGATTCAAAAATAGTTTTCAAACAGTACGTGACAATACTCAACACAGTTTGCTACATTTAATATTTTTAACTTCTTGAAGTCTCACTGGTTTAGAAATGCAGTTTGGATGTTAGTAGCTAAGATTTTGAGCAGCGCTGAGTGCTGTAAAATATTTTTGTTTAATCAATATGACCTTTCCTGATCATATACTGAACAGTTCTTTGAAATGAGTGCCCAACCAATGCTGATGACACTTCTGTTATACCTGTTTTAGTTTTGCACTGCAGAACTTGCTGCTTAATAATGACTTTCTAAAGATTCACTGTCGCCACTAAACTCATTCTTTCCCAAGATGGCATAGCTTGTGTTCTCCATGATGTCCATTTTAATAATGTCAGGGTTTAAGAACCCAAGATTTGGCATCTCCTCTCCACTGTTTAATATACTTTATTTTATATTCCTTTTAGCCTTGGTGTTGTCTTACACTGTTGATTTTTTGACTCTTCTTTGAAGTTTCTCAGTTTTTAAAAAAATAGATATTTGGTAAAGCTGCCATTTTATATTACAGTGATTAATCAGTCCTGGCTGTACATGTGAAATGCACCAGCAGCCTGAATGTTAATTGATCAAAGAGGCTAATTTTAGTTGCATACCGTACATACTCGCCAGCCATACTGCTCACTGCATACTTACATACATACTTACACACATACTTACACACATACTTACCTCACTGGTAAGCTCAAATGCAGCAGCCACATCATTGGCAGCAAGACATTTAAGAATGCAGGAAGTGCTGCTGTTCATTTGAATAAATTTACATTGGCAGTGATATTTCGGAACAAATTCTAAATCATGCAGCCATGTTTCTAGAGTAAAGAACATGTAAGTGGGAAATAATATTAATGATCCCGGTTGCCATTACTTGTTATCCACTGATTATATAGCTACCTTTGATAGAGCATAAAATAACTCCTGTCATTCCGAGAAGCGAAATGTGGTTGAGACTAACGGCTTGGATTTCATTTTGTTTTGGCTGATTAGCATTCTACAGACTGGGTACTTTAGAAATGGGTTATTTGCAATGAAGAACTTACTGCTGCAATCATTAGTAATCAAAAATGAAAAGACAATGCACAATAGAACCATTTTAATTGGAGTTCAAAAAGACATTCACACTGTGACTCTTGACATTTGAGGTTCTCTTCTAATGCTATTTTTTGCAGATATTTTCACTTACCATTGAAGTACAGCCTTGTCCATAGGGAGTACAATGAATTTGTAGCATATAGCTTCTCCATTATGACCTGCTCCCACTTACATTGGCTTCAGGGTTTTACATTTTTCCACCATTCCCAGCCCTTGCCTTCTAAACAAACCAATTCCTAAGCTGTTTGATAATTGAAAGATCGTAAGTGTTTCATGACAGTAGCATTTCAGCATTAAAATTAAATATAAACCAAGATTGTTTCCCCTCGTATGGTTTAAACAATGTTTGGTTTCTCAACATTTGTGACTAATTTTTAAGTTTTTTAAGTTTAGGGATTTGTAATTGTTTTTGAGGAGAAATGCATATTTTTGAAAGAGTTCTTTAGCGCTAAATGGATGTGATCAGTGCCCATTGGCAATGTAAAATTAACTTTAATTCCAGGGAGATGCAACAATTACTACACTTATAGTTACATTTTAGCAGATGATTGCATAAGAAACAGTGCTAGGATTGCGTGCCTTCATATCAACACATGCATTTTGTGTTACACTTGCTCTGGTTTGTGACCTTTCCACAAATGACACAGCGTAAAACCTTTCAAAGCCTTTTAGTATACTTTCAGCTCAGAATTGACTTGTGCAAGTAGCTGATGAAAGACATAGGGCGAAATTTTACGACAGCGGGATTTTACATTCCCGCTGAAGCCGATGAGGTTTAGAGTGTCTCGCCGCATTTTATGGCCCCGCCCCCACCAAAACGGGGCCGTAAAATTCTGCCCATTGTATAGTTCATTTTAGACAGAGTGACACTTCATCTAAAGACTGTTATAATCCTTGAGGTTCATTTATTGAGTGCTGAAGTATGTTGGGGATGAATGGCAAAGCCATGTTGTATGACTCTAAATAGGTCAGAGTTGAGTTTCTAAATTGGTAACTAAACAGTTGGATTTCTGCAATTATTTCTTAAGCTCATCGCTATTTGACTAACCTTTAAACTATGCCAAGCAGATCAGCTACTAAAATAAGATGTTGTGAGGAATTTTTAAGTCCTTAGCAAAATGAACTTGGCTCAACCAAGCATGATAGCCCAGGCAGAGGAACTAAAAAAAGAATTTTGGACAGTCAAGGAAATAATGTGATAGAACCCCGTCAAAATGTTTTTGCCAAGGATTCAACAAATGCTAGTTTTTTTGTCACTTTTATTTTACAAACATTAGCATGGTATAGTCATACTTCCAATGATGCATAAAAGATTTTGTAAACAGAAGTATTTTTATAAAATCATATTGCCTGAAGGGGGAATGTGTAAAAAAAAAACTTTGAACGTACGTGCACAAGGGACTATTTTAAGTGAACTTTGGAAGTGGAAGTTGATTGCGCACCATCAGTTGAGCACCAAATCAGAGTCAGGTGAAGCGTCCAAATATAGTTTAAATAGCTGTTAAGTTATAGCTCAGGGTATTTTTAGCAATACCTCTCTGAAGTCTCTAGCTTCATCTGAAACTTGAGAAAACCTGACAATTGCTGAGAATCAACCAATCCAAAATCAAAGAGGGGGAAAAGAAATTGGCAACTCCAAAAACAGCAAAAAGAAAATTCCAACAAAGAGACTTCCCAAAAAGAAAAAAAGAATGAACTGAGAGAGTGACTTTAAAAGATCTTATTAATTTTTAACACGACAGATATTGAGGAAGAAGTCGTCTATTTGAAAGGAGAAACCTACATGCAATTGCTTGAACCTTTTCTGATGCCAGTTAAATAATGCAGAAGAAAGTTGATTAACTTTGAGAATGAACTTGGACATCTGTTGAAACATTGCTTATCCTAAACTTCATTGTACAAAATACATACTTTTTGAATTTTGACCTAGTAGTGAATTGATACATAACATTTGAGGGATTGTCTCCTGACTAATACCTAGAAGTGTTCAATTCAAAGTAGGCATAATTATCCTTGAACCAGGCTAACATTATATGGTGGATAGAAGCACTATAAAAATGGTGTTTCTTTTTACTCACTGCGGCAAGTGTTTAATAATTTTCAAAAATTGTTCTGGTTTTTAAATACTGAGTTGTCAGTCACTGTCAATCTACAGGCATTGAATCAGCTGTTTGAGAAGATCATGGCTCTGGACATTGATGAGCGTCACCTGCTACGTCTGGGTCATGGAGAGGAGGAACTGGAGACTGAGAAGGATTTTAGCAGGTGAGAAACTGGAAGAAGTGTGTACTATTAGGATGGAGAAAAGAAAACTGAAAAAAATTATAATCTGAAATTAATATTGCATATTTATGGTGTTCATTAATTTAGAATATAAAGGGCCTGAAACAAAACACTTATGTGTATACTTGCAAAACCATGGAATAAAGGCTGCACAAAATGTTTTTTTGAAATCAATGTCTAATTTTAGAAAAATGGCCATCAAAGTTATTTTGTGTAAATGGGAAGAGAAATTTAGTGTTGCAGCTTTTACTGAAACCCGTTTTAGATTAAAACTTTTAATTGCACTCACGAGAGTTTAATTTGTTTTATGGAGCCAACTTTTGACGCTTGCTGTTTTGGTTTTCATTTTCATTTTTATAAAAACTTATTTTAAAAATGCCTGTTTATTATTTCCATCATGTCTGTTCCGTTATAAAAACAGGACAAGATGACATTTAGTTACACTTATCTAGCAGGTATTGTTTGCCCCGTTAAGAAATGGTGTTTCTGAGGCATTCATTGGAAGTCATTCATAATTAGCATCTGTTTCTTGTGTTCCTTGCTAAATTGCTGCAACTCTTGCTGATTCATCATTTGCATTTTCAGCCTTTTACCCCTGTATGGCTTTGCCATTCCGATCATTGTTTCAGCCTGTTTCAAGGGTGAAATTATGCTGTGTGCTGAGGCTGATAATTATTCTGAAACTTGTACTGTAAGATTGCCAACAATCTTAAGCCTAACTTGTGAAGCACTGCTTCCAAGATACCAATGATGTGTTTAATACTTCTGGTTGTGGAGCTTTGTTGCAGCTGTGCTCTACTGCCCATGATTGGTGAATGGGTGTCATGAGCTATCCCTGTGAAAGAGAGCGAGCGAGACCACACACACACAATACCTACAGAAATATGTAGTGATGTAGTTCAACTTTTCAATCATTGTAATTCAATGGCCCTGATAGCACATTGAGGTTTGCAAATTTCCCTCTTTTCATAAATTAAACTGTTCTTATTTAACAATTAGACTTTGTGTCTTTAAATGGCCCTGGCTCCCTTTTAGCAGAATAATATATTGTGCACTTATGGTTTGGTAATCCTCTCCTTATGAAACTGGTACAAGTAGTTCCACATGTATGTACTTGATTGTAAATATAAGTGTTTTAATTTGTGTGTGGACCAAATAATACCTAGTTCTACCATAATATAAAGGCAGAAGTCTTCAGATCTGAAGAAGAGTCATACGGACTCGAAACGTTATCTCTGCCTCTCTCTCTCTCTACAGATGCTGTCAGACCTGCTAAGTATTTCCAGCATTTTTTGTTTTCGTTCTAGTTCTACCATCTGATTTCCTTGCGATTTGCTTCATAGGTATGGTCGGGTAAATTATGTGCTGGCTAGGAGGCTAGAGTTATTGCGTGAAGTAGGACGATTGCAAGAGAGTCTGGGGGTACCTGGAGATGTGTCATATACTTGTGAAACAGCTGGACATTTTTACCTGTATCAGGTAAGACATTTGCAACGCGGTAAATTAACTGTATCCAAGTTCAGTGTTGGTAGGCATGGGAACATTTGGTCATTGTTCTCATTTTGATTCTGTTTAACAACATAGTTACATGCCCCACAAGTTTGTTTTGGTAACTTGTGGTAGCAACGATAAATTCCATTTGGCTCTGAGTGTCTTATTTTAAATGGTCTGTCTTCAAGATACTGTTTTTTTTTCCTGAAAAATCTTTCTTTTTAACCTGAAAATTCTTGTATCTGAAGATGTGGATTATTTTTCTGTAATTGCAGCATGGTCTAACATTGCACATTGCAGATATATGACTTACCTCTTCAGCCTCTGCAAACCCGTTCACCCTCACACATAGCCATCTGCTTTCATAAATGGGAACCTTTTGTGTGCAAATCATAAATGGTCAAAGAACAAATTAGAATTAAATAAAGAATCCTGTTTTTAAAGTTTACCTGTAAATCTGTATTAATTCGTAACAAACTCCGGGCATATGAACTTTCTTTATATTAATATATTTCTCTTCTCCTGGGAAATATCTCCATCATTGCTGATGCCTTGCCTATCTGTCCACTCTTCATGTGTAAGCCTAATCATTGAATAATATCAGGCTAACAACCCATGGAAAGCATCATATTCGATCTTGGTTCTGTCCTCGCTCAGTCTCCATGTTGGTGCCTTTTTAAGTTGAGAACCTATGGTAATAATGAGAACTAGAAAGATACATCACCTTACAGCTCAGTAAAACGGAGGCCAGTTGTTACCCCACCACCACTGCTGTTGCTACCAAGATTGGCTAGCTGAGGACAAATGTGTAATCTTTTGTTTTTTGCTCATCTGAAGATGGCAAGGGGGCATTCTAAAGATGAAGGGGCACCATTGAAGTTTTGCAATATACCTTGTTCACTTCAGTTCTTATTAAGAAACCAAAGAGAACAGGGTCCTTATCAATGCATCAAGGATTTTTGTGCACCTGATTTGAAGAGACCCAAGTCTGAAAACCAGCAGTAAGTCAAACAGCAGCCCCAAGCTCTGTTACTAATTCTGCCATTGGTATGTTTGGCAGTGATTTATATATTAAAATATATGGTTCCAAAGATTCAATAATCAATAATGAGAGATTATATTTTTGCTTTAAATTTGCTGTTGGGAAAATATTAACAAAATGTTCTAGTTTAGGGAATAAATTTTTATAGAAGGTCAGAGAGTCTGTGTTGAAGTGGCTTGATCTCAAAAGTAAATAATTTTCTCTCAATGATCATAAAATTGGTTTCGATGGACCAGGGTTTTATTCTTGTTTCTTCATTCTCTATAAAAGACTAATAATTTGGCCCCTTCATAGGGAAAAAAAATTCAAAAAGATAGCAAGCATCAGCTTATCCCAGGAAATTCTTTCATGGCTATGGACCTCAAAGACCTTCACAAAAGGTACTTGGTTCAACCCAGTAAAAAAAAACTATCAGGACAAAGTACTGTCTTCATATCCACCCGTAAACAAATAGCTTGTCCAATCTCCCATTGAAAATGCTGTAAGATTTTAAGAGAGACCTGGATACTTGAGAAGGAGGAAGAAGGCACAGGATCCTTAAACTCTCAGTTCCAATAATATTCACGTTAGTTAACAAGTTCAAGCCTGCACAGGCCAGTAAACTGACACTGCAGATTAATTTATTTTGTCTTTTTGAAGTCGGTCCAGCTTTTGTAAAAAATGTATTGTTGTGTAACGTTTTTAAGAATTAGCATTTCGATTAGTCAATTAATGTCTACAGGGTAATTTCATTCAAGGTGATACACACGAAAAATGAATCCAAGGAAAAAACAAACTGAACTTATTGAGCGTTACATTTGTATATGGCTTGTGTGTTGAATATGTTTCTGATTACACATTAACCAATTTACACAGACTTATGCTTACACCATGTTTAGTAGTGCATTTCAACCCTGACCACTGACCCCAGGATCCTATAAGACTCCGCAGCGTAGCAGAGAACGAGCATGTTGCAAACAAATTGTGTGGCACCAGAAACTAAAAGTTTTTGCACAATTGACTTGTCCATATGCCCTGCAAAATTTGTGCCTTCCTGCAAAGTGGTAAACAGAGTTTGACTCAGCACAGTTGAGTAAGCACAAACAAAATCTCCTTTTATAGTGCTCTTTGGAGAGTATCAGCTGCTGTGGTACAACTGGATTAGTAAATGCAAATTTTCTCCCCCTTAAGACAGCATGACGACCAGTGCAAAAGGAATGCTGCAACTGATGTGTACTGATAAGAATTTAGTCTATATACATATCTCCATTCATCCTTTCCCTTTGATGCTCATGGTCTTATCATCGATCTCCCCCATTCCCACCCGCTCTGTGCCCCTCCCCCTCTCAATTTCCTCCCCCCTCTCAACTTCGTCCCTCCCTCTCAACCTACTCCACCCTCAACTTCCTCCCGCCTCAATTTCCCCCCTCCCAACTTCCTGTCCTCAACTCTCCACCCCCCCTGCCTCAACTCTTCGCCCCCCCCCGCCCCCCCCCCCCCCCCCCCTCCCCCCCGCCTCACATTTACATCCCTCTCTCCTTCTATCCACTCCCCCTCCCCGTCCTTCACTGAGTTTAGGCACACAGCAAAGTGCAGGTTTTATGTCAAGAGTTATCTTGCTGTCATCCAATATGACCCTGCTAGGTTTTCTTTCTTTCACTCATTTGGCCTCCTTGCCTCCCTTTTAAATTCCACTGGTTAAGGCTGAGATAAATATAGTTACATACCAGCTTCTCAGTAGCACACTGCCCAACTGCACCATAATCTTAAATCGTAAATTTACCAATTAATATTCAAAATAAAAATTTTACTCGTGACATTTGACTGAAAATTAACATGTAAATGATATAAGGCTGAGGCTTGTTGTGACTGAGCTACACAGCATGTGCATTTGTACATTTGTTTTCTTTTTTTCTTTCAGGTGATGTCACGTTGGGAAGAATATCTCAGTAAAGTGAAGGCCAAAAGTGGAAAGTCTGGTGATGTTACAACAGTGTCTGAGCATTTTCCATTCCATAAATACTTTGCAAATGCTCCCCAGCCTATTTTTAAAGGTCAATCGTATGAAGAAGATATGGAAATAGCTGAAGGTTGTTTCAGGCACATCAATAAGATATTTACGCAGCTGGAGGTAGGCTATACTTACAGGACTAGCAAGATTGTGCCATTTTCAAGCTGCTAAATAAGTACGATACCAAGACTTATTGTCTAATTTACCACAAACAAAACAATGGTAAGAATGTTTTGTTTCCTGTCTCCAACCTCAACTCGGTGACATTAGTTACAGCAGGGACCAGAAATTTTGAAAATGGGCTCCCCTCACCTATATAATAAAAAAAGAATCATCTCTATGTTTACTGTCTGATTTTCAGTTGTGCCAATCGTTTGTTGCTGATTATTTCTTAAAAGCTCCATAATTTACGGGTAAAATCACATTTGCAGTCCATTAAATCACAACTATACTCCTGTTGATAGTTTATGTTTAGTATGCTGAGCTTGTTCTTTTGAAAGATTATTTATTAATTACGTACCATTATAAACCCTGAACAGATTAAAATATGGAAACCTTCTATAAAGAGACAGCATTCACAATGATTAAGGTGGAAAGAGAGGAGAAACACACAGCCTTATTTCTTTAGTACTAAAGTGCCGTTCATTTATTTTAAAACAGTTATTTGGGGGATATATTTTTGAATTTAAGCCGTGCTTTAAACAGTAGTAAGGCAGAACTAAACATTCCCTGATATAACATTTTCAGGAGAGGTAGGGGAATATAAAATGAGGAAGAATGCTCATTAATTTGAATATGATTAGAGCCAAAGAAAGGAAAACCTTTGTTGATGGTGATGCTTGGATCTTCCGTGTGCTAAGAAATCAGGAACCTGATGCCGTTTTGGTGAGTGCATTATTGGCTACCAGATAGGGGAGGAAGTAATGATCAATGATGATATTTGTAGGCAGTTTAAAGAGATAAGACTTATCTTTACTTATGGGGAACTTCAACTATCCTAAAGTAGCTTGAGATAAGATAGTGTTTTCTGGTCAAAACTGGAAGGGATTCTCTGAATGCATCCAGAATTGTTTCCATGATCAATATGTTGGGGGTCAATAAGGCAAGATGCTGTATGAGACCTGATTCTGAGTAACAAAGCAGAACAAGTAAGTAGTGGGTTGGTGGGACAGTACTTGGGGAAGTTATGAGTGAAAGCCTAATCAGGTTTACATTGAGGAAAGAGAGGAATCAAAGGGTATTGGACTAGGAATTCTCACATTCTGTTGTAGTGGATGGAAATCAAGCCCTATGTTAATTGGTTAGGAAAATGGCAGATTAAACAGCAGACCAATGGAAGATATTTAAATGTGATATGGATTAAATGTGTTCCTGTTTAATGTCAACGGGATGCATCAAAGAAAAGGCTTCATGAAAGAAGAGAGAGAATAGAAAAAAGGAATGTATAAAGTACCTTTTCATGACTTCAGGATTTCCCAAAGCACCTCACAGCCATTGGATTACTTTTGAATTGCAGTTAATGTGCAGTAGGCAAACATAGCAACCACTTTACACACCGCAAGGTCCCACAAACATCAGTTGAGATGAATGACCACATAATCAATTCTGCTTATGCTTGAATGAAGATTGTTGAACATGACGACAGAAGACCTCTAACAATGCAATGGCATCTTTAATATTTAACTGATCGAGCAGTCACCAGCTTAACATATCATTCAAAGATGGCAGCTTCAACAATGGAGCATTGAATTGTCAAATGTTCCAAAGTCCGAGACAAACAGATTGCTAAAAAGGACACTTTATTTTATTCCCTATATTTACACAGAGGGAAAGCGCGCAATATAGAATCTCCATTGCATACATTAGAAGATTAAAGGGCATGAAAGCAAACTGGTGGTTTACATCAAGGAAAATAGCAAAAGCTGTTGTAAGAGCTTAGGTCAAAGGATAGTGATAGAAAGCGTAAGATCACTGAGAGTGGAGAGAGCATCTCTTAGCTGACTCAGAATGGTAGAAGTGCTCGAGTATTTTGCGTCAGTTTTTACAGAGGAATCTGAACAAAGGTTATCTTGAGGAAGGTATGTAAGAACATATTCGAACATAAATTTCCCAAACAGCACAGTACTAATACAAAGCAAAATCCTGTGGATGCTGGAGATCTGAAGTAAAAACTGAAAGTGCTGAAAGATCTCAGCAGGCCTAACAGCATCTGTGGAGAGAGAAACAGAGTTAATGTCTCAAGTTCAATATGACTCTTCAGAACTTCTTCAGTTCCAAATTAGCCGTATTGGACTCGAAACGTTAACTCTGTTTCTCTCTCCACAAATGCTGCCAGACTTGCTGAGATCTTCCAGCACTTTCAGTTTTTATTACAGTACTAAGAAGGTTATTAGGAAATGCTTTATCACAGGTGGCTATTGAGGCAAAGACCAAAGCATCATTTAATGTGTAAGGGTAGTAAATTGTGGAAAGGAAGAAAATAAAAAGGGAATCTAGACAAGGCAAGGAAATGGGCTTAGAGTAGGTAGTTTCAGCTGGGCTGCCTTCTGCTACAATGATTGTAACCATTTTCTGGGTTAAACGTTGTGTGCTGCAAAGCTTCAAAAAGGGTTTAGTTTGCTTAATTGGGCCAAAGGGTGCTAATATTCCCCCCCGCCCCCCATCTAGAAATTGGATATTGTATAAGTCCATCCTGCTTTGTTCTTTTCAGGAGATGCTAAATGATGCATAGGTGATCTCACTCTGCTTATTTTAAATGTAAATCCTTCTAAGTTTTTAGAATGAGCTTACTTTCTAATGTCAGATAGAAATGAATTTTCTGTGCAGTTTGAGCTTGATGGTATCGAGAAGTACAGTGTGTTGAACATAAACAGTTTCATTCATTAATATCTAGATGAGCTTCCAAGCCTATGATCTTTTATTTTTTAATAGTCAAAGTTTTGCTTCGGTACAGAAGCAGGATCAAAGGCAAATATTTGTGAATTTGTTTCTTTAAACTTGCTTTCTTGGTGATTTTTCTGCAGGAGTTTCGTGCCTTTGAGCTGCTGCGCAGTGGGCTGGACAGATCAAAATATTTATTAGTGAAAGAAGCAAAGATCATTGCCATGACATGTACTCATGCTGCTTTAAAACGACATGACCTAGTGGAGCTGGGGTTCAAGGTAAAAGCAATTCAACCCTTTAGTACAGTAATTCTTGGAAGGGACTCAAATATTTCAAAACAGCTTAACTCCTGATGAATTGAAATTTGGTATGTTTCAGGCCTGGTCCTTTCTTTGTACAAAACACATTGTGCGCTTGAAAAGAACAAAAGTGAAAACTCTTGTCCAAGTATATAGGAAAGACCTGTACTTTAGATTGGATTCAATAAATTTATGAAGATGATTTTTTAAAATTTAAAGTATTTTATATTTTAAAAATTGTCCTGCAATTATAATTTTTATTTAAACACAAAGCAAATGATGTAGTGTAGAATTTTGCCTTTTAATCTGAAATGACACACTATTTAGTTTCACATTTGTAGTGCCAGCTATCCTTCCTGGCCCTCATGTTAACTGATATTGCTAATGTTATCTCCCCTCCTACTATTTTGCAGCCACCATCCCTCTGCTCCAAAAAGTACCTTGATCCCTCCATCCTTGCAAATTATTGCCACATCTCCAATCTCCTTTTCCTCCTCATAAGTCTTGAATGTGGTGTCATCTTCCAAATGCTTGCCCATATTTCCTGGAGCCCCCTGTTTCAATCCCACCGATCAGTTTTCTGTGTCCTGTCACATTACTAAGTTACAAATGATATCCTAAGTGACTGTGATCATTCTTCCTATATCTGTCTGATGCCTTTGACAAAGTTGATGACACCATCCTGTAACAAAGCCTCTCCACCGTAATCCCGCTGGGACTGCACATGCCTGGTTACATTTTTATTCTAATCATAGCCAAGAGAATCACATGACTGTGGCATTTCTTTCTGTTGCTATATCCTTACCTTAGATGTCTCCAAAGAAATCCAACCCTCCTATTTCTCATCAGCATGTTGCCCCTGTGCAACACCATCTGAAAATAATGTGTCAGGTTATATAATATATAATGTTGTTCACACCCAGATCTACCACACCACTACCTCTCTTGACCCCTCTGTGTTCTCTAAGTTGTCAGACTGCTTGTCCAATGTCTAGTATTGGATGAGCAGAAATTTCCACCACCTAAATATTGGGAAGACCAATGGCATTATCTTTGATGTCTGCCACAAACTCTGTTCCCAGGGCACATCCCTCACCCTGGAAAGGGACTGAGGCTAAACTAAACTTTTTGTAACCTTGACATCATATTTGACTCCAAGCTAGGTGTCCAACCACATACCTGTACTATCACTTAGGCTGCCCATTTCCACCTCTGGAACAGCAACCTGCGCCGTCCTGCCTTAGCTTATCCGCTGCAGAAACCCTCATCCACATTCTTACCTCTAGACTTGGTGACGTAATTGCAAGTTGTTTTTGTCATGGTGTCACAATATATGCTGAAAATTTTTGAATTAGTTAGCAACAGCTGTAGATCAGCAAGCAAGATTGATTTGGAAATTAATTGTAGTTATTTTTAATATTTTTATAAGATTTGAAAAGTTGATTTTTCAACTAATTTGGAACAGTTATAATTCCCTCAGTTACATGCACTATGCCAGACTGGACATCTGCCTCAGAAGAAAGTCAGTGGGCCAAAGTAGCCAGTGAAATTTCAGCCTTTGCGAGGCCAGCAACATTCATAACTCTTAGTGCCACATTATCTGACCAGCCATTACTTGAGTAGTTTAGGAACCATGTAACTTCTATCATTGTGTGATCTAAGTCCTAGGATTGTGAATTTACAGCACCAGATTCAGTACTGTTAACAGTCATTCCTGTTCCACCACACCCTCTGCACTTAGAAATGTAGCCATTGTGAATGTTCACTTCACCATACTTAGTTCTAGATAAGTATTGTAAAATGATGGAAATTTGTATTTATGATTTTGTCATTTTGATGTACCTAGAATAAAGAATATAGCTAGCACCAAAAACTGATTGTCAGTTTTGACAAACTCTTATTTATATACTAACAAAATAAACTTAATACTTCATGCTTCCAAGAAATTATTCATGTTCAGGGACTGAGTCGCACAGTACATTAACATAATGTCTTTTTACCTGAGGGGTGATTTGATTCTGGATTGACAAGATGGATGTGTCTTTTTGAGTTGGCTATAATGATATATAAAATTAGTTTGGGCAGTTTCAAAGAATTAAGAAAATTACAACTCAGATTGAGACCATTTGACCCATGTCACTTTACCAATGCTAACCTAATTTTCCCTATATCATTTTATATTCTTCCTTTTCATCTTGTCCTATTTAAATGATGCATAGTGTTTGT
This sequence comes from Cetorhinus maximus, assembly GCF_964194155.1. Classification (NCBI taxonomy): domain Eukaryota; kingdom Metazoa; phylum Chordata; class Chondrichthyes; order Lamniformes; family Cetorhinidae; genus Cetorhinus; species Cetorhinus maximus. The sequence goes on from NC_135896.1 coordinate 99,104,520, forward strand.
CTTATTTCTATTGAAATCCTTGATTTATCTTCCCCTTAACCTTCCCTGTTGCACTGAAATAGGGCCAATTTTATGAACCTTACTTTCTAGGTTATAATGTCTTTTTCCTGGTATTCTAGTGAATCTACGCAGTACTATTTTCATGGCTGTGATATCCTTTTTCCTGTGGCATCCAACCTCCAATTGGCCTAACCAATGATTGTTTACAATTCCAACATTATGTGTTCACTGGTTTATTCATTACCTTTAAATATAACACCCAGAATCTTATTCTTCATTATGGCCTTTTCTGCTTGAATTCCCACCTTTTAAAGTTCTATGTCTATATATCCCTAGATCTTGCTGTTCTTTCACTTAAGAATCTTAGTATTTAGGATGTACATCCTTTCATTAGTCACATGGCATTCCTCTGCATTTGAACTGTGTTTGCCATTTATCTGCCCACTCTCTAAACCTGTCTGTGCCCTGCTACAATCTTCTGTTTTCTTCCTTATTCTTTGATATCATGAGCAAATGGAAAATGAAGCTATTTCCAATCCATTTCTGGTGACCTTACCCAAACAAGGGGTAAGAATCTCGTGCCAGTAGTAGGGGTTGTTGTTTTCTCAGGCAAGGGCTCAATCTCTGAGAAATATGCTTTCCTGGGAGCATGAATTTTCTTAGTTGTGAAATAATATTATGTCAGAAACAGCATTTAACATCACATTTAAGAAACCAATGCTGTACATCTAAATAAAAATTCTGGAACATTGAAATCATGTATATATAAAGCGGTCACCATTGGGTGGAGTAGAGGAATGTTTTACGCTGTATCTGATTGTTCTATGTGATCTGAGCATGCTTGGGACTGTTATGACGTGGCAGGTGATCTGTGCCAAGCGGACCAAATCCACAAGGGAAACTTGGCCATGCTATCACAACGGTTTTGCAATTTATATTTATTACGAGAAGGCTTATGCACTGAATTCAGAAGAATTGAGTCCACTAACACCTTTAGAGATTTTGAAAAGTAAATTAAAATATTTATTAACAAAAAAAACCACTCACAAGATTACAATTACAGTTATTTAGTCTTAACAGTTCCCAAAATTCTTAATTAAACAGGCTCTCAACTACGCACCCTCTTTAAGGCAGTAGTCCAAAATAGATTTTAAATTTAAGTAAGCAATACAGCAAGGTTACCACAGCACCCACTTGACAGTGGAATTCCAAAGGCTTTTCCCAACTTTGGTAACTGGACACAAAAGTGGCTCGAGGCTATTTCCCCACATCTGTTTCACACAGTGTATCTTTTAGATCTTACATGGCCACACACTACATAGCCTTCCATCCTTCTTTATATACGTTTCTTCCTCTTTAACTTGTAAATTCCATTGTTCTACATGTCTTTGAAAGTGTACTTTTCCCATAATATGAAAATCTTTCATGTTGTCAATATGGCCAGTACTTTTGGGAAAAATCAACTTGTCCTTTTTATCTTATTGTAAACATCCTACCATCCTTTTGAAAATCAAACAACCCCTTCACTTAACTAAAAATGCAAATTTCATTCACACCTCATCTGTGGAACCCTCATCCTAGCTTGTCCCTCTCCATTTCAGAAGTCTGCTTTATACCTAACTCTTGATAATTTCAACCTTGCAGTCTATCTGACTCTAATTCAATTAAATCAGTCACACGGACAGAAGCATCCACACCTACACCCATACCTGCCTTACAATATCCTACAATACTATTATGAAAAATATGATAGTTTTGTAACAATACTAATACTGGCTGCTTGACTCGCAGAATCTCCCATTCCCTGGATTGCTCTATTATTTTAACACTTGTATTCACTGACACATGTATGACTGGAGTTAATCGCTTGTTCAGTGGGAGGGGGGCAGGATTGGTCTTTGACATTTGAGGTTATGAAAAAGAAAATTAAAAATTTTTTTTTTGACAGTATGACAACATCCTGATGGAGGAAGCTGCACAGATTCTTGAGATTGAAACCTTCATTCCACTCCTACTACAAGTAAGGTTTCTATGAGAAGTAGACTATAACCATTAGAGCCTTGATTGCTGGGTTTGGTGTAACAATGATAATTAATATGGTCTATGATTATGTAGGTTACTTTTTATCCCCAAGTTATAACAAAATAAATGATGTACCTCCTGCTGAAATTTTGCCTGAGGTCCTTAAATTGAATTTACTGATATGGGATTAATATGTAAACCTGACTGCAAATTCATGGGTGACAATCATCAGTAAGTTGCTTAAACTTCGCAAATGAGAATGAACTTATTTCAAGCGAGGCATTAACTGTTCAATCTCTCACTCTTTTAATTAAATTAATTAATGGGATAAAGAACAAACCCTCGTCACTGAAATTGTTGAAATTGCTTCCGTTTTCTAGCAGCACCTTTGAGATCGGGAAGTTGTTTACATGTTGTTCATTCTCCATAGAACCCTGAAGATGGCTTCAGCAGACTGAAGCGTTGGATAATGATTGGTGATCACCACCAGCTCCCTCCTGTCATTAAGAACATGGCCTTCCAAAAATATTCCAACATGGAACAGTCTCTGTTTACACGATTTGTTCGTTTGGGTGTTCCAACAGTGGATCTTGATGCCCAAGGCAGAGCAAGAGCAAGGTAAAGAAAAGGAACTTAAAGAAAAGACTTGCATTTATAGATTGTTTATTCTTTCATGGGATGTGGGTGCCGCTGGTGAGGCCAGTGTTTGTTGCCCATCCCTAATTGCCCTTGAATTGAGTGGTTTGCTAGGCCATCACAGAGGGTAGTTAAGAGTCAACCACATTGCTGTGTAGGCCAGACCAGGTAAGAACAGCAAATTTCCTTCCCTAGCGGACATTAACAACAACCGATGGTCACTATTACTGAGACTAGCTTTTCAATTCCAGATTTAACTGAGTTTAAATTCTCCCAGCTGGTGGGATTTGAACCAGTGTCCCCCAGAGCACTGGCCTGGGCTGCTGGATTACTAGTCCACTGGTATTACCACTATGCTATCGGCTCCCCCATTACATCAGATTTCAATAACTTAAGGACAGTGAGATAAGTGACCAGCTTCTCTCTCTCTTGGGTGTTGTTGGCCAGGACACGAGAACTGCCCCATTGTCCCTTGAATGCTGCCACGGGATCTTTTATATTCACTTGAGGTCTTAGTTCAATGTTCCATTCAAAAGACAACATATCTGGCACTGCAGTACTCCTCAGTATTGCACTGAGTTGTCAGCCTAGATACTGTACCCAAGTCTCTTTGGTGGGCTTGAACCCATGACTTTTGATTTGGAAGCAAAAGTGCTGTCACTGAGCCAAGAATGTTTAAGGCTTTTGGAAAAACAGGAAGCAACATTGAAAAAGCATTTGTTCATTTAAACATGTCCACAATTTAACACGATGTACATCGCATTGTTAACCTTTGCTGCACTTTTACCTTCCATTAAGTTTGTGCAACCTCTATAACTGGCGTTACAAGAAACTTGGCAACCTTCCCCATGTCCAGATCTTACCTGAGTTTTGCACTGCAAATGCCGGCTTGGTGTACGAATTCCAACTTATCAATGTGGAGGATTTCAATGGAATTGGTGAATCTGAGCCCAATCCATATTTTTACCAGGTAAATAATTGTCTTAAGATCCTCATAGTTTCAAATGTCTATAAACTTATTTGACAGATATTGAAGACTGAGTATTGAGGTATTTTGCATCCTGATGATTTTTGGTACTAAAGCCATTTTGGCATTCTTTTAAGTAATATTCAAGAATTTGAAGAATGTTTGAGTCTTTAATGCTTTTACTTTGCATTGTCTGCTTTTCTGAAAATGAAACTGTTACTCAACCACCTGACAGAATCTTGCTGAGGCTGAATATGCAGTGGCCCTTTTTATGTACATGCGCTTGCTGGGGTACCCTGCAGAGAGAATCAGCATCTTGACAACATACAATGGTCAGAAGCATTTGATACGTGATGTTATCAATCAGCGTTGTGGTGGTAATCCTCTTATTGGACGACCAAGCAAGGTAACTAACGTTTCTCTTCAAATCTTGTTACACGGTTAACCTGATATAAAGTAGGGTAGTGAACTATAGTGACATATTGCAAACATTTTATTATTTTTTTTAAATGACTGGATGGATACTATATGATGCGGTACATAAAATGTTCACATATATCAATTTCTCATTGCTACTAATTTCGCAATCCCAACCACATTATACAGAGAAGAACTGAGTGGAGGTGAAGCATCTCCTTTGGTAGTGGTGGGGGAAGATATTGGAGTGCGGCCAGGTGTTGTCAAGCACCTCTCTTGGTGCCTGGTTAAGATTGACACTGGAAGAGCTCAGGTGAGAGCTGTGCAAAAGAAGGAAGGTTTTTTTCTTAAAAGCAACTGATGAAGGTAACCTGTCCTCCCCAAAATAATTTCTGCAAATTCAGGGCCAGATTATTTTGTTATTGAAAACTGTACCAAATTGCAGTTTATGCAGCATGCAGACATGGAATGATGCCGGTCCAATCTGCTCCTTTGAACAGATCACATTGATTTTGTTCTTTCATAGTCATAATGTGATCCAGAACTGCCAAACTCCAAAGAGTATTTCATTATCTATGCGTATACTTATTTTTATAATCAACTTTCACAGGAATTTATTTCACGTACCTCTTCCAAAGCTTGTGTACATTAAAGAGCATTTAAATGACCAGGGAATTGTTTTTTCCCTCACTCTTGCTACCTTCCCCCAAGTTTTCAGTTCAAAAGTACCAACTTTTATTTTCTAGGTGACCACAGTGGACAGATTCCAGGGACAACAGAATGATTATATTATCCTCTCTTTAGTACGAACTAAAGCTGTTGGACATCTCAGGTATGGTGTGTGTCATGATTTTAGATCATTAATGAGCTATAAGATGAGACTAAAGAATGATACCATTATAAGATTCATGCAAGCCTGAACAAACGAGGTGTTTTAAATCTTTCAAATGATCACACTTTTGAATCTTGAAAGTCTTCAGTGAATTTACTTTAAACCTTTCATTTCTTTATCATTCTGTATCATATATAGTCTTTATCATATAGTCCATATCATCTGTAACCTATATAGTATTTAACAGTGGTCCAGGGTCTGACCAATTTCTTTTACATCAGTTTCCAAAACATGCCTGATGAAGACAGTTCATGATGTCACTGAAATCAGCTGGACACAATTCCTGCGGTTCTCTGTGTCAAAGGAAATTAGATATTCTTGTCACTGGTTTGAAAAAATATTTTAATAACTGCTGAAACTGGAGCAGAGATGTACTGAAGTATTGTAAATTGTTGGGATGTTCAGTTTTCTTAAAGTCATTTCTAGAGAATAGATTAAATGCTAAAAATCTGGAATGAAATCAAAATATGATAGCAATGTTAGCCTATCTTTTCCTTTCCGTTGCTGACCTGTCCTCTATTTTTAGCATTTTTAATTTATTCAAACATTTTTTTGTGCTGTTTAAAATAACTGGAAACTTTCTTTCCAAGAATAGTTAATCTTCCCCCAACAGAGCAGTGGTAATTCTATTAGCAGTACTGATTAGGGCCAAAGATGTTTGTCTCTGCCAGTAATCTTTGTAGATGACTGGAGATTAAATTTGTTTAAAACAGATGTGTATCTCTGGTAGGAGGATAGTACTTCAGTAGCGAGTTGTAAAACTATATGAACACATTTCTTCATAATACATTGCTGCTAAAGGACTCTGGGTCAATTCTATATCCAATTCCTGGATATAATTTAGAAAAGTCTCATTGAGGCATCTGAAAATTGAAAATTGCAAGTCTAAATGATAAGATTGGTGTGAGAAACGGGAGCTGCTGAATTAAAATTAAACAAGCTGTTCTCTTTGTTGGTTATTAGTGCTAGTCAAGATATAGCTAATGACTGATACTTAAAATGGAAACAGTGTCTCTAATTTTAATTTTATTTGCCATAAACAATATTATTTAAATGACTCATGCATCTTTAGAAATGCAGATAGAGTGAAATGGACACTCCAGTATATTTCATGTTAAGGGATTGGGAACCTGCTGAAGTAGTAGCAGTATGTTATAAACTTTCTCATTACAGTGGTTCCCAGCTTTAAAAATTGGTGCCATTTTAATGTTATTTTAAACTAAACCCATCATTCCCCAACTTGACTAGAAAATCTGGGTCCTATTTTTGTTTAAAACTGGAAGGAATGTTTTGAGTTATATATTAGAATTCACATGTTGTTGAAAAGAATAGGTTTGAGGGGGAAAAAAGATCCATTTCTTCCTTTTTGGAAAGTTTCATTATCATACAAGTATGCTTCCCACTACACTGTGTAGAAACCCTCCAATCAGATTTGTAGCTTATTTACAGCACAATAGTCAAAGTCAACAGTGGTATCCTGTGTGGCCGTGACCTCAGTGTGCTCTGCTTCCTCATTACACATCTTCATTCCAGCTGTCCACTGTCTGATCTCTCTTCCGCATTCCCCACTGTGGCATTGTTCCCACATGGCCCACTTTTACCTGTTCCATTACTACTTAACTGTTTCTACCTTCCTGTGCTCACACAGCCATTTCTGCTGTAACCCACTCTCTACCTGACCATCTCGATGATGCCACCTACAATATGGGGTCAGCTTACTCATATAAAGCAGTGACAGTCAGCTCTGCCTAAACATTTCCTCTGTTAATCCCCATGTCTTTCCACACTCTGTCTAATTGCCTATCTGACACTAAGACTTAGATGAGCAAAATTCCTCCAACTAGATGTTGACAAAACCTCTTCTACTCCCACAAACACTGACATGTCTCTAGGCTCGGCTCCATCAGCCTTCTCAGCTGTCACCTCAGAAAAAGTCTCGAGGTACGTATTCTTGGCGTCCTCCTCAACTCTAAAGCCACTTCCTCCCCACACCTGATCAATTATGGAAACTGTTTTATTTCACCTCCCAACCATTGCCTGCCTTTCCCTCCACCCGTCACTGAAGCTCTGATCCGCACCCTTGAGGATCTCCAGTGTTCTCCTTGTTAACCTTTCCGCTTCTGTCCAACACAAACTACAACTCATCCGAGATCTCAAATTCACCAAGTCCCATATTCCCAGCCTTGCTGAATTCCTGTGGCTTCCAGTGCCACAGAGAACTGACTTGTTTGTACATTCTGGTCTCTCCATAACCTCGCTGTTGTCTACCTCCCTGATCTTGTTCATCGAACCCTCTGGTGCCAGACTATTGTTTGCTTCAGTAGCCAGTATTTGAGTCAGTAATCTCCCAACACTCTTTAATTCCCTCTTCCAACAGCTCCAATTTGCCACAACTCTCTCTGCTTTCAGAAGTTTTCCAATCCCTTTTATCTTTAACTGCATTTCAGTGCCAGGAAATCTTTATCCCTTCTCACTCATATCTCATGTCTATTTGCCTAATTTCTTGGAAAGTGCTGTGAGACATCTTTTCATGTGATGAGCAATATAGAAATGTAAATGACTGTAAGTTGCATGTGTTGTATTTTATATTGATTAACCTGGGTGGCCTTACCCACAGGATTCATATAGTTTTGGGAGGGGTAGTATCAAGGTTCTTCATTTAGGCAATGTGGCTGAAGATACGAGTCTGGCTGGCTAACATCAGCTGTTTTTCATGGGAATCTTGATGTTGACTACCACATACTAAAAGCTTCTAGCAACTCATTGCTTTTTTTGACAGTCGGTTTTTTTGAATCAGCAATATGATTAGAGGACTGTTGCAAAATGGCGATATTGAAAGCGGGAGTGCCATGGGGTAGAAATATAGGGCAGAATCTTCGGTTCGGTGAGCGGGCCCTGCCCCCGCTTGCTGAGGCGTAAAATGACATGGGGTGACACGGACGTGCGTCATTCTGATCCTCAGTTCGGCGGGCGTGCAGCTGAGTTGGCTGTGCGCCCGCCGAACTGTCAAAGGCCTATTAAGGCCATTTAACTAATAACTAAAATAATTAACAAAGCTGCCTGTCCAACCCTTAAGGTTAGCGGCAGGCGAAGAGCCCAGGCGGCCTTCGCATTTTTCATGGAACCTCGTCCACAGGCGGGATGAGGTTTCACGAATGATTTCAAATTTTCTCAAAAATATTTGTTGAAATTAATGCACATGTCCCAGCTCATGTGATAGTTTCACATGAGAGGACTTGTCATAATTTTTTCAACACTTTATTGAACTGTTAAAACTTAAAACCAATCTCCCTGAGGCACCTCTGTGACTCAGGGGACCCCCGCCCCGTCCACACACAGGGAGCGCTCAGCGCTTCCGGGCGTGCGTCACGCTGGGCTGGTCTTAATTGGCCCGCCCACGTAAAATGGCAGCGCGGACCCAATTGGGGGCGCTGATCAGATCCGTGCCCACCCCCGCACAACCCCCCCCCCCCTCCCCCCAATGGGGGGAAATTCTCCCCATAGTGTCTGGTGTCTGAAATATTGATTGCTGACGGTGGAGCTAGAAGCAAGAAACAGTCTGGCACCGGAGGAGTCAATGAACGAAAAGAACTTGGAGATCAGGGAGGTAGAGAAGGGTGAGATTACAGAGCGCCCTAAAGGCAAGAGAAGTTCAGGAGCATAGTAAATTAAAATAGAAATTCAATTTGTAATGAAAACCCATATTGTCCAATTTAAAAATTAAATTAAGTTGTAAAACATTATATCGGACAGTGTACTACATAACTCTTTCTGTGACTGACCTAATTGAGCATGACTGTATGGCCATTTGCTATCAGCTTGAAACTTTAGGTTTATTGATTGCTGAACTGGTGACAGCATTGGGCTCAGGCCACCTTTGCCGAAATGACATTTATTAAATGCAATTTTTAAATTTTCTTTAGGCTGAATAGTTTTTCTACAACAGTAAGCCTTGTTGCAATAACCAGGATATTAACCATCATCTTCCTTTTTATGCAGAGATGTTCGGCGATTAGTTGTTGCCATGTCAAGAGCCAGGCTTGGGCTGTACATATTTGCAAGAGTATCACTGTTCCAGAACTGTTTTGAACTTACTCCAGCCTTTAATCAGCTAACTGCTCGACCACTCCAGCTGCACATTGTGCCATCTGAGTATCACCCGACAGACAGAAGGGTAACTAATATTAAATGACAGATGATTATCCTTTCTGACCGGGCTTTTATCAGTGGTTTTGCAAATGTCCTGTTATAACCCTCGGGAACGTTTGTTTTTTCCAGAATGATAAAATTCCAACTCATTTAAAGCGAGTTATCAGAAACATGCCTGAGATGGCAAACTTTGTTTACAATATGTACATGCAGACGATTCAGAATATGCACCAATACAGAAAGGTAAAGAACTGTTTTTATTTCCCCCTCGGTTCAGTGTTCTTGCAGTTAAAGCCTGTGTTTCAGATGAGCATTAGATTCTCGACTAGATGATGAGCCTCAGGTAAAGGGATTATTGCTAATAGCTTATGAAATGAAAACAAAACTAATTTACCTGTTCATTTCTTTTGTGGGTCTGCCCTTCTTTATTCATATTTGTATATAAAAATATAAACCTTCAAAATCCTATTAGTTTTAATAAGTATCATATTCACTTTTATGAATGCTCAGTTATATCTGAAATGGGTGTTCCTCTATCATATTCTTGACATGTAGAAAGTGTTATTAATATGGAAGGAGCACTATTTAGGACTCTTCAAGCCTACAGTGTCCATGAAATAATTAACTTGATCTATATATGTATGACAATAACTGCCTTAAGTGCACCTTGTTGGATAGAGGCCAAATTTTTCTAATTAACTGTCAAATTCTGTTGGTTAACACTCCTGTGAAGCACTTTGGGGTATTTTACTGTTAAAAGCACTTGAAAAAAATTCAAGTTGTTAAGTATTTTGACTCGAAGTGGTTTTGAGACACTGCAACATTAAATGTGAGTTAAAATGATAAAATAACGTCAATAGTTTGTCGTTTATGCAGCATTTTTACTGCACTGTTTGTCCCATGAAGCTGAGAGGCATTTAAACTTGGCAATTTGTAATTACATGCTTTCAGCATTGATGTTAATTTCTCCATTTAATGAAATGAAAACAAAATCTGATATCTTGACATCATCTACGTCCTGAGGGGGGGTTACCATTGATCAGAAACTGAATTGAACTAGCCATGTAAATACTGTGGCTACAAGAGCAGGTCAGAGGTTGGGAATTCTATGGTGAGTAACTCACCACCTGACTCCTCAAAGCCTGTCCACCATCTATAAATCACAGGTCAGGAGTGTGATGGAATACTCCCCACTTGCCTGGATGAGTGCAGCTGGACACTATCCAGGACAAAGCAGCCTAGCCACCACCTTCAACATTCACTCCCTCCACCACTGATGCATTGTAGCAGCAGTGTACCATCGGCAAGATGCACTGCAGCAATTCACCAAGGCTGTTTAGACAGCGACTTCCAAGCCCACGACTGCTACCATCTAGAGGGACAAGGGCAGCAGACGTATGGGAACGCCACCACATGCCACCTCCTCCAAGCCACTCACCATCCTGACTTGGAAATATATCGCCGTTCCTTCACTGTCGCTGGGTCAAAATCCTGGAGCTCCCTAACAGCACTGTGGGTGCACCTACACCGCATGGACTGCAGCGGTTCAAGAAGGCAGCTCACCACCACCTTCTCAAGGGGCAATTAGGGGTTGGCAATAAACGCTAACCCAGTCATGTCCAAATTCCGTGAACAAATAAATTAAGAAAAGGTTTTTCAATAAAATTTACATATATTTGACTTGTTTAAACGATGATGATTTTGACATTCTTATTTGCTTTGACAAGTTGCAGGTTATCAAGCTTGCCTCATCTGTATTTTAATATAAAAATGAAAACGATGGAAAATAATTGTGCCAGGAACCTGAAGCTTAGATTTTCAGATACTGACTACTGTAACTGTTAGAAGCTCAGTATGTGCTGATTTGTGATTGATTTGAGTGGGAAAATTTGCTTTTGTTTTCTCCTTTCTCATCACATCATCTCTGTTTTCAGGAACAGTTAAGAAACAACAGGACAAATTTGAAAAGTTGGGTCCACATAATGAATGTTGGACTACAGGGTGAAAGTTGGAATATCTCGATAATGATAACATTGCCAAATTTGGATTTGTACGTTTCTAAGCTTGGGGAATTGCTGGTTGTCACAATGGCTGCTGCATTAGTTATGTTTCCACAGTTGCTTCAGGTTCCTGTGATATTAACAGAGCCATTGTCTCAGTACAGTGTACCAACACCAGTTGGTTTTTTTGCTACATTTATTAAATATGCTTAAATTTTTCTCTGCAGCAGTTACTTCCGCCCCCAGTCCCTCAGTCAATTCAAGAGCCAACTCCAGTGCCAGGTACTGAGAATGTGGAAGAAACTGAAGAGGTGATTCCTGAGAATAAGGATGAAGAGACAACAAAGGAAGAATATAAACCAATGCCTGAACATCCTGGCAGGGACAGTGATAGCGAGGGCAGTGGACCAGAAGAAGACAAAGACAGCTAATGGTTCTTCATTCCAAAAATCACGCCTGTAATGTGAAAGAAAAGTTTCTAGTGGACGAACATATGAAAGCTATAATAGTAACCTCAAATCTTATTGTACAACTGCCCAGATTATTTATGTAGAGCATCAGCCAGTATTCACAAGTGTTGTCATGTGAGTTGCAGGAAATAGTTTCATTTGTAATTAGATGGGGTTGAACAATCTATTTTGTATTGTCAGACGCATTTTAATAAATTTTTGTAAAAATGTTTCTCACTATGTGCTTTTGTCTATAATAGCCACTTTTTGTGTCCTGACTGTCTTTATTGGTCAGTTTAATGAGCATGTGACTGCTGACCCATCAGTGTGGGGTAGGGGTGCAGGGGGGCAGACTGGGTGCAGTTGGTAGAGAATAGAAACAGTGAAAGATTAGACCCCAACAACAAAGTTATCCTGGCTAGAGAGATTGTTTCCAGTTCAGTTTCTGATCAATGGTAAACCCCAGGATGTTTATAGTGGGGGGATTCAGTGATGGTAATACCATTAATGTTTATAGTGGGGGATTCAGTGATGGTAATACCGTTGATGTTTATAGTGGGGGATTCAGTGATGGTAATACCGTTGATGTTTATAGTGGGGGATTCAGTGATGGTAATACCATTGATGTTTATAGTGGGGGATTCAGTGATGGTAATACCGTTGATGTTTATAGTGGGGGATTCAGTGATGGTAATACCGTTGATGTTTATAGTGGGGGATTCAGTGATGGTAATACCGTTGATGTTTATAGTGGGGGGATTCAGTGATGGTAATACCGTTGATGTTTATAGTGGGGGATTCAGTGATGGTAATACCGTTGATGTTTATAGTGGGGGATTCAGTGATGGTAATACCATTGATGTTTATAGTGGGGGGATTCAGTGATGGTAATACCATTGATGTTTATAGTGGGGGATTCAGTGATGGTAATACCATTGATGTTTATAGTGGGGGATTCAGTGATGGTAATACCATTGATGTTTATAGTGGGGGATTCAGTGATGGTAATACCATTGATGTTTATAGTGGGGGATTCAGTGATGGTAATACCATTGATGTTTATAGTGGGGGATTCAGTGATGGTAATACCATTGAATGTCAAGTGGAGATGGTTAGATTCTCTCTTGTTGGAGACAGTCATTGGCCGTTGTGTGGGGAAAATGTTAATTGCAGTGAATTCTGCAGCAAGTAAATCACCATCTGACTCCCCCAAAGCCTGTCCATCTACAAGGCACAAGTCAAGATTGCGATTCATGAACAAGGAGCAGAGTAGGCCATTCAGCCCTTCGAGCCTGTTCCACCCTTTAATAAGGTCACGGCTGATCTGATAGTAACCTCCAATCTGCATCCCATTTACCCCCAATAACCTATTATCCCCTTGCTTATCAAGAATCTATCCACCTCTACCTTAAAAATATTCAAAGACTCTGCTTCCACCATCTTTTCAGGAAGAGAGTTCCAAAGACTTATGACCCTCAGTGTGAAAAAATTTCACCTCATCTCTGTTTTAAACAGGTGAACCCTTATTTTTAAACAGTGACCCCTAGTTCTAGATTCTCCCACAAGAGGAAACAGCCTCTCCACATTCACCCTGTCAAGACCCCTCAGGATCTTTTATGTTTCAATCAAGGTCGCCTCTTACTCTTCTAAGCTCCAGCGGATACAAGCCTAGTCTGTCCAAAGTTTCCTCAAAAGACAACCCACCCATTCCAGGTATTAGTCTGGTAAAACTCTAAACTGTTTCCAACACATTTACATCCTCCTTAAACACGGTACACAGTACTCCAAATGTGGTCTCACTAGTGTGCTGTACAACTGAAGCATAACCTCCCTACTTTTGTACTCAATTCCTCTCGCAATAAATTATAACATTCTATTACTTGCTGTACCTGCCTACCAGCCTTTTGTGATGCATGCAGTAGGATACCCAGATCACTCTGCACCTCAGAGCTCTGCAATCTCCCACCTTTTAGATAACATGCCTAGATGAGTGCAGCTCCAACAACACTGAAGAAGCTCCAGAACAAAGCAGCTTACTTGATCAACACCCCATCCGCCACCTTAAACAATCACTCCCTCCACCACCGACACACACTGGCAACAATGTGTACCATCTACAAGATGCACTGCAGCGATTCACCAAGGCTCATTCGACAGTACCTTCCAAACCTGTGACCTCTTACCACCTAGAAGGACAAGAGCAGCAGAATCATGGAAACACTGCAATCTGCAAATTCATCCTGACTTGGAACTGTATCGCTGTTCCTCCATTGCTATTGGTCAAAATCCTGGAGCTCCCTCCCTAACAGCACTGTGAGCGTACCTACACCACATGGACTGCAGCTGTTCAAGAAAGTGGCGCACCACCTTCTCGAGGGCAGTTAGGATGGGCAATAAATGCTGACTTTGCTCGTGACATCGCATCCTTTGAATAAATAAAAAAAGACATAGATGAGTCCTACAGTGTATTCCAGTGGAGGTGTAGCCTTGATGTGTGGAGATGTCCAGGAATCTGGAAGGCAAATTATAGTTCCAGTGCGCACTGATGAAAACAAAGTGCAGGTACAGTTGGGGATTGGCAGTGAGCCCAGGTAACAAACTAGCATTTAACATGTAGTTCGGGCTAAAAATACCCATTAGAGCCAGTGTAACAGAAGAGGTTGGGCAAAAAAGGTTAAAGGGCGGTGTACGGTTCTGTGTCTCACCGGGAAGTCTGGAGGTTTGTGTGGTTGGACATAAACTGTCTATTGTTAACATACAGCCATATATAGCTCCAAAGTACAGTCCTAACTAGGTGGTGTCCTCTTGCTGGCTTCTACCAGACTCTGCCCACAGTCTACCATCCTGTGACTCTACATCATAATGTGGACGGTACTGTTTATCCGGTCCCACATTTACCCTGACTAACCCAAACACCCGTACACTACAGATGGCAACAAATTGTCAAGGATAGAGGTGCATAACAAAGGAGCTGCCAGCCCAGGAGCCATCTGAGTACTGTCCTACACATGACACAGGGCCTCTCTTTCAATGCCATCAGGTGCAGCGACAGTCCTGGGCTAGAAGGAACGTGCTGCTGATGAGAAGGAAAGCAACAGTTCCCAAGGCCACCTCCTTTAGCCCCCAGGCTTTGTGCCTGACATGTCTGAAATGGCTCACTCCCCCAAAGATGCAGCCAGCAATAGCTGCCCTATCACTGGAGTCACCTATTTCCTATGACCTTAGGAGCGACAGCCAGAACCTAGCTCCAAACTCCCCTGATTCTTATCCGTGTATGAGTCACAGAGGCCATGCCTTGGGCCTGAAAGGTTTTTACACAGACAAGGCAAGGCTGCCCCTTCAATATAGAATCATCCCCTCCTCACACTCAGGCTGCAGTTGTAAATAATTTCAACATTTTTATAGTTATTCCTGTTATGTTGTTGCTATTGCAATGGTCTTGTTCTATTATTCATCATTCTTGATATTGTTCTCTTGGTAATTTTAAATTGTTTGAAACATTTTTCTGATTTCAATAGATTGACGATGAATTTGTATTTAAAAGTGAAGTGACAGGGAAAATTTGGAACTACTTCTGTAACTAACCATTACTTTTCAATTTACTACCTCAATACAGTTACCACTGCTGCATAATTCACAGGCAGTGATGTATATAGGTTCATGGTAGGATATTTTCTTACCACTGAAAACTAAGTTCTGTAACATAAAAAAAATGCACTATTTATAAAATTTTACACTACTACTTTGTTGATTCCTGATGGGAGTCCAGAGATTCTTTGCTCTTATTTGCATTTACCTTGTTGCTGGTTGACTATTGACTTTGCACAGAAGATAGGTTTCATTGTTATTCAATCCTGCCTGTCCTCTTTCATGCTCCTGTAATCACATGGAACCATCCCATGGCGAAATTGCAGACTTTCTGTTCCATTTCCATTTTGCTGGTGAAACTGGAGGAAGGACGTGCAGAGGTGGTTATTATTGTCCAAACACCTGAGTCACCAGCTGCTAATCTCTGGCCACCCTGTCCACTGCCGATGATTATAGGGGTGCTCTCGAATCCAAGGGGCCCAGGGACATCCAGGTCAGAATCCTTCAATTCACAGGCACCTCATCTGCCAAGTTAGGCGATACTTCTCCCTGCAGAGTAGAATTGTACAGGGTGTAGCAGGCATTAGAGTCTTTGCCACTTAGCTTGGGGATAGAACATTCCCCCCCAATGTCACTCCAAGCACTAGAAGAATGATATGAGCACCCCAATTGTCCCCTCCATCATTTGCCGGGTGACACCTGTGTACGGTTGTTGAACTGCTCCTGTGGTGCAATATAGGTGATGTGGAAACATGTCGTTAGCCCTGGCTTTGAGGGTAAGCTTTGTTCCCTATGACCTATCCATCTCTTAGTTGTTGGCTGTGGCTTCGTGGATAACATTCTTGTCTCTGATCAGAGGGTTGTGGGCTGTAGTTCCACTCGAGACTTGAGCACAAAATCGGATCTCAGGGAGTGTTTACACTGTCCTCTCAGGTAGAAGTAAATATGGAACTATTCTGAAGAGGAGGGTGTTCCCTACTTCTCCCTCAATAAATATTACTAAAAAAACAGGTTATTTGGTCATTATTACATTGCTGTGTGTGGGAGCTTTATTTTTTACACTAAAACAGTGACTGCATTTCAAAAATACTTAATTGTCTGCCCAGTGCTTTGTCCTGAGGTTCTATATAAATGCAAGTCTTTTTTTTTGTCTCTTCCAGCTGAACAAGTCATGGATGTTGGGAGTGTCAGAGGGCAAAAGCATTGTTTGCATTTCCCTGCTACTGTGTTAACCTGCAGTGTGAGCAATAAAAACAGAAAATGCTGTAAATACTCAGGTCAAAAAAGTTCTAGGGAAACTAATGGGGCTAAAGGCCGATAAGTCCCCTGGACCTGATGGGTTGCATCCTGGATATTAATGAAGTAGCTACAGAGATAGTGGGATGCACTGGTAGTAATCTTCCAAGAATCCTTAGATTCTGGAAAAGTCCCAGAGGATTGGAAAACTGCCAATGTAACACCCTTATTCAAAAAGGGAGACAAAAAACAGGTAACTATAGGCCAATTAGCTTACCATCTGTCATTGGGAAAATGTTAGAGTCTATTATAAAGGATGTAATAGCAGAGCATTTAGAATCACATAATCTAATCAAGCAGAGTCAGCATGGCTTCATGAAGGGGAAACCATGCCTGACAAATTTATTAGAATTCTTTGAGGAGGTAGCTAGCAGGATAGATAAAGGGGAACCAGAAGATGTAATATATTTGGATTTCCAAAAGGTGTTGAATAAGCTACTACCCATAAGGCTACTTAATAAGATGAGCCCATCGTGTTGGGTGAAGTTTATTAGCATGGATAGAGAATTGGCCAACTAATAGTAGACAGAAAGTTGGGATAAGGGGGGCATTTTCAGGATGGCAACCTGTAACTAGTGGAGTGCCATAGGGATCAGTTCTGGGGCCTCAATTACTTACAATTTATATTAATGACTTAGATGAGGGAAATGAATGTACTATCACCAAGTTTGCGGATGACACAAAAATAGGTGGGAAGGCAAGTGGTGAGGATGACCCAAAGAGTCTACAGATGGATATAGACAGGTTACGTGAGTGGGCAAAAAAGTGGCAGATGGAATATAATGTGGGAAAACGTGAGGTTATGCGCTTTGGCAGGAAGAATAGAGGGGCTGAATATTATTTAAATGGAGAAAGACTGCAGAAAGCTGCAGCACAGAGGGATTTGGGGGCCCTCATTCATGAATCACAAAAAGCTAACATACAAGTTCAGCAGGTAATAGGGAAGGCAAATGGAATGTTGGCCTTTATTTCAAAGGGAATGGAGTATAAAAATAGGGAAGTCTTGCTAAAACTATACACTAGTTAGTTATAACACTAGTTAGACCACACGGAGAATACTGTAAACACTTTTGATCCCCTTATTTAAGAAAAGATATACTGGCATTGGAGGCAGAGCAGACAAGGTTCACTAGGTTGATCCCGGGGATGGAGGGATTTTCTTATGAGGAAAGGTTGAGTAAGTTGGGCCTGTACTCATTGGAGTTTAGAAGAATGAGAGGTGACCTTATTGAAACATATAAGATTCTTAGGGGGCTTGACAGGGTAGGTGCTGAGAGGCTGTTTCCCCTTGTGGGAGAGTCTAGGACCAGAGGGCATAATCTCAGAGTAAGGGGTCACCAATTTAAAACAGAGGTGGGAGGAATTTCTTCTGTCAGAGGGTAGTGAATCTGTGGAATTCTTTACTGCAGAGGGCTGTAGGGGCTGGGTCGTTAAATCGTTATATTCAAGGCTGAGATAGACAGATTTTTAATCAGTAAGGGGATCAAGGGTTACAGGGAAAAGGCATGAAAGTAGAGTTGAGGATTATCAGATCAGCCATGATCTCATTGAATGGTGGAGCAGACTAGATGGGCCGAATGGCCTACTTCTGCTCCTACATCTTCTGGTCTTATAGTCAGTAGCATGAACTCAGTAGATCTGGCAATATCAGTGAAGCGAGAAACACAGTATTTCCAGCAGTTTCTGTTTTTCTAAGATTTTCAGCATCTGCAACATTTTGCTGCAGGCGTGCAATTGGACAGTTCATACAATTAAGCCATTTAGGGAAGGGTAGCCTTGCCTGTTGAGGAAAGTGACAGCTTCAACAGCATGTGGGTCTCACCGATGGTTTTTGAACACTGGGGAAAGTGCTGTCCTATGGAAATTGGTGAACCTGTCTCTTTGCTGTGCCCAGGTACATGTTGAACTTAATGAGGTCAGATGCCCTGTAGAATATCTAATATGTGACCTGTTGAATGTAGGTTCTCAGTCCCTTGGCTAATGTTACAGAGGTGTCTAATGGTTATCTCTGTAGAGATTGAGGGCTATTGTCACCTTCTGATAAGTTCAGGCTCTAACACTGCATCTCGTACAGATAGTGGTTTGCTTTCTTGTTAAAGTCCAGTCTGTACATCTCCAACATTGCCTCAAAAGACACTTCTTCCTTCACAACTCTGGTGAGGAAGTGTAGCAATGTTGTCTTCATTGACGTGTCTGCTCCCACTGCTCCCCTTCTAGGTTCTCCATAATAATCAAAAACAGTGACTATGCCAGTGGATAGATCATTGCAGCACATTAGCCCTCTTCTGAGTGTAGAAAGAGTTTTGGGTCCTGAAAATGATTTCCTTTCAACACTAACAGGGCTTTGAATGGCTGGACAGGTATGAAAAGGCTGCCAAAACAGTTTTTTAAAAAAAATAAAACTCTTAATAATTTCCAGGCTTGCTAGAGTAAGATTCCATGGTTGAAATGCTTTCTTTGTTGGCCTTCCAGGTTGAGTCATGTGAGGACCATGAATGACATCTTTGACAGGTCACCCACACCACTGATGATTTTTAGCTCAATGCTGATGTGGTGCCATTAATAGTGATGGCACATATCCAGCAAATCCGGCATCCCCGGTGATTTCAGAGGGGCCCGGGCGATGTGAGAGAAATGCTAATGGCCACAGTAAGCAATGTGAATAGTCCAGAAATGGAATAAGATACAGATAAGCCATGATGTAATTGAATGGTGGAATAGTATTGAGGGCCTGAATGGCCTCCTGTCCCTAGGTTCTTAAATTGTAGAGGAGAACTCATGGCATATCTCAGATGTTCCACAAATTGCGGACTTATCCATGGAAATGATGTTAAAACCCAACATTATTTAAAAACAGCTTTCCAAGTTTTCAGGTTAACTCTCACCCAGCACCTGGTTTTCTGAGTGACCTCTATAATATGATATTCTGCACGTAAATTTGAATGAGAATATTCTACTTGACAATACTCTAAGCTCGTTGCTAATATCTGTACTCAGCTGCGTGAACTTTTTTACTGCAGTTTTCAGAGAATGTTTAAAATAGAAGACATTCCACTTTTAGCAGGAGAGTCACAGCCTTGATTTCAATATGCAAATTCCACAGTGGGTCTGGGGTAAACAGAAACGCTTACCAGGTGAGCGAGCAAACATTTCACAATCAAGGTATGTGGACCGTTCTAGGTGTCTGACACTCTATTGAGTTCCCCAGGTTAGCATTAATTTAATTTCGGCTCCACGACTTTTCTTTACAACACGTCGCTGTAAAACTGCCTCCATTCCATCAGGTGAGCTCAGATTTAACCCCCTCCCCACTGCCCAGCTTCCCTGAGGGAGAGGTGTCAGGTGTGGCTCAGTTCATAGCACCCTCGCCTTTGAATCAGAGGGTTGTGGGTTCATGTCCCACTCCCGGAAAACCAAGAACTGTGATTGTACTCGAAAGAGTTGCAATCTGTGACTGTTGATAACTCGAAAGAGTTCCCCGAGGGATGTGAGAGGGGGCAGGTGAGACTTTGATCTATTTGAAGTGAATTATTTTTTCTCTCTGCCGGGGCTGGGGGCGGGGGGTATTTCTGCTCGCCTCTTCGCCTCTGGCGATAGAGGGGAAGTTCTCCCCTCACTCCGCTTGGTCAAGTGGCTGTAGGTGGCCGACACAAGACTTCTACTTTTACCGCAGTTTCTGATCAGAGCCTTGCTCTGGCTCCGGAATAAATCCCTGGTGGTCCTGTAACCTGTCCCATACCTTTCACTCCCTGCCTCTGGCTGCAGTATGTGACCACCACCTGGGACTGTGTGTGACTTGTTCACAGTAACTGTGGTGCCCACTTTAAAGGTAACAGAGAGAGTGTGTGTGTGTGTGGCGACTTTAAACCATTTTTTTCCCTCACCTATGCCATTCCTTGGAGTTAATTAATCCAGAGTGACCGTGTCACTTTCCAGCTCAAATCGAGATGGTCAGAATGAAGGATCTCCTTTTGGTCCATTTTCTGGTTCTTGGGGCTCAGCCACCTGGCCTGGCTGGACACTGTGTTCTTGGGCCCTGCTTCTCCTCTGACCACTTGTGTGCGACTCGCCAAAATCACCGAATTTCTCCTGAAAGGTGCCAGCTCTAGCGCCGAGAATTGCTCTAATGTTACTGCCCATTTAGATGGACCGGACAATCCATTTCATGTTTCTAGAACCATTTGCAAAGTATTAAATGGGCAGTTACAAATAGTTTTTTTTAGTGCTTCATAGACATGGTTAAAACAAGTAGCAGTTTACAGCAAAGTTACAACGCGCTGTAATCTGCCCATGTTCCTCTTCAATAGCTATGGAATGGCATTGAAATTAATCGATGAAATTAATCGATAAGGAAATCAGTTAAACAAAAGCAAAATACTGCGGATGCGGGAAATACTCGGCAGCATCTGCGGAGAGAGGAACAGAGTTAATGTTTCAGGTTAAATGAGCTTTCATCAGAGATCTATCACCCAGCGGAAGGTGTGTTTATTGTCAGCCTTTACTCGCAGCAATGCTTTATCCCAGCAGTGTATGAGCATACCTAATATACCTGCGAGGGCAACTGAATCTAAACTGTGCTCACGTTGCTATGTGTGTGTGTGTGTGTGTGTGTGTTTGAGTTTCAGCAAGCCATCCATAGGAACAGGGTTTTAAACATTGAGCCAGACTATGCGTTTAGAATGCCCGCAAAATTATCAGTGCTCTTCGTAATATTACTCTGTAAAACTGATTACTTCTGGTGTCGTACATGCGTTTAGTTAAATGCTGAAATCCGGGAATTGCCGTCAATGATAATCTGCTCCAGTGTAGACTGCGCTTTCAGTTTTTGCAGGTGCAATGAAAACTGGATCAGGAATTTGATTTGAGTTTCAACCTTTTCTGCACTATTCTCACTGTGAAAAAACATTGAGAAAGTTATGCCTTGTTGAATGTGGTGTAACTGAGGATTTTTTTGGTAGCATACTAATTCTGATCACTAAAATGATGACCTCTCTGTCCCTGAAAATCTAATTTTAAAAGTGTGGAGTGTCATTCCCTCCATTTCATGATTTTTTTTTTAAAAAAAAGTTTGCTTATATTATTTCATCTTCTATCTCAATCCCATTTGTATGTCCCAATCTTTTATTTTGCTTTCTGTAAAATGATGAAAAGTGAATGATAACCCTTGCTTTTTAATTTCCCAAGAATACTTCAATCTGATTGGTTGCTCAGACTGTTTGATATCTAACTCTTGTGGGGAAGCTGGAGATTCCTTACAGATGGTTCCAGAATAAAATTGATGTTGTAATGGGAGACAATGATGCCGCAGGACCAGCTAAATCGTTTATAGCTGCTTTCCTTAAGATCAGTAGCGAA
Source organism: Cetorhinus maximus (assembly GCF_964194155.1). NCBI lineage: Eukaryota > Metazoa > Chordata > Chondrichthyes > Lamniformes > Cetorhinidae > Cetorhinus > Cetorhinus maximus. The sequence goes on from NC_135896.1 coordinate 99,126,291, forward strand.
GCAAACACCATCTCTTCGCCGCTGCCCTTAAAATCCGGGCCTGGTTCGAATTTCATCATGTTCGACATGTTCTGCATTCACTGGTACTAAATGTTGGAGAGGGCTGACAACTTTCAGTGTGCACACATGTGCCCTGTAGCACACAAATCCAAACATTGCAGTGGGCCAAACTACCTCCTAGTCACAGAATCACACAGTGCAGAAGAGGCCCTTCAGTCCATCGAGTCTGCACCGACACATGAGAAACACCCGACCTACCTACCTAATCCCATTTACCAGCACTTGGCCCATAGCCTTGAATGTTATGACGTGCCAAGTGCTCATCCAGGTACTTTTTAAAGGATGTGAGGCAACCTGCCTCCACCACCCTCCCAGGCAGCGCATTCCAGACCATCACCACCCTCTGCGTAAAAAAGCTTTTCCTCACATCTCCCCTAAACCTCCTGCCCCTCACCTTGAACTTATGTCCCCTCGTGACTGACCCGTCAACTAAGGGGAACAGCTGCTCCCTATCCACCCTGTCCATGCCCCTCATAATCTTGTACACCTCGATCAGGTCGCCCCTCAGTCTCCTCTGCTCCAACGAAAACAACCCAAGTCTATCCAACCTCTCTTCACAGCTCAGCTGACCTGAGGAGGAAGCGTTGCATCCATGTCCAGTCAGTGGCTTGGATTGGCCAATGGATCAGCCAATGGCGGGGAAGCTTGGTGGCAGCTGGTCATCTGATGAAACCTTTGCCAACCTGACCCCCATTGCTGCAATTTGACATCACCAGCACCAGGAAGCAGCAACGGTCCCTCACCCTTACCCGCTGCAGGATGTCCCAGCCACAAACAGCACTCCAGACATTTCAGCTTAAAAAGGGCCAGGGGGTGTGGAACATACATCCCGCTAACTAGGTCTGGAGTACATCAGGATGGAAGACAGAGAGAGACAGAGAGAGAGAGGGGCGACAGAGAGAGGGAGGGGAGACAGAGAGAGAGAGAGAGAGGGAGACAGAGAGAGGGAGATTTAGCAAGAGAGAGGGAGACAGACTGACAGGCAGAGGGAGGCTGAGACAGACAGAGAGAATGATTTAGAGAGAGAGGGAGGCAGACAGACAGAGGGAGGCTGAGACAGAGAGAGAGAGAGAGACAGATTGTCTACATCAAGCTGGATATATATATATATATAAATGTAATGCAGCATAGCGTGAACAGTTGCATGTTCTCTGGATTGACGAGCCAGACTGGAGATATTTGCAGTGATTTCCAGATGTATTCAGGGAGGGGCTGAGTGTTCCTGACGTAGGCTGTATGGGAATCCTGTTGATGGGTGTAGTGTTGACACACGTCTGTATATCCCACGGTGCTACCGGCCAGTCACAGCAGGGGAACCCACACCAACGCAGTAAAGACCCAGCAAGCAGACCCAACCACTACTCAGTTAACCTGTTCTCACCCTCCTTCTCCCTTCCTCAGCCTCCAAACTGTGCAACTCCCTCCCTCACTCTCCAAACTGTGAGACTCCCTCAATCTCCAAACTGTGAGACTCCCTCACTCTCCAAACTGTGAGACTCCCTCAATCTCCAAACTGTGAGACTCCCTCACTCTCCAAACTATGAGACTCCCTCACTCTCCAAACTATGAGACTCCCTCACTCTCCAAACTGTGGGACTCCCTCCCTCACTCTCCAAACTTTGGGACCCCCTCCCTCACTCTCCAAACTGTGAGACTCCCTCACTCTCCAAACTGTGAGACTCCCTCAATCTCCAAACTATGAGACTCCCTCACTCTCCAAACTATGAGACTCCCTCAATCTCCAAACTGTGGGACTCCCTCCCTCACTCTCCAAACTGTGGGACTCCCTCCCTCAGTCCCCAAACTGTGGGACTCCCTCCCTCAGTCTCCAAACTGTGAGACTCCCTCAATCTCCAAACTGAGCGACACCCTCACTCTCCAAACTGAGGGACTCCCTCACTCTCCAAACTGAGGGACTCCCTCACTCTCCAAACTGTGAGACTCCCTCCCTCTCCAAACTGTGAGACTCCCTCCCTCCCTCAGTCCCCAAACTGTGAGACTCCCTCACTCTCCAAACTGTGAGACTCCCTCACTCTCCAAACTGAGGGACTCCCTCACTCTCCAAACTGAGCGACACCCTCACTCTCCAAACTGAGGGACTCCCTCACTCTCCAAACTGTGAGACTCCCTCACTCTCCAAACTGTGAGACTCCCTCACTCTCCAAACTGAGGGACTCCCTCACTCTCCAAACTGAGCGACACCCTCACTCTCCAAACTGAGGGACTCCCTCACTCTCCAAACTATGAGACTCCCTCCCTCCCTCACTCTCCAAACTGTGAGACTCCCTCACTCTCCAAACTATGAGACTCCCTCACTCTCCAAACTATGAGACTCCCTCAATCTCCAAACTGTGGGACTCCCTCCCTCACTCTCCAAACTGTGGGACTCCCTCCCTCAGTCCCCAAACTGTGGGACTCCCTCCCTCAGTCTCCAAACTGTGAGACTCCCTCACTCTCCAAACTGTGGGACTCCCTCCCTCAGTCCCCAAACTGTGGGACTCCCTCCCTCAGTCTCCAAACTGTGGGACTCCCTCACTCTCCAAACTGAGGGACTCCCTCACTCTCCAAACTGAGCGACACCCTCACTCTCCAAACTGAGGGACTCCCTCACTCTCCAAACTGTGAGACTCCCTCCCTCCCTCTCCAAACTGTGAGACTCCCTCATAGGGGGACCGGGACCCCCTTCGCCCTGAGGGGCGCCCTCTCCATGAACGTGTCCTCGGAGTTCTAGCTCCTCCTACCCCGCAGCGGGGCTCCCGCTCTGTTCCCCGGCGAACAGCCATTATTCCACACGCCGGGGCATCTCTCCCGCCCGCCCCCAGCCCCGCCACTTCCTCATTCCCAACCCCGCCCGCCCCCAGCCCCGCCACTTCCTCATTCCCAACCCCGCCCGCCTCCAGCCCCTTCCTCATCCCCAACCCCCCCAGCCCCTTCCTCATTCCCAACCCCCCAGCCCCTTCCTCATCCCCAACCCCGCCCGCCTCCAGCCCCGCCACTTCCTCATTCCCAACCCTGCCCGCCCCCAGCCCCGCCACTTCCTCATTCCCAACCCCGCCCGCCTCCAGCCCCTTCCTCATCCCCAACCCCCCAGCCCCTTCCTCATTCCCAACCCCCCAGCCCCTTCCTCATCCCCAACCCCGCCCGCCTCCAGCCCCGCCACTTCCTCATTCCCAACCCCGCCCGCCTCCAGCCCCGCCCCTTCCTCATCCCCAACCCCGCCCGCCTCCAGCCCCGCCACTTCCTCATCCCCAACCCCCCAGCCCCTTCCTCATTCCCAACCCCCCAGCCCCTTCCTCATTCCCAACCCCGCCCGCCTCCAGCCCCGCCCCTTCCTCATCCCCAACCCCGCCCGCCTCCAGCCCCGCCACTTCCTCATCCCCAACCCCCCAGCCCCTTCCTCATTCCCAACCCCCCAGCCCCTTCCTCATCCCCAACCCCGCCCGCCTCCAGCCCCAGCCCCTTCCTCATTCCCAACCCCGCCCGCCCCTTCCTCATTCCCAACCCCGCCCGCCACTTCCTCATTCCCAACCCCGCCCGCCCCTTCCTCATTCCCAACCCCGTCCGCCTCCAGCCCCTTCCTCATCCCCAACCCCGCCCGCCTCCAGCCCCTTCCTCATCCCCAACCCCGCCCGCCTCCAGCCCCTTCCTCATCCCCAACCCCGCCTGCCTCCAGCCCCGCCACTTCCTCATCCCCAACCCCGCCCGCCTCCAGCCCCTTCCTCATCCCCAACCCCGCCCGCCTCCAGCCCCGCCCCTTCCTCATCCCCAACCCCGCCCGCCTCCAGCCCCTTCCTCATCCCCAACCCCGCCCGCCTCCAGCCCCGCCCCTTCCTCATCCCCAACCCCGCCCGCCTCCAGCCCCTTCCTCATCCCCAACCCCGCCCGCCTCCAGCCCCGCCACTTCCTCATTCCCAACCCCGCCCGCCTCCAGCCCCGCCACTATCTCATTCCCAACCCCGCCCGCCTCCAGCCCCTTCCTCATCCCCAACCCCGCCCGCCTCCAGCCCCGCCCCTTCCTCATCCCCAACCCCGCCCGCCTCCAGCCCCTTCCTCATCCCCAACCCCGCCCGCCTCCAGCCCCGCCACTTCCTCATTCCCAACCCCGCCCGCCTCCAGCCCCGCCACTATCTCATTCCCAACCCCGCCCGCCTCCAGCCCCAGCCCCTTCCTCATCCCCAACCCCGCCCGCCTCCAGCCCCTTCCTCATCCCCAACCCCGCCCGCCTCCAGCCCCGCCACTTCCTCATTCCCAACCCCGCCCGACCCCAGAGCTGCCACTTCCTCATCCTCAGTATTTTGCTTTTTATTCTCTTCACTTCTGACTGCATCTCAGCGTCGAAAAACCCGAAAGTTCGCTACTTCAAACAGCAAGTAAGGAGCCAACACAAAGTTGGACTAATAGTTTATTACTTGTGAATTGTTTGCACTTTCAAATGTTACACCTGTATTTACAAACATACAGAGCCCTCCTCCCAATTTGCAAATCTTAGCGAGAAAGGATGATTTAAATGTTAAAATGGTTGATTCTTTTTAACATGAAACCTTTTAAAAATCTGCTCATTCTTGTTTAAAAAGTAAACCCTGTAACTTTTTAACCTGATTTATCAGACTTTGCAAATGCCATTTTTTTAAAGTTCTTGTACTCTTATCTGATCAAAAAAAACTTTTTAAAAAAAGATTAATTTTTCAATTCTACAAAAATGTGTTTCCATTTTTAACCCTGCAAAATTAATCATGTTTACTAAATCTGATTGTCCAACACCTTTTTTTTGCTGCAGTTACCTGCTTTATAGAATTTTTGCGATGCATTAACTGTAAACCACATCCAGAGCTGCCTGCTATTTGCACCCTCACTGTACAGGGCTGTTGGGCTTCACTGCCGACAACATTGGGAGGAAACCCTCCCTCCAAGGCAACCAAAATTCTTCAAATAATCAAATCAAGTAAATTCTGATTTATTGGTGTCAGTAGCAAGTGCCATCACCCTTCCGCTCAGCACCAATCCTAGCCAAGGCATAGGTTCCAGTGCCATGGGGATGCCAATATTTGAAAAATTACACACACTACAAGCTAGTTCACAGTAAACTTTTGTCACTTGAGGCATCCATCTCACCATTCCAAAGATCTGCCTACTTAGGGAAGAGATGGTTTACTAGGATATACTCTTTGGGTGGAATTGTCCGTCTCTGTTTGCGGTGGGTGTCATAGAGGGCAGGAGCGGAGAATATCTGCCCCCAACCCCCAGTCCTACCCCCCTCGCCCTCAGCCCCCGCCCCCAGCCCCGCCACTTCCTCATTCCCAACCCCCCAGCCACTTCCTCATCCCCAGTATTTTGCTTTTTATTCTCTTCACTTCTGGCTGCATCTCAGCGTCGAAAAACCCGAAAGTTCGCTACTTCAAACAGCAAGTAAGGAGCCAACACAAAGTTAGACTAATAGTTTATTACTTGTGAATTGTTTGCACTTTCAAATGTTACACCTGTATTTACAAACATACAGAGCCCTCCTCCCAATTTGCAAATCTTAGCGAGGAGGCTCACACCAGAAAGGATGATTTAAACGTTAAAATGGTTGATTCTTTTTAACATGAAACCTTTTAAAAATCGGATCATTCTTGTTTAAAAAGTAAACTCTGTAACTTTTTAACATGATTTATCAGACTTTGCAAATGCCATTTTTAAAAAGTTCTTGTACTCTTATCTGATCAAAAAAACTTTAAAAAATAGATTAATTTTTAACTTCTGCAAAAATGTGTTTCCATTTTTAACTGTGCAAAATTAATCATGTTTACTAAATCTGATTGTCCAACACCTTTTTTTTGCTGCAGTTACCTGCTTTATAGAATTTTTGCGATACATTAACTGTAAACCACATCCAGAGCTGCCTGTTATTTGCACCCTCACTGTACAGGGCTGCTGGGTTTCACTGCCGACAACATTGGGAGGAAACCCTCCCTCCAAGGCAACCAAAATTCTTCAAATAATCAAATCAAGTAAATTCAGATTTATTGGTGTCTGTAGCAAGTGCCATCACCCTTCCGCTCAGCACCAATCCTAGCCAAGGCATAGGTTCCAGTGCCATGGGGATGCCAATATTTGAAAAATTACACACACTACAAGCTAGTTCACAGTAAACTTTTGTCACTTGAGGCATCCATCTCACCATTCCAAAGATCTGCCTACTTAGGGAAGAGATGGTTTACTAGGATATACTCTTTGGGTTGAATTGTCCGTCTCTGTTTGCGGCGGGTGTCATAGAGGGCAGGAGCGGAGAATATCTGCCCCCAACCCCCAGTCCTGTCCCCCTCGCCCTCAGCCCCCGCCCCCAGTCCCGCCACTTCCTCATCCCCAACCCCGCCCGACCCCAGAGCTGCCACTTCCTCATTCCCAACCCCGCCCGACCCCAGAGCTGCCACTTCCTCATCCCCAGTATTTTGCTTTTTATTCTCTTCACTTCTGACTGCATCTCAGCGTCGAAAAACCCGAAAGTTCGCTACTTCAAACAGCAAGTAAGGAGCCAACACAAAGTTGGACTAATAATTTATTACTTGTGAATTGTTTGCACTTTCAAATGTTACACCTGTATTTACAAACATACAGAGCCCTCCTCCCAATTTGCAAATCTTAGCGAGAAAGGATGATTTAAATGTTAAAATGGTTGAATCTTTTTAACATGAAATCTTTTAAAAATCTGCTCATTCTTGTTTAAAAAGTAAACCCTGTAACTTTTTAACCTGATTTATCAGACTTTGCAAATGCCATTTTTTTAAAGTTCTTGTACTCTTATCTGATCAAAAAAAACTTTTTAAAAAAAGATTAATTTTTCAATTCTACAAAAATGTGTTTCCATTTTTAACCCTGCAAAATTAATCATGTTTACTAAATCTGATTGTCCAACACCTTTTTTTTGCTGCAGTTACCTGCTTTATAGAATTTTTGCGATGCATTAACTGTAAACCACATCCAGAGCTGCCTGCTATTTGCACCCTCACTGTACAGGGCTGCTGGGCTTCACTGCCGACAACATTGGGAGGAAACCCTCCCTCCAAGGCAACCAAAATTCTTCAAATAATCAAATCGAAGGATGTCAGTAGCAAGTGCCATCACCCTTCCGCTCAGCACCAATCCTAGCCAAGGCATAGGTTCCAGTGCCATGGGGATGCCAATATTTGAAAAATTACACACACTACAAGCTAGTTCACAGTAAACTTTTGTCACTTGAGGCATCCATCTCACCATTCCAAAGATCTGCCTACTTAGCGAAGAGATGGTTTACTAGGATATACTCTTTGGGTTGAATTGTCCGTTTCTGTTTGAGGCGGGTGTCATAGAGGGCAGGAGCGGAGAATATCGGGAGATCACAAACATCGGTTTCACATCATCGTAAAACCAGTTTGCAATCGTCCGTGCCACCCATCAATGGATGGCTGTGTTTCCTGCCATTGCACATTGGGAACCTAATTTCAATACTTTACCATCTCGCTATAACCCCTGCTCTCCAGAATCATCCCCCCCACGCTGTATCATGCGGACATGTTGGTGTGATTGCACACCGACATGTTCCACAACCGTACATAAACCATGTGCACCTGGCCAGCTGCACTACGCTCAGGACTTCGAGGTTTGTTTCCCTCCCTTGCTTCGGGCAGCACTCGCAGTCACCAGTGCCAGGCTTCACAGGCAGAACCACATCACTTTTAGGGGGGCTCAGGGGCAGGTCTCTACCTACCAGACCAGCCGTAAGGTAAGGGGTGGCTTTTCAATGGCTGCAGGGCTAGGGTTTGGGGAAGAGGGAGAAGTGGCCTCAGGCAAGGGAAGAGGCTGCAGGGTGAGGGCTGTCCTGGGGAAGGAGGGTATCCCAGGGTGTGTGTGGAAGCACATGTTGACCTGTGCAAGTGGCCTCAGGATGGTGAGGGCTGAGGAGGCAGTCTCCAGAGGAAATGAGGCCAGTGGAGATGTGAGGGTGTGTGAGTGAGAGACTAGGTGGTGATGTCCCTTGAGTTGGCAGTGAGTGAGATGCCAGTGAAAGTGTGATGGCCGCGTGAGTGGGTGAGTTTAGAGCAATGAGATGGTTGCCTTACCCTGGCAGCATGGATGAGATCATTCATCCTCTTTCTGCACTGGGTGGCCGACCTCTTCTGTGCAGCATTGGCGCTGACCACCACTGCCATCGCCTACCAAGCCGGAGTGGTGAGTTTGCTGGACCTCCTGTGGCCAGAGCAGGGGTGGAGGACAAGACAACAGACCTCTGAAAGGCATTCCAGAGATGGGTCACTGAACTGTTCCTGGCTTTCAGGGCCATGTTTTCACTGGAGCAGTCCTGGGCTGCCAGCATTGAGAACAGTGGGTGCGGCTGCAGTTTAGATATGGCCCGGAGTGAGGAAACAGTGAGGTAAAGGTGTGGCGGGTGATTCAGACGCTGCCCGCCAGCGAGATGGTGTGTTTCCCGTGTGAGGCAGGAAACGGACAAAGTGTGATGCAGCCTGATGGGCAAGTTGTCCCCATTCTGAGCGATTGTTAGCAAGCTCCTCCCAATCATTGATGTCAATGTGGTCGTGATTCAAGGAGAGCTTCAGAGTGTCTGTGAAGTGTTTTATTTGTCCTCCCCTGGAACATTGGCCTACATCCCATGAAAGAATAAAGGGAAAAAAAAATCAGCAATGTATCACCGTACCTTCCAGGGTATTGGCTGTGAGCATGTTCCTTTAACCCTTAATAAAGATGTAAGTGTTTGAGTCCTGCGTCTAGAATTCTAATTTCTGTTGCAGGAATTGCTGCTTCTGACTATTCTTGCACTTTGCTTGGCCCAGTTATGTTAACAAACCAGAAATCCTTTAATATCCCATTGACCATGTTTACTTGGTGCTGGACTTGTTTCTGCATTTTGAACCTGGTGTGCCGTGATTAATATTTGGTCTGTTAATGCATTGAGTGGTGAATTTACTACAACGAGAAGAAGAGAGAGATTTTTTATTATGAGCAGCATCTGCATCGTTATGGTAACAGTAGCCAAGCTGCTGTGGGAAAATATTGGCATCACATATCTTGACTGATTTCCTAGGTGACGATTGGTATAAGTAGGAAGTCCAGCCATGAGAAGGAATGTTTTTGTGTTGATTTTATTTCAGTGCCAGCCATCAATATCTATAGTCTATTGGCATCTCACTCACTGCCAGCTCAAGGGACATCACCACTCACTCTCTCACACACACCCTCACATCTTCATCTGGCCTCATCTCCTCTGGAGACTGCCTCCTCAGCCCTCACCAGCTTGAGGCCACTTGCACAAGTCAACGTGCCCACACACACTCTGGGATACCCCCTTTCCCCAGTACAGCCCTCGCCCTGCAGCATCTTCCCTTGCCTGAGGCCACTTCTCCCTCTTCCCCAAGCAAGACCTAGCCCTGCAGCCATTGAAAAACTTTATGTTTACTCCACCTTTTTAATCAGATGAAGCTTGATCACTCAAACAATGTGTTGAGTATCTGGGCTACTTTTAACCAAAGAGAACTTTTGAAAGAAAAACATTTCTTTTGCTATTCATTATTGAAGTAATTTTATATATTTTTAAATGTTCTGTTAACCTTCGCCTTTTATAAGCAAAAATATTTCACAGCATTCCGAGATTTACAGATGTACCAAATGGTAGACTTATACTTTATTCATAATGTTCTTTGCACATGATTCTCAAAAGAAAATTAATAGATCTGGCACTCGATTTCATTCTATTCATTATTTTAATGATTCCAGTTAACTTCAATATAGTTCATGTCTCTTCCTTAAACTTCAAGAGAACTTTTATTTTAGCCATTCCATTTAGGAATGTCGCTGCAATAGAAATGGGATTCCAATTATGTGTGAGGTAGTCAGAGTTTCAAGAATATTAACATTATTATAAATAAATGTACAAAATATATCAAAAATAAAATCCCCTGCATTGGCTTTGCACAGCTCTCTGTGGTTGGAATAATAAGACATCAGTCACCAAATGTCCACTTTATAGATTCAGCTCCAGACTGAACGCCACTTGCTTTATCCATTCTTGTCTCATTTGGTTTGCATCCTGCTTTTCCAATTTTTGCCTCACTACCCATGTCATGTTTAGCCACAGCTTATTTTATGCCAAATATTCAGGTGCCAAAAGTTTCAGAGACTTAGCACAAGAAATATTCAAAACCTTACATTGTGCTAAAGTAGTTCAATAACAATAAGTTTTTAAAAATAGTTGTGTTTCTAGTGTTCTTGCTAAGGAATGTTCTTGTTCAGTAATCATTAATCGGCTCATTGCATTAACACTTTATAGAATTTTCCATCTCCAATTTCAATTTTTGAAACTGAAGCCAGCTCTCTCCATTACTTACCACAACTCACAAGCGATGGTGTGAGAATCGAAGAAGTACAAGAGTCCACTGCAGAGCATAGGATGAAGAAGTATGCAAAGAAATGCTTAAATACGTTAGCAGAGAAACCGAGAGTGAGGACAAAGATGGTGAACAAGAAAGCCAATGTGTTACTTTCTTTGATGCAGAAAATGTTTCAAATACTTGTGGAATATTTCACAACAATGTTAAGTATAGTGTTGTAAATACTTCACAACACTTGTAGGAGTGCACTATGGTGGTAAGAAATTGTCCAATTCAAGATAGTTAACTAAGGCAGATATTTTATTCAAAAGATATTTTCATTTTGGTAACAAATTATTTACGTTGCCCTGGCACATTGTAAGCAAAAGTATTTCACAGAATTCTGAGCTTTACAGATCTACCAAAAGGTAAACTTGTAATTCACTCATAATGTTCTTTGCACATGATTTTCAACAGGAAATTCACATCAAAAATCAAGGAATGATGAGCCTCGGACATGGATTATCAGGCTGGGAGAGAGACTAAGAGAACTCATTCTATTCCCATTGGACGGTGTGGGAGGGCACGGGGGGTTGGTGGGGTGGTTGAAGGTGGTGAAAATGGCCATGCAAATGTGCCTGTCCTTGTGAATTTAGGAGAATAACCTCCTCTAGAGAGGAGAAATGGAGACTGAGGGTCTCCGCACACTTTTGAATGAAGCCTCCTAGCCCCTCTCACAACTTAATGTTCTATGGCATGAATTTCACTATTTGAATATACTCCAACACCTCTATGTATTTGCATTACCATGGTGACAGAAACTAGCTACAACTCTCATTATTTAAAATGGAAAACATATTCCAGAACGGTATTTGCAAAACCATCTTTGCTTAACAATTTACAGAACGTTTCTGACCTGCTTTAACCAATGGCAATTATTCCCAAATATTTATGGACAGCTGATACAATCTCCATGGATTTATAGGCCTAGTCTTTCTGCCTCCTTCCCACTTGAATCAGCTTAAGTTTGGACAGGCTGAAGTCCGATCCTGCCAGAGATATGCCCCAGGCAAAGGAGCCCAGAAAGCCTGGACCATACTCTAGGAATTTATTTGAACACCTGGATGTGCTGACTTTTGACAATGGGTTCAACATTTTTCTTCTGCCATCATACCCAGATACGAATACACTTTGGAATTATAAAAATGTGTTGGAACTTATGTGTGTTTAAAAAAGTTTTTTATTTCTTGAAGCTTATTTCACTGCAAATCGTTAGACTGGTTTTTTCTTCTGGGGATTAACAAATATCCACTTCCCCTTTCTTATGCAATGAGCTGGAGGATTTCAATGAATTTCTTCACAGTGTCTTTTGTGGTGTCACAGCCATCCTGATGTCATTGCAGTGTAAGCAGAGTTTTATTCCAACAGTTGCTTATTCACATTGTTTTTTTTTATATATAATGGGGAAGTTATTGAGGCACAGCACAGGACTCCACTGAACCTTTTGTGTCTGTCCTAACTGCAGGAGAAATCCAAAACAAGTCACTGCACCCTTCTTTCTCCACAGAGCCTTGTATCTTCCTTTACTTCCCCGGCAGGAAATAGAAAAAACATGAAACCTCATCCACCGGCATAAAATGGCGACGGGGCCCACTTCTCCGGTGGGGATTGGCTCCCCGCCCGCCGGAGATTGGGTCGGGCCCGCCCACCCAGAAGGCAGAAAATTCTGCCCCCAATTTTTTTCCTCCTTGAATAGAGGGACTGCATTGACTTCCATCTGGTCCCATGACCTTCTTTGCATTATGTAAGGAGGATTGAAAAGTTGTGGCCAGCATCTCTGCTGACTCCCCTCTGCTTCCGACAGCCTCAGATACATCAACTCCACTAATGTTTCAGAATGAACATTGTTTCTACAGTTACTCCTAACAATTGCTCTGTACCTTTCTCTATTAGATCTTATATTCTCATCCCGCCTTCATTTGTAAAAGCTGTTATAAAATGTTTACTTGGTGTCACTTCCATATCTTCATTCAGCACAACTGAATTCCTTGCTCACCCCTGAGTGATCCAACATGCTAACAAAAAAAAACCCCTTACTGTTTCTTTTTAAATGATCTGCTGGCATCTTTGTAAAGTTCCCTTTGGCCTTTCTAACCACCCTTTTCACCTCACACTACAGTTTCAACAGTTGTGATTAGTACTGATGAACCTCGCTCAAGTCTCTCCTTAGTTTTCATCTCTATTTATACCTGGAAATTTATCCTCTTGCCTCTTAGGAACATATCTTTTCACAACTCACATTTGAAGATTTCTCCACTGCTGATCTGTCATTTCTATTTGTTGATTTGGGCCAGATCTTTCGTTATTGCAATGAAACTTGGCCCTTTTCCAGTCTCACACCCTCCGGTTTTATATTTTATTGTCTTGTCCAATTTTCACATTGAACTGAACTGTCTTGTGAGCTTTATTCCCAATTGTTCTCCCGCTCTCTAATCAGTCCTTTGTCCTACTTCATTTCCCAACATTAAAGTAAGCAACAAAAACAAAAATACCTGGAAAAACTCAGCAGGTCTGACAGCATCTGCGGAGAGGGATACAGTTGATGTTTCGAGTCCGTATGACCCTTCATCAGAACTAAGACATGTAGAAATGAGATGAAATATAAGCTGGTAGAAGGGGGTGGGACAGGAGAGCTCGATAGGGGGCCAGTGATAGGTGGATGCCAAGAAGAGACTGTCAAAGATGTCATAGACGAAAGGACAAACGTGTGTTGACGGTGGTGATATTATCTAAAGGATGTGCTAATGGGGACATTAAGGGAAGTAAGCTAGTGGCAGATGGCCCTAGTGAGGGTGGGGTGGGGGGAAGGAATCGAAAAGGGCTAAAAGGTGGAGATGAAACAATAGATTGAAATAAATTTAAAAATAGGAGGGAAAAGAAAAAAATATAGTTGTAAAAAAAAGTTATAAATTATTGGAAAAAGGGGGATCAGAAAGGGGGTGGGGATGGAGGAGAGAGTTCATGATCTGAAATTGTTGAACTCAATATTCAGTCCGGAAGGCTGTAAAGTGCCTAGTCGGAAGATGAGGTGCTGCTCCTCCAGTTTGCGTTGAGCTTCACTGGAACAATGCAGCAGGCCAAGGACGGACATGTGGGCATTTTTAAAAATTAAAATAAGCAATGTCATGTGACATATTAAGTCATCCACCTGACTGTTCTAGCACTGATTCTCGTGGCAGTCTGCACATCACACATTGGACTTATCAGCCATTTCAGAACCCATTGAACTGGAGTGGAAGCATGCCCTCCTCGATCCTGAGGGATTGCAACTAAATATTGGGAAGACCAAAGTCACTGGGCAGGATTCTCCGGCCCTTCCCACTGGTGGCATCTTCCGGTCCTGCCGAAGTCAACAGACATTTGACTAGCTCGCCATACCTGCCATTGCAGAGACCAGCTGCAGCGGGGCCGAAAATCCAAGCCATTGTCTTTGGTCCCAGCCACAAATTTCACTCCCCAGACCCCAGACACTGACTCCATCCTTCCCTGGCAATTAACCTGAGGCTGAACCAGGCTTTTCACAACTTTGGTTTCACATTTGACCCTGGGATGAGCTTCTGACCGCACATCCGTGCCGTCATAAAGTCTGCCTAATTCCATCTCTGTGACACCGCCCAACTCCGCCCTGCCTCAGCTCTTCTGCTGCTGAAACCCTCATCCGTGTCTTTTGCGACCTCAGGATGTGACTGTTCCATCACACTCCTGATCAGTCTCCCACACTCCACTCTTGAGGTCACCGAAAACTCTGTTGCCTTTATCTTAACTTCCACCAAGTTCTGTTCACCTATCAGCCCTGAGTTCAAAGACCTCCACTGGCCTGCATGACTTGATTTTAAAATTCTCATCCTTGCTTTCAACGCCCTCCCCCACTTTGCAATCTCTGTAAGCCCCTCCAGTCCTACAACCCTACGACATATCTGTGATAATCTAATTCTGGCCTCCTGGGAATTCGCGATTTTAATTGCAGTATCATTGGCAACTGTGCCTTCAGCTCTCTAGGCCCTAAGCTCTGGAATTCTCTCCCCACAGCTCTCTGCCTCACTCCCTCTCTTTCTTAAGGTGATCCTTAAAACCTACCTTTTGGTCATCTGTCCTAATATCTCCTTTTAGGGCTTGGGCTTGGTGTCAAATATGGTTTGATAATGCTCCTGGGATGTTTTTGCTGCATTAAGATGCTATAGAAATACAAGTAGTCATTATTATTGTAGTCAAGCACCCTGGGACATCTCTTTGATGGTCGAGCCACTTTAGAAATGAAGTTATAGTTGTTGATTATGAAGTATTTAAAAATATTTTTCATCACTCAACCCACTTCTAGAGGATAAACTACATGGCTTAGATATTTTGAAAGGAGATCCTCTGCTGAGACCTTTTGTTGAGAGCAATTGCTGTTTGGTCACCAGGCATTTTAAAAGCTGTCAAAAGATGCATTGTTTAAAATGCAAATTGCACTCTGTTAATAACATGTGTTCATATGTCAGCTAAAAAAGTGTTGGTGAGGGTGTTTGTAGTTGAAAAAGTCGCTTTGTGATGTCACTTTGTCATGTCACTTTGTCACTGTGACATCCTTACCTGTGGAAAAATTATTTCTTGTGCCATTTGTAAATTGTCACATGAGGGTTAGCAGTAAATTCGCCTGCTCTTTCAGTGAATTTTTTTTAAAAATTGACGTTTCTGAACTTTTAATTACTCACTTTTCCAAACAGTGTCCAGCTTTGCGTGCTGCTAAATTACCGGAAAGGAAGTGACCCCAAAGTTTCAACAAAGGAACACTGCAGGCATCGCGGCCTTTGATACTTATTACTTAAACACGTTATTTAGTCCGTCAAAGGTAACGTTATATTTTTTTTATTAAATTGGAAACCTTACCGTAAGACGTATCAATGTTGGTGGATGTTTCATTGTCAATAATGTAGGGTTTTTAAAAAGCTAGTTTACACAGTTTAGTTGAGTCGTGTGTTAAAGCTTATAGCTTCTTGCTTGAGAAGTTTTAGGTGGCAATGGAGGTTCAAATTTACAACAACGTGTGGGTGGGGGCAGATTTAATCATGGCTTTTAATAGGGAGCTGGATAAGCCTCTTAAGAGAGAGGAAATCTGCAGGGCCACAAGGGGAAAGGGGAAAGGGCAGCAGAGTGGAACTGGCTGATTTGTTCTTGCAGGGAGCTGATACAAGCCTGATGGGCTGAATGGCTTCCTTCTGTGCTGTAACCATTCTATGATTCTAGAATGTGCTCAGTGGATTCTACGCCAGTCAGTGAAGTAACACAGGTTGGTCAAATATTGCTGACCTGACAATAGGGCAGCAAAATAATTGAACAAAAATTAGAGGAGGGGAGAGTGATGCAGCAAGAGTTTATTTAAAAATTCTAAACCTTTCCTATTAATTAATAAGCATTCTCTCCTTTGATCGTTTAACTACAGGGCCTCAGCAGGAAAAAACAGAGGAGTGAAGGCTTTGGTAGAAAACATTTTTAAAATAAGCACTGGTTGGAAGAACCTTTTCCCAGTGTTTTTAACATTCAAAAAACTGTTCTTAGTTGCAGTCCCATTTAAATAGAGTAATGCACAGCTATGAATGACGCAGCATTAATTACTAGAAATGTGCACAGGACCAGCAACAAAATATTTTAGCTTCCATTTTTAAAATTGCAATTTTAAATAATGTTTTGAAAATAAACACAGGATTTATGTGAGGAGTGACTTCATTACCTTGCATTATGATGTCACATGGCACCATTGAACTTGAATTTTGCCTTGAAAACTTGTAAAAAGACATTTTTATTTGCTTTAACACAAAAATGCATACTAAGTAGCTGATGGTGAATGGAAAATATATCAATAATAATACAAAATGATTTCCCCAAATACCTTTCCTAATTAGTCATAAGGACTATATATAAACATTGTATCACCACTGAATTATCACTTCAAATATTACTTTTTTGATGTTCTGCAATGTGCTGGCATAATGCTGAATAGTGAAATCACTGGAATTGATGGCAGTGAGTGTTTATGGGATATTGAGTCACTCGCATCTATGTTGTCCATCCACCATAATTATTTAGTATGTACCATAAATTATAGAGTATTTGTATAAGGAACAATGTTTGTGTAATTGTTTAATGCATCATGCATTGCATGGTAACTGTAGTGTACTCTTTAAACAATTTCTGTTTTCCTCACTCCAGTATTTGGAATTCACCCAGATCCAGTCTATCAATCTTCAGAGCAACATGGCTAGCTGTGCGGAACTTATGTGGTCCCTTTTCTGGCTTATTGTGCTGTTCTTTATAGGCTGGCCACTCAGTATATTCTTTGGGGGAATCTACGGGTTTTTATCACCTCTGACTACCTGTGTTGGACTGGATCAGGTCACCGATGTCCTTCTACAAGGTGCAAATCTGGGCCGAACCTGTGCTGAGAATATGAGATCAAGCAAAGCTCTCTGCTAAAAATCAAATGGATGGCTGCTACCCTTTCAGCAACAAAGAAACATTACCACAACTGTGAGCTTTCCACTTCACCACAACTGTGAGCTTTCCACTTCACCACTTAGATTCCTGCCGATCACTCCATTTAAAACAAATAGTCACAGAACTTTTCATTTCCTTTCTAACCTTAACCAGTGGCTACAGATTTGTTTTAGCCCTTTTACAGCAGCTCTAGTGGAATTATACCTTTAGAATGAAAACAAATATATTTTAAATGACTTGCAATTAAAATGCTGCAATAAATGACCATCCTCTCACATTTTTCAAAACATAGTTTCAATATTTATTTAAAATTCTAATTTATAGAAATACCCCAACTTACTGTTTACAAGAATCTATGGTCAGAATCTGCAGAAAGAAAATCTCATGTGCCCTAGATTCACACAACGCTGAAGGTACACAGGGACTATGTACTGTGGTGGTGAATTATCAGAAAATAAATGTCTAGTAATATCAGCAAGGAGAGCATGAAATAAACCATATGAGGAGTGCTTCACTTACTGTAATGCAACACTTCTTGATGTATTCTGCTTATTGTACATGTTATGTTTTTCTAAGTGGGCATTTGTTAAATGTAAAATCAAGTTATCAGCATTTCTTTCCTTTAGACAGAGATTGTGGCTTAATATATTTACTATAAGTGACAATGCAACGTCATAGGTGCTCACACTGTCCTTTTACCCTGGGGATGAGTTTTCAGGCCAGGCCTACCCGGATGGATGGAATGAGACATTTCCTTGTGTTTTTTAGTTGTATGGTCCTACAGGAAGTGAGATTAGACAGTCTATGCAGCTCCTGGTGCTTTTCAATCCTCATTGTAAAACTATACACAGATGTCCACCTAATCGGCACTTTCTCTTAGAGAGGTCATAACATTTGCTAGTTTTGATAAGAGTAAAATTTACACTGGTGTAGAAAGGAGAGCCAGGAAACAGTTGTGTGGAGTTTACTCTGTACTACAAATGTTCAAAGTTTTCAAATGGGTTGCATGGGTACAAATCGCAAGGGTTGCATAGTGGGCAGGAAATTGGGCTCGTTAGTGCAAGTTTATAGAGCTTCAAATGGCAAGCACTGTGCGTGTGCACACTTGTGGGATGAATTGCACTGGATACCATATTGATGAGGTGCACACAGTGAATGTCCACCACAAGTACGCAGAGCAGGCAGACCGTGACATCCATCAGTGTGCCATTTTGGAGCTCGACACTCTAACTAATGCCCTCACTTAATCTTGCAAAGCTGAACATGTGATCAGCATCAGGAAGGATCATATCAATGCTGGTTAACAACTTCATCAACTAGTTGCTGGGTGATTTCTTCTGGCTGTTGCTATGGTTCTACAGGTGCCTGTTACTTGTTACTGTTTAAAGGTGCAAAAGCTTACAAGGGGTGGTGTGTGAGTTGCTGAAGGACTTTTTGTTGACTTCAAGGCTTCTGCACAAACTAGCTGCTCTGAGACATGGGAGCAGTAGTCTAAATCCTCCTTGGACTACAGCATGATGGGCAGAATAAGCAGAGGTGACACAGAGCAGGACAAACTGCTGGAAGAGGGAGGAGGAGGAGCCATATCCACCCAGCCTCACTAGGAGGCCATATCCACCCAGCCTCACTAGGAGGCCATATCCACCCAGCCTCACTAGGAGGCCATATCCACCCAGCCTCACTAGGAGGCCATATCCACCCAGCCTCACTAGGAGGCCATATCCACCCAGCCTCACTAGGAGGCCATATCCACCCAGCCTCACTAGGAGGCCATATCCACCCAGCCTCACTAGGAGGCCATATCCACCCAGCCTCACTAGGAGGCCATATCCACCCAGCCTCACTAGGAGGCCATATCCACCCAGCCTCACTAGGAGGCCATATCCACCCAGCCTCACTAGGAGGCCATATCCACCTAGAGTATTCGGCGAGCTGTTCCTCTACCTGAACCTCAGTGCGAAACAAGGTGTGAGACACCTAATCTTCAGTAAGGATATCCTCATTGACATTACCATCTCCTCCAATCACAACTGCGACCTCAGAGCAGGGCAAAGACTGTATTACCAGTGGTTGTGAAAGGTGATTGTGGTGATGAACTTTCATGCACCTGATTCCTTCCAGGTTGGAGCTGGAGATATTAGCAACATCTCGCAGTTTACATTATTGCAAAGGGAGGTCACTGAGACTCTCTATTCAAAGTGAGCTAATTACATTCCATTCTTTCTTACCAGAGTGAAGCAAGGGAATCGAGCACATGGCTTCACTAATATTACTGGCTTCTCCACAGTGCCGGGTGCCATTGACTGCACTCACATCACTTTAGCAGGCACTGCATGCCAATGCTGCCCTGTACCAGAAGAAAGGGATTCCACTCCCTCAGTATCCAGCTGGTGTTTAACTATGGACAGAGAATCATGCAGGTCAGTGTCCGATATCCTGGCAGCAGCCATGACGTCTTCGTTCTGTGGCAGTCCGCTGTGCCAGATGCAAATGAGCCACCATGGCAAACCAAAGGGTAGCAACTGGACAACAAGGGCTATCCACTGGCAATCTGGCTCATGACTCTGCTTTGCAACCCACACACACACGTGGGCGCAATATGGAAACAATGAAAGCCATGCTGCCATATGAAATGTGATAAAGCAGTGGTTGTCAGCTGAGGATCCACTGACCCCTAGGGGTCTGCAAGAAGATTTCAAGGGGTCAGTCATAAATAAACCCTGGAATGAAAAAAAAATCAGATTTTAACCAAGGGGAAAAAACACCATCGTTGGAAGGTGGGATCGCGCTGAGCAGACAGGTGGCTCTGATCCTGACTCAGACCTTTCCTGTTTCCTGAACATTTGTGAAGTGACATTGACAACAGCTGCTGAGCTGCAGGCTTCCCGCTCACTGAGAAGGGAGAGAATTGGTGCTCACTGGTCACCAGGTGCAGACCCCTGGCTCAAACCTCTTGTCCGCTGGTTTCACTGTATATTTTGTCGCCCCGCCCCCCCCCACGACATTCACTCCCACCCCAGGCTTAACTGGAACAATTGCTCTTCTACCTTTACTCCCCTGAATCCTCTCACTGCCATTCGTCACCAACAGGGACTGTAGCCCATTCAGCTCATGTATTCTGTCACGTTTGAAATCAGCCAATGGTGGCTCTGGGCACCCTGTGTACGTTGGTTCTATTTCAGGTTTGAATTTACCTTGTCCTGTTTTTGTTAATCTCAGTCTCAACTGTCAACCAAATAGAGCAGGGCCAAAGAGGCGTGGTGACCACTGCAAGTAGGAAAAGAGCTGCTGAGGTCAACAGTGAGTTGATGTATTTGTGGAGGAAGTACATTGAAATATGTTAACATCAGGAAACTATTAGGATAGGTATGACCAGCAAAACTGACCGATTGTAAACTTACTTAAATATTCTAAATATTTACATTTTTCCTGCCATGTTCTCTTCTGTTGCTGTCAGTGTTGAGGCAGGCGGCAGTATAGCTACAGGGCCAGGAAGTTTTGGCAGTAGCAGGAATCCTGCCACAGGGGCCAAAAGCAGGAGGTGGGGTAACACTGCTTCGGAGGGCAATGATACCTAGGCAAGAACAAACTAAGGGGCAGCCACCAGACCTGCCATCCAATTCATCCAACTGAGGACAGTGCCTCCCCCACCCCACCACGGCACCCCACCTCTGCACCCCACCCCCATACCCCACCACCGCACACCACCACCGCACCCCACCACCGCATCCCACCTCCGCACCCCACCTCCGCACCCCACCCCCATACCCCACCACCGCACCCCACCACCGTACCCCACCTCCGCACCCCACCTCCGCACCCCACCCCCATACCCCACCACCGCACCCCACCACTGCACCCCACCACCGTACCCCACCTCCGCACCCCACCTCCGCACCCCACCCCCATACCCCACCACCGCACCCCACCACCGCACCCCACCACCGCACCCCACCTCCGCACCCCACCTCCGCACCCCACCCCCATACCCCACCTCCGCACCCCACCCCCATACCCCACACCGCACCCCACACCGCACCCCACCACCGTACCCCACCACCGCACCCCACCTCCGCACCCCACCACCGCACCCCACCACCGCACCCCACCTCCCTCGGAGCTGCAGACCTAATGAGAGGCCCAGCAGCGCCACTGGTGCCAGTGGCCATTACAGGAGCTGCACCCACAGGATGAGTGTGCATTAACGAATGTGTGCAGTCACAGTCAGGTCTGGGGGCCCCCAGGGATGATCAGGCAGCCTCAAGCAAGGTGGGGGTTTGGGTTGCTGAGGGAAGACAGCTCTGATGCTGTAGAAGCAGCCATTGCCACCAGGGGTCAATGTGGGTCCAAGAGTGCCCAAAAAAGGTGGGCTCCCCCTCCCACCTCACCGCCAACCCTGGGAATCTGCTGGGAGGCAGCCAGCATTTACTTGTCCCAAATGGCGGAAGAACTTCTACTGATGGTAAAATATCAGCAGAACAGAGATGGGGAGAGACCCTTAATTGGCCACTTGAGGGTAAAGAGGGAGACTGGGAGTCAGGTCTTCTGTGGTAGGAAACAGGGAGCAGGGTGGATGTGAGGATCAGGATTTACTGCGGTGCTGGGACAGCAGCAGCAGCGACAGTAACTATGGTGACCGGGAGAAACTCTGACAGAATTCTATGCAGAAAGTACACTTGTTACAGAGGGCCTGAGGGATTTGTATAACATGCAAGGGAACCTCAGAAGCAAAAATGTTGAGAACCCCTGTGACGGAGCAGACCATTGGTGTAATTAAACAACATTACCCCTGTCCCACTGATCTGGCAGAGCCCTGTGGTATTTGGCAGGATAGGTGTCAATATCGTGGTGGTCTGCTACATACCCACAACCACATCCTCCTGAGGGGACAGCACTTGCCACCAGCTGTACAGTGAGTAGCCAAGGAGAGGAGCGTGAGGTAGGAGAGGAGGAGGAGAAGGTAGGGAGGAGGCAACCCAGGCAGTTCCTTTCTGCCCTGGCTGTCTGTGAAGAGCACATTAGACCAGGATGCCCATAACCGCATTCACAACTCCTCAATCACCAAACCTTACTGTCCCTCTGTCACTGACCATCACAGGCTCCACAATGTAAAATACAAGCTGGAAGAAAATAAAAATTCCAAACCAAATTTACAAATGTGACCTTTCCATATTGCATACAAAAGTCAAACGTTTACCCGTGTGCACTCCCTTAGTGCCTGTCTCCCCTGTGCCTTTGCCTGTCCCAGTGCTTCTACACTGTGCTATCCCAGTGACTGCAGCATAGCCGATGGAAGGCTGCTGACCTTCACTGGGGAGACTGCCCTAGAAGGCAAAGATCTGCAACATCTCCGCATGGGCAGCTGTCTGGGATTGTTAGGTGACACACAAGGACACTGGCAATAGTGGGAGAATGAACACTGTGTCCAAACTGGAGAGCAGGACCCTGCTCCACAGAGCCAGTGATGCTCCCCTGGAGCTGAGCCTGCCCTCCTGCTGGAGCACAGATTGTTGGCACAGCTGTGACACATTCAAAGGCCTTTTGCACACTGTAATCCACAGCCATGATAGTAGTAAGCTGACCTTGCATGAGAGCCCTCAGAGTTGGTACTTACAGCACTCAGATGCTGGGTGGCTGTTGCTAATGTGCAATGGAATTTGCAACATTGGCCATCAGACACTGTATCATGGTTGGATTCACAAGTGTTCGAAGAGTTGGCTGCCACAACACTGGAAAGGATGGGCTCCATGTTCTGCGCAAAGCCAGTGCCAACTTGGTGTTGGACTCCTCCAAGCTCCTTGGCAATGACCGCAGGCTCTCTGACAGGTTTCCCAACGCACCAAGAGTTTTGTCCTGCATAACCATTAGCGTTCTTCTGTAGGTTTCCCCATTGAAGTGCTCATCTGAGTCCACTGTAACACAACCCGTGTACAGCCTCACCCTCTGGCGAGCTGGCACCTTAGCTATCCTTGTCCCCTGCCTTCAGCCCACTTGTGCCCGGTATCTTAACACGTGTTGGTTCCACCTCTACCCTCCAAGGTAGATGTGGATCAATCAGTGTCAGTGCTTGAGCTGGTGGCTGTGGGTGTGATATCAAGTAACAGCACTGTGTCTTCATCATCTGTCTTCTTGCTGTTCCTCCACTTCCTGGTTAGGCTACACCTCTTGGTTTTCTGAAAGGTAAAAGGCAGTACAGGTTGTACTGAGGGGAAGGAAGGAAGTAAAAGGTGTATGCTTACACCATCTACAGCTTATAAATCAGGAGAGGGTGCAGGATGAAGGAGAGGTGGGTGTGAGAAGGAGGATTAGGTATGAGGATAGCATTATCTTCAAGGCAGTATGGCCACATCCTCAGCAATGGGTCTCCCAATAATGGCCAGTACATCTCCCCCATGGAGGTTAGGACATGCAGGTGCACCTGTCCTCCTCCGGTTAGCTCCTCTTGGCTCTGGCTGTGTGACACCTTGTCCGGCAAGAGACAGGGAAGCGAGTCAGTGAGTAATCTGTTTGACTGATGTGGCTATCATGGTTGAATAGTTGGCAAAGTGTGCAAGCTGGGAGATATGGGTGTGAGGCTTGCATTGGTGCTAACTATGAGGGTGAAGTGAAGAAAATGGATGTTAGATATGAGTCCTGATTGATGGAGATTGTTGGTAGTTGAGTGATGGGGGATATGGTGAATTGGGCAGTTTCTGAGGCTGGTAGTGTAGTTGTTAGGATATGGCATTTGAAGATGCATCCACTGACCTTGACCACTCATGTGAGGTCACTGAACTCTTTGTGACACTATATCCAGGTCCTCAGGGCTTATCCCCGAGCATTGACCCCACCGCTATCTGCCCCCGCTGCTTTTTTTACTGTGTGTCCGGAGGACCTCTTGACCCTCTGGAGATACAGAACATCTCTCCTTCCTCCCACCGTGGCAACATCTGCAGACCTTGGAACCTGCTCTTTCCCATGTTGTACCATTCGTCACTGTTACCTAGATCAGAGTCACTTCCTGTATGACTGCCAGCACCTGCTCCAGCCGCAATGCACCTCCCCTTTAAGAGATGCCGGCTAACTTTAAATAGTGTAGGCTAGCTTTAAGTGGTGCTAGTGAGTCATGATTTTGCAGCCCTGCTGATGTGTGCAGCCAATGAACAGTGTGGTTAGCACCCACCTACACCCAGCAACCATTCAAATGAGCAGGCAGATCTTGTTACGTACGAACATATAAACGTACGAATTAGGAGCAGGAGTAGGCCACTCGGCCCCTCGAGCCTGCTCTACCATTCAATAAGATCGTGGCTGATCTGAATGTAACCTCAACCCCACATTCCTGCCTGCCCCCAATAACCTTTCACCCCCTTGTCTATCAAGAATCTATCTAGCTCCGCCTTAAAAATATTCAAAGACTCTGCTTCCACCGCCTTTTGAGGAAGAGAGTTCCAAAGACTCAACCCTCTGAGAGAAAAAATTTCTCCTCATCTCTGTCTTCAATGAGCGACCCCTTATTTTTAAACAGTGACCCCCCTAGTTCTAGATTCTCCCACAGGTACTTGGTGAAGTATTCTCATAGTGGTACCATTGGGACTTCTTTTCCAATCTCCTTTCAGAATAGGGACCTCTCATCAGTTAAATGCAGGTACTGGTGGCTTGCCAGAGGCTTCTTGCTCCAGACATATCAGATGGAG
This sequence comes from Cetorhinus maximus, assembly GCF_964194155.1. NCBI lineage: Eukaryota > Metazoa > Chordata > Chondrichthyes > Lamniformes > Cetorhinidae > Cetorhinus > Cetorhinus maximus. Next base: position 99,150,901 of record NC_135896.1, read on the forward strand.
GATTCTCATTGGTGGAGGAAAATGGCCCTGAGGCCAAAAAAAATGAAGAGAAATGAAGAGGATTGCCACAGGGCCTCATGAAAATCTAAGCACCATCAGAAAATAATGAAGAAAAGTAATCAAGATGTGGCTTTAAAACTGCCCAATCCTATTGTGCCCTTTGGGCTAACCGTTCATAACTCTTCCTCAGCAATCCAATGTGCCAATTTCATGTGGGCATCACTTGACCCCCATGTCCTACATGCCAGAAGGTCAGGAAATTACATGCCGGATCCCCTTGCCAGAAATTAATTCTTAATGAATGCTTAATTAACGAATGCTTAATTAATTAATGCTCAATTAAGCTCCTGCATGCTTGAGGTTGAAAGTTCCAAAGAAGAGTCATTTGACCTGAAATATTAACTCTGTTTCTCTCTCCACAGACCCTGCCAGACCTGCTGAATTTTTCTAGCACTTCCTGTTTTTATCCTGGGATTTCCACTCCTGATATCCCCTGTATTGGGAGGTTATGTGTGCCCCAGTGAGTGTGAACCAGTGGGATGAAATTTGCCCAATTTTACAGTCAGGTCCGCCCAATCTATGCTTACCCAAAGGGCAAAATTATTTGAAAAATCTAAGTACCTAAAGTTGCTATCTTATTATATTATATATTATATATTATTGCAAAGAAAGTCACTGATAGTTTATCGTCACAGGTTGTCACCATTTCTAGTGAACCAAAAGAGAATGAATAGTGGTATCCACATAAATAAAACATCTGTACCTGACCAGCTCATGTTTAGCCATGGTTGAAAGCTGGGATTTGTTGCTTATCCATCCTTCAAATATATCAACATCTGCAGGATTGGAACTGATGGATAATTTATCAGTTCTCATCTCAAATAATGTGACCAACTGGGGCAAAGAAAAGAATCCATACACATCTTTCAAAGCTACTGTACAACTTTGTCATCAGGTTCTTATAGGAGAAAGCTGTGATCAGTACCATTGTGCACATTGCAGAGTCATAATGTAAACTGTGCTAACCAGGCAGGCACAGCATAAAGAACAACTGCTTTACAACTGCCTCCTAGACAGCACACTAGCCTAAGTCAAGATATGAAGATGCTCTATGTCTGACTCTATAAAAGAAAGCAAATAGTACTAGACAAGTCCAAAATTACATTCAAAGGTGCCATTACAAAATGGTAGTGGATGGAGCTGTCTTTACAGAGGGCAGCCTGTTACTTTGAATCAAGTTGTGGTGCCCAGAGATATACAAGGAAAAAGCTCTGATCAACTCACAATCTTTTGATGTACAGATGAATTTGAAGAGTAGCTCCAAAGTCTTGGTGCTAATAGGGAGCAGATCCCACAGGAGCACCTGGATCAGTCAAACTTTGTGGACTATTGAATTGACCCATTAACATCATTCTGCCACCCAGGTGTGTCTGCATTGGTTGATTTTTGTCATGCTTTTCCAGTCCACTTGTGTAGTCTAACAGCTGAATGTTTTGTGAAATATATATAACTTTAAATAATTTAACATTTTTATTAATTTGTCTTGTGTGAGAAGAAACATTCATTGATGATCAAACATTTTAGCTTCTTTTGAAGATGATATAAGTCGTGCGGAATAGTGAGATCACTGCATATGGTAATCACTAGACTGAGTGTGTCTCTGAGGCACAAGGCCACTCAGTCCTACATTTTCTAATGTACCTTTCCACTATATTTTTAATCCTAACATAAGGGCATCGACCTGAAACATTAATTCTATTTCTTTCTTTGCAGATGCTGCCTGACCTGCTGAGTGTTTCTAACAATTTCTGTTTTAATTTCAAGTTTCCAACATCCACAATATATTGTTGCTGTATTTCCATCTACTGGTTAATTATTATGTATTCACAACATCAATGTAAATTCAGGAGCATAATCACATCGCTACACCTCCGGGTGTAAGGTTATGACGTTGTCCTTCATTCTCTACCTCAAGTCTGGGAATCGGATCAGATCTGCGCTGCCAGTGTTAGCCTTGACTCTGAGAATCCCATTTTCAACAGCCTCAACTCCAGCTCAGATCTGGCTATGCTGCTGCTCGATCCCCAGCCATGGATTCCATGATTTTTCCATAGAAGCAGTGATAGCCACGCTGCTACCCATCCACAAGCCATGGATCCTACACCATCCTGTTCTGAGAACCTGCCCCTGGATCTGCACGGAGATTTGCCCCATCCCGTGTGCAACACAATGGCAGCTGCGCGTGAACGTGGAGAAGAAGAATCTCCTCCCGAAGCTCTACCTGAAGACAATGTGAACTGAAGCAAGCCCCAAGGCAAAATACATTGTGGACTGGCAAATATGCAAGCCTGCTTTCTAAAATACTGGCTATGTTGTACTCCTGGGTAATTGTTTTGTGTGAAAATTACATTCATACTGTATCTGCACACGATTCTCATGATGACTGTAGAGTTCTTTTTAATTTGATTCATTTTTTTCATTCCAGCATTTGGGATTGACTCAGACCCGGTTCGTCAACTTTTCCAGGCTACAGAACAACATGGCTAAAGACAAAAATCGTCTCTGGTCCCTTTTCTGGTTAATTGTGTTTGTTTTCTTTGGTTGGCCGCTTGGTATTTTTCTAGGTGGATTGTATGGCTTTCTCTCTCCTCTGGATGATTTCCTTGGACTCAATGAAATAACTGATGCCCTTCTGAAAGGTGCAAACCTGGGCAGACTCTGTGCTAAAAACATGATAAAAGGTAAACCTGCCTGTTGAAAAGCACCATCGCTACCATTTCAACTACTTCACTACAACCGGCACAAAGTTTTACTTTACCACAAAAATGACGGCGGATTTAATGTATTTTAAAATCTACTGAGGGGCATCACCTTGCTGAACTCTGTGGGTGGCTGTTGATAATTTAATTTTTATTAATACCGTTGTACGCCCTTTTCAAACAAAGACAAATAAACTCACTTTGCATCATTCGCTGTCGTCACCTTCATAAATTTCTTACTTTATTTAGAAGCTCTCAGTTTATATAAATAGCACAATTTTCTACCCTGTGCACAAGTAGGTGAACGGATTCTGTGAAATGTTCTAGTCCCCCACATAAGGCTTTGCTTGTGTGGCAGAGAGATCCCCTCCCAGGCTCTTGGAATACAATTCCATCTCTTGCTATATTTGTACTTTGTTCAGTAATGTATGCAATCCATTTTTAAAATTTAAGTTTAATTAGTTTTACATTTGTAAGCAGCTAAGATTTCTCTTACCTCCAGTCGGTCAGCCCTCATATCCTGCTCCAGCCAAGATGTCGATAGGTCTAAGTTTATATTTACTTCATTTATTCCTCCACTTTATTTAAGTTCCTGCAGCAGGTGAGAGTTCTGGAGGTAGAACACGAGCAGATCCAGTTGAAGTGTTTTCACCCATCGATTCTGGCCTCTGATCCCCAAACATTCTGCCACTTCCAGCCCCAGGAGGTCTTATCTGGCCCAACTTTGGCCCCCAAATCTAGAAACATCCTTGAGCCTCCAATCCCGCGACTGTGAAAAATCTTCTCTGTACAAAAACCATAGGTTATTTAATTCTACTCCTGACTCTGGCCTCCAGACATTAGATGTCATGAGCCAAGCTGTTTTCTATATCCCCAGATGTGGCTGACAATCTACCTGAAAGTGGTTATTCACCTCATCAATAAAATCGATAAAAAACAGGAGCAGGAATAGGCCATTTGGCCCATCAAACCTGCTCCATTATTCAATAAGATCATGTCTAATCTGATGAACTCCACTTTCCTTCCTGTCCCTCATAACCCTTGACTCTCTTGAGATCAAAAATGTCAAAGATCAACTGTCCTCTGGTGTCAGTATTAAGTACTGCCCAGATGAAAAGCTCTTTAATCTCAGTCGTCTCCATGCCAAAACTAAACTGATCACCATAGACATTCATGATCTACACTTTGCAGATGACGGCAGTGTCATTGCCCACTCTGCACCAGACTTGTAAGCCACTCACGATCTCTTCAATTCTGCAAACATCTATCACCCACACTTGGTCAGCTAAGTATTCCACCTCCTACGTATGTTGAAGGAGAGACTCTGGAATATGTTGAGCACTTCCCATACCTTGGCTGCCACCTCTCTCAAAAGACCACAATTGACGGGGAGATCCAACACTGAATCAGCTGTTCAAATTGAGCCTTCTACAAACTACAGCAGTGAGTGTTTGACAACAAAGACCTCCATAAGTCAACCAAAGTCCTCGTGTACAGAGCAGTTGCTGTCACCACACTCCTGTATTGCAGTGAGACCAGGACTGTGTATCAGTGACACGGAAGAGCACTAGAGAAATTGCCTCCATCACATCCTCTAGATTCAATGAGGAAGTCCGTTGAGTGAATGTTAGTGTTCTTCTTGAAGCCAGCTCTATGAGCATTCAAACAAAGCTCCTGCAAAATCAGCTTTGATGGACTGGACACCGTGTCCGGAAGCATCTCCCCTGCCAGGTCCTGTTTTCTCAGCTCTCAAATGGCCAACATTCCAGGGGAGAGCAAAGAAAGCACTTCAAAGACACTCTGAAGCTCTCCTTGAAGCACGACCACATTGACGTTAATGACTGGGAGGCACTTGCTAACAATCATTGAGAATGGTGACAATTTGTCCATCAAGCTGCATCACATTTTGAGTCCCAGCGGTTTAATGATGAGGCAGAGTGTCAACAGAGGAGGAAAGAAAAGGAAGCAAATCCCGCACTCCAGATCCCACTACTCCCTGGGATGTCTTTTCCCACGTGCCCAAAGATCTGTGTGTCGAGTCCCAGCCTCTTCAGTCACATGCAAATCCATGGCAGGAACTCAAGACCCTGACTAGATGTCATCCTGGAGTTGAGGGACAGCCGACGGTGACTCCCAACCTGGGAATAACCTGAGGGTATAAGGTTCATATTCATGGCACTGCTAGGGGGGCCTGCCTGGCTTTCCCAGGGGCAGACTGTGCCACTGGCTGCTACCTGCACAGCCTTGGTGGCGTCCTTCAAGGGAATGATCGCACAAAGGTGCGTCCCCTGGGTGCAGCTGAATATGTTGAATTTGTGCTATCCTCACATCACAGCGCCCAACTGATATGCCACCAGGATTCCAAATTTCGACAGTTCAGGTCCTAGCAATGCCTCCATTGTCCACTCCAGAAAAAGGGAGAGTGAAGCAGCAAGGTGGACCCTGCAGTCACGTTTCCTCTAAGCTGCATGGGTACATAGCCAGACAGTTTTTGGAAGTGTACTGAACAGGAAACAAGCAGGCCATGCACACGCAACGCTCCCTGTAAGATGCGCATGTACATGACTGTGCCTCAACCTTAAATGGCCGGCACTGTGCAACAAGAGGGAACATTACCCTGCAGCAATATTTTTAAGGGGCCAGGCACAGGTAACTTACATTTTCAGAATGTTTTCTGATGCAGTGTCTGGAAGTATTCTGGAGTGATTTTGGAAGTGCTTTGGTGAGTTCCTGTATTTGCCAAAGAGTGTTGCCACATTCTCGCAGGGAGGGCAGGGCAGTGGGCGACCTGTGTACACAAAGGCAGCAACAGGTTTGGGGGCAGTAGTGGCAGTGTCTCTGAGCCTGCAGCACGATAGGGAGATGGAGCAGAGAGGGATCGCTCAAGAAGATACCCTCCACCAACTTAGTGCTGGGCTTCTCCATGCTCCTTGACAGTGACAGGAGGCTGTCTGGCAGACCAGGGATGGCGCTTTATGAGTTGCTCTTGCAGAGACTGGCATGGATGCAATGGGCTGAATGGCCTCCCTCTGCACTGTAACCATTCTATGGTTCTATTCAATGAAAACCACCAATTTAATTCGATTACCCAGAGTGTACACGTCATGGTTAGATGACAGGCTAATTCCAGGGTTAGAAATTTAACAGTGGTATGTTACAAGTAATTCCGTGAAATGTAGGTCAGAACTCCTGCGTTAAAATAGTTTTGAATTTCCAAGCATGATCACCAGTATAAGAGCTTTCCTACTTCTGTAGGAGGTTGAAGCTTTTTCTTCAGCTGTGACTTGCAAGACGTTTTGGATTAACTGTTCAACAACTGCACCAAATGCTTTCCTGACTGAATTGCCTGTTTTCACTGGCTACTGTGTTGGGCAATGACAGGTGGTCAGGACAGCTGGTGTGCATCAGAGACTATGTCTGGTAAGAGGCTTGGGTCTCACATGAAGACGCTACTGCTCAAAGGCTGAAATTGCACCACAATTGTTTGTACGGTTAGCTGGAAAGTGGTTTGTAACATGGCGAGCTAAACTAGAATAACATCATTTCAATGACAAAACCAAGAAGTTGATCACTTTTAATATTCATTCTCGGGATGTGGTCATTCCTGGCAAGGCTGGCATTAATTGCCCTTGAGAAAGTGGCAGTGGATCTCTTTCTTGTGTGGCTGCAGGGCCACATGGTGAACACACTCCCACAATATTGTTAGGTAGAGAATTCTGGGATTTTGACCCAATGCCCAATATATGCCCATGTCAGGAGGAATCTTCCTTGCAGCAGAGCTCAGAGGTGGTGGTGTTCCCATGAACCTGCTGCCCTTGTTCATTCTAGATGGTGGAGGAAATGGATTCAGGAAACGCTACTGAAGAAACCTTGGCAAGTTGCTGCTGTGCATCCTGTAGATACTACACTGCAGGCATGGTACGCTGGTGGAGGAGGGAAAGAATATTTAAACCACTGGATGAGATGCCAATCAAGCAGACTGATTTGTCCTGTGTTGAACTTTTTGAACATTGATGGAGCTGCACCCATCTAGGCAAGTGGAGAGTATCCCTTCACATTGCTAACTTATATCTGGTAGTAAAGAGGCTCTGGAGGGTCAAGAGGTGAGCCACTCAGCTCAGAATACCCAACCTCTGACGTGGTTATAAGCCACAGTATTTATGCCACTGGTCCAGTTCAGTTTATGGATAATGGTCATCTCCAGGATGTTGATGGTCAGGAATGAGGGTGATGATATCTTTAACATACATTAAAGGAAGATGGGCATTGACTGACACTTGAGTGGCACTAAAGCTACTTCCATTTACCAGCCTAAGCCTGGATGATGTCCAGGTTTGCTGCGCGATTGGCAAGGATTGGAGCTTTCTCTCAAAATTAACAATCTTTGCACCTACAATACATTGAAGATCCTTTACTATAAACTGAGAATCAATATTTTTAGTGTGAAAAGATCATGGCTGGATAAAACCGAGCTCCGTTGTTAAAACCACAAAAATCCGAGATTGGATCAGGCCCCAAGTGGCTTTACCAAGTGTACACTTTGGAAACTGCCACTTAATGTTCATTTCTGAAAAAAATATGCAAACATTTTGAAGTGTAGGTCTAAAGGCATTCTTCTGAATATGAGTGAATTCAATGAAATCCTGAATAACGAGATGAAACAGGACCACATTTATAACGACCCTTTCAAACAGTTGACTCTTCTGCTGTGCAGAAGTCTGATAACATAGCGAATGTCACAATCCTTGCAGGTTGCAAAGGCTGCAAATAACATTTTTAAAATTTATTCTGGGGATAAGGGTGTCATGAGCAAGACTAGCAGTTATTACTCACCCCCTGGTAGTTCTTGAAAAGGTGGTGGTGAGCTGTTTTCTTGAACCATTGAAGATAATGTTAGGTAGCGAGTTCCAGGATTTTAAAACAGCAACTTTGAAGGAAGCACAATATATGTCCAAGTTAGGCCGGTGTTTGACTTGAAGGGGAACTTGCCGATGATACCTCTCCCATGCCCCTGATACCTTCATCCTTATCATCAGAGGTCACAAGTTTGCCATGTGGGTGTGGAAGAAGCCTTGTGAATTGGCAGTACTACACACTGCAGCTACGGTACACTGATAATGGAGAGAGTGAACGTTTGATGGACTAACAATGAAGCAGATTGCTTTGTCATGGATAGTGTTGAGCTTCTGGTGTGTTGTTGGAGCTGCAGTCAGCCAGGCACGTGGAGATTATTCCATCACACTCCTGATTTATGCCTTGGAGGTGGTAAAAAGTGTCAGGAAGATATAATAATTTCCATAATGTTATTGGAATTTATTGTAAAACAGAGTAATAGTGGGATGTGTTTATGTGTCTGCGTGTGTATGTTTAAGACTTAATTGAATTAGAGGCAGCTAGTCTGGGTGCTTTGATGTAAGAAGAGAAGTTAGGTTGAAATGTTAATTAGGTAAACATGGGGAAATTTAGAAACATTGGTGTCAAGGGAACATTTGCATTTTTAAATAAACCAGACTAAATTGTTTTCAAAAGAGGGAGTGAAAGGGGTCTCCTAGCCAGGCGAAGTTTAGAAAGAGTGTGTTTATTTTTCCTAAAGATTACTGGTAAAACTTAGTGCTAGGCGAGGTTTTTATTATCAGGAAGATAAAGTCCAAAGACATAGTGCATTCAAAGGGAAAATATGTATAAAGGAGTGAAAGCTGTGTGTAAGGGAAGGTATTTTAAGATCTTACAAGTGTGAAAAGTCTTCAGCATCTATGCCTCAAGCTGCTGTCTTCAAAGGACTGAAGTTAAGAAAACTCACTTTATATTTGACTTGTTCAGGGTATTGTGTTTCTTTGCCCGGGTCTTTTAAAATTTGTGTCTTACTGTTGCCTTAACGAAGGTGTAACTGGGAGTTAGATTGATTAGGGGAATTAGAAGTTATCATAGTAGTAATTTGTAGATTTATGTATGTATTTAAAATCATTTCTCATATTAATAAATGTTTAAATTAGTTTTATAAAAACCTATAAGACTTGGTGGTCTTATCGATGGGCTGAAGGGCCTCTTCTGCACTGTGATTCTGTGATTCTTATTATTACTGAATTCAAGGCACACCTTTCAAAATTTATAAAAACTGCAAAACAAGTTGTGTCACTTGTTTCAAGTTTTCCTTTGGGATTTGAACAGCTCAGCATTTACTATTGGCTGTGCCATAACAAAAGGCTTTGGGGAGTCAGGAGGCATTGCAGGAATGGGTATCTAAGCCAGCGAATGGCCAATGAATGTTACACTAAAATCTATTCTCAAGGCAGTGCTAGTTATTGCTAGGTTCAGAGGTGATAAATCATGTTGTTTCGTTTTCTCTGAGGTAAGTATTTTAGTACTTGGCACAGCTAGTTTACACTTCCAGTTCAGATCATTTGAGCTGGAATTTGCTGTGGAAATAATGATAAGACGAACAATGTTTGCCATTTTTGATGTGGACATCAGGCAGCAATTTTTGGCAGCCACACTTGTGCAGTTCAACACAGAAATCCAGAAGTTGTTGTGGAAGTGTGATGCTCCTCCAAAAGCTCCCTGAAAACAGCATCTTGCCATCTGGCTCCCATTTCAAATACATTCCATGACATGGAGTTGTTGTACTTAGCTCATAGATATGAACTAAATATGAGGGTTTGTCCATTCCAGTCTTGACAGGGTAACTAACTCTTAATTACTGCCAAGCAACCCCTCTGGCACTGAAAATTAACTTTTATAAATGTGGAGTCTTCTTTTAGGTTTTAATTACATAGGGAATAAGAGTAGGAGTAGGCCATTCACCCCATTGAGCCTGTTCCACCATTTAAAAAGATTATGGCTGATCTACCTCTTATGCCATTTTCCCCCACAATCCCCAAATTCCTTGATGTCATTACTATTCAAAAATCTATCAACTTCTGTCTTGGGCTTGCTCAATGATTGACCTTACACAATCATCTGGGTTAAAGAATTCCAAAGATTCTCCATCAAGTTAGTTTAGAAAAATAATCATTTTTTTTTTTGTTTTCCTTTTAGTCTCCTTTTTGTCTCTCTCTTAATCCAGTCTTTCTTTCCATTACTATAGAGGATACAAAAACATTCCAGTAATAGCTGCAAATCAGGAGGTGAACAGGGGAAAGGAACTTGGCGAAACTGAAATCACTAGGGAAATGGTACTGAGCAAACTGACGGAGATGCGGGCTGGCAAGTCTCCGGGTCCTGATGGACTATATCCTAGGGTCTTAAAAGAGGTGGCGAATGAGGTAGTTGATGTGCTGGTGTTCATTTTCCAAAATTCACTAGGTTCTGGAAAGGTTCCACTAGATTGGAAAGTAGCAAATACAACCCCTGTATTCAAGAAGGGAGGGAGGAAGGAAACTACCGGCCAATTAGCTTGATGTCTGTCGTGGGGAAGTTATTAGAATCGGTCATTAAGGAGGTTATAGCTGGGGATTTAGGAGAGCTCAAGACAATAGAGAAGAGTCAGCATGGTTTTGTGAAAGGAAAATCATGTTTAATCAATTTATTGGAGTTTTTTGAAAGAGTAACATGCACTGTGGATAAAGGGGAGCCAGTAGACGTACTGTGCTTGGATTTCCAGAAGGCATTTGATAAGTTGCCCCATCAAAGATTATTATGGATAATAAAAGCGCATGGTGTAGTGGGTAATGTATTAGCATGGATAGAAGATTGGCTGTCTGGCAGAAAGCAGAGAGTATGCATAAATGGGTTTTTTTCAGATTGGCAGGATTAGACGAGTGGAGTCCCACAGGGCCTCAACTTTTTACAATTCACATCAATGACTTAGATGAGGGGAGTGAAGACATGGTATTTAAATTTGCAGATGACACAAAGATAGGTAGGAAAGTATGTTGTGAAGAGGATATGAAGAGGTTGCAGATGGATATAGATAGGTTGAGTGAGTGGGCAAAGATCTGACAAATGGAGTTTGATATGGGAAAATGTGAAGTTGGCAGGAAGAACAAAAACGCAGAGTATTACTTAAATGGAGAAAGGCTGCACAATTCTGAGGTGCAGAGGGATCTAGGTGTTCTAGTACATGAATCACAAAAAATTAGTATGCAGGTACAGCAAGTAATTAAGAAGGCAAATTGAATGCTTCCTTTATTATGAGAGGAATTGAACATAACAATATGGATGTTATGTTTCAGTTATACAGGGCATTGGTGAAACTGCACCTTGAATACTGTGTGCAGTTTTGGTCTCCTTATTTAAGGAAGGATGTAAATACATTGGAGGCAATTCAAAGCAGGTTTGTTAGATTGATACCTGGAATGAGTGGGTTGTCTTCTGAGGAAAGGTTAGACAGACTGGGCTTGTTTCCACTGGAGTTTAGAAGGGTGAGGGGTGATTTGATTGAAGTATACAAGATCCTGAATGGCCTTGACAAGGTGGATGTGGAAAGAATATTTCCTCTTATGGGTGAGTCCAGAGCTAGGGGGCAGTGTTTTAAAATTAGGGATCGCCTTTTTAGGACAGAGATGAGGAGAATTTTTTTTCTCTCAGAGGGTTGTGCGACTTTGGAATTCTCTGCCTCAGAAGGTGGTGGAGGTGGGGTCATAGAATATTTTTAAGGCAGAGGTAGATAGATTCTTGTTAGGCAAGGGAATCAAAGGTTATCAGGGTTAGACAGGAATGTGGAAATCGACACACAAGAAGATCGGCTATGATCTAATTGAATGGTGGAGCAGGCTCGAGGGGCCAAATGGTCTACTCCTGTTCCTATTTCTTATGTTCTTATAAAATAAAAACAAAATACTGCAGATGCAGGAAATCTGAAACAAAAAAACCATAAAAATGCTGGCAGCTTCTGTGGAGAGAGAAACAGAGTTAACATTTCATGTCTGTGTGACTCTTCTCCAGAGTTAAAGAGAAGTAGAAATGTGAAGGAATTTACACTGTTTAAGAGGGGGCGGAACAGGTGCAGCAACATAGGTCAGGGATAGATGGGAGTTAGGGGGAAATTTGACAAAGATTAAGACAAAGGGAGTTTTAATGGTAGTGTTAAAGACTAAAGGAGGTGCTGATAGTGACATAAAGGTAAGATAGCAGGATGTGTTTATAGCAGAACAAGGGTGAGCGCTCTTCTACCTGAAGATAGAAACAAATGGGCCGTCTTTCTTTCCCTCACTTTATTTTGCTCTTTGTAAGTGAATTGTGAATTCAATATTGAATTAAATATTCTAATTGACACTCCCTGGTTCAAACGATTACACTGCTTCAGTCTGATCGGTTAAGGAGAAAGATACAGCTGCTCCCCGGATGCCGCTGCTCTTTTTGCCTCTCTAATTACAGTTAGCTCCAGAGCCAAACTCTACTCAAAGTCTTTGGACAAGTGGCTCCCAGAGCAAATAACTGCACCGATTTCCCTGCTCTTGTGGTAACTGTTTTCAGCGATCTGCAGAGGCGGGGCCCAAGTTATTAGTTGCATTCCATCGAGACTTTATCACACAAATAGCAACTTTGCTGTACAGGCGGTCTGGGCAACAGCTGAAACAACACATTAGATCGAATTCAGCGCTTCAGCTGAACTGTTCCAAATATCCAAATATCTGGCGTCCGCAGCATCTCGCTTTACAGTCTGACTGTTAAAACCTCTTGCTTTCGGTGATCTCTGACGTTCTTAAATTAGTTTTGAACAGGAAACTTAAAATTTATTTTTTTAGGCAACCTTGAGATGCTGAAATGTTCTGAGGGACCCCTATGTCTCCTGCCCTTTAACTGTGTCACCCTGCACTTGGGATTTAGTCTTTTTTTTGACTGGAGAATTCCGCGTCTTTGGAACTCAGAGAACACGTTTTTATCTGCCAATGAACAGAATATGGTCGGTGCCACTTTATGTACCATTGGTCCTCCCACAGTTCCAGGCTCAGGACATTCCTATCAATTGCTCATCCACCTTCATGTTTTAAAAGACAAGGGAAAAATCCAGGAAGGAATCTGTCCATTTTTGTTCGGTCCAGAAGCAAAATAGGCCCTGGAGCGATACGACTGTTACAGCACATAGCTTGATATTTCTCAATCTATAATAGTGATAGAAATGGAAATATAATTACTTAAATTGCTCCCACTTAATGTCATTTGTTAGAGGCAAACTCGGAATCAGTTGATATCAATAATTCCATGGATCACTCTAGTCATTCCTTCAAGAAAATTCAAGATTGCCTCGGTGAAACCATCTGGGATCCCCAATCCTCTCGGAGCCTTTCCTCGGTGTGTCGGGAATCGCGTAACCTAGGAAATTCCTCTTATACTTTTCTATTTTTAGTTACTGAACAGTTCAGTCAACACGTCTGTAGCTTTGAGGCGTTTCAGAACAGACCACCCCACACACACACACACACAATCTCCCACTAAGAACCGAAGGCACTTACAGTGCATTGCCATGCAGATGCCTATAGACCAGTTTATTAAAGCAGTGATATGACTATTATTTGCCATTATGTCTGTTACAAACTCCTACATTGTCTCAGAGGTGGGGCTGTTCATAGTTTCTTTCTGGTGTTCCCGATAGTTTCATCTTCCTGAGCTAATATGTTGTTAACATCACGTGGCAATCAATGCAGCATAGTTTAAATGGAGATTACTACTACATAAGTGATGTATTGTATGTGTGTGTGTGCACATACATGTATTATATATGTACACGCGTAATACGTGTATGTATGTGCACACAGATGTGTACATACATAATACATGTATGTACATATAATACATGTATGTACGTACATAATACGTGCATGTACACATATTATTTGTACATACATGTATAATGTATGTACACATATTATATATGTCCACATGTATTATTTGTACATACATGTATAATGTATGTACACATATTATATATGTCCACACATGTATCATTTGTACATACATGTATAATGTATGTACACATATATTATATATATGTCCATGCATGTATTATATATGTCCATACATGTATTATATGTACATACATAAACTTACACAATGTAATACATCAAATATACACTTGTACAATGTACATGGCATTTTTATATGTTGCTACAGTGGCTGGTACAATAAACGCGCCAAATCAGAATTTGAAAAGTGTTAGAATCAGAGTCACCCCAAGGTCCTGAGCTGAACACTGTCTAGGGAAATGTTGTATTTGTGCCATTCACATGAACATCCGATTGTAAAATGTAATGTAAATCGCGGGGAACATGCGGTAACACCCGCTGTGGCGCTATTCCTAGCCCACGAGTAATTGACTTTACGGCGCTGGCTTTTTGGGGGCGAGACTCCGGTCTGGCCCTCGCATTCCCACCTTTCGGCATTTACGGATGTTTTTTTCGTTGCAATTCCCTATTTGGCCACCCCTTTGATGTTTCTGTGCGGGCCGCTGCAGATTTGCAGGCTGCGGAAGACGCTGTCCTTACATGGGCTCGGTTTGGAGCTGCCGGGTCTGTGCACACACTGTGTGGTCTGTCTTCCTCTCCGCAGCCGCTCTCTCCATTAATGGTTTCACCGAGACTCAGTGGCGTGAAGGCGACCAAATAAGGACAAGGTCTCGGGCTGTACCTGGGCGGGGTCTATGTTTCAGCAACACATCAGGGAATATAAGTTCTTGTCTCCCTCTCAATGAATCTCCGACCCAGCATCGCAGAGGAACGGGTGACTGAAGGTGCTGCTCTGGTAAGTCCCCTAAAGCCTTTCTAAATCAGGGAGGTGAGGCAAGAGAGTAGAGCGGTCTGCTATTGAAACGCTTCAAACTTGTACAGCCGCATTAGTTTTAAACCGAACTGGTTTAAGTGGAATTTCAGAGTAAAAAACGAATAACTTAAACTGATGAAGCGGGTGAACGGTTCTTGGACATACCGCAGCTATTCTGCAAAATTTACCCCATTAAAAAAAAGGAAAATTACAGTTCTCAATGTATTTTCACCAAATATAATTGAAGTGTTTTAGAAATATTCTCTATGAATCTCGGCATTGCTTGTTTTTTTCCCCCCAAGCCTTGCTATTATTTCATCAGGTGTCACAAGTGGACCATTCCAACTAAGATTTTAATATTTTTGATAAAGAAACTAAGAGCTTAGTTGTAGCTGTATCCCAGTGTTATAGTGACAGACCTGTCCCCACCAGTACTGTACCCCAGTGTTATACAGTGACAGACCTGTCCCCACCAGTACTGCACCCCAGTGTTATACAGTGACAGACCTGTCCCCACCAGTACTGCACCCCAGTGTTATAACAGAGTAACAGGGGAAAGGTTATTGGTTGTACCAGCACGCCGGAGCAATGTGAATCTAAGTCGAGTTGAACCTGGGATCACTATTTTCTGAGTGTAATTTGTGAAGAAGTGAATCCAACGGGAAGTATTGAAGCACAACTTAGCCCGAACTTCATACTTTGTTTGCTCTGCAGTCAGAGATATCTGACACCTGGTGTTATCGACAAATAAATGCAACCCAAACTGGCCTTTATGGAAACAACTCAAAAGATAATTACAAACCAAGTGTCAATATAGCTTTAGAACTTACAGCTTTATTTATTTTTAACTACAGTTTAACGGCACCTAGTGCTAGGAAAATGACTTTGCAGTTAAACCATTCGAATAGCTAAATGTCAGGAAAATAGGAATTATTCATTTAGAGATTATCGGTGGTAGCACCGCTGCTTTGAAGTCCATAAGACGCTCCAGGAATGTGGCACCTGTCCTACAGTGCAGTCCCTTGTCTCTGGTGCTTGTTTCATCACTCTTGGCTCTTTTTGTAGATTCCAAATCACCATGTGTGACGACGAGGAAACCACCGCCTTAGTGTGTGACAACGGCTCCGGGCTGGTGAAGGCTGGATTCGCTGGAGATGATGCCCCCCGAGCCGTCTTTCCCTCCATCGTCGGCCGCCCACGCCACCAGGTACCCACGTTCTTTCACCCTCCACTAGACGCCATTATGAGTAGGTAGCCTCATCTTTAGTGAAATGTAAAACTCGCCAGGATTTTGTACAGTTGTTTGCTCAACTTTAGAAGCTTTCCCAACTTGAGACACTCAAACTTTACCATTTCTAGGGTCTCCGACGTTGTACTCTTAAACTTTTTAATCAAGTAGTAAAATTTGCTCTTTAAGTTATTGACTAAATGCTTATGCGTTTGGTCTGTGCCAAAAATTTATTCATTATCACCTTATAGTACAGACTGAACAATATGAAGGTAGAAGCTGGTTAATGTTCAAACAGTTAATGTATCTTTTTATACATCATAGGGTGTCATGGTAGGTATGGGTCAGAAGGATTCCTATGTAGGTGATGAGGCCCAAAGCAAAAGAGGTATCTTGACCCTGAAGTACCCCATCGAACATGGTATCATCACCAACTGGGATGATATGGAGAAGATCTGGCACCACACCTTCTACAACGAGCTCCGTGTGGCACCTGAAGAACACCCTACACTTCTTACTGAGGCTCCTCTAAACCCCAAAGCTAACCGTGAGAAGATGACACAAATCATGTTTGAGACTTTCAATGTTCCAGCCATGTACGTCGCTATCCAGGCTGTCCTATCCCTGTACGCCTCCGGCCGCACCACAGGTAGGCACAGAAATCGCAGATGTTGATGCTTACTGACATGACAGATACTTCAGACAGTCCCCTGAAATTACAGGACTTACTTTCAAATGTAAAATCCCAGGAACCAGTAGAATTTAAAGAATATTGATTTCACATTTTTTAAAATTATCATCCAAAATATTACTGCATATTAATTTTATTTAACAAACATTGATAAGCCTTATCAGTAATTCATCCATAATGAATATAATGCTTCTGAATTTTGTATTACATTGATGGAGATACTGAAATGTAAAATTGACCTATAATCATTACCTGAGAAATGCTGAATCTGTGATGTGAAAGGTGAGGTCATCAATGAACTTTTGGAAATGTGATTGGAGAATAGCAGTTCATAATATCCATTCGGTTACTCTAGGTATTGTCCTGGACTCTGGAGATGGTGTCACTCACAATGTCCCAATCTATGAGGGTTATGCTCTACCTCATGCCATCATGCGGCTGGACCTAGCTGGCAGGGATCTCACTGACTACCTCATGAAGATCCTTACCGAACGTGGCTATTCCTTTGTGACAACTGGTATGCAGCTACTAGTTTACTTAGCACACCACATTATCTGTGTTCTGAAATTCAACAAGGGATGTCTGAATGATTTCCTTGTCTGTCCACAGCTGAGCGTGAGATTGTCCGTGACATTAAGGAGAAGCTGTGTTATGTCGCCCTGGACTTTGAGAATGAAATGGCTACTGCAGCCTCTTCATCTTCTCTGGAAAAGAGCTATGAATTACCCGATGGTCAGGTCATCACCATTGGTAATGAACGTTTCCGTTGCCCTGAGACCCTCTTCCAGCCATCTTTCATCGGTAAGTATTCAGGTTTATTCATATTGAATACACCATTTATGGATTTTGTATGACTTTGATAGGCACTCTGAAATATAAATATTACTGTCCAGAAAGTCTGGTTGTGAAGGATAAAACAGGAGTCGATCTTTACATACTTTTATAAACATTTATTCACAGAGATGTACATTATAAACATATACTTCCTAAGCTCAGGCTCCAATTCTCATCTGTTCCTATTTATAGGAGACTAAGCGAATCCCTAGTGAATACCCACCACCTGTAACCAGTTCAGTGCAATTAATATACAACTAACAACCTATACCCAATACCTAAAAATGTTCAATCATTCCAGTCAAACTTCTCTAATGAATTAAAACCTGCAGGTAATACATGTAAATCTATGATAAGAACCTACTGATGGAAACTCTTTCGAGTTATCAACAGTCACAGATTGCAACTCTTTTGAGTACAATCACAGTTCTTGGTTTCCGGGAGTGGGACATGAACCCACAACCCTCTGATTCAAAGGTGAGGGTGCTATGAACTGAGCCACAGCTGACATGAGCAATTGGAGGTCAGGTATCAATTGGTTGGATGGCCATCTGCCAACAGGTGTCTCATTCTGACTTGATGTGTATTAAACCTGAACAGGTGTGGCCTGTTGTTTTCTCTCCAATTGTATGGCATCATTTTTATCTTGCCTGCTTGACAGTTTTCATTCATAATAATTGTATGACTTGGTCTATTCTTAAACCAGGCATGGAATCTGCTGGTATTCATGAAACTACATATAACAGCATCATGAAGTGCGATATTGACATCCGTAAGGATCTCTATGCTAACAATGTCCTGTCTGGTGGTACCACCATGTACCCTGGTATTGCTGACCGTATGCAAAAGGAAATCACTGCCCTGGCCCCCAGCACCATGAAGATCAAGGTAACATATCTAAAACTGTAATAAAAGAAGTGGAATTAAATTTTAGCGCAATTCCAGAAATGTTATAGGCAAAACTATTGTGCATTCTGCTAGTACTATATATAATTGTAAAAGATACTCTGTTCTTACAACAGATGCTAATTTAAGCAAATTTATTCCTTAATCATCTAATTTTGATAATTCTCTGTTATTTTATAACATACTATTACCGTACAATTTTAAGATTTCTAAAATATTCCTGTGCTGCAATGTGTGAAGATAGATTTCAGGTAGAATTGCTTCAGTGCATACCAGTGCTAATGACCTTTCTTCATGCTTCAGATCATTGCTCCACCTGAACGTAAATATTCCGTCTGGATTGGAGGCTCCATCCTGGCCTCCCTATCCACCTTCCAGCAGATGTGGATCAGCAAGCAGGAGTACGATGAAGCAGGTCCATCCATTGTCCACCGCAAATGCTTCTAAACATCATGATTTTAACTTACTTGGAACTCAGGTTGATAAGATTGTGCCTCTGGTTACTTTGAATCAACAGGCCACTGGGAAATACAAAATAGTTTCAAAACTATTTTCATTGTACAGTTTGTTTACACATGTGCAATTTATTTGTGACAATAATATTTATTGATCTATGAATAAAACAAGACTGCAAATTATGAATAGCGTCTAAATTGGGGTGGTGCGGAGGGGGAGGAATTGGCAGTACATGGAGGTGACAACATGAGAGATATTTGATGGGGTCTATTTACACCTCAACTTTGGTGTCACCACCCAACTGTTGAATTTACAGGTAGCCTATAAACAGGGGGGGAGATCTCTAATTGACTGCAGCGATCCTATTCCAACTGGCTTCAGGGAGAGATTTGAATCTGGTTTCAGGCTGCATTCACTCTATAGCTGTAACATCTGTGTGAAGGAAACAACTTGAATCATAACTATATAATTCCACCCTTGCACTTCAGGTTTAATCCACATAAGCAATTTTAACTCAGCACCAACACTAATCTAGCTCTGTAAATCTAGAGTAAGGGCCTGTGCTGACTCCACAAACAAGTGTAGTGGGATGCCCAGGAGATGGTAGACTCACACCAACTACTTTGACAGGAGGCAGAGATGAACTCCAGTGATTTTATATTTGGGTTACAAAGGGTTCAAGGGGTCGGTTTGAATATGTACAGTGCAGGAATTCTTCACCCCGTTAATTCCCTACACACACACTTCTAAAACATTTGAATGTTTAACTGTTGGGGTAGGGAGTCCTGCTCACCCACATATCCAGCCACACACAAAACAATTCCAGTTCCAAGCAGGCAATGGAAACCCCAATCTCTGATATTGTTGAACACCACTAAATGAGCAATTTGACCAACAATGTTGATGTGAATCAAACACTGAAAAATATGAAATAAAAACAAAAATGCTGGAAAATCTCAGCAGGTCTGGCAGCAGTCTGTGGAAGGAGAAACAGAGTTAATGTTTCGAGACTAATATGACTCTTCTTCGGAACTGGAGAGAGGTAAAAATGTGATGGGTTTTTATGCTGTTGTAAAATGGTGGAGCAAAATGGAAGGCAGGGATAGGTTAGAGGCAGGAGAGATTAAATAACAAAGATGTCATGGAACACAAGACAGAGGGAGTGATAATGGTAGCATTAAAGTCTAAAGCTTTGGTCCAGAGTATGTGTTAACAGCAGAATAAAGGTCAGCACTATCTGAAAGCAACATGAAAGCAGTGAAATATGGATGTACTCCTGTTAACTCTTTACAAATGGACATTGACATACTGTGGGTAGAGCTTCGATATATATTGTGATCATTTTTAATACTTCAGATTTGAAGCCATTGAGCAGAAGCAAAAACGACGCACTAAAGAAATACCATATATGAATAAGGAATGTGAAATGGCGCTCCTCCTGAAGGTTAATATCGAGACCAATATTGACTAAAAGAGAAAATCAAGTGCTAGGGGCAAATTAAATTGAACAAGAAGACATCCATCGAATACTCTGAGTCTGTCTGTTCAAAGTAAATATGGGATCACCAAACAAATGACAAGGAAGGCAAATATTAAAGTTGCCATTGTCTTTTGGGGGATTCAACTTTGACCTTAGATAAGTTTCACACTGATTCATTTGTAAAATGGATAACTTTAGTCATGGTGAAACTTGTAATGAGGTTACCAACTTCCCCAATAATTTCAATCCTTCTTTATGCCTGTTAGACAAAATATATTTTAGATCCATGAAGCTATTCCTAAAATTTATAACAGCCTTAGATAAAAGAATTGTTGGTTAGCTCAGTTGGCTAGATGGCTAGAGTATGGTGTTGAATGACGTCAACGGTTTGGGTTTGATTCCCTTACTGGCTGTGGTAGTTCATGGAGGTCTGCCTCCTTGCCTATGCTTGAAATGGAGTGATGCCTCTCAAGCTATATAACCACATTGCTGTCTAACAGAGAGAGATGCCTTTGGTCCCTTGTGGACTATGGTTCATTACAAATAAAACAGTATGAGTACCATTCATATTGCATCAGTTCAACGAGATGAGCAGAAATAGAAGCTGACGTTTCATCATGTAATACATGCTAATCCTGGGCTTTTCATTTCCATTGATAAAACATGGCTTCTCACAGGAATAATCTCAAGTATACACTGTGATCCCTAATAACTTTCTAATCCCTGGAAAATGTGTGATAAGTCACGCCTGTCTTTTCAGAAAGGTCCATTTGGCAGTGTTACAATAAATACCAGCTGCACCAGGATCTAGAGTGGTGCGGGCATGTTCCAGCAACAACAAAAAGAGTGCCCTGAAAATCAACTGGTGCCTTTTAAGCCATATCAATTGAGCATTGCACTTCTCTTTTTCAAATAATTTAGGATGAACTTTTCTCATCATTGTATTTCCTCTTTAGTTTTAATATTCCAGTTATGTTAGAGTGAAGTTTACATGTAAAAGCATTCAAACCAGATGCAATGTCAGGTTGTATAGATTGGAGGAAATGCAGACAGCAGTGAGGGATTATAAAGCAGGAACTGATGGAAATTACAGTGTAAAAGTAAATTCAAGCTTAATGTTGAGGACTGGAATTATATCCAAAGTAAAGGCATTTGTTTAATATAAATAGTTATTAACCTATATAGTCTGTTAGAATTGAGGACAAATCATACAATAATCTGTTGTGTTTTAGATCATTCTTTTCTTCATGGAGAGGGTTTTGGGTTTGAGTTATCTGTAAGGATTCTGTTTTAAAACAAAACAGGTTCAAAAAGAAAGTCCACAGGCTACAAGAATTCAGTATGTGAACTGAAGGCAAATGGGTCAGGTTTGTAGAAATCACAATTGATAATATGGAAATTAATTATCACATTTCAGGCCTATTAGCTATTCATCTTGAGAATAGCCCCCATATCTGAATCAAATAGCGGAGGTTGTTTTATTGATTAACCTCGATGGGGAGGAAATCACCATCTTAACCCTTTCACCTGGCTGGGGGCATGGAGGGACTAAAAGGAACAGCTAGGTAATAGGGTTGCCAACCCTCTGGTATTGTCCTTCAGTCTCCATAAATTAAAGATTAATCTCCAGTCTCCTGCGCCAAACAACCCAGGAGAAAATTCATAAGGCATTAAAAATGATGAGTTTTAAAAGAAATTCTTTTGAACAGTTTTTTGTTTACCAGCTATATAACTAAATATAAGATTGATAAAAGGCTTAACTGACAGTGAAAAATCATTCAATCAAGCAAGAAAGAACCTTTTCACTTTCCAGTTGATGTGGGAAGAAGATGCCCCACGTTCTGGACATGTCAAGGCACGCAATGGTGGGAGTGTAGGGTGGGATGTTTGAAGGAAGGAGGTCATGTGATTAAATCTCTCAGAATATGTCCAGCCAAAGTTGGCAACCTTACTAGGCAGTGAGCTTTGAATCTATGGAACAAGATGTTGGTTGTGTGATGAGTGCAGGTTCATTGGGCAAGATTCTATCTCAGTCATAACCAACCCACTTGCAGAGAATTAAAATCAGGCCCATATCATCAAGAAAGAACTGGCTGGGGAGGAGATTGCGTCAACAAGATGTAGGTACCGAATAACATGTCACACTCAGTGCAGCCACCTGGATTAGTTTGAATAACCTAAAAGAATCGGAACAGTGTTTTCCAAATTTTTTTCCTTGAATTGGCCTTATGTTTTTCACCTCACTCAGGAGAGTAAAAAGAAATCTCTTGACTTGATCTCTTGTTGGCATCACAACAGTATGGAAAAATGGACTGGCTGATCCTTATCTGAAGCTAAAACAGAAAATGCTGGAAAAACTCAGCAGGTCTGACAGCGTCTGTGGAGATGGAAACAGAGTTAACGTTTTGAATCTGTATGACCCTTCTTCAGAGCTAAAGAGAAGTAGAAATGTGATCAAATTTACATTGCCATTAACACTCCCTTTGTCCTTTTGTTCATGACATCTTTGTCAATCTTTCCTTTGCCCCCACCTATCGCTGGCCTTCTATCCAGCTTCACCTACTCCACCCCCTCTTAAACAGTATAAATTTCATCACATTTTTACTTCTCTTTGGCTCTGAAGAAGTCATACAGAATCAAAATGTCAACCCTGTTTATCTCTCCACAGATGCTATTAAACCTGCTGAGTTTTTGCAGCATTTTCTGTTTTTGTGTCAGATTTCCAGAATCTGCAGTATTTTGCTTTGATGTTTATCTGGTTTCAAATGTTTATATATGCCCGTGAGCTCTGGAGGATGACACTCTGGAGGGGCATTAGAAGAGATGAGTTGAAGTAGGAAGTTCACCTGGCCAAGAAGAGGGCTCAGAGAAAACAGAGGCCAGCACATTTTGCACCTTCTTAGCTCACTGTCATGTTGCCAAGCCAGAGTGGGGCTCCTGAGCTGCACAGACGATGTTTAATACAGGATTGGCAACCAGGGTGCAAACCATTGTCTCCCAAGATGGAAGGCTGCCAAAGAATGTTTCAAAGAAATAAGATCCTTCAAGGTATAGGCCTGAGGCCCATAACTGGAAGCAAAAATACAGGATGGCAATGCTGCTTGCAGCTAGATTTTGCCAAAAAGAAAGCAAGCTATCCAACAAAAGGGATAAGCTGCAGTTTATTTGAATCAATCAGCACATACAGTATAAATTGTTGTATTCCCCTAATATTGGTCTGCTTGCGAGTGTCCTGATGAGTGCAAGATGAAAAGCTTAGACGTGTCTCTTTTTTCAGCAAACTCAAGCAGTTTGCTTTTTCTGTTAATCTATATTTCGCTTACCTATGAAATAAAGTAGCTAATTTTTCATATCTGGCCTCATTTCATGTCTCCAGGACTGTTTGTTTCCAGGACTGTCACTGACCTCATCTCCTCTGGAGATCTTCCTCCCACAGCTTCCAACCTGATAGTCGCCCAACCTCGGACGGCCCGCTCTATCTCCTACCCAAAATCCACAAACAGAACTGTCCCGGCAGACCGATCGTGTCAGCCTGTTCCTGCCCCACGGAACTCATTTCTCGTTATCTTGACTCCCTTCTCTCTCCCCTTGTCCAGTCCCTTCCCACCTACATCCATGATTCCTCTGACACCTTACGTCACATCAACAATTTCCAGTTCCCTGGCCCCAACCGCTTCCTCTTCACCATGGACGTCCAATCCCTCTACACCTCCATCCCCCACCAGGATGGTCTTAGCTTCTTCCTTGAACAGAGGCCCGAACAATCCCCATCCACCACTACTCTCCTCCGTCTGGCTGAACTTGTTCTTACACTGAACAATTTCTCCTTTAACTCCCCTCACTTCCTCCAAATAAAAGGTGTGGCTATGGGTACCCGCATGGGCCCCAGCTATGCCTGTCTCTTTATGGGGTATGTGGAACATTCCTTGTTCCAGTCCTACTCCGGCCCCCTCCCACAACTCTTTCTCCGGTACATCGATGATTACTTCGGTGCTGCTTCATGCTCTCGTCGGGACCTGGAAAAATTTATTAATTTTGCTTTCAATCTCCACCCCTCCATCATTTTCACATGGTCCATCTCTGACACTTCCCTTCCCTTCCTTGACCGCTCTGTCTCAATTTCTGGTGATAGACTGTCCACCAATATCCATTACAAGCCTACCGGCTCCCACAGCTACCTCGACTACAGCTCCTCACACCCCGCTTCCTGTAAGGACTCCATCCCATTCTTTCAGTTCATTCGCCTCCGTCGCATCTGTTCTGATGATGCTACCTTCAAAAACAGTTCCTCTGACATGTCCTCCTTCTTCCTTAACCGAAGTTTTCCACCCACGGTCGTTGACAGGGCCCTCAACCGTGTCCGGCCCATCTCCCGCGCATCCGCCCTCACGCCTTCTCCTCCCTCCCAGAAACATGATAGGGTCCCCCTTATCACCCCACCAGCCTCTGCATTCGAAGGATCATCCTCCGCCATTTCCGCCAACTCCAGCATGATGCCACCACCAAACACATCTTCCCTTCACCCCACCTGGTGGCATTCCGTAGGGATCGTTCCCTCCGGGACACCCTGGTCCACTCCTCCATCACCCCCTACTCCTCAACCCCCACCTATGGCACCTCCCCATGCCCACGCAGAAGATGCAACACCTGCCCCTTCACTTCCTCTCTCCTCACCGTCCAAGGGCCCAAACACTCCTTTCAAGTGAAGCAGCATTTCACTTGCATTTCCCCTAACTTAGTCTACTGCATTCGTTGCTCCCAATGCGGTCTCCTCTACATTGGAGAGACCAAACGTAAACTGGGCGACCGCTTTGCAGAACACCTGCGGTCTGTCCGCAAGAAAGACCCAAACCTCCCTGTCGCTTGCCATTTTAACACTCCACCCTGCTCTCTTGCCCACATGTCTGTCCTTGGCTTACTGCATTGTTCCAGTGAAGCCCAACGCAAACTGGAGGAACAGCACCTCATCTTCCAACTAAGCACTTTACAGCCTTCTGGACTGAATATTGAATTCAACAACTTTAGATCTTGAACTCCCTCCTCCATCCCCACCCCCTTTCTGTTTCTTCCCCCTCCCTTTTGTTTTTTCCAATAATTTATACAGATTTTTCTTTTCCCACCTATTTCCATTATTTCCAAATCTACCTTGAGTGTCCTGCCATCCATTCTTAATTAGCACATTCGTTTAGATAATATCACCACCTTCAACACCTCTTTGTTCCTTTGTCTGTGACATCTTTTGATTAACTGCTCCTATCACTGCTTGCTTGTCCCTACAACCACCTCCCCCCCAACTTCTCTCCCCCCACCCCCCCCACCTTAAATCACCTTATATTTCACCCCTCTCCTAATATTACTCAGTTCTGTTGAAGGGTCATGAAGACTCGAAACGTCAACTCTTTTCTTCTCCGCCGATGCTGCCAGACCTGCTGAGTTTTTCCAGGTAATTCTGTTTTTGTTTTCTCATTTCATGTCCTGTTTTACCCACTTACCTTTGGAGAAGCACCTAAGGACACATGTCAAAGACAAGAATATCCAGTTCTGATCACAAGGCGGGTGAGGGGTGTGGGTGGGTGTCTTATTGTTACTCTCCTGTTCCAAAGTTAGATATTGGACAATGTGGTCACATCATTAAAATGTAAGATGCTCAAAACATTATTGGAATGACCAGCAACACTGCATTTGAGAGAATATCTAAGGCAGATCCAAAAGTTGTAAGAATCACCAAATGCACGTCTACGTGTAATACACTCAGAACTTTGTATCATCATACATTGTTATTGTTAAAATACTCCTGCTGACACAGCAGTGAAATGTTATATGGTACAGATACAGGACCATATGGAAAGGAGATGAAGCACAGTATAATACCCCCGGGAAAGGGTTGGGTTTTGACAAACTCTTAAAGCTGCTATCTAAACTGATGGATGAGACAATTTATTTATATTCTTATGTTTGATATAATCCAGTTACACAGGAGGCTCAGTCACTATTTTAATGCAATCAGAGATTTCTGTAGTGTAACACTACTGATGGGGGAATTGGCCCATTTTTCAGCCCTATAATCATTTCTAATCAATCATGAGGCAATAAAAAGATTTTTATTTCTTGTTGTACAATTGTGATTGAACCAATTTTTTTGCAAGAGCATCACTCAAGAATATCAGTTGTCAGGCAATATAACAACCAGTTAGAATCTAACTGATACTGGGATTATTTTTGGTTTCAGTGCAGAGAGATCAAAACAATTGATTGATTTAAATGGTAAAAGTGACAGTGTTTTAAAAGTGAAACAATGTTTTAAAGATGATCCCATAAGAAGAAAGAAAGAACTTGCATTAATTTAACATCTTTCATAATCTCAGCACATCCCAAAATGCTTCATACAAACATAAACATATGAAATAGGAGCAGAAGAAGGCTACTCAGCCCATCGAGCTTGCTCTGCCATTCAATAAGATAATGGCTGATCTGTTTGTGTTTCGAGATCCACTTTCCCATCTACCCTTGATGACCTTCGATTCCCTTACCTAACAAGCATTACTGATTTTTGACATGCATGCTAAAGGCATTAGTGTCTGATAAAAAGGTCCAGTGCTGTAATTGTCTCCAAAATCTGGAAAACACTTAGAAACTGACCTGACATGAAAAGCAAAATTATAACAATTTAATTTGTGTATTTTAGGAATTCTTCAGCATTAAAGAAATTAACAAACACCAGTTTCATTTTTTTTATGGGGGTATAATGGTAATCAGATTTTATTAGTTTAAAGCCTGTGACAGATACTAATCTCAAACCTGTATGTTTTACTCAATTTATTCTGCAGAGCTCAGTTTCAGGAGGTCGTATCCCTTTTAAACTGGTTGCAGTTGCAAATCTGCTGCACAGAAGAAAGCTCTGGCTCTGTGTGATTGCACAAGTACAGGGTTCCTATCCTGCTTAAATCTAAATACTTTGGTGGGTGGAGGGTGGGGGTGGGGCGGGGGCCAGTAGGAGGTGATACAGAGGCTGGGTCATCTCATTCTAAACATTTAACTCAGCTCTAGGTATATTTATCAGGTATAGCGGATGCACTTTTCAAATCTAGTTTGACACAGTATTGCAATAAAATACCATGTGGCATCAAATCCTAATGTCCTGAGGATACCTGACCCAGAGGATGTCTCATAGTTCCCTCTGTGTAATTAGATTCAGGTTAATTCCGGATTTATAAAGCAACATTCCCATTGCAGCCTAAGTCGCATCAGAAATGTTCAATAACATTTAAAACATTGCTTAGTAAACTGAAAAAGTTTTCACAAGGTCTATTGGACATTCTGGGCACTTTGACATTGTCACCTTGTATCAGACTGTAATAATACCATGTTTAATACACAGCCTGGCCAGTGTGAGACTGCCTGTTAGAGGTGGTCTTGTATCTTGAAAAGAGATTTTTATGCAGTGAGTTGTTATAATGTAGGATGTACTACCACCTGAAAGGATGGTGGGAGCAGATTCAATCACTTTGAAAAGGGAATTAAATTTACACTTGAAAAGAAAATATTTGTAGGGTTGTGGGGCAAGAGGAGGGGAGTGGGACCAATCGGATAGCTCTTTCAAGGAGTTGGCATAGCAATGATGGGCCAAATGGCCTTGTTCTGTACTGCGTGATTTGATGTACACTATCTTCAGAAAATGAATGTATACACCTAACAGCTTCAGAAAATGTGCTTTCATACATACCCAGTAAAAACAAATTGCAAATAGACAAGGCAGTTAAGTACTATCAAAGGACATATAACATCACACCACTGTATGTTAATAAACACATGGGTGTTTTTGTTGATACTGTACCAGTTGTACTATGTAAAAGCAATCAAAATTTGGAAGAGCCAAAAGAGAAATACAAATAATTAAAACACATGACACATCATCCCCCAATAATCAGAAATGGGGTTTGAAATGCCAACATTTATTTAGTTCTCTATCAGATTGTCTTCACACATGAATCTTTTCAGATT
The DNA here is from genome assembly GCF_964194155.1 of Cetorhinus maximus. Lineage (NCBI taxonomy): Eukaryota > Metazoa > Chordata > Chondrichthyes > Lamniformes > Cetorhinidae > Cetorhinus > Cetorhinus maximus. The sequence goes on from NC_135896.1 coordinate 99,178,953, forward strand.
ATTGTTGACAAGACATGTTTTATTTAATTGCATTAAATTAGATTATTTGCTTAATATGTTCCTTGCTTTACAAGCATGGTCCATTGAGAATGTTTAGCCAATAATTTGGAATTAATTTTGTTTGGGGATTTCTAATACTGTCTGATTGTTCCTGAGGAAGATGCTTTATAACTTTATGTAATTTTCACATTTGTGCCGACCTGTTTCAATCTTTCCCCCAAACTTGGTGGAGATGGAAAGTGCACAGTAAAGTTTCTTTTAGTGTTTCTGTATCTTGGACTGAGTGAAATTCAGCTTAATGTTTTTGAAGCAATGGGATGTTAAATTTTACTCCGTTCAGCATTTTAAAACTAAAATCAATAGGCAGTAACACCAACATTGGATGAAATGTCTTACATGGTTTATAAAGATGGAATTGCCTTCGTTTCTCTATTCGGATACCCATGCCATTGCTTCATAAGGTAACAGATGCCCATGGACACCTGTGGGCATGCAGAAACTTCCAGTGGGAGAGTCTTGATCAGGAATCAAATAGCACTAAATAGACCAAGAAGAAAATCAGTTTCGATAGATTGTCAAGCTTATTTTGCCACTTGTTCTGGAAATTTAACCAATATAAATGGAACCAAGTAAATAAAAACTGCAGGTGCTGAATATCTGAAATAAAAACATGTTGGAAACACTCAGCATGTTGGGCAGCATCTGTGAAAAGAATTGACAGATGTAATCCTTCATCCAGGAAGAAGTAACACCGAAAAGGTTAACTTGTTTGCTCTCTCCATTGACGCTGGCTTGAAAAGAAATCACTCCTGGTATGTGGACTTCACTGACAAGGTGTAATATTTATTACCCATCTCTAATAGCCCTTGAAAAGGTGGTGAGCCTTCATCTTGAACCATTGCCATCCGTATGGTGAAGGTGCTCCCCATAACACTGTTAAGCAGGGAGTTACTGACCCAGGGGTGGTGAGGGAGCGCACTATCTATCCAAATCTGCATAGTGGGCTATTTGGATGGGAACTTGGAGAGGAACCGAACTGCTAAGCATTTGCAGCATTTTCTATAAGTGAAACCAATCCGTAAAAATCTTATAGTTAAATAAAAGTGTGGTTGCTGGAAATCTGAAACAAACACAGGAAATGCTGGAAATACTCTGGCAGTATCTGTGGAGAGAAAGACGGAGGGTAACGTTTCGAGTCCGTATGACTCTTCTTCAGAGTTAACTTCCCCCCCACCTCTCCCATAAACCAGCTTATATTTCACCCCTTTCCTATTTCTGCTTAGTTCTGTTGAAGGGTCATGAGGACTCGAAACGTCAACTTTGTTCTTCTCCGCCGATGCTGCCAGACTTGCTGAGTTTTTCCAGGTATTTCTGTTTTTGTTAGCAAGAAACTTTGTCTCTTCCGTAAGGATCTTAGCCTGATGTATATTTGATAGCAGGAGGATGTTAAATAGCCCACTGTCTTTAAGGGTTGTGGTCGTGTTCTGGTAGAATCCAGAAAAATGGCAATATTCGATCAAAGTTCATGTGGTGGCGATTGGTGGTTAACTGCTGTGTAGAGTGGTATCCAACATAACCACTCGCCCACTGCCCCGCTAAACTGTCAGGTCCGCGGGTTACGCTGTTTATTTTACAGTTTTACCTGGCCTCCCCTGTTTAACTTAGGGCAACAAACCGCCGGAGCTGAAAACCTGCGACCAAATTTAGAAAACAGTGGGCAGATGGAGCAGAGAAATGTGTGGAGAACACAAGTGATAGCTCCTCCAAACAGACCCTTCATTCCTCAGAACCGAAACTGGGAGAACGCTGACTTTTTCTTTAAAGAACAGCAGCTCCTTAAGGTTTTAATATCGATTAAAAAAAAAACAAAAATCAAATTCCAACCACTGTTGCTGAAGGAATCGCTGGTTCCACGGACAGATGCTGTCTGATCCGCAGAGTTGTCTCCAAGGTTTTACTGTGTTGGATTTGGCTTTGACGATTTATATTTCTAACCTCCCACAGTTGCACGGCAGATATTTCAACGCTCTGAGATTACGATGGAAATTTTGCTGCGAATTAATCCTCCCTGGGATATTTCAAAATAATGAAAACGAGAAAATCCTTCTTCATTTAGCTGATGTCTATATATATATATAAAAAACCTGCCTGTGCGTGACGCAGGAGGTAAGTATTTAAAGGAAGATTAGAGCCCTCATGACTCTAAGTACCATCTTCTCCCATTCGGACCACTGCAGTCTCCCTGTCAAAAGCGAGCGAGGATTATGTTAATCGGCAGGGCTGGAGGAGAGGGAGAGAGGCGCTGTGTGGAGGTACCGTTGCGTATTGGCGTTTCTCCCGGGCCGTGTCGAGTTCAGAGCTAAAGCGACTGTTTGGGCAGGTTCTGTGTCGTCCCGTTGACAAGCGGGAGGGAGAACCGCCTCCCCGCCCCCCCACCCCTCCCAAAGCAGAACGGCCGACTGTCTTTGCCGTGGTTGTGCCCCTGTCGCCGATGCACAGAGATGGGAGAATGGACAATTCTAGAGAGGCTGCTGGAGGCAGCTGTGCAGCAGCACTCCACAATGATAGGAAGGTAAGAGGATTGCCAAGATCTGCAAAATCAGCAAAACGAACCCTTAACGCGGCCAAGTCAGTTCGGGCGTAGCATTCATCCCGAAGAGTTTAATCCATTATTATGTATCCATAATGACTGTTAGCTTTGCTAGCATTTCAATCCAGGTCGCGGAGCATCTCAGATCCAGGAAATTTCAAAGGTACCTTGGAAACAGGGAGGGTAAAAGTAAATGTGCGTTTGGAAGCGGATGGTTGGTTCGCCTGTGGGCGAATGGCCTTCCCCGAGTCTCTGCTAGCAATGTGAACGTGTACAGAGTTGCATAAAAATGAGCCTCTCCTCGGAGTTGTGTGGGTGGATGGTTTGCAACTTGGGAGGGACCCGGGGTAGAGAATGTGTTTGGGGGGGTGGGGGGGTGGGGGGTAAAAAGCAGGCGGCCCCTTTAGGGGCAGGAACCTTGATCCATGTTCTCCCCCAAGTTGTCACTACGAAGTGACAGTGAGTCCACATGCAATGATCCTATCACTGGTCTGGTGGAGATCAGTTTGCACAACCTGGATCATATCTTTTATTTTTAATGGTTCATTAAAGAATGCACTTTGTCTACTTTAAAAAAAACAAACAGGCGGGTCTCCCAGAAGGACCTTTACAGTTACCAAACGGGCTGAAGCACTTCCACCTTCTATTTATTCTATCTCCTCTCTTAGGATTTTGCTGACGGTGGTGGTTATCTTCCGTATCCTGGTCGTGGCTATTGTCGGGGAGACGGTGTATGATGACGAGCAGACTATGTTTGTCTGCAACACTCTTCAGCCCGGCTGTAACCAAGCCTGTTACGACAAAGCTTTCCCAATCTCCCACATACGTTACTGGGTGTTCCAGATCATCATGGTGTGCACCCCCAGCCTCTGCTTCATAACCTACTCGGTCCACCAGTCCTCCAAGCAGAGGGAGAGGCAGTATGCCAGCGTCTTCATCACAATGGACAAAGACAAGAAGAGGGAAGACAACAAGATTAAAAATACAATTGTGAACGGCATTCTCCAGAACTCGGAAAATCCGATGAAGGGGACCCAGGCAGACTTTCTGGAAGTCAAAGAAATGCAAAACTCGGCTGCCAGGAACAGCAAAATGTCGAAAATACGGCGGCAAGAAGGGATTTCCCGTTTCTACATCATCCAGGTGGTTTTCAGAAATGCCCTGGAGATCGGGTTCCTGATGGGACAGTATTTCCTGTACGGATTCAATGTCCCGTCCATGTATGTGTGTGACCGCTACCCCTGCATTAAAGAGGTCGAGTGCTATGTGTCCAGACCCACCGAGAAGACGGTGTTCCTGGTCTTCATGTTCGCGGTGAGTGGACTCTGTGTCGTCCTGAACTTGGCGGAACTGAATCACCTGGGCTGGAGGAAGATCAAAACGGCGGTGAGAGGGGCGCAGGAACGGCGGAAATCCATCTATGAGATCAGAAACAAGGATTCGCCGCACAGAATGGGGGTGCCCAACTTCGGCCGGACTCAATCCAGTGACTCGGCTTATGTGTGAGGTTAACCCTTACCATTCCCTTCGCCATGGTCACATTCTATGGACAGAGTTTACCAGGGGTGACCCTTTTGGCTCCAGTCTTATTATCTCGTCCCGGCTGCCAAATGGAATCGATTCACTTCGTCCGGAATATCAAGTTGAACACGGTACTTTTCCGCCTTGTCAAGAGATAGCAACAAGTAACTGCGATTGCTCGCTCTCACTTATGTTGTTGTGCATTTTAAAACGTGTAAATAACTCTTTCCAAAGTGCAGGTTTTAATTAACACAGGTTAAAAAACAAACAAACCTGCGCAATATCGATGATGGAGGATTCGGATGAAATGAGTTATTATTAAATGACTTGCAGGCATCGCACTCTCTCGTTATTTGCACCATCGCTATTACTCTCAGCAACACAATTGATACTCTATAGAACTGGCATCGCATTAATGACAAAACTGGCCGACTGCTGTCTCAGAGCACAGCGGACCCTCCCTGGCTGTTACTCAGTGGTTGCCTTTGGTAAATGGTGTGTAATGTACATGTGCGATCTTATTTCAAGATAGCGGGCAACTTCTGCTTGGAGGTGTGCGTTTTAGCACTGGTTACTTCACCCTGGGCATTGATGCTGGTACAGAGAGCTGGAGTGGACGACAATTGTATATTTTCTTTTAAACCATGGTCACTGTATACATTTCGTTCCTTTAAATGTAGTTGCATACGGTTGAAATGAAGTCCCTTTGACAATCCATTTTGTACTAACAGTCTTTGCCGTGACTAGGGATTGTTGGCCCGAACTCGCCTGCCTGTCCCCACCGTCAACCTTAACTTATGTCATTCTGTGTATCCGAGTTTATTTTAAATACCGTTTGCGACATGTTTGTATTTTCAACGGCTATAAGACAATGCACCGGTCAGAGCTGTGTGTGTATATATATATTATATATATATGTCGATATTTATTTCCTATGTTCTGATTAGTACGAGATGTACATAGCTGGTAGGACCAAGGCACCTGTCGATCAGTCCATAAATTATTTTCCTATTATAGACTGTTTCGGAGAGAAGACGGGGTCTCTCTCCCAGGTCCCCCGGCGAATATTTATCCCTCAGCCAATATCTCTAAGATAGATCGGGAGTGAAATTGGATGGACGCAGGATCGGGAAAAAAAAGGCTAAATTGTGCTTTTCCACCATTCCTGGATACACGACATATTCGGTTATATTCCATTATATGGAAAGTCAATTGAACTGAATATCGGGCCCCTGATAACAATGATATAATAATGATATAATAGGCCACTGATGCAGTAAAGTCAGTTTTATGTCTGCCACCAAAGCCCAATTTTGCCATCATTAACTGGTCGTTATTTCATTGCTATTTGCGATTTTGCTGTGGGCAAATTGGCTGCTATGATTGCCACATTATAACAGTAACTATACTTTCAAAGTGTGCTTAATTGGATGTAAAGCGCTTTGGAATACGCTGAGGTCATGAAAGGTTCTATCTAAACGCAAATCTTTTATTCTTTTAACTTCAGCAATGTCATCTTATTAGTGTTGTTTCTTGAGTGCCATACCTTAAATGAAAACAAACTTCAAGTTAACATAAAACTAAGATGAACAAGACTGAGTACTTTCTCTCATGTCACCTTGCTATCGTTTATTTCCAACCTCTTGTTAGTTCACCTGTACCAATTGTTATACAAAAATAAAGTTTTGTTAGTGAACTGTTTGGTCTGCTTATTCAGGTCCACTTACTCAGTAAGAAAAAAAAAATACTTGGACCCATCAGCTGTCATTGAACTAATTTTAATATTCAGTGTTTTGGAAAAAAAAATTGCATTGAGAACTAAAATCAAAAATATTTTGAACATTCATAGATAGGAAAGTACAATCTGCAGAAAGGTCGATTATAATACCTTAAACCATCATAATGATAAAAAACACTGATGTTCAGTGTTAAAGCAACCATTGTGTGAGATGGGAAAATGCAGAGGGAAACAAAGTAATTCCTAGTGTGGGCTAAACACTTCAGCTACAAACATACAAAGCGGTGTCAGCTGTGGCTCAGTCCATAGCACCCTCACCTTTGAATCAGAAGGTTGTGGGTTCATGTCCCACTCCTGGAAACCAAGAACTGTGAATATACTTGAAAGAGTTACAATCTGTGACTGTTGATAACTTGAAAGAGTTACAAATATACAAACCAGCTGGTGAGGTTTGTTAAATTTATAATGCAAATTTTACTACAGTGAATAACATGAGGCTGTATATATTATTTTAGAAATTATTGTTTGCATACAAATGTTGTTACCTGTTTTTGTTAAATATACCAAAATCAATATAACAATATTTATAGGAGAAAAGTAAGTGTAAATCCTGTTGAAATAAACATACTATAACAAAAACAAATTTCAGCCTTGGGCTGCATGTGACTTTTAAGTTAATGTCTTGCTGTAGGAGTGTATAGCTGTAGGTCCTGTACCTGCATTTCAACTGCTTTGTGTGAAAGCAGATTTCAGTCACCGTCCAATTGAGAAATTCTTTACATTTTGATATCTATTTATAGGAAAATGTCAGTCACATTAAATGCTGTTTACTATAAACCCATGGTTAAATTGGGAGTAATGTTAGATTTCCTTCATGTGTGATTACAAATTGATATCAGGAGTTCAGACAGTTTGGTGGAATTAAAGTGTCTTTAATAAGTTAATGCAGTTTTGCAGTGAAGACATTTTGGTTGATAAGAACTTATCAGTAAATTAAACCAAAAACAGAAAACTGCAGAACAGTTTGATGAAAGATCACCGACCTGAAACATTAACTTTGTTGTACTCTCCACAGACTTGCTGAATGTATTCATTATTTTCTGTTTCTTTTTCCTATTAATTAATTGTTCACTTTGCTTACTAGGTGACCAATTAAGTTGAACAGACCTTTGAAACTAATTGGCAAATGGATTTGTATGAAACACCTATGAGCAGGATTCCCCTGACATACCAGGAGAGACACTGGGTCTGCAGGAATTCATTTTTGTCTTGAATTATATTTATAACTGTCAACTTCACTTGATTTTTTGAAAAACACATTTTATTGTCTTTGTTTCTTAAGTTCAAAAAGTACCAGGGGTAAATCTCAGGGAGGGTGCTCCAAGTCCTTCTGAAGCCATTAAGAAGAAGATGGTAGACTCTGTAGGGAATAATCAAACAGCACCATGTAGGAGCAATGTTAATGTGTGGAGGATGAGATTTTGAGAGCTTCTTTCTGGGTAGAAAAGGAACAGAGGTGGCCTCAAAAATGCTGGGTAATAATTTACCACTCCATTCCCACTGTCATGGTAGCTGTTGCAATCTTCCTCTGGATCTATTGCTGAACAGCTGGACTGTTTGCCTGATCAGAGAGTGAGCCTTTTTAAAATGCAGATCGAGGTCCAACAATGTACCTAGGAGCCCACTTGCCAGTTTTGGACTGCACTGGGTAGATTATGTGTTGCATGTGCTATGCACAGCATCAGTGCAGCTGGAGACGAGTCCAAAGGTCAGGCTTTGATGAAAATTTGTGGGGCTGAGAGGTGGAGAGTGCTCCTCCAGGCTCCACAATATCAGCCTGGGCCACTGACAGACACATCTCACTCTCCACCAAGATTGACCCCCACATCGGCAACCCTCTGTCCCCACCCCCCACCACAGTCTTCCTTCTTCCACCCTTAAGGCTGGCTGGACCACCTGATATTACTCTGGTCCAGAGCCAGCGGGCTGACCCACTCAGTTGCTACAGTTCAGTTTACTTCAAATTGAAATAAATATATTTCAGTTGACAGTGACAAAGGATTCTACTTGACCCCAGGCTCACTACAATACCAGTTATTGGCGTATAATGGTTTGGTCCACTTTATAGAATGAGGTTTTGGCATGTAACATGAGTGAAATATCTGAGCATAAAGCTGAAAAAAGTAACAATGGTGATAACAAGTTGTTATCAATTATAGACCAAAAAACAGGCTATTGAAAACTTTTATGTTTGAAGTAAACTGAGCTTTAGCAAAGAGCAGTGTAAAGAATGAATACAAGAGGTGCTGATCAAGAGTTGGCATGGGCGCAAGGGATTGAAGAGGAAAAAGACAATGAGCATGCATGCCAGTTGGAAGAGCTTAAACTCAGGGTTGAAGAAAGGAAATGTTTACATAGTCTTGATGTTGAAAGTGAAGGAAATTCAGAGTGAATTTCAGGCTAAGGAGAAAAATAGATCAGTGAAGTATAAGGAAAATGAGGGAAGCGACCTGATGAGAAGAAGCTGCACACAAATTCAAAACATGGGAACAGGAGAAACAGTGACAACACAGAGGCTTTCTACAAATAAAAGCAGAGGAAAAGTATTGATGTGCTCTTGAACTGGACAAGTGAGGCATATTGATGACAATCAAATCGATAATATGATATAGAATAACTTCACTAAATCCAGATTATACCAGATTTCAAAGACTGGGACAATATGTGTGGATTCTTAAAGGTTTTTAAATTGTTGGCAAACTACCATATGCAAATCAAAGGAATTTGAAAAGTGTGCTGTCATTCTGTATTACAGTTCATGTGCGAATCCAATAAGAAATATAGATTTATGAAATTGTAAAACATACTATTCTTATTTGTATTGAGAACAAAGATCAAAAATAGAAAGCAGATTCAGTGGTAATTTTCAAAAGGGAATTAGATATATATTTGCAAAAGAAAATGTTGCAGGGCTATGGGGAATGAGCAGGGAATTGGGACTTATTGGATAGGTCTTTCAAGGAGCTACATAGACACAATGGCTGAATGCTTGAATCAGCTGAGCAAATGCTTTAAATGTTACAGGAAGTTTTGTCTATATTTATAGAGAGTTGGTCATAAAGTTGAAGAACATTTGGAAATTGTGGCTAGAGGTCAAGAATGTAAGTGATTATAAGTTAATTGATGTTAAATGGTCTAAAAAAATTCTGGAAGTGGGTCCAGATGATTTAAGCATGGCTCATCCAGTTGTATGACCGGCAGTGCAAGGGCCTGAAGCAATTGGGTGACTTAGCTGATCATTTTGCGCCTCATGAGAATCAAGAGAGTGTCATGTGGTGGGAAATCATGAGCTTCATGTGGAATCTCCAGTAAGCAGCTTACTGACCCAGCTGAAGAACAACAGCAGAACAACTTATATTTATATACTACCTTAAAAATAGTAAAACGTCCCAAAGCAGATCAAAGGAGCATTATCAAACTAAGTTTGACACTGAGCCACATAAGGAGACATTAGAACAAAGGAGCAAAAGCTTGGTCAAAGGGGGGAGGTTTTAAGGAGAATTTTAAAGCAGGAAAGAAAGGTAGTGAGCCTTGGCAGCTGATAGCTGGAGTGATTAAAATCGGTGATTCTCGAGAGGAACAAGAAAAAGCCATTTAGCCTCTCGAGCCTGTTCCAATGACCACAGGAGCATAGATATCTTGGAGGGCGGGGGGACATTACAGAGATAGGGGCGAGGCCACAGAAGGATTTGAAAACAAATCTGAGAATTTTAAAATCAAAGCATTGCTTAGGCGGAAGCCAGTGCAGGTCAGCGAGCAACTGGGGTGATAGGTGCATGGGAATTAGTATGAGCTAGGATAAGGGCAGCAGAGCTTTGGATGACTTCAACTTTATCGAGGTGGGAGGTCAACCAAGAGAGCATTGGAATAGTCAAGTCAAAATGTAACAAAGGGATGAATGAGGGTTTCAGCAATAGGGCTGGAAAAGGTGATGTTACAGAGATGAAAATCAATGGTCATTGTGAAGATGCAGATATGGTGGTCAGAAGATCATCCTGGGGTCAAGTATGACATCAAGATTGCAGAAGTTCTGGTTCAACCTCAGGCAGGTTCCTGGGAGAGGGGTGGTGTCAGTAGGTAAGGACCAGAATTTGAAGACAACGATCGAATGACAATGCCTATGTACTGTGAGCTTCTGTCAGTGGATCCCAGCAGATCACAGAAGGATGGCAGGAGTGCGAAACACAAAACAATCAATTGCTGGTCTATAAGTGAGTATTTGACAATTGTGAGCCTGAATGCGACTATAAAATATATGATCTGCTGTGACCGTGAATATTGAACAGATATCATAATTCTTAAACCCAGTCATGCTAAAGATGAGTTGTACTAACATGACATCTGGTACAGTGGGATGATTCATTCATGAGGATGTGGGCATCATTGGCTAGGTCAGCATTTATTGGCCATCCCCAATTGCCCTTGTTTAGAGGGCATTTTAAAGAGTCAACCACTTTTGGGTCTGGAATCACATAGGCCAGACCAGGTGAGAACAGCAGATTCCTTCCCCAAAGGGCATTGGTGAACCAGATGGGTTTTTAAAAAAAAAAATGACAATCAACAATGGTTTCACAGGCACCAATAGACTTCTATTCCTGATCTCTGTTGAATTCAAATTGCACCATCTACCATGGTGGGATTTGAACCTAGGTCCCTAGAGTATTATCCTGGGTCTCTGGATTACTAGTCCAACAACAATACCACTACACCATCACCTCCCCCAATCTGAGCATAGATTGGGCCAGATTCATCAAGGAACATTAAGTAAAATACTGCAGATGCTGAAAATATGAAATAAAAACAGGAAATGCTGGAAAAATCATCAGGTCGGAAGCATCTGTGGAGGATACAAAACCTTTCAGATTTTATGAGTCCCTGAAAAATAGGAAAATATTATGGATGCACTGCTTAGGAGGATGAACAGAGCCAGGGAAGACAGGGAAAGTGAGAAAGTGACCACAGCACAGGAAAAGGAAAAGAATGAGCTGTAGAGTGATTACGTGAAAAAGAGAAACTAGCTGGGAGCCATGTTGCCTTGCATAGTGGTACGTTTTATCAGAAAGAAGTGAGTGGACTTAGAGGAAATGTTCAATGTGCTACAAGTTTACAGGAAGATGGATTAGAGTGAGTAAGGGGGTAGAGAAGCTGACAGAGCTGGTGTCTTATCACCAGCTTTAAGTTTAAAAATCTGTAGAGAGTAAGGAAACCAGTGGGAGGATCCTGGGTGGAATGCAAATTCTGAAAAATAAAGTCTGCTTTGTAGGGGGAGCCTTATGACCAAAAAGGTTTTTTTTAAATTAATTTATGAGATGTGGGCATCACTGCCTAGGCCAGCATTTATTGCCCATCCCTAATTGCCCTTGAGAAGGTGGTGGGGAGCTGCCTTCTTCAGCCACTGCAGTCCCTGTGGTGTAGGTACACCCACAGTGCTGTTAGGGAGGGCGTTCCAGGATTTTGACCCAGTGACTGTGAAGGAATGGCGATATATTTCCAAGTCAGGATGGTGAGTGACTTGGAGGGGAACTTCCAGGTGGTGGTGTTCCCATGTGTCTGCTGCCCTTCTAGATGGTAGAGATCACGAGTTTGGAAGGTGCTGTCTAAGAAGCCTTGGTGAATTCCTGCAGTGCATCTTGTAGATGGTGCACACTGCTGCTACTGTGCGTCGGTGGTGGGGGGAGTGAATGTTTGTGGATGGGGTACCGATCAAGCGGGCTGCATTGTCCTGGACGGTGTCAAGCTTCCTGAGTGTTGTGGGAGCTGCACTCATCCAGGCAAGTGGGGAGTATTCCATCACACTCCTGACTTGTGCCTTGTAGATACCTTGGGGCGTCAGGAAGTGAGTTACTCGCCGCAGGATTCCCAGCCTCTGACCTGCTCTTTTAGCCACAGTATTTATATGGTTGGTCCAGTTCAGTTTCTGGTCAATAGTAACCCCAGGATGTTGATAAAGGTGGCAGGAGATAAGTTGAGCACCATGTTTATTTTGAAATCTGTAAAGTGGGGGTAAGGATTAAGCTGAAAGTCTTTGCTCAGGACAGATCTCTGAAAGGTGAAAGTACCTGAGCCATCCCTTCCAGTGGGGAAATGCTTTTTAAACTATATTCTGCTGTGTATATCCAGAATGTTGTCTTTCCGTTTTACATTTCCAGCACTTTAACCTGTTTTTGGGCTGTGTTGAGCCTCTTGCAGAGGGTTTTTGCCATTTCAAAGTGATCCAGGTTTTGCAATTAAAATCTGCGCTGGTCACCTAATTGCATTGGTGATGAAGGAATTCAGTTGATATGCATTAACCGAACGGAAAGTGAACTCAGGCATGACCAAGCGGGACCGATTTTGGATTATCTGGGGAGGTGGGGGGGGAGTCAGAGGGGAATTTTGCAGGTGTTTCCCGCTTTTTAGTGGCTCTGAGTGTTTCTGTCCTTTTTATGCCTCTCTGCGGGAGTGTGGGGTAAGGCTAGATGCTCTGTCCCTGCCTGTCATTCTCCAATGAACCTATCTCGGGGACACTAATTTACCCGGATTGCATCCTCCCCAGCCCCCCTGGTACCAAGAGCTTCATCCACCCCGGCTGCAAAGAGGGATTTCCTGTTACTGGACTGACGAGCAGGCGCCTGGAGCGTCCTCGGTCTCCTGGTTACAGAGTGAAACTCCCATTCTGTGTGTGTCCCATTGTCAGGAGGTGGAACCGCCCGGAGTTTGGCCCCGGGGGGTGGGGAGGCTTTGCTCTGAGCCGGTAACAGGCGACCCACGGGTGTCCAGCTCTCCGCCCCCCGACTCCTCTTGGATCTGTAACTCCTGCCCGTGCGGCTACAGCAGGTTAGACTCGCCTTTAACCCTAATCGTCTCACTCCCGCTGCATTACAAACTCCTGTCGCTCGCAGCTCTGCTCTGTTGCAAAATATCCCTCGAAAGTTGCGCCCGATTTGCGGGAAATGGTACTGTTTCCTACACCTGTGAATTTAAACCTGGTTTTGTTGTCAGATTATGATCCTAAGGGAGAATTGAATGGATGTTTGGGGGAGTGGGTGATTGTCAGGCTGAGTAGATGCTTCCTGTTCTGCCGTGTTTCTATCCACCTCCCATCAATGTTTCACTTGTTCTATTGCATTCTCATTGCTGATGTTGGGTATAAACCTTGAGTCACCATCAATGTGTGTGTTTAGGGGAGCTGTACCAGTTGTAGTCTCAGACTGCTGATTTAAAACCAAAACTATGTTCGCCCTGGTAAATTGAAGAATATAACTTTTAAAAAAATACAGAAAACTCTGGAAACCCGATTGCTGCCAGACTTGCTGAGTTTTTCCAGGTATTTCTGTTTCTGTTTTTGTACTGGAAACTCCCAGCCGGTCAGGCAGCATCTGTGGAGAGAGAAAAACCGAGCAAAGTTTCAGGCTGATCACCTTTCATCAGGACAGTCTGTATTTAAAAAACAAAAAAAAAATGTAATGCAAAGTGTGACCAAAATGTGTGACATTGGGGAGGGACTGAGATTTATAGACAGGACGTGTGTGCCCAATGCAAGATTTTTCTTACTGCACTGATGTATAGAAATTGTTAACTTAAATGAATATATATTTAACCATTGTAAGGAGTTCGGGTCTTGGTGTTCCACTCAACACTTCACATGGTTTCCTTACATCAAGGATAACTAGCCCACCCCAATTCCAATGAAAGTTCATAGTACCTGAAGGAGGAGGAACTAGCCCACCAAGAAATAGGCAGTGATCAGAAAGAAATGGATCTTTCAATTTTGAAATGATGCTCCATAGTAAGTTTTGGTAATGATAAGACCCTCATGTGTTTACCTCCTCCTGTAGCAGCACTGGTACTGTTTATGTGTGACTTTGATTTTCATGATTGTCATTTTCTTTAGATATATTAATGATCAGGACTTGGGAATACATAATTTCAAAGTTTGTGGATGGCATGAAACTTAAACAATGAGGAAGATAATAACAGGAGGACATCAAACAACTAGAAAATGGGCTGGCGTGACAGGTGGAATTTAATGCAGAGACGTGTGAAGTGATACATTTTAGTAGAAAGAATGGTGAGAGGTAATATGAACTAAATGATATAATTTTAAAGGGGGTGCAGAGTCAGACCTGGGGATTATATGCACATAAATCTTTGAAATTAGCAGGACATGTTGAGAAGGCTGTTAAAAAGACATGGGATACTTGGCTTTATTAACAGAGATATAGGATGGAACTTAATGCCCTCTGCGCCCCCACCCTGTGGTGAGTTTGGCAGGGGGAATTCATCAGATGGCAGGGTGGCAAGTGAGTACACGCTTCCTTCCCACCTTTGTTTAAGTCCGTGACAGGAAAGCTCATGGACAGCCTTCCCACTCCCATGCCAATTCACCCAGCAATGGGCTGGGGTGGACTCACCATATGGGAAGTCTGAAAAGCAAACTTTGTTGGGGTTGCTTGTGGACTCCCGGGGGATCTCTTGTTCAAAGACGCTGGGGCATTCGGGGCATTCAAGAGGGCATTAGATGATTGTTTCTATTCAAATAATGTGCAGGGGCATGGAGAAAAGACATGGCAATGACACTAAGTCATAATGCTCATTTGGAGAGCCAGTGCAGACACGATGGGCCAAATGGTCTCTTTCTGTGCCATTAAAATTCTGTGATTCTGTGATCATAATGTTTATCTGGGCATCCTAATCATTCTAAATGGCTTGTGTAGCTCTCGGAGATAACTCTTTCTTTATAAGCCAAATCAAACTTCACACTAATATTATAATAGTGTTACTGAACATAAAAGTAAAAGCCGGAAGATTTGACAGTATCCTTTTTTTTTGGATAATCCCCAGTTGCCTGGTATCCATTTTACTATATTTAGCATTTATAGCTGTTTAGTTTTCCCTGCTGTTTAGCAGTCAGCCACATCTACCACACGTACCTCTATTGTTACACTTCTTTTTGTGCTGGAAATCTGATCGTCTACACCACTACTGTCTCTAATGTCAGATTTGTATCTAATTACTGGAATACACTCAAACCTTCATCTAGTGTTTCCATTAAAGTTTGTCCCTAATTCTTTGGATACAACTCACATCATTATAGTGAAGCTTACTTATTAATAATTCTACTTTTTTTCTTCTATGGAAATTTAGTTCTTCATTAGTCATGCTTTTCATGATTGTGAAAAGCTACTGTAATTTCCCATCATTGTATACAGTTTTTTATTTTTGTCATCTGTAAAATTGAACGATTGACAAAAATTGTCTGCTTTATTATGCATGCAATAAATTAATGTCCCAAGTGTTGTGGTCAGTGGTGAGGGAACATCATTGTCATTCATTAAGCTGAAAGTTGCCCACAAAGTTTTTGCAGACTTTTCAGTGGTGACATGCAATACTGATGTCCGATCCAGCACTGTGCTCACTACAGGGCATCTGTCGGATGTGCGAACAGGGTGAGGAAAGATGAGGCTCTTCAATGCAAAGGATTGAAGAACCTTCACTGAAGTCCGCAAAGTCTAAACCAGGAAGTGTATATGACACCTAAATCATGCAGAGAAGTGTAAAGAAAGTTGGATTAAGAGAGGAGATAAAGGAGACACACACAAAAAATAAAATGGGAAAAACATTCTCCAACACTGATTAACATCTGAAGGAAGGGACCCCACACTTGTAAAATTAAATTTTCATGACCAGAAACATTGTTTGGCAGTTTCTGCCAATTATCACAGTGTTAAAAAATTCACTTACCCCTGAATGCATTTTGTCCTGGATATCTTGTTTGTGATTACTGCAACTTTATGCATGTATTTCAGTGCTGAGTCTATGGTGAGGTTCTGTTACAGGGCAGTCTGTGAAGGAGCAGGATAACTCAGACTGTATCTTCTCGATTTCTGTGTTAAACTGTGCAACTACGTACTCCAGAAGTTACTGTCCAATTGAGGCTTGATAACTTCACCATAATTATTAATGCAGAATGTGGACCATTCTGTTTACTATTTTTTCTCTTCAGCTTCCGGTTTTAACAGGTTTAGTGATTCTACAAACCTGGAAAAATGACATTTAATCTGTGGGGCTTTTGAGCTCTCAGCTTCTGTCATAGATTTGTTTGAGTGTTACATTTTTACTATTTTCTCACTCTTGGGGTACATGGTTTTGACTTTCCTGTTTGATGTTGAGTGGTCTTCTCCATTTCTTGATTATTGAGAATGGTTCAGCAACTTTGGTTACTTGTTTACTTTTGTGTTCAGTGAATACGATCCAGTCTCTGATGTAACGTATTCAAGTTTCAGTAATCCCGGCCCAGCTCATGGCAGCTCTGGGGATTCCATGTGAAATTGTTTGCTTTTTAATTCTGGCCTCCATTTGTGCTACATGTATGGTGCTCCAAATGCTTTTAAAGTTGTCCCATTGTGTACAATCCCATGTATAAATGGGTGTCTATGTAGATGATTGTCAGTAATTGCTGAGAACGCTTCTGTATCTCACAGCTGCAATTCACATATAGCTTGAGCCTGTGGGTTAATGATGCTACAATGCATTTTGATTTATTCCCTTTAGATAGGATTTTCTCTAGTTGTAAGACCACTTATGCAGCATATGTAGATAAATGCCATCATAGGCCAGCCTTGGCTTAGTGGGAACACTATAGCTTCTGGTTCAGAAAGTCATCTGCTGAAGTCCCATTCAGGTACTGGAGCATATATATTGTTTATTATTCATTCATTGGATGTGGGCCAGCCCATCCCTAATTATCCTTGTTCAGAGGGCATTTAAGAGTCAACCACATTGGTTGGAGGATGACAGCTTTCCTTCCCTAAAGGGACATTAGTGAACTAGATGGATTTTTAACAACAACGGTTTCATGATTCCAGAGTTTTATTAAGTTCAAATTCCACATCTGCCATGGTAGGGTTCAAACCCAGGTCCCCAGAGGATTACTAGTCCAGTGATAATACCACTATGCCATCACCTCCCCTGATTATAATCTAGGTTAACACTTTAGTGCAGTGCTGAGGAGTGCTGAAATGTCAGAGGTATCTGTCAGATACCATCATGGCTTGCTAAATTGTACACAAAAGGTCCCATGGCACTATTTGGAGAGGATCAAAGGATGTGCAGTATCCTGACAATCATTGTATTGATTATAATCATTTTCAATATTTCTTTTAAAAGAAAATGATCCGGGCATTATCTCATTGCTGTTTATGAGATTTTGCAGTGTTAACCTGCCACATTTCCTACATCGCAATATTGAACACAGTTCAGAAGTACCTCATTGGCTGTGAAACATCTGAGATCTGAAAGGTTCCAAACAAATGCAGATCTTCCTTCCCTGTTCTTTTCAACGAAAATGTCCTTGGTTAGTTTTCCCGACCCTGTTCTGTTAGCAAACAGCCTGTGATGTGGCAAATAATTCATGTATTTTTTTTTTAGTTTATTTCTGGGATAATGCTGGCAAAGTACTATTCATAGCTTATCTCTAATTGCCCTGAAGAGGTGGTGATGGCCCTTTTCCTCCAGCCAGCCCTGGTACTGATGTTGCTCCCAGAGTGGTGGTTGGTAGAAATTTCCCAAAAATTGGGCGGTGATGATGAAGAAACAACAAATAGATGTCTAAGTCAGCATACCCTGTGACTTGGGGAACTTGGATATGGTGATGTTCCTACAATATTGCTGCTGTTGTCCAGCTAAGGAAAACCTTAGGAAAAATTCTGAAATATAAGGATATTTTTCTCCTGTCCTCTCGAGCATGAATATAGTCTAGTGAGCGGATGGTCCCTCTGGGATCAGGAGCAGGAAGACTCAGCCAATTTTACCAGCTTGCTGTTTTTTTCCCCCAACCAAAATGTGGGGCAATAAAAATAAGTTAACTTACTTAGTTGCCTTAAAGTAGTGATCTTTGTCATAGGCCTTTATTCTGGGCTTGTTTTCCGATGTATAAATTATTTTTGAACTCAACTTTTTTGGGGCTTTGTCATGTTTTCTGGGTTTTGTAGGTTGGCAATTGGAGATACCAAGCTTTATTTGTGTAACTAATTTCTTAACCGAATGGCGAATTTAATCAATCACAGACACGGGATTCATATCGATAGATCAAATGCACTTTGTTTGATCTTTTGAAAAATTGTTTATTTCTGAAGTAACAATATAAGCAGAAATTCTACTTACAATCTGAAAAGCCATGTGGGCTTCAGCAATTTCAAGAAGATGGTCCACCAATTAGGGATGGGCAATAAATGCTGACCTTGCCACATCCCATGAATGATTAAAAAACACCTTCATTTACAAAGAATTAGAGCTGCTGAAATATGTATTCATTGGAAATGACCGATCAAAGTACTATTTAAAAAAAAAACCCTAACGAAGTCTTTTAGCCATTTCTCCTCTTTCTCCATTGCAGGTGCTTCTCTTCTACTCTCCTCCCTTCAACCTACAGCTTGTGAATAGCATTTTCTGATTGACGTTCCTATAGATATAATTTAAATAAGGCCAAGGAGAACTCCACAAATCCAAGTTTGGCAAATTTGATTGGTTAACCCTCAAAGATCAGTTCTTTAAGTCCCGTAGCTTTCAAGTCAATCAGCCGCCTGAACTTCTTACTCCATTGTGCATTTGAGAATTGTATGTGTTGAAAAGCTTAATGTTATGCTTGGTAAGTTTAAAAAAAATAGATTAGAACACACCTAATCTGTTAATTGGTTTTACATGAACTTAACTGAAACTTGGGAATAACATGTCACTTTCCAATATGAGGTAAAATTTAAAAATCAATACTTCTATACTTAAAGCTCAATTTTTTCTCTCTCTCTGTTTGTGACTGAGTTATTGTAAACGTGGAATGCAAAATGGTGTTAGGTTGACTGGATTAGAATGAAGGTGTCAATACTAAATGTATTACAAATTATTTGCATGCTTTCAAGTAATCATTATGTTGTAATATGATGCTTTGGGTTTTCCTCATCCCAGGCAAAGCAAGTATTTTTTTAAAGTTTGTGTATTATGTATTATTGACAATTAATAACGCCATCCACTGGAGCTGCCCAGAAAATACTACATTATTAAACTTAAATGTCTTCAAGAAATGGATAAAGTGATGGTAGATGGAATACCAATATTTCATTGGACCTCTGTAGTAAGTCCCTTAACTTGCAATATTACAGCTCATGTTTGTGTTTCACACATCGCTACCACTGTTTCTTATCTTCTTCAGTGCTAACTGACATGACTGCCCGTTACGAATATAAGATTCTTCGTGCAGTCAAATTATCTCAAAAAATACTTTATGTTTTAGAATATTTAGATTAGTTACAAGGCTCATGAAGTACAGTTTATTGAATATTCGATAATCATGTTTCTTCACGAGGTGATTTAATCTGTTCCCCTCTAACGCACACTGTTGTCACATTTCAAATGGGGTAACTATTTTAACATAAAAGTGAAGCCTTCCTATACATTATTGGTTACATAGTAACTTCAGTTTAAAGTATATCTGTCTTTAATGCAATCTCTTGGTTGCACGTCAATGCAGGGACAATATCATGAGATATTAACTAATTAATTTTAATAATTACTATGTTGAGATGGCATTTCCATAAAAGTACTCTTAAAATAAATGATTTTAGTTAGCAGAGAATGCAATCTATTTCTTCTGTATGTTTCATAGCTGATGGAATTAGAAGTGCATTAGAATATGATTTCATTGCTGTTTAGTTTTTTTTATTACATTGCCTTATTTTTCAAGAATGACATTATACACAAGAGGTGGTCATTGAATGATACCAAACAATCACTACTACAGCGTGAATGGAAGACCTCAAATCGATCACAACATTTGGAAGAAATAAAATCAGGTACACTCTAAATCTTACTTTTAAAGGATAGGTTACACAGAAGGACGAATCATTATCCTTTGTGTTATGATACACCTCATAAACTTACAATCATTGATTAAGATGACATTAAACACATGTTGTAATAAATATTTGGACTTTTAGCGCATCATCTCAATTTCAATCATTTTCTAAAAACTGCATTTCAGTCAATGAGTGGGACCTAAGGTGATGATCTTCCTTTTCTGCTAGCTGTTAGGATTGCTGAATAAAACAAGTTGGACATTTTCAGTTTAATTCTTCTGAATGTGGCAAAGTGAAGAGGTGAATGGGTTAGTGAAGGATTGCATGAGGCCTGGGCACAGCCACCTGGCTATTGCTGTGTATGAGATCTTGTTGTGCACAAATTGGCTGCCATGTTTTCCTACACTTCGAAAGTTCTTAATTAGCAGTGAAGTACTTTGGGATGTCCTGAGGCCAGGAAAGGTGCTATATAAAGCAAGTTATTTATTGCCTTTTCTTTTTCTCTCCCTTTTGTGATTTTCAAATTATACACCTGTGGTTTGTTGGATACTTAAAAAAAAAGTTGTTTGGTAGTACGGAATTTGAGTATTGCTGAAAAAAAGACATTTTGTCAAAGCTTTTCATCTTGCACTCATCAGGACAATTGCAAGAATACCAATGTCAAGGGAAGCAACAACTTTATACTGTATGAGAAGAGGGTGCTGATTGGTTGGCAAGTTTTCTCTGATTGATAGAGGCGTTGCCGTGGAGAATGCACCAGTTAATGGCGACTGACAGTTAACTGCCAAGCATTATTTGAAATTTAAACCAGGCAGCTTGACTCTGATTGATCAAGGCATTGCCCTGAGGAATGAACCAGCGAATGGCTATCACTTATTTTGTTTAACTGAAACAAGCACAATGTGTGTACACGTTCCTCTGCCTGCAAAAAACAGGGCCCTGTATATTAATATATGTAGCTTCCAGTACACACAAATGCACCACACTGCGAGCCCAAATGACAATGGCCGGAATTGTCCGCTCCCATTGGTGGCAGGCATCATGGTGGATGGGAGGGGGGCATAGAATTTGACGGGAGGGGCAGCAATTGGTTTCACACTGGCGTGAAATCACAGTAGGATCATCGATGGTGTCTGCCCACGCCTGACTTACTGTTACACCAGCAGGAAACCACACGGGCTCAGAACACGTCTAGACAAGTGTGACGTGCAGAAGCCGGGACTTACCTTTAGGGCCTTGCTCAGATTGCGGACACCTGAGGGGAAGAAGATGCTGGAGCCCTTTGGCTATTGGAGCCTGGAGGAACACCTGCATTGCATGCTGGGTGGATCCTCATGGACATGGCTGTACTGCAAAGCAGTTCACGGAAGGTGGGAGGTCTCCACGCTGCAGCTTCACCTCCACTGAAGCTTTGGAACTTCTCGGACTTCATGGGCTGGCATGGATGATCGGAGTGGGGGGGGCGGGGGACGGGACGGAGGGGAAGGTGTAGGTGTGAGTGGGGGGTGGTGGGGGAAAATGAAGGGGTCGGGGAGTTGAGGCTGGGGGTTGGGGGGGACAAAGGTATCAGGGACATGACATTGGGAGGGGGTTGAGGGGATCCAGGGAAGGAGGCAGTATGAGGGGGTGGAAGTTGTAGCAGGGAAGAATGCTACAAGTGGGGAGGTGGGTTTAAGGGGGAGTTAGACCTCAGCGGGAGTATTGTGTACAGTTCTGGGTGCCACACTATAGGAAGGATGTGAACACATTGGAGAGAGTGCAGGAGAGGTTTACGAGAATGGTTCCAGGGATGAGAAACTTCAGTTACGGAGGTAGACTGGAGAGGTTGGGACTGTTCTCCTTGGAGAGGAGAAGGCTGAGAGGAGATTTGATAGAGATGTTCAAAATCATGAGGGGGCTGGATAGAGTTGATAGGAAAAAACTGTTCCTGCTCGTAAAAGAATCGAGAAGGCACAGATTTAAAGTGATTTGCAAAAGAAACAAATGCGATGTGAAAAAAAACTTTCAATCTGGAATGTGCGGCCTGGAATTGCAGTGGCCGTAGGTTCAATCGAGGCCTATCAAGAAGGAGGGCATTAGATAATTGTTTCCATTTAAATAATGTGCAAGGGTACGGGGAAAAGGCGGGAGAATAGCACTAACTCATAATTCTCATTTGGAGAGCTGGTGCAGACACAATGGGCTGAATGGCCTCCTTCTGCACCATAACAACCCTGTGTCTGGGGGTGGGAGGGGGTCTGGGGGTGGGAGGAGGGAGTTTGGGGTTGGAGGGAGGTGTGCAGGGGGAGGAGTGAGTTCAGAGGAGGGAAAGGGTCAGGGGGAGGAGGGAGTCATGGTGGAGGAAGGAGTAAGGAAGGGTTGGAATGTCCAGGTAAACGTGCGAGGGAGGGGTCTCTGGAGTTAGTGACTGCCTCCTGGAAAGCGAACTCCGGGTCGGCATGGTAAGAGGGAATGGTGAGTGTGAGAGGGGCTAGAGGGAGCTGAGAGGCTGAGCGTGTGTCGGTACCAGTAGAACGGGTGGCGAGGGTGGTTGGTGGGGACACTGAAGCGACACGGACCCTCGGGGGGTGGGAAGTAGGAGACCAGGGAGGTCAATGTGGACAGGGGGTGGGATTTTCAGGAGGGTGGGGTATGTGAGCCGTCACCTGGGCATCCTGGAAAGAAAAGGATTCTGGCTGTAGGGTAACGGTGGGGAGGTGGAAGGTGACGCTGGGGAGTGGAATGTGATTGGGGAAAGGACATGGATGACTGAGGGAGGGGAAAGGACAGGGGAGCTAATCAAAAACTTGACAACGACCATGTTTTTCAAATTGAAAATGAGTGGATCCTCGTGTTGGACGGGCACAGGTGCTGCCTGGGAGTGAGATCAGTGGGTGGACGGAGAAGCGGATAGGCTCAGACAGACAACTGAAAGGGAACCCCAGCAGGCAGCATTGAAAATGCTCAGGACACTGAGATGAACATAGTGGATGAAGGCTCCGCATGGGTGGGAGAGTGTGCGTGCGTGGGAGAGTGCGCGTGCGTGGGGGAGTGCGCGTGCGTGGGAGAGTGAGCGTGCGTGGGAGAGTGCGCGTGCGTGGGAGAGTGCGTGTGCGTGGGAGAGTGAGCGTGCGTGGGAGAGTGCGCGTGCGTGGGAGAGTGCGCGTGCGTGGGAGAGTGCGCGTGCGTGGGAGAGTGCTTGCATGAGGCTCCGATAGGCCCTGCCACACGTCCATTTCTCCCTCCAGAATCACCCGTGGGCTGGCTGTGTGCAGCTGAACTGCTAGTGGGGAGCTGGATGCAGGGGGAGGACTCGCGAAGCCTGTAAATGAAGCTGAAAGACATTACACATTATTCAGTTAAAGTGAATATATTTTCAGATTATAAAGTGACAAAATGTGTTCACCCGTACAACCACTTGTGATCAGAATTTCTTAACTTTCCTAGGCCTACCGCTTCTAGGTGCTGCCCTGACATCCGCAGCAGGGGTGGAGACAGCCTGGGCAATGGTTGGCCCTGTTGCCTCTGATGGCTTCAGTGTGCGTTCTTTGGAGAGCTGAGGGTTTGAGGGTCCCAGCTTGCTTTGGCTGTCCTCCTGTGGGCCAGCTGCTCCCTCTGCAGTGACAGATGGTGAGGTTGAGGGGGTCACAGGCAAAGGGGACTCGGAAGGAGGGGACAGTCTCTGAGATTCCTGAGTGGATGACCCAGGGGCATCCGGCTGCCACTCCTCCTTCCTTCGGGTGCCTGAGGGCCCCGGCCTGACTCCTTGAGGGGAAGGAGCACCTGGAGGGACATCAAGGTGCCCTGTTGGCCCCTCACATTACTACTGCAAGAACTCGCCCATGGCTACCATGATGGGAGTGCAGGTCTGTGCACATCTCCGCATTCTTCAGGACCAGGGTCTCCATGGCATCTGCCATCCTTCTTATGGAGACCTCCATATGCACACATGTGGACACCAGTTCATCAGAGACTGGGTGTATGCACTCCTCTGACTTTCCTGCCACTCTGTTGAGGACTTCCAACAGCTCTGCATCATGTTTCTCCACCTTCTGCTGACTCTCCACCATAAGTTCGAAGGCCAAATCCAGAGGCTCGTCATCTGACTTGGACCTCACAGGTACCTTTTTCCCAGCAGCCCTCCGAGTGCCAGGGAGCTCGGCTGAACCTGCCTCCTCCTGCTGTGGACACGTGTCCGTGCGGTGACCACCAGATTGTGAACCCGAGCCTGCTCTAGATCTAGGTCCCTCTGAGGTGTGTGCCTTTGCGCTGGTGGAGGGTGTGGGTAAGCGCTGTGATGGGTTTCCAGGCTTCTTATTTCCAACTCTTCAATGGAGGAGGTGACCTCTTGGCTGGAGGTGAGGACCTGGATGGAGCTGAGGGACTGGCTGGCTGAGGGTGTCGGTCGCTTGGCAGAGCTCCCTGTGAAAAGTAGAGATAATTAGTGAATGGCAGCAGAGTCAAAAGCAGGAGAGAGGCACTCACAGTTACATTGAGAGAGGGATGATGTGGTGCAGGATCCTCACATGGGTGTTCGCCGCTGACATCACCCTCACTGCAGGCATGGTCCACATCCTCACCGATAGTATCTGTGAGAGTTAGTGGTGTTGTCCCTTGAGGTGTGAGATCTCTGTGGGTGTGTGATGGGTTTGGGAGTGGGTGAACTGAGTGATGAGGTGGTTGACTTACCTTGGTGGAATGGATGAGATCATTCATCCTCTTCCTTCACTGGATGGCTGACCTCCTCTGTGTTCTGGTGGCGCTGACTGCAGCTGCCACCGCCTCCCAGGCCAGATTAGTGAGTCTGGCGGACCTCCTGAGGCCATAGCGGGGGTAGGGGTCAATGCCCTTCCACTGTAGCCAGCAGGCACACCAGGGAGGCATCACAAAATTTGGGTGCTGCCGTCTTCTTTGCTTTCGGGGCCATCTATCATCTGGAGCAGTCCCGGTCTAAAGATGTGAAGCAGGCTGCGCTCTGATGCACTTTAAGTATGGCTACTGGAGTGAGGAAGCACTGAGGTCATAGTGTGGTGGGCAAAACCCCCTGGCCACTTTGTCAACCAATTGGCATCTCTTCTCATGCAGTATAAAGTTGTTGCTTCTGTGACTCTGCTATTAAGTGTGGCGAAGATATAATAATTTTCATAATATTTTTCTGGTTTATTGTGAATGCATTTTTAATGAGGTAGGACATTCAGATAAGGTGTGAAAATCCGCCATTGCGACTGGAGGGTAAAATGTCTTTTTTCACACCCGCTACTGCACTTAGTGAAAATCTGGGATCATCCCACCCAATCTTAAATTGATTGTCTGCGTAATTCTTAGCACACTGAGGATTATTTAGCAAACGTTGTCCAATCACAGAATCACATCTAATGTTGGACAGGGTGTTTTGAGTTTTTCAAGCACAGGCTGGTCGGGTATGGTCTGTACCTTGCCCATTGTGAACAGTGGCTGGGACATGCTGTTTGATACGATCTGCCAGTCTTTGGGATGTACGGCCTACATACCTAGCGTCACACTGGCACTGAAATTCATATATCGCATTACTATTTTGGGTGATAGGACATTTTTTGGCTTGATGGCAGCATCCTGTTAGTGGTGAATACCACTCGTTTTGCTACTGCATAGTAGCAACGTGAAACAGCTAGCTTCACCTGTTGCTCAAATGTTTGAGATACCTTGCCCTTCCAGGGTAATCTGAGGTAGACTGGGCACTTTTCAGGGCTGAAAGTGATGGCCTTAGGCCTGTTCATGAGTTTGCGCGATGTACAGAGTGAAATGATCTGATCAAGGTCGCCATTATCCTGCAGAATGTATTTTTGCCCTATTTCAAGCTTGCATGGTGAGCAAATGGCCTGGGCCCTATTTATAAGGTTGCCAATAAGGCCAATCTAGTAGCGTGTAGAACTATAAGAATCTCAATGCATACATTGACCAGTGAAGTTTGGCTTGCGGTAGATCGTGGTAGAGAACCCCCCGGCCACTTGCCCACCAATTGGCGCTCTCTTCTCATACAGAGTCAAGTCGTTGCTTCCCCTGACACTGGTATCTTGTGTGTGACGAAGGTATAATAATTTTCATAATATTTTTCTGGTTTATTGTAAAGTAGGTTTTTGGAGTAAGTCTAGTTGTGCCTATCTGTGTGCTTTGATTATGTTTGGAGTCAAGTGGACTGCAAGCTTGAAATCATCAAAAGAAGCTAAGTGCTTGACATGCTAATGAGTAAACATGGATACTGGCTTAGCATGTAAGGTGTGAAGGGGAATTTGCATTTTTAGTTAAATGAAGGGATTTGGATTTCAAAGGGAACTTAGTCTGTTTGCAACTAGCCAGATAAGCAAGACTAAGGAGTGTGTTTATTTTTCCCAAAAGCTACTGACAATATCGGCAACATGAAAGTTTTTATATCATGAGCAAGATAAGTTTCAAAGACAAATGGAACAATATAATTTACATATTAAAAAGAGAGAAGTGTATATAAAGGATAATGAATGGCTATGTGGAAGAAGGCCAAATAAGATCTAACAGGAGTGTGTGAAATAGCCTTAATAAAGTCTCCAGCCATTTGTGCATAAGTCTGCTATCTAACAAAACTGAAGTTGGGGAAAAGCCATTTGGAATTCCACTGTCAAGTGGATATTGTGTTAACTTGCTGGTTCCGTTTTAAATCTAAAATCTATTGGACTGTTGCCTTAAATGGGGTGTATGTGGGAGTCAGGTCAATTAGGAATTTTAGGATTTGTTATAGCGGTAAGCAATTGTAGTCTCATGTATAAGCTTGAAATATTTTCTTTTGTTAATAAATATCTTAATTAAATTTTTTAAACCTCTAAAGGTCTTGGTGGCCTTATTACTACCGAATTCAGTGCACACATCTTCTTGTAATAAAGGCAAATTGCAAAATTGTTGTGATAGCATGACTAAGTTCCACTTGTGGATTTGGTCTGCCTGGCACACATCATCTGCCACATCACACCGTCATCACATAACATGTGACTGTCCTGATGAGTGCAAGATGAAAAGCTTCAACATAATGTCTTTTTTCAGCAATACTTAAAATACTTAAGTCACTACAGAAAAACTAAATAGCATGCTTTTCAATGGGGATTATGTATTAAGTAATGTGCCACAGGAGTTCAGATAATATCCTTCAATATGCTTTTGCCTCCGGTAGGTTCAGAGACGGTCATTAGGACACCTCGTCCTGGTTCTATTGTGAGCCAAAGGAAGGCATTCTTTGAATCACATCTAAAGTTGCCAGCCTCAGTTACGAAGGACCCAACAGAACACGGTAAAATCCCAGCGACAATGAAGCTCTGCAATCCAGATCTAGCTGGCAGTGGCATTGTGGATCGTGGTCATAGACCATGCCAATTTTTAAAGGATGACGATAATGTAAATATCATAGAAGCTAAGGTAATTTCTTCTATGTATGACGAGGCCACTTGTATAAAATTGTGTTTTTTAAATATTTCTCTTCACAGACTTGATATTAGAGGTTGAGAATCTGGCTTCTATTGTGTCTTCACGCTGCTTCAGAATTAGCGTAAATGTTTTCATTGTGACTTGGGATGCATCTTTAGACAGTCAAAAATATAATTTACTCCAAGAAATCTCAAACCTTCACAAAATGACTCCCTATTGTCAAGAAACTATCATATTTGTCCTAATATTATTGTGGGATATTTGAAAGCAGATTTGTGTGTGTGGTTCTGTGTGTGTGTGGCTGATTTAATTGGACTGGAGATGGATAGGCTGCGAGGTTTAAATTATCAAAGAAGTGAGGTGTAAAACAGGCATTGAAACAAAGACGAGTGAAACCCAGGCGAGGTTAACAGATATGATGTGAATGAAATTTGAATTTTTATATAAGTGGGAAAGGTGTTTGATTTTCAAAGGATATAAGATTTTTTGCAACTGGCAAGAATAATAAGGCAGGGTTATTGCATTGATTTTTCCCAGAAGTGCTGGCCATAATGAGAACACGAAAGGTTTTTATATTCTGAGAAAAGTAACTGCTAAAGACAAGTGGAAACAATGGGATTTACAGATCAAGAAGGGAGAAATATATTGAAGAAGGTTGGAAGGCTGTGTGAGGTGTGGCTGTGTGAGATCTTGAAAGGTGACTGTGTGAAACAGACTTGGGGGGAAAAAGCCTTTAACCATCCTGAAGAAGTTTGCTGTTCCAGTAACCAAAGTTGTGTTAAAAGCTTTTGGAAGTCTACTGTCCAGTGGATGTATGTGGTAAAATTGCTGGATGACTTTATAAATTTGGAATCCATTTGGACTGTTGCCTTAAAGGGATGTGTAGTTAGAAGTCTGGTTAAGTAGGAATTTTGGGAACTACTATAACTGTGTAACTATAATCTTGTGTGTGTGTTTAAGTATTTTTTTCTTCTTTTGTTAATAGACATTTTAATTTAATCTTTAAAATCTTTAAAGGTGGTAGTGGACTCGTTACTTCTGACTTCAGTGCACATGCCTTCTCATAATAAATACAAATTGCAAAACCATTGTGATAGTGTGGCCAAGTTCCCCTTGTGGATTTGGTCAGCCTGGTAAATACCACCTGCCATATCATAACAGTACAGATTTAGGTGAAATACAATTGGTGGTTTGTCGTAAACCTATGAATGTGAAAAGCTGGTGATTCTTGTGGTAAAGAAAACATGAGCACATTAGAGCTTTGGATCTTTGCTAAATTGTTCAATTGTAGACCAGCTGGATTTGAGGAACAATTTGTCATGAGTTGTTGCTATGCGAGATATAAATAATAGATTACATTGCGGTTAATCCATTATTAGATTAGCAGGTGCAAATTAACATTTTGGTACATTAATTCATCAAGTAGAATGATTCATTATGATGAACTCCAATTAAGACTTTGAAAATAGCACAAGTTTAGCATACGTAGGTATTATGTAAACTGTTGTTACAGCTCTACAATAGACCAAATCCTAAGGAACACAATGGGGAAAAAAATACTTAAGGATGTTTTATTCTCTAAGTTTGGGAGTCTGTGAGCATGGAAGTAGATGTGAAGCAAGGGAGAAAGAACCCTATTTATGAAGAAATGATTTATAATTTTCTATGTAAATGAAACATTTTTTTCCATTGCCACGATCAAAAATGCACCTGTTAGAACAGTGGCTGTAAAACTTGATGAATCTTTGATACTAACAGTTCACGATTTAACGTAGAATTCAAAATGTTCTTTGACAAGTTTCTAGTTGTTACTTAAGTGCAAGTTTTATTATCTGTAATGATACAGTCATGCTGCTGTGCAAGCGACCCAGAGGTTGAGTTCAGGTCTGGTTATTGATGGGCAGTCACAAGGAAAGATTATTACGTTAAGCTCATGCAGCTCTGTAACCCGCCCAGTCCGGCCTATATGTGAAAACTACTGCACACTGTGCGGTTGTCATTTTAGTGCTTTCTTAGCTGTGCAAACTATTGCTATGAAGCACAATTCAGGGCAATTAAGGATGGGCATCAGCCCACACCGTGAGGTCAAAAAGTGAACAAATTGTCCAAAAGGAGTTTTTATTGAAGTACCAACTAGCAATGGATGAAAACCATCCAAATGTTAAATGCAAATCATACTTTGACAATGACTAGAATTTGATTATTTATTTTTCTGGATGTATAAATCTTCTCTTCAAGTGTAAATTCTCTAGAATTAGACAGAGTGGGTAGAATTTTAACCTGATGTTCATGTACTAATTCCTGCCGAGTTTAAATTGAGGCCTTTGAACTAAAATTTGAGTTCTAGCTGGTTCCTTGCCCTTGTCCAAGAACATGTTGCTCCTGTATCCCATTCATACTGGCCCCATTATTTCATTTCTAATTTTTGTCTTTTTATAGTATGCTCAGTTAACCTTTAAAACCTCAAGTACAACTCCAGATACTTTAATTGCGTATGTATTTGTTACTTTTTAACAATAGTTTTAATAATCAGTTGAAGAAAGTTTGCTTTTCATTCCATTTTTAATAAGGGAAGGATAGGAATAGAAAGAATTGAGAAATGTTGACAAGTAGTCATTTGGTAAAACGGAGTATTGCTGAAAAAAGAGACATGCTATCCAAGCTTTTCATCTTACACTCATCAGGACAGCTTGCAAGATAACCCAACAGTAAAGGGAACAACAATTTATACTGCATTAGAAGAGAGTGCTGATTGGTTGGCAACTATGTTGACAACTTTGATTTGTATAAAACTGAGACTATATATCCAATATGGTAATTTTTTCCTTCATTCATGGGCTGTGGGTGTCACTGGCAAGACCAGTGTTTATTTCTCATCCCTAATTTCCCTTGAGAAGGTGGGGGTGAGCTGCCTTCTTGAACCACTGCAGTCCATGTGGTGTAGGTACGCCCACAGTGCTGCTAGGGAGGGAGTTCTAGGATTTTGACACAGTGACAGTGCAGGAACAGTGATATATTTCCAAGTCATGTGTGGCGTGAAGGGGGACTTGCAGGTGATTGTGTTCCCATGCGTTGCTGCCCTTGTTATTCCAGATGGTAAAGGCTGCAGGTTTGGAAGGTGCTGTCAAAGGAGCCTTGGTGAGTTGCAGTGCATCTTGTAGGTGGTACACACTGCTGCCACTGCATAGGTGGTGGAGGGAGTGAATATTTAAATTGGTAGATGGGGTGTCAGACGTGTGGGTTGCTTTGTCCCGGATGATGTCGAGCTATTTGAGTGTTGTTGGAGCTGCACTCATCCAGGCAAGTGGAAAATATAATCAGACTCCTGAGTTGCACCTTGTAGATAATCTTCTTCTTAAGTAGTCCCGTGGGATCGAGGATCACTTGCTCCTGTGGCTCAATGGATTTATCAGCCATCCGAGAACCCAATGTGCGATGTGCAGACTCTGGCACATGTGGAGCAGGTGGTGCTTGCAGGGTTGGGTAGAAAGGTTGTAGATAATGGAAAGGCTTTGGAGAGTGAGGAGGTGAGTTCCTCACCACAAAATACCCAGCCTCTGACCTACTCTTGTAATCACAGCGTTTCTGGTCAATGCTGACCCCCTGATTGTTGATGGTGGGGGATTCAGTGATGGCGATACTGTTGAATATCAAAGTGTGGTTCGATTTTCTTATTGCAGATGTTCATTACTTGGCACTTTTGTGGTGAGAATGTTACTGACTGGGTCTAGTTGCATGCAGGTATGAATTGATTCATTGTTTGAAAATGGAACTGAACACTGTACAGTCATCAGTGAACAAGGTCAATGTGCAAAGCAGCTGAAGATGATTGCATCTAGGTGGTGCCCTGAGGAACCCTGGGGCTGAAATGATTGGCCTCTATCAACTACAGTCATCTTCCTATGAGCTAGGTATCACTCCAGCCACTGGGGAGATTCCTATTGACTTCAATTTTATGAGGGTTCCTTAATGCCATACTCGGTCGAAAGCTGCCTTAAGACCAAGGGCAGCAACTTTCACCTCAGCTCTGGAATTCTACTCTTTTGTCCATGTTTGAACTAAGGCTGCAATGAGATCTGGAGTCAAGTGGTCCTGGCGGAACCCAAATTCAGCATTGGTGAACAGGTTATTGGTGAATAAGTGCTGCATGATGGCACTGTTGATGACTCCTTCAGTTAGTTTGTTGATGGTTGAGAGTAGACTGGTGGGCTGGAAATTGACCTGATTGGATTTGTCCTGCTTTTTGTGGACTGGATATACCGGCACAATTTGCTACACCTTAATATACATGTCAGTGCTGTAGCTGTTTTAGAACAGCTTAGCTAGTTGTTTTGGTGCTTGTTCTGTACCTAAGTATTAAACACTACATTTGGGATGCTGTTGGGACCTATAGCCTTGGGCATATCCGGTATGCTCAGCTGTTTCTTGATATCACAAGGACTGAATGGGATTGGCTGAAGACTGGCATCTGTGATGCTGGGGACCTCAGGGAGAGGCGAACTGGACCAGAGACTAAGCATTTCAGACTGATAATGGTTCTGAATGCTTCAACCTTGTCTTTTGCACTCACACACCCATCTCTGCAATCCTCCTCCAGTTAGTTGCTTCATTGTCCAACACTATTCACAACTGGATGTGGTGGGACTACAGAGTTTTGATCTGATCTGTTGATCACAGGATTGCCTAGCTCTGTCTATCGCTTGCTGCTTACACTGTTTGGCATGCATGTAGTCTTGTGTTGTAGCTTCACCAGGTTGGCATCTCATTTTTAGGTATGCCTGATGCTGCTTCTGACACTCCTCTTTGAAGCAGGGTTGACCCCTGGTAGATATACTGGGCCATGAGGCTACTGATTGTGGTGGAATACAATTCTGCTGCTGCTGATGGACAGAACCTCATGGGCGCTCAGTTTTAAGCTGCTATATCTTTTTTGAATCTATCCCATTTAACATGGTGGTAGTGCAACATAACATGATGGAGGGTGTCCTCATAGTGAAGGCGGGACCTTGGCCCCACAAGTTCTGTGTGCCTGCCAATACTGTCATGGATCAATGCATGTGCTACAGGTAGATTGGTGGAGGACAAGGTCAAGTAGGTTTTTCCCTTGATGGTTCTCTCACCACCTGCCACAGGTCAGTCTGGTCAGTGATATTTCAATTAAGTTAATTATTACCTGCCCAGGAAGTAACAAAAATAATTAAAGATTAACTCGAGCACATTTTGAGAAACACCTTTAAACAAGGTGAGTTAAATATATGGAAAATGTTGATCCAAGTGCAATGCTTGGGACTTGCCCAATTTTAGTGTAAACACAAGTGCAGCATTTAGGTATGAGATTACTAATGGTTTGTTGTTTATGTTGTTGAAGTTACACAAGCGATGGGTATTGTTTAAGGACTAGGATTACATATAAAAAAAGTTAGCTGAGAGACTGGGTTATTGTTAGGAGGCAGAGCTCTGTAAGGCTGCATCCTGTAAATAAACCTACTATCAAGGAGAAGATTGATGCCTTATTTTGTACTTCGCCATCTGGCTTAGATCCATTTAACAGAGATCAACGATGAAAAAAAAACCTATTATTTAGATGAAGTGGAAAAACCTATGAGATTAGCCCAAAAATTGTACCAACTTTTAGGATCCAGTGTCACATTTGGTTGATGTCTACACCTACTAATGAATTAATGGTAGGAGAAGCCATGTGTTGGCCATGGCTCATTTGGTAGCACACTCCCCTCTGAGTCAGAAGGTTGTGGGTTCAGGCCCCGTTCCAGAACATGAACACAAAATCCAGTGCAGTAATGAAGGAGTGCTGCACTTTGGATGCGATGTTATGCAGAGGGCCCATCTGCTCTCTGGGTGGTGAATGTAAAAGATCCCATGCCATTATTTTGAAGAAAAGTCAGGGAGTTACCCCTAGTGCCTTTGGCAATATTTCTTCTTCAATCAATATCAAAACACAAATTATCTGGTCATATCACATTGCTATTTGTGGGAGCTTGCTGTGTGAAAATTGATTGCTCTGTTTCCCACATTACAACAGTGACTGCACCTCAAGAATTACCACATTGGCTGTAAAATGCTTTAGGATGTCCTGAGGTTGTGAAGGAGGCTACATAAATGCAAGTTTGTTTTTCTTTTTAAGACTTAAAAGGCATATCTGGGCTGTTTATTGCATAGAAAGTTTTATAGTCCTCAAAAAGAGTATGCAAAATGCTATAGGCACGTTAGATGTTAAAGATGTTACTATATTGCTCTAAAATAAGCAGCAAAATCAGCTATCAAAATGATTATTGCAATTGTGTATTACTATTTTAGTGTGTAAGCTGTCCGATATAGATTGTATTCCATGTCTTTTATGGAAGACCAGACAGTTCACCAAGGAACGAAACACACATACACTGATCTAGTTGTTTCCTTTTATTAACATCCTTTGCTAATTTAAAAAAAAAAGTTATTTTTTTTCTTTTAGATTCCCACACCATTCCAACATTCTCTGACTGACCAACTAACACAATCTCAAATGGATCGTTTTTTAATAACAGCTACTAATCTGTGTGTCTGTCCAGTACATCTCCTGTACCATGTTATTGACCAATTCACTGCATCACCCTTCTGCTTTGGCACTTATGTAAAATTCTTACACACTTGTTCCCTAAATTGACAATTATTTCTCTTTGGTATAGCAGAAAAAAATAGTTTTTTTTCTTCTGCAGATGTACAAAAACTGCTAAACTTCCTGTAAAATTCCATAAGCATATTGCTGCTTTATGATCATTTATAAGTCACACCAATCAAATGCTTGTACGATATTGCAGTTTGAGCTGGTTGTTTGTTTATACCTAGCGAGTGATTTGAAAGGTAGAGTTTAACTTATATTCAATTGCCGCAAACAATTTGAATCAAATGATTGTTGCCAACTGACAACTAACAGCAGTAGTCTAGGAAACAATTAGCTTGGGAGAGACTGAAGACTTTGGACATTTGGTTTCCAAAGCTCACACTTACTGAGGTGTTCCTCAAGTTGTGCCTGGTTACGTTGGAGACTACTTGATAAAGATTGATTACTATTATGAGTCAACAACTCTCTTATCATCGTATCATGCGACTACCAGGGTGGTAGAGAATGAGCTGGATGGACCTTGGTCGTTTCTCACCTAGCAACTCTAATGTTCCCATGATGTAATTTTTGAATTTAACTTCTTTACTTGGATACTTTTGCTTGTCTCAGAGATCTCTTCAGCGGTTGATGTTTGGCTGACCAGGAAATCGATGTGACCCTGGCTGGACCTGTGCAAAAATAGAACCCTAGCAATTTGTGAAATGAGGACTCGGGGAAGCAGCATTTTTTTAAAGTTTTGGATGATGCTGAGACATTGGCTTCATCAGGACAATCCAAGTTCAAGATCCGTTGTCATTGGATAAGTGTGAGCCCCAGAATTGGGCTCTGCTGCTGGTGGAGTATAATCCTCATCAATGGGCTGGATGCCCCATTTCAAACCCTGGGGACAGGGTCATTTGTATGGCCGGGCCGGACACTTCACACCTGTAAAGACACGTCAGTGGCAGCACTCTGCTTTGTCAGTAAGAATATTGGAGCAGCACGGTGCTGTTGTGAGAACTGAGAGAACGTTTGCTGGTGAGGCCCCCCACCAAAGAAAATCTGGGGTTTTTTTTGGATCTTCTTATCCTAATGGAACAAAAAACTTTTTTTTTTTGGTTTGATGACCTTTCCCTGAGAAAGGAGAACTGAGTCTCTCCGAGGCCTATCAGCATTCATCCTATCCTCCAGCTCCTTTTTGGCCCTACAATAATCTCCCCTTATCAGCAAATAGCCCCCTCTCCCTCCGCCGCTGCCCCACCCCCGCCCGTACTGGGATTCAATGGTCGGAATTGAGTGGAATCCTGGTGGAAATAAAGCCCCCCCTCTCTCCCTGGCACCCCCTCCTGGGACAGGAATCG
This sequence comes from Cetorhinus maximus, assembly GCF_964194155.1. Lineage (NCBI taxonomy): Eukaryota > Metazoa > Chordata > Chondrichthyes > Lamniformes > Cetorhinidae > Cetorhinus > Cetorhinus maximus. The sequence goes on from NC_135896.1 coordinate 99,214,057, forward strand.
TACTTTCTGCCTTCATGATCCCTGGAATTTCAAGTTCATCATGTTTATCATGGATAAATGGACATTGTCATTTTGTAACCAATAAGGCTTAGAAGTAGCAGCCATTTGCTTGTGTTGCCTGAAATAGAAATCCTACAGTGATGAGTTAATCTTCTTTCGGTTCTGACACTGAGTAGATTAGTGATTCAGGCTAAATACAAAGGAATGCAGTTCACTGAGCTTCCACTTTGTCACCAGTATTTCTAAGTTCTCCTTTATTATTTATTATTTGCAGTAAGGGGACTCTCGTCTCCAAGGTAAAAAGTTCTTTGTTGCTTAATATAAATGCAAAATACTGGTGGATGCTGAAACTGGAAATAGAAACAGGAAATGCTGGGAACACTCAGCGTCCGTGGACAGAGTTAACGTTTCAGGTCCGTGACCTTTCAGCAGAAGTGAGAAAAGTTGGGAATGTGATAGGTTTTGAGCAAGAGGGAGGCTGGGAAGAAGAACAAAAGGGTGGAGGGCAGGAGAGATTAAATGACAAAAGGTTTCACGGTCAAAGCCAAAAGAGTGGTAATGGGACAAGTAAAGAATCAAATGATGTGTGTAGGTGTGGCGTGAATGGCAGGGTAGCAGCCGTCCGAATGTAAAGCAAAGGGATTGAGGAAGCAACGAGAGAGAGGAAGAAAAAATAACAAAACACAAATTGGGGGCCGAGGTTAAGATCTAGACTCGTTGAACTCCGTGTTCTCAGTGTTGAGTCCAGAAGGCTGTAAAGCGCCTGGTCGAAAGAGGAGTTGCTGTTCCTTGAGCTGTGTTGAGCTTCATTGGAACACTGCCCTAGGCCAGGAGAGAGAGGTCAGAGTGGGAACAAGCTAGAAAATTAAAATGACAGGCGACTAAAAGCTCAGGGTCATGCTTGCAGACTGCACAAGGTGTTCTGCTAGGCACTGACCCAGTGTGCATCCGGCCTCTCTAATAATGCCACTGTCTGGCACTATAGGTTGCTACTCTTTGCACTGTTGAGGGATGTAGTAAAGATCTTGTGTTACAAGGCCAATACTGCATATAAACAGGCTACGGAGGGTATATTTGTCAACTGTCACAGCTGGTCCTGGTGCAGAATGTTGTGGTTGGTTTTGAAAAATTGCGCAGGTCAATCTGATCAATAGATTTACTCCCATAATACAGGAGCCAAGCTTTTTTTGTGTGGAGGTGTTTGGGGAAGAGTTTCATTACAGAAGATCATTGTTAATGTGAAGCTCTTGAGCACATATGCATTTTCTCAGGGTTCCTGCCAGTCAGGCACTAATTTTACTTACATGAATCTGCCAAGCTAAGAGGTGTATCAATGCTGAATTAAGTCAGCTTTTAAAGGGGGACCCATGATCTCTGAGTGCTGAAATTTGAAACTGCAATTTGAGTGAGAATGATGGTTGGATACTTTTACATTTTTTGTGTAGAGCAATGTTTCCAGGTTTAGGATGAAAGTTTGGACTGAATTATTTTAGCTACATCATCTATAAGCTACAGCTGGAATTCTAATGAGAATCCCTTTACTTTTTTGCCTCATTTGGAGGATAAAGGACAGGCACTCAGTAAAGTTATTCCTAAGTTGACTGCCTCCCCCTCGCAAAGCGCACCATATAGGTATATACAGGCAGAAACACACCTACCTTCCCATCTCTGAGGGAAAATTGTCTTCATATATGTGCTATACTCAAGACCATGATGTGAGTTATACTGTCTCTCAGAAATTAGTTTCCAGTCAACCTGCATCACTAGGAAAGCACTGCCAATGGCTGTCCAAGGTCACCACAGCTCTGAAATCTGTGTTTCTGTCTCATTTCCAGTTGCCGTGGGCAACATCAGTCAATCAGTAATTCTCAGGTAAATCCATCAGATGATTACTGCATTGTTCATCAGGCAACAATTTCTTAATCTTCCCGAGGGCAACTGGCAGAAAAATGGGGAACACTTCATCTTTTCCAGTGTAATATTGGAAGCACCAAAATGGACCTACATTCTACGCAAAATTCATCGCGAATCATGAAGGATTCCATTTCATTAATTGGCTGCCACCATCAAAATAGGATCATACAATCATTGCCCAATTCTCAGGCAGCGGTCAGGATACCTTCAATCTAAAGCATTTCACAGTGCTAGGAATATTTGAGGTACAAAGAAAAATGTGGTCTCCTCCTGGAAGAACAATGCTATACCCCTGAGTCCTGGTTCATGGCACCGCTTGAGATGATAAAGAAGAGCAGCAGGACACAGGTTAGAGGCCCATTCAGTAACCAACATCACCCTTAAACAAACGATAATGGAGTGGAGCCTAGATGGATTTAGGTTTTCGACGATTATTGTGCAATGCACATTGCACAATTTTTACATTTTCTCCACCTTTTTGAATGGCAAAGATGGAGAATTAAACCAACCACAAGAGTCAAATAAGATAATGTTGAGGGGAACTAATTTGATGGTAACTGGAGCTTATAGGCAGTCTCTCATTTTAATTCCTTTTTAAGAAAATATGTTCATTCACAAACTGTGGATGACACTGGCAGGGTCAGCAATTATTACACATCCCTAATTGGCCTTCAGAAGGTGTACATGGTGGAGCCACCTTCTCACTCTGTTGCAGTCCAAGTGTTGTTAGGTCAGGAAGTCCATGATTTTGACCCAGCGATGATGGAGGAATGCAACATACTTCCAAGACAGGGTGGGGTGTGGCTTTGAGGGGGGCTTGGAGGTGGTGCAGCTCCCATGTGCCTGCAGCCTTTGTCCTGGTTGGTGGACAGACTCCATTTTTCAATAGATTAGTAATCATGCTGCCCCTCCCACCGGCCCCATCTAAAGTGTAATATTATATAATGCTCATACGATGAAAGTGCTGCATGTAAAGGGTGTTTTAATATTGCTTCACAGAATCACAGAATCGCGGTGCAGAAGAGGCCCTTCAGCCCATTGAGTCTGCACCGACATGTGAGAAACACCTGACCTACCTACCTAACCCCATTTACCAGCACTTGGCCCATAGCCTTGAATGCTATGACATGCCAAGTGCCCATCCAGGTACTTTTTAAAGGATGTGAGGCAACCCGCCTCCACCACCCTCCCAGGCAGCGCATTCCAGGCAGTCACCACCCTCTGGGTAAAAAAAGATTTTCCTCACATCCCCCCTAAACCTCCTGCCCCTCACCTTGAACTTGTGTCCCCTCGTGACTGACCCTTCAACTAAGGGGAACAGCTACTCCCTATCCACCCCTGTCCATACCCCTCATAATCTTGTACACCTCGATCAGGCCACCCCTCAGTCTTCTCTGCTCCAACGAAAACAACCCAAGTCTATCCAACCTCTCTTCATACCTTAAATGTTTCATCCCAGGCAACATCCTGGTGAATCTCCTCTGCACCCCCTCCAGTGCAATCACATCCTTCCTATAATGTGGTGACCAGAACTGCACACAGTACTCCAGCTGTGGCCTCACCAAGGTTCTATACAACTCCAACATGACCTCCCTACTTTTGTAATCTCTGCCTCGATTGATAAAGGCAAGTGTCCCATATGCCTTTTCCACCACACCACTAACATGCCCCTCCGCCTTCAGAGATCTATGGACACACATGCCAAGGTCCCATTGTTCCTCAGAACTTCCTAGTGTCATGCCGTTCATTGAATACTTCCTTGTCAAATTACTCCTTCCAAAGTGTATCACTTCACACTTTTCAGGGTTAAATTCCATCTGCCACTTATCTGCCCATTTGACCATCCCGTCTATATCTTCCTGTAGCTCAAGACACTCAACCTCACTGTTAACCACCTGGCCAATCTTTGCGTCATCTGCAAACTTACTAATCCTACCCCCCACATGTAAATAAACATCTATTTATTTACAGATATAGAGATATTCATGCTGCTATCAGAGATCTTTCATTCCCACTCCTAGATGAGATAGTCAAACCACTCTACGCAGTGGCAGCCACAGCCTGCTTCTGCCTCCTGACTCACACTAACCCTGCCTCTGGCCACTCAAGTCAGCACTTTGACATTATTTCACAGGCCCTTGGTAAAGTCTGCACAGATCTCCAGGAGTCTGTCAACCCCAGTTTGAGAATCACTGCATCAGAACTCCCGATGACCATAAATTACTGCTTGAAAGGCCACAAAAAAGTCCCTGGGCTGCTGTAGGTACAATGAAAGGTGAGCACTATTTGTTCACTGCTAACTGCAAAATCCAGGTCAATTGTTGTGGAGCAGAAGTTTTATTGCCTGTAAATTACTTAAATTAAAGCCTGAAGCTTTACATTGAGTTAAGTTTGAAGGAGAAAAGTAGATAATAGCTTTTGCAGGCTGGTCTTATTCTGACTAATAGAATTTATGGAAATTTGTATTTTGTCAGTCATCTACTTAAAGCTTTAAAATAGAATAAAGTTTGTAATTTATTTCTACTTTTAGTCAGGAAAGGAGGGCACCGTTCTGAAACACTCTGCCGTTGAGAAAGGGAGGCAGCTAGTTGGTCTGTACCAGGCCATTTGTGAGAAGGTTAAGCAGTCATCACATGATTCAAAGCAAGAAATGGGTGTGGAAGAAGTAGTTGTGCCTCACAAGGTAAGGCATTTAGAAAATAATTCACTTTTTTTTTGTGGATGTGCTGTATAAAGGATATTGGCAATTTAATTATGTAGCAAATTAAACAGACTCCAAAAGGTGTTTTGATTTTTTAGAATGTTATCAGCTCCATTTTTGTGTACTAGCATAAGTCAGTTCCAAATGGTTAAGAATGAAAATAATTCTTCCAGAATGGCAAAGTGCAACTACTGCTTAAATTTCGTGGATCAAGTTATTTTTTTATTTATTCACGGGATGTGGGCTTCGCTGGCTAGGCCAGCATTTATTGCCCATCCCTAGTTGCCCTTGAGAAGGTGGTGGTGAGCTGCCTTCTTGAACCACTGCAGCCCATGTGGTGTTGGGACACCCACAGTGCTGTTAGGGAGGGAGTTCCAGGATTTTGACCCAATGACAGTGAAGGAACAGCAATATATTTCCAAGTAAGGATGGTGAGTGACTTGGAGGGGAACTTGCAGGTGGTGGTATTCCCATGCATCTGCTGCCCTTCTAGATGGGAGAGGTTGCAGGTTTAAACGGTGCTGTCGAAGGCATCTCAGCAAGTTGCTGCAGTGAACTTTGTGCATGGTACACACTGCTGCTACCATGTACTGGTGGTGGAGGGAGTCATTGTTTAAGGCTGTGGACCAATCAAGTGAGCTGCTTTGTCCTTGATGGTGTCGAGCATCTTGAACATTGATAGATATTGTTATTTCTCTGCTCTCTGATTTTGTTATCTGAAACTTAATGATTTCACCTACCCCCAACTTGCCATTTAATAATTTTGCTTTGTTTTGGATTGAATTTAAACAATCAAGGAAAAAGCAGGACTCTTTGGAGAGTATGGGCTGAATTTTCTGCTTGGCGGGAGCGTGTTGGACATCATCGTGCGCCCGCCCAGTGAAGTATTGCGATGGCGCGTGGTGATGTCGGGGTGCTCACCTGACGTCACCGCGTGTCATTTTATGCGCGGACGTGTGGTGCCCATCTCCGCACGCCAAAGGGAAAATTCTGCCCTGTGTTTTAAAGAAGTTAATTAAAGGGAAAAGGTATACTTAGCAACTTTAAGACAATGGCTTTTTACACCTTAATCCAGGTGACCAGTCTATTCAAGAGTAACCCTCTCGGAACTCTCAGAATCACAGAATTTTAACAGCAAAGAAGGAGGCTATTTGGCCCATTGTGTCTGCACCAGCTCTCCAAATGAGCATTATGACCTAGTACCATTGCCCTGCTTTTTCCCCTTGCCCCTGCACATTGTTTCTATTCAAATAATCATCCAATGCCTCCTTGAATGCCTCGATTTGAACCTGCCTCCACCACACTTCCGGGCAGTGCATTCCAGACTCGAACCACTTGTGTGAAAAAGTTTTTTCTCACTTCACATCTGCTTCTTTTGCAAATCACTTTAAACCTATGCCCTCTTGCTCTTGATCCTTTTTACGAAGGGGAACAGCTTCTCCCCTTCTACTCTGTCCAGCCCCCTAATGATTTTGAACATCTCTATCAAATCTCCTCTTAGTCTTTTTCTCTCCAAGGAGAACAGTCCCAACCTCTCCAATCTATCCTCATAGCTGAAGTTTCTTATCCATAGACCATTCTTGTAAACCTCTTCAACGCTTTCTCCAATGTGTTCACATCCTTCCTATAGTGTGGCACCCAGGACTACACACAATACTCCAGCTGAGGTCTAATGAATGTCTTATATAAATTCAGCATAACCTCCCTTGTACTCTTGTACTTGTACTCTATGCCTCTGCTAATAAAGCCCAGAATACTATATACTTTATTAACTGCTCTTTCCACCTGTCCTGCCACCTTCAATGATCTATGCACTATACACCCAGGTCTTTCTGCTCCTGCACCCCCTTCAAAATTTCACCCCTTATTTTATGTTGTCTGTCCATGTTCTTCCTACCGAAATGCATCACCTCACACTTCGCCGCACTGAACTTCATCACCTATCTGCCCACTCCACCAACTTATCCATTTCCTTTTGAAACTCCACACCATCCTCCTCACAGTTCACAACACTCCCAAGCTTTGTATTGTCTGCAAACTTTGAAATTGACCCCTGCACACCAAGATCTAGATCATTAATATATATCAGGAAAAGCAAGGGTCCCAATACTGACCCCTGGGGAACTCCACTACAAACTTTCCTCCAGCCTGAAAAATATCCGTTGACCATTACTCTCTGCTTCCTATTTTTCAGCCAGTTTTGTATCCACATTGCTACTGTCCCTTTTATTCCATGAGCAATAACTTTTCTCACAAGTCTGTTGTGTGGCACTGTATCAAATGCCTTTTGAAAGTCCATGTACACCACATCAACAGCATTACCCTCAACGACCTTTTCTGTTACCTCTTCAAAAAACTTCGGCAAATGAGTTAAACATGTTTTCCCCTTTAGAAATCCATGCTCCTTCTTTAACATGACTTCACTTGAATTCTTGCATCAGGAGTCTTCAATACTTGACTAACAAAGAAGCCCTGCAGAACCCCTGCTTTTAACCCCCAGTGACCATCACTTTATATCAGAGATAGACTTCTTCCAACTTAATACTTGGTCCAGGCCTTTGCTAAATTTACTTAATTTAATTGGTTTCCAATTACTTACACCACCTGGCTGTTTTAGCTTGGGCAAGAATGCACTAGGACTGTTTCACACTCTGATCTTGTATAATTTCACTATTCATAAAGTTTCAATTAACGTCTCTTAACACCAAATTCTTTTCAAGGCTGTGGTACTCTTTTCAAGGCTTACCTGAGTTTGAAGGTTTCGCTGCTAGCACATCCTATCTGAGCTACGCATTCTTTCATAGCTCCTTGCAATTAACTAGTAACTTTAACAAGCTTAGAATGAAAAGTTTTAAATAAAATACGATCTTTCTGATACAATTATTGATTCAGTAAATATAACTCAGCACAGGCCTACTGCTCGTTCAATCATGGGGCAGAATTTTACGGCCCTGTCCTGATGGGGACGGGGCTGTAAAATGTGGTGAGCTGTTCAAACGTCCATCGCCTTCGGCAGGACAGGAAAGTCCCGCTGGCAGGAGGGGCTGTAAAATTCAGCCCCATCTGTTTCTGACTGATGACCGTCTCAATACAGTAACTTTGATTAATACATTCCATTAATGTAAAATACAGAATACAAAATGGCTTCTTAAGCTCTATGGAAAGAATTTTTCCTGTCGGCGAGTGGGGGCGGGGCCCGCTCGCCAACGTGTAAAATGACGCGGGATGACGTTGGGCGGAACTCCCGACATCGCCCTGCCCCATTTCAATTTTCAGGTTGGCGGGGGGTCAGCCGAATCCGTGTCTTGAGGCCATTGAGAAACTAATTAAAATCATTAACGGAGCTGCCCGTCCAACCTTAAGGCTGACGGGCAGGCAGGGAGCCCTGGCGGGCTTCAGAAAAAGCATCAAACCTCGTCCACGGGCGGGAGGAGGTTTCATGAGGGTATTTAAATTTTTAATAATTTCAAAAAAAGTTATGGACATGTCCCAGTTCATGTGAAGTTTTTCTATCATTCGTATTACAATTTTTAATTTGGAGCCGATCTCCCTGAGGCAGCACTTAGCTTCAGGGAGATCAGTGCGCTCTTTCACATGCATGCCACTGCATGCCCCCCCACCCACTGCCTGCGCTTCCTGGCAGACTTCACGCTGGATGGGCCTTAATTGGCCCACCCATGTAAAATGGCAGCCCGCTCTGAATCGGGGCGCCAATTGGAGGCATGCCCACCCGCGCCCACCTGCGTCCACTGCCCCCCCAATGGGGGGAAAGTTTTCCCCTATGTTAGTATCAAAATGAATTCCTTGACATTGTCAGTTTGTTGTAATGGAGACATTATGAAAATAGTCTAAAAATGGTCAAGTTAAACTCAAATCCAACTACCCAGACCTACTTACGTAGGGCTGTGCTCATCCAGGCCAGTGAAGAGTATTCCATTGCACTCCTGACTTATGCCTTGTGGTTGATAAACAGGCTTTGGGGAGTCACCCGCTGCAGAATTCCCAGCCCCTGGCCTGCTCTTGTAGCCACAGTATTTATATGACTGGTCCAGTTTCTGGTCAATGGTAACCCCCAGAAAGTTGATGGTAGGGGTAGCGATGGTGAATGTCAAGGGGAGATGGTTGTATTCTCTCTTGTTGGAGAAAGGTCACTGCCTGGCACTTGTGTGGCATAAATGTTACTTGCTACTTATCAGCCTAAGCCTGAATGTTATCCAGGCCTTGCTGCATGCAGACACGGGCTGCTTCATTATCTAAGGAGTTGTGAATGGTACAGAATACTGTGCAATCGCTAGTGAACATCCCCATTTCTGAGCTTATGGAGGGAAGGTCATTGATGAAGCAGCTGAAGATGGTTGGGCTGAGGGCACTACCCTGAGGAACTCCTGCAGTGATGTCCTGGGATTGAGACGACTGACCTCCAACAGCCACAACCATCTTCTTTTTTTTCCAGGTATGACTCCAACTAGTGGAGAACTTCCCCGTGATAGTCACAGACTTCAGTTTTGCTAGGGCTCCTTGATGCTGCTTTGATATGAAGGGCAGTTATTCTCTCCTTATCTCTGGAATTCAGCTCTTTTGTCCGTGTTTGGACAAGCACTGTGAAAAGGTTGGGAGCCAAGTGGCCCTGGAGGATTTGTATAAACACTCACAAACTGAGGAACAGATTTGGGACACAAGTGGCGGGAGCAGAAAATTGCATATAAGCGAAATCAACAGAGGTGAGAAATTGAAACGAAAACTCATAATTTAAGTTACAAAAATTCTGAAAGTTGTGAGCAAAACTGAAAAAGAATCTCAAACCATTAGCTGCCTTTTGCAAGTCTGAAGGAGTAGGAGAAGTGCCAGGCAAGTGTGAAATGAAAGGAATCAGGGCATCTCAGTACTAACCCTCTGTTTGGCTGTTAAAGTGATGGGGTTATTGATGGAGGTAATTATACCATGCCAGGTACCGTTCCACGTTGTAGCATGCCTGAAAGGAGCGGGAATGCCAGTACTAACTCTGGCCATGCCACTCCTGTGAAATTCCTGTGATTTCCTATTTCTTTGTTTGTTTTCCCTTCTGGTTTAAGGAAAAACCACCCCAGACACTTCAGGACAGGCTACAACATTTGCTGAGTGAAGATTCAGATCATCAGGAAGAAAGGGAAGTATGTGTCAAAGGCTTTTATATCATTTAACCAAAGAATGTAATTATCATTCCTCTTAGCACAATCAATGCAAATTTTAAATTCTATTTGGCTAATGTATCATGTTTTATTCTAGGGGAAAATAGTTCAATTTTCATCTCTACAGACAAACCCACACCGTGTTCAAATGTCAGCGTTTGGTGATGAAAATCCTGGTAAATATCTACAAATATCACACCAAATTGTATCTGATGAAGCATCTGGAAATATTCAGAAACCTCCCTATCAAAATATGGCACCAACAAAGGTATAAGTTGCAGCAAAGACTTGCAAGTTCAGTTCACTTGTATGTGATCATGATGAACAAATTATTGATGATGTTTAGCATATAATGATTTTTGCTTGTTGCAGGATGAGTAATTTTAAAGCTAACATAATCTGTCCTGGTCTTATTCCATATTGTTAGCATGAACTGAAACAGCCAGACCAATGGGGGCAGCATGGATGTGGTGATGAAAGCAACCATTATAACAATGGAGAGGGGGTGATAAAATTTGAGAGGGGGTGTCAAAGACAGAGTCTATTTAGTTAGAATTAAGCATCAACAGAGTTTTAATCATGCTGTCAGGTGTATAGTATACACCACCAAATATTGGAAAGGAGATATCCCTGCTGTGAGGGGGCTGCAAAATATTGGCCTTGGAATCTAATCAAACTTGTGAAATGAACGCAATGAAATTCTGATTAGGCCAATTTGAAATAATATGCTTTTCACTTCTGGTCCTTCTGGGGTATGTAGATTTTGCAAGAAACTAATGTTCTGGGAGCATTAGGAATGTCATCAAAGGACACTGTAAATAATGCTGGAATGGAGGATCTTTGACATGTGTACATTGCATACAGCCTTTTTGCTTTGGATGAATACGCATTTCATACCAGTGATTACACTTACTTAACGACACTTAAATGGATTTTACCCTTTCACCTGTTAAAAGCCTGAAAAATAATTTGAAAGCACAGCAGAAATACATAAGCAAAAGTTTAATGGTTAATGTACACATTACACTTCATAGTCTACAAATTGTTTCTCAGTATTTTTGATGATCATTGATTTTGAGACCTTAATTTAAAGTCTCCTGACGGCAATTGATGCTGTCTCGTGTAGCATCAGGAAAATGAATGTTGCCATGGATTACTTTAATGAAAAATAGAATCAGGACAATCCGTTAAACATATCTGGGTTACACTGTCTAAGCTTGATTTCCCTTTAGCCTAGAATAAATATGAAACTAATGAACTATAACAATGATAATAGAATTCCTCTATTATGCTTGAAAAAAGTAACTTTGCCAAATGAAAATGAAGGAGGGCTGCATTGTTAAATTTTTCATTTTTGAGTGCATGTATCTGTAATGAAAGCTTTCCATTTAACAGCCGTAATATTGCTGTTAGCAACAAAGTGATGGCGCCTGCCACTGACCAATTGGAAATAGCAGTTCGGACCATTCTTATTTCCCAATTTTTACTGGCGTTCCCTTTTAAGATACACAAGACCAGTTCGGACCAGTAATAAAAACAGAAAATGCTGGGAAAACTCAGCAGGTCTGACAGCATCAGCGGAGAGAAAAACAGAGTTAATGTTTCGAGTCCAACATGATTCTTCTTCAGAAAGATAGTTTTGGCGTCATTATAATAGCAAATTCTGGACCATTATGTTTAAGCAAAACTAAAAAATTTTAAAATCTGAAAGTTGTGAATCTTAAAATTTAACCAGTTATGCATTTTATCAAGATGTATTTTCCTTAGGTTAAAGAAAACTCACTCTTGGCAAATGACTTGCAGCCCTCATACCGTAGACTGCGGTGTATAATTCAATCTTTGAAACCTCAAAACAAAACATTTCCAATGGGATCGACTTATACACCGAGTATAAAATGTGAACTATTAGTGTAGGTGGCTGTCATTTTGAAATGCGAATAAAACATAGCATCAGTAATTAATACTAAATTAATGTGGCATGGTTTATTGAATGAATTAATTGTACAAAGACACCTTTAACCACAATCAAAGCATTTTAAAATTGTCAAATCCATTGTCTTTGACATCTTTGGCATCTGAAGCAAAAGTTCATCAGATTCGTTCTGACTCACTTTTGCTATCCCATCGTGATAAGGATCCCATCTCTGGATCAGATTTGGCACTTTTGCTTTCAGAATCATCCCGCCACAACACACCATCTTCCTCTCCGTCCATTGAATTGGATATTCTGCATTTTTTTGAACAATCTGATGACACTTTGTGCATGTAGCATCCCACAATTTGATAATGAAATCGTATGAAACATCAAGCGAGGCAGCACACATATTTCCACTCTCTTTGAAGCTTTTTTTCCCTCCATTGACCATCCACCTGTTCTGTTCAGCATGCACATGATCCTTGAATGGCTCACACATCCAAAAGTTGAACTACAGTGTTAGATCCCCTGGTATGACTGTGGCATGGGTGTTATTTCGTTACATAGGCTGGTCCCACACATTATTGATCCATAACTTCACCCCATCCTCATTCATCCAAACATTGTCATGGACATGCATTCCTGCAGGGAGTTTGCTCTTTGGCACGGTTTTCCATTTCAAAATTACCAGAGGCTTTAATTTCATTCTGTTGGCCATGCAGGGCTGGTACCACTGGGAATCTTGTCTTCTCATGTTCTGTTGTTTTCACTAAAACTATTTGCGAACCTTTCCACTCCACAGTTTGGTTGCTGGGCATATTGAAATTCATGGGCGTTTCACCCATGTTGCCAATCTGACATCATGTCTGATGATGAATTACTGGAAACTGGTCATTTTGGCATCGAGATCTCTGGGTAGTCTTTGAGCGACCTTGCTCTTCTGTCGCATAAAGCGGCTTCAGCAACTAGCTGCTGCTCTGAAATCTTTGCTGGATGCAGTGTTTGATTGGGCCTATGTAAGTGCTTATATACCTATTGCATTTCTGGCGGCGTTGTAATCATTCTGACGATTCTTGAGGACCCGTTCCAATACACGCTGCTTAAGGTCAGGCCAGTGGCTGGCCCCTGTTCTCACGGTGCATTTGGCCTTAGGCATCTTCTTCAGGGGGGATTCCTCCCTCTTCCATTCTCGCACCATTCTTCTTTCACTATCGCCAAATTCCCTTGCTGCAGCAGTTATTGACGAGTCAGCAAATGTCTCGACTTTTAGCATGAAAGCAGCTTCAGACTTCACTATTTTTGCTGGAGGACCCATTCCTGTTTGTCACTCACCGTGCCATGCACAGTCTGCTCTGCCTGGGCCTGTCTTAAACTCCCCCGTATCACCGTCGCAACACAGACTGTATCGCCTGCTTGATTCCTGCACCAACTTACAGTATATGGTAAGTAAAACATGCATTTCTGGAGTGAAAAATTGAGACTGACCACTCATGCGAGTATAGCATTTCGTAGTTGAAAAGGGTGGGTCAACTTATACAGCAAGCATATGCAAAGGTATGATTTTTGGCACCAAAATATGGGGTCATCTTATATGCCAGATCGACTTGTACACTGTGTTCTGTGGTAATGATTTGATCAACGAAACAATTGAATTAGATCAAATATTAAAAACCACATTAAAACAAAATTTTAATATACTGTTTGTTTGAGGAAATACTAATAATGTGTCAGATTTAGCTCTAACAGGGCGTTTTACAGTGCCTGCCATTAGTTAGACTTGCTCCTGTGACTTTCAACTCGAAACAGATTTTCCCAATGGACTATTTCAAGTATAAACTGTTAACATTGCAGCGAGGGAAACAAGACCTGGATGGACACAGGGGGCAACTAACTCTGTGGCCCGAATTTTCCAGCTGCTCAGACCGACGGGATCTTCCGGTTCAGCTAATGTGAACGGAGGTTTGAAAGACTCTCCAGCCTCACTGTGGTGGGGCTGGAAGATTCCGGCCTGTAGTTCCTTAACCAATCAGACTGACAGGTTAAAAAACGATTAGTGGACTGATTGAGAAAGAAGTGTAAATTAGAGTAGGTGAATTCAATGTCAACTCAGGCACAGGAAGAGAAATAGAGAGGGATTCAGAGAGAGAACAGGCAGGAAAAGTTTTTCTAAAATATTTAAATTTGAGAGGGGAGAATTTTGTTTGCTACTTGCTGGGGTGCGCTGTGCCACCAGTTACTTTCGGTGTGGCCCACATGCCGAGCCCTCTTAAAGGCAATCATAAACAGTGCTCCAGTGTGCACTGGAAGCCTGTGAATGCAGCTACCCTGACCTCACACAGCCCAACTGGCTCATGTAACACCAGGGTACCCAGACTGTACTACAAAGATTCAGGCAGCTAACTCGTGCACCACTGTTGAAACCACAAGTGCTGAGTTGTAAGAAGAGCCCTGCAATAGCTTTCCAGAAAGGGCCAAGCAATCAAATTGCAGGCAAGGTAATTATTAAGAACTTCCCGTTGCAAATAGTCCAGAAGTGCTCACTTCATTTTAACTCAGTTTCTGTACTTGTGTTTAATTCCAGTGCTGCTTCTATCTCTCATCTACTTCTAAATGTATCTCCAACTGCATTTTATTTCTATTTCTTATTAGCTTCTTATTTAATTTCTATTCGTTTTTATTTGTTTTGACTTGTTTTCACTTTCTTCAAGTCTTTCAATTTATCATCGTCTGAATTCTCTAGCGTCAAAGTAAATGAATTGAACTGAGAATCATTAAGGTGGGAGCTCTTTTTATTTCAGGGTAAGTTGAAATTTTCATATGACATTTTAAAAAATCCTTAGCATAAGAATTCCAGAGTTTCATCCTCAGGAACCTAAATTGGGAGTAACTCTGCTCTTTAAAAAAAAGTGTGCTATTAGCTGAAACCACATTAACACAGTATTTCTATTTGTACAACAGAGCAGCTGAGCTTTCTTCAACAGTTACTCTGTTGTTGTAGACTGCAAGTCCTCTAATCAGACTTTTTTGAATTGGGTCTGTGTATCCTTTCAATACATTATTATCCAAACTGGGCTGCAGTGTGCATAATCCATCTTCGAGCTATTAGTCTAGCTCTTTGCTTTTTATTTTTCTCAAAACAGGTATGCCCCAACTGATTCTTTAATATAAATTCACACAATTAAGCCGCTTTGGAGCACTGGTCAAAGCTATTGCAAATAGGGGTATGTTGATATTTTAAAATTCTCATCCTTGATTTCAAATCTCTCTCCTTCCTCTCACTGTGACTTCCGACAACCCACTGAGCTACCTCTGCTTCTCCCAATTCTGACCTCTTGAGTGTGCCCGATTTTTTAATCACTTTACCACTGGTGGCTGACCATTCAGTTGCTAAGGCCCCGACTTAAGGAATTCCAAAATTTTTCACATTTTCTAAACCCTTCAGTCCAGGTTCTACCTTGTCAATGCCAGTAATATCCTCTGTGACGGGAGCAGCTATTGCCGCTTGTCCTTGTTGGTCTGACTTTCTGTGGCATTCAACAACAGTCCCGACATTAACTCTGTTTGGTGGTCTACCATCTTTAGATTTGTCACTGTGTGGTTGCATTCCTACCTGTTCCAGTGCCGTCATTGCACTTTTAGCAATGGCTTCTCACCTCATCCCTGCAGAGTCCTGTGTGGTGTGCCCCACACCTCCAGGCATTCTCCGTGCCCCATCCTTTCAGTGATATCATCTGTGAACATGGAACCAGTTTCTATTGTACGTACTCTTGCCATTGACACCATCCCTCTTCCAGACTGTAGCTCAGTTCGAGCTGAAACCGAAGATGTGTAACCTTGGTGTTCTGTTTAACCCAGAACCGAGTTCATTCCGCCAGTGCAACAGTTTGTTATTTTGGTCAAAGTGTGAAAACCGGTGCTAAGTGGGTGGAGTGCTAATAAGATGTCTGTTTGAAAGCCCAGGTTTTTGGTTCTAATTGCTGACTACCATCATCTGAATTTGCCTGGAAGGACTACAGAGCTGATTGGATGCAATTTTTACAGTGCAATGTATGTGTGCTCCTTATGTCCCCTTCCATAGAAGTTGGGTGGCTCAGCGACCAAGGGAGAGGATGCAGAGGGTCCTGGTGGAGGAGATTCAGAGGAGGAAAGGATGTCCTGTGCCTGCAGGGGGGCAAGGACACCACCCCTCCCCCCTGCCCCTCTCTCTCCTATTGGTGCTGCTCTCTCTGCCTTGTACTCCCCCCATTGTTTGTTCAGACCAGGGGGGATCCCTAGCAAGATATCATGTCTAGCAGCCCCTTTCTCCTGGTGGCTTCTAAAAGTAGCACATTTTAGGTAAAGCCTGCAGTGAATTTCCGGCATAAACGTAGCTTGAGTGTTGGCAAAGCCTCGACAATGTTTTCCAGAACCTGTCCCAATGTGTTTCAGAGGGTCCTCCTCACAGCTCCAGCTGTGAACATTAAATAGTGAGTATTCAAGAAAGGTGGGAGAGAAAAATTGGGGAACTATAGGCCAGAGTAGGGAAAATGATGGCATTTGTTATTAGGGACCTGATAATGGAGCACTTAGAAAATCATAATGTGATTGTGCAAAGTAAATACTGATTTATGAAAGGGAAATAGTGTTTGACGGACCTGGTTTTTTGAGGTTGTAACTAGCAGGCTAGATAAGGGGGGGGCCAATGAATGTAATGTATTTGGATTTTCAAAAAGCATTCCATAAGGTGTCACACAAGAGATTATTCTACATAAAATTAGGGCTAATGCAATTTGAAGAAATATATTATTGTGGCCGGGGGATTGGTTAACAGACAGAAAACAGAGATTAGTGTTACGACCGGGTGAGGAAGGAGGAGTTGGCTCCTCTTTATTCCGCCTTCTCTGTTGGTCACAACAAAGGTGTTTACATTTCTTTTCCCTGTAGATGCCTTTTCCAGTCCAAATGTATTTACTTTTCAATAAGGAACTAATCAAACTGGTTTTCTTGAATCAAAGAAAAGCAAGTTATTAGCTACTAAACCTGAGAAAAATGATAAAAGACGCCACAGACACATACACACAAACATCCAAAATAAGAAAAGTTAGAGTCTAACTACAAGTTAAAAGAGTATACATTAAGCCCTTTGCTTGTACTTGAGGCATAGAGCATTTAGGGGAGGCATAGTGGTACTGTCGCTGGACTGGTAATCCAGAGACTCAGGGATAATAGCAAAAAACTGCGGATGCTGGAAATCCAAAACAAAAACAAAAATAGCTGGAAAAACTCAGCAGGTCTGACAGCATCTGCAGAGAGGAACACAGTTAACGTTTCGAGTCCATATGACTCTTCAGCAGAACTAAGGAAAAATGGAAAACAGATGAAATATAAGCTGGTTTAAGGCTGGGGGGTGGGACAGGTAGAGCTGGATAGAGGACCAGTGATAGGTGGAGATAACCAAAAGATGTCACAGACAAAAGGACAAAGAGGTGTTGAAGGTGGTGATATTATCTAAGGAATGTGCTAATTAAGGGTAGAAAGCAGGACGAGCAAGGTACAGATAGCCCTTGTGGGGGTGGGGTGGGGGGAAGGGATCGAAATAGGCTAAAAGGTAGAGATAAAACAATGGATGGAAATACATTTAAAAATAATGGAAATAGGTGGGAAAAGAAAAATCTATATAAATTATTGGAAAAAAAAGGGGGGGTTGGAAAGGGGGTGGGGATGGAGGAGAGAGTTCATGATCTAAAATTGTTGAACTCAATATTCAGTCCGGAAGGCTGTAAAGTGCCTAGTCGGAAGATGGGGTGCTGTTCCTCCAGTTTGCGTTGAGCTTCACTGGAACAATGCAGCAGGCCAAGGATGGACATGTGGGCATGAGAGCAGGGTGGAGTGTTGAAATGGCAAGCGACAGGGAGGTTTGGGTCATGCTTGCGGACAGACTGAAGGTGTTCCGCAAAGCGGTCACCCAGTCTGCATTTGGTCTCTCCAATGTAGAGGAAACTGCATTGGGAGCAATGAATGCAGTAGACTAAATTGAGGGAAGTGCGAGTGAAATGCTGCTTCACTTGAAAGGAGTGTTTGGGCCCTTGGACGGTGAGGAGAGGGGAAGTAAATGGGGCAGGTGTTGCACCTTCTGCAGTTGCATGGGAAGGTGCCGTGGGAGGGGGTTGAGGTGTAGGGGGCTGCAAAGCGGTCACCCAGTCTGCGTTTGGTCTCTCCAATGTAGAGGAAACCGCATTGCATGCAACCGCAGAAGGTGCAACACCTGCCCCTTTACTTCCCCTCTCCTCACCGTCCAAGGGCCCAAACACTCCTTTCAAGTGATGCAGCATTTCACTTGCACTTCCCTCAATTTAGTCTATTGCATTCTCTGCTCCCAATGCAGTTTCCTCTACATTGGAGATACCAAACGCAGACTGGGTGATCGCTTTGTGGAACACCTTCGGTCTGTCCGCAAGCATGACCCAGACCTCCCTGTCGCTTGCCATTTCAACACTCCACCCTGCTCTCATGCCCACATGTCCGTCCTTGGCCTGCTGCATTGTTCCACTGAAGCTCAATGCAAACTGGAGGAACAGCACCTCATCTTCCGACTAGGCACTTTACAGCCTTCTGGACTGAATATTGAGTTCAACAATTTTATATCATGAACTCTCTCCTCCATCCCCACCCCCATTCCGACCCCTTTTTTCCAATAATTTATATAGATTTTTCTTTTCCCACCTATTTCCATTATTTTTAAATGTATTTCCATCCATTGTTTTATCTCTACCTTTTAGCCTATTTCGATCCCTTCCCCCCACCCCACCCCCACTAGGGCTATCTGTACCTTGCTCGTCCTGCTTTCTACCCTTAATGTCACCTATTATCACATTCCTTAGATAATATCACCACCTTCAACACCTCTTTGTTCTTTTGTCTATGACATCTTTTGGCAATCTCCACCTATCACTGGCCCTCTATCCAGCTCTACCTGTCCCACCCCCACTTAAACCAGCTTATATTTCACATCTTTTCTATTTTTCCTTTGTTCTGTTGTAGAGTCATACGGACTCGAAATGTTAACTGTGTTCCTCTCCGCAGATGCTGTCAGACCTGCTGAGTTTTTCCAGGTATTTTTGTTTTTGTCCCAGGGTAATACTCTGGGGACCCGGGTTTGAATCCCACCATGGCAGATGGTGGAATTTGAATTCAATGAAAGAAAAATCTGGAATTCAAAGTCTAATGATGACCATGAAACCATTGTCGAGTGTTGTAAAAACCCATCTGGACTAATGTCCTTTAGGGAAGGAAATCTGTTGTCCTTATCTGGTCTATATGTGACTCCAGACCCACAATAATGTGGTTGACTCTTAAATGCCCTCTGAACAAGGGCAATTAGGGATGGGCAATAAATGCTGGCCTAGCCAGCGATGCCCACATCCCATGAATGAAGTTAGCTGGTTCCCTTTAAGATCCTGGAGTTGAATTGAAGTCCAGGTAAATGCACTTTGCTGGAGGCAATTTCCTTCCTTTTAATTCCGTGATCCCATCTCCCAGAAATCAATGGGTCTTTCCTGAGGTTCTTTCTGATGGACAGGCACTATCTCTTGTGTTGGGTTTTTTATACTGTAGAGATAGGGCTTTTCTTAACTTGAGAGAGAGAGAGAAATTCCTTACTGCTCTCTTCAGTTTTTCTAGATGACTTTGATGACTGCTCTCTGTTTCTGGCTTGGCAAAACCAGTTCTTAAAAACCTCCTGTCTGTATATTCCCAAGAAGTAATTTGATTAGCATGTCTTGCAGTCATTGTTGTAGAACAAGTAATCACACTTTGATCTTTCATCTCAGCAACTTTTGACACATTTCACCATAGCAGAAACCTGCAGGAGATGGTGTTATCTCATCCTCTGCAGGGTGTTTTGAGTGTCTGTTGGGTGTATCTGGCTGGTTAGGCAGTTCCCATTATCTTTGCTGTTGATTAAAATTCAGCACTTTGCATTTTTAATCTCTCCTTAGTTTAGTGTTGGGTTTTGATGCCTGTAGGTTTCCTTTGAAATGTTTCTCTCTTCACACTTCCTTTTGTAGAGGGTTCTTGCTTGCTTTTCTCACCTTCACCTTGGGATTTGGCCTTGCATTTTAAAGAAGTTTGCTGTCTCATTTTTTAAGTACCGAATCTCCAGTCAGCTGAAAGTTTTTTAAAAAAAATTATTTTATCAAAAATGAAGATGCATTTCCATGATAGAAGGAACAAACAAGACATTTTCAGGTTGGCAGACTACAACTAGCTGGGTACCACAAGGATCAATACTTGAACCTCTGCTATTTACAATCGAAATCAATGATTTTGATGAGGGGACCAAGTGTAATGTATTTGAGTCTGCTGCTCATACCAAAGCCAGGTGGGAAGGTAAGCTGTGAGGGGTTCACAAAGAGACTGCAAAAGGATGTGGGCAGGTTAAAGGAGTTGAATATAACGGGTGGAATACAATACAGAGAAATTTGAAGGTATCCACTTTGGTAGGAAAATAGAAAAGCAGAACAATGTTTTTAAAAGGTGAGAGATGGGAATGTTAGCATTTCAATGAATCTGAATATTCTTGTACACGAGTCAAAGAAAGTTAACATGCAGGTATAGCAAACAATTAGAAAAGTAACATTTTGTGTTAACCTTTATTACAAAGAGGTTGGAGTATAAAAGTAAAGAAGCCTTACTGCAATTTTACAGGGTCCTAGTGAGATCACAACTGGAGTATTGAGTACAGTTTTGGTCTCCTTACCTTAAGAATGTTATGCTTAACTTGGATTAAGTGCAACAAAGGCTCACTTGACTGATTCCTGAGGTAAGAGGATTTGCCTATGATGAGCGAGACTTGGCCTATATTGAGTTTTGAACAATGAGAAATGATCTCATTGAAAGATATAAAATTCTTAAGGTGCTTGACAGGTTAAATGCTTGAAGAATGTGACTGGCTGGTGAAATGCTAAAATCCAAAACTGTGAGCTAAACCTGGCTGGAGAAACTAGAATGCAGGCCCACAGTCTCAGAGTTGGGGGTTGATCATTTAGGACTGAGTTGAGGAGAAATTTCTTTGCTCAAAGAGTTGTGAATTTTGGATTTCTGTATCCCAGATCGTTGTGGATGCTCAGTCATTGAGTACATTCAAGACAGAAATCAACAGATGTTTGGATACTAAGAGAATCGAGGGCTATGGTTTTAGAGTGGGAAAGTGGAGCTGGTGCAGAAAATCAACTGTGAACTTACTTTATGGCGAAGTGGAATCCAAGGACTGAACAGCGAACTCTTACTCCTATTTCTTATCTTCTTATGTATCTCTTTAAATTGCGCTTGAAATTGGCATCAATGTTGTGTTCACTCCCAAACAGCTGGTGACTCTTAGGAGAGAGTGTTAGGACAAGTGCTGGCCACCAAAATTCTGTCCAGCCCTTTTAATGAGCCCTGGCAGGCATTTTAAATGATAATCATCTGCTTAATGATTCTCCAGACAGCTGATCCTTGTCCAGGCTTCAACTCCTTTACTCAGATGCCACCCTGGGCTACATGTGGGCTAAACTGGCATTTCTGCTTAAGACCATATCTTCGATACCTCAGAGGATTATTGGCACCTGAATGTGCTGCTGAGAATCATTCCCTCAGTGTCCATCCCTCCACACCCAATACTGCCCAACCCATTATCCATTATTACCTTTACACTCAATGGCTGCAATTGTCACACCGGATGCAGATTGTGTTTGAAATTCTGCTGTTTTTCAGAAGTGAAGTTTTGGTTCACGTCTCCACCTGAGCTCATTTGCATAATCACAAACTTAATCAGCCAGAGTAATCATTTAAATAATGCTTAAATTTCATCTGCCGTGTGTCTGCCCATTCCACCAGCCTGTCTATATCCTCTTGAAGTTTATTACTATCCTTCTCACAAAATACTTCCAAGCTTTGTATCATTGGGAAATTTTGAAATTGTCTCTGCACACTCAAGTCCAGGTCATGAATGTACATCAAGAAAAGTAGTGGTCTTGGTATGGACTCCTGGTGAACACCAATATATACCTCCCTCTGTCTGAGAAACAACTGTTCATCACTACTCTGTTTTCAATGACCTGGCCAACTTCATATTCATGCCACTGCTGTCCATTTTGTTCCATAGGCTTCAACTTTCCTGCAAGCCTATTATGTGGCACTTTATCAAACACCATGTACATCATATCAACCACATTGTTTTCATCCACCCTCCGAGTTACCTCGTCTAAAACACTCAGACAAGTTAATTAAGCACAATATGCCTTTAACAAATGTGTGCTGGCTTTCCTTAATTAATCTACACTTATCTAAGTGTTAATTTTGTCCCAGATTATCATTTATGAAAGCTTTTAGACCTCTGAGGTTAAACTAACTGTCCTGTAGCTGCTGCACTTATCCTTTATCAGAGTAATGGTGACCATTAATCAGAAGGAAATGTGTTATTTTTAGAATAAGACTTTTTATCATTGTCATGTGCATCTAATGTAGCTCCACATCAGCACTTAATATTAGTGTAAAGGATGTTAGTTGTTTTACTCCTAAAAAAAGCTATCACCATAACCAGGAATCTGACAGAATCAATAGTGTGTGTCAAGCAAGTCCATGTTAATTTCTTTTACTAATTCATTGCTTTTGGAATTGCGTTGTTAAAAATCTCTCCTGGACTACAGGACAATTTAATATAGATAAAACTCGGCTTTTGTGGCTTTACAGCATAATCATTGTTTTTAATTACTGAAATTAGTAAGTAGAGTAATGAGGTTTGTGGTATTTAACAATTAAATTGAAGGGATTACACAATGTACAATACCGAAACAAGGCATTTGGTCTAACCAGCGTGTGCGAATATTTGTGTTCCTCCTCTCACCCTATTTCTTCCAACCCCCATCAACATACCATTTGATTCTTTTCACTCTCATATTCAAATGGCTTTCTCTTCAGTGATTCCATGCTATTCACCTCAACTACTTCTGATGGGAGTGAGTTCCCTATTCTAACCACTCTCTCTGGGCAGAGGGGTTGCTCCTGAATTCCTTATTGGATTTATTAGTGGGCCCGACCTTATATTTGTGGGCCCTAGTTTTGAACTGTCCCACAAGTGGAAACGCCTCTATGTCTAATCTGTCAAAGTGGGTTAAAGAATGGGAAATCAGCTGCGTGTTTAAAGAGTGGCCGATGTGCTATGGCAGATATTCTATCGCAAGGAATTCATAACCATGCCTATGCTACACATACGGCACTTTTAAACACTTGCAAAGGTCACCAGATAGTGCTCAAGAAAACATCTTGGCCACTAAAGGGGAATGTGAGTCCTGATGGTAGGAGAATTATTTTTTGTAGCCTTCTGGAGGCATGTTCCCTCCCCCCCTGGAACATTGGATTTTTAGGCAGTTTCAGCTGGTGAACCTTCTGGTTTTTTTTGGAACCTACGATAATTTTGCCTTTCAGCCCAAAATAAAATTCTTCTTTGTATCTTCCGGACAAGTCTGTACTCTTCAAAAATTGCAATAAGTAGTGTTGAAGTAGTGGATGTAGAAATGTCAAATGAATATGTTGAATATTTATTTATATGCTATTGCCAGTCTAGTCCATGGTGTTCCTTCCTTTGAACCTAACCAGAAGTTTTATTTTATGCACTGGAAATAGAAACCATTATACACTGCAAATTATGAGAAGAAACCAAACTGTCTCAAAATGGTTTGCGGAAGCAGACTCAAGGACCTGAATTGTGTGTGTCAGGGTGACCAGATTGTGTATCCAGACCAAGGTTTTAAATCAGTTTGAATTGGATTGGCTCCATTATGTGGTCTTCCCTGCCTGAGTTTCCCTCTCTGTCTAGGGGGGGAATCGTCCGTGCTTACTGGCGTCGGGTGTGTTAGGTGGCGTGAGCCGGCGACATGGTGAGAAGGCCAAAAACCGGTTTCATGACGTCCTGAAGCCAGTTTGCAATCACCCGCTCAGCCTGTCGATGGCGGGCCTGTTGACACGTATCCCTAAACCCAGCCCACTGGAATTGTTCCCCCCCACCCCACCGCCCCCCCCGCTGGAACGTCCACCCATCACGCTGACGCATTTCACAACAGCATATAAAAGGAGTGCATTTGGCGGGCTGCACTTTGAGGGGAGTTCGGAGGTGAGTGCACAGTAACGTTGTGGAGTTCTCGCCCGGGTTGCCTGTTGGACTTCAAGGTTGAGGCGTGTTGGGGGTTGGGGGTGGGATAAGTGCTGCCCTGCTGTTGAAGGTGGTGCACAAGCATGTGCGGGCTGGGCGAGGGAAGCAGTCACGTATTAGCGAAACCTTATTTAAAGTGACCATTCCTCTGCAACTGAGACAATTCAGGCACAGCCACATTGATATGACTGGGGTTGGGCCCCTAGCTTCTCTGCCCACTCAAGAAACACAGAGGCATGAAAGTGCCACCAAGTGTTCCAGAGCTTTTCACCCCTCGGGCACAGGCTGCAAACTAATGCGCGTTTTAGTGGACTGCAGAACAGTTGGGCGACTGTACACGTTGTACAATCTCCTCGCTAAAGCTGGTCCTGGAGCAGTCACTGGTGGAGATGCTCACAGCCCCTTGGCAATGTCATCATCCCGGTTTGGACCAGTCTCCCCCATGGTTCAAGCTAACAGGGCAGCCTTGCAGTGTGGGTTAGGAGAATGCCTGTGCCTGAGCTGAGAGCACAGCGTGCAGTCCAGTGGGCAAAGCTGCTGCCAATCGGTCAGGTGGAGTGGAGCAGAGGAGGGTGAGATTTCGGGCAGCCATGTAGCACACTAATCTCTGGCCATGCAAGTGGTGGCCAACACTCCCCGGGATGGGTTAAGTGGCCATCACACTTAAACAGGACAGGTTCTTAGCACACCCATGCTAACCACGTGTCTCTCTCTTTCATCCTGCAGGGGGAGCACATCAGGATCATGGAGCCTGGTGAACAACTGTATGTCTCGTGATGTACAGAGAGTGAAGACAACGGAGGAGAGAATGACTGAGGCACTTGGCTGTGTAGAGGGAGGAGCAGCAACCTCAGGAAGAAGGGGCGTCTGGGACTCCCGCACGCGCCACTGAAGAGCCACAGCGAGCCATCACTGGTTGGCGCCTAGGTGGACCAGGGTCTATAGACGCCGCCTATCGTTCCTGCAGATGACCAAGAACCAGTGTCGCCAAAGACTGCGCATGCCCAGGGTTCTGGTCTGTCACATCTGCCACTTACTGCAGGACTTGGCGCCACAGGGACATGGAGGGCATCCACTGCCAGTGGCTGTGAAAGTGACTGCGGTGCTCAATTTCTATGCCAGTGGCTCCTTTCAGGGCTCCACAGGTGACCTCTGTGGAATATCACAATCTGCCACCCACAAACATAGCCATGAGGTCACGGATGCCATCTTCTCCATGGTTCACAACTTTTGTGCATTTCGCCCGGGACCAAGAGAACCAGGATGCAAGAGTGATTGGATTTGCCCAGAATTCAGCTTTCCCACAGGTGCAGGGTGTGATCACCTGCACTCACCTGGCGCTCAGATCTCCGTCGCTACAAGCGGTTACCTATGGCAACCGCGAGGGATTCTATTCGCTGAATGTGCAGCTGCTGTGCGACCACCACAAACACATCCTGCAGGTCTGTGCGTGGTTTCCAGGGATTGTCCATGACTCCTACACCCTCAGTCAGTCACAGACCCTTGACAACGTCCAGGATCCACAGAGGCTACAGGGTTGGGTCCTCAGGGACAAGGGCTACCCACAGAGGCCGTGGCTGATGACACCCGTGCGGCGGCCTCAGACTGCAGCAGAGTGACAGTATAATGAAGCTCATGCTGCAGCTCACAACTTGGTGGAGCAAACCATCGGGATGCCGAAGATGAGGTTCAGGTGCCTGGACCGGTCTGGTGGAGCCCTGCAATACAGTCCGCAGAG
Source organism: Cetorhinus maximus (assembly GCF_964194155.1). Classification (NCBI taxonomy): domain Eukaryota; kingdom Metazoa; phylum Chordata; class Chondrichthyes; order Lamniformes; family Cetorhinidae; genus Cetorhinus; species Cetorhinus maximus. Next base: position 99,239,662 of record NC_135896.1, read on the forward strand.
GGTGTTACACATCATCACTGTCTGCTGTGCTCTTTACAACTTGGCACTGCAACGGGGAGAGGAGCTGGCTGAGGACAAATTGGAGGTGCTGGAGGTCACCTCCGATAAGGAGGATGCTGATGGGGATGAGGGTGAGGAGGTCCTCAAAGACAACGATGATTGGGATGAGACCCTCGCACTGGCCACATGAGGCAGGCGCACTCGGGAGGCCCTCATAGCTGCTAGATTTGCGGAGGATGATGATGACATGCAGTGAGGTGACACCATAGATCCTCACATTGCATCTGTAAACGTTTGACTTCAGCCTGGCTTATGGCAGCACAGATACTCTCTATGATAAAGCTCTGGTCATGGAGACGCCATGGAGGCCCTAATACTCGCTCAATTCCAGGAGGATAATGACGACATGCAGTGAGGACACTCTATAGATCTTCACATAGCCTCTGAGAATGTCTGACCCCTGTCTGGCTGAGGGCAGCTCGCTCGCACTCTGTGATCAGGGTCATATCATAGAGACGCAGTCACGAAACTTTAAAAGCACCTGATCCTTTGTCCACCTTCAGCACCTGAGCCCTTCAGGAGCACGGCATCCCTGGTCACAGATGCTGAGGAGATGGGGGCCAGCCCCACCTTAAAGGTGCTGAGAGCACACAGAGAGAATGAGGGAACTCTGTGACACCTGCCCACAACATCCTGGCAGCAACGACCAGCACCATCGAGGTGCAGGCATCAGTAATGTGTCCAGGGAGTGTGAGGCTGGACCATCACTTTGGTCTGGAGGTTACACACTGCACAGGGAAGAGGCCCTGGACTGAGACACCTGCCTTTATCCTGTGCAGAAAGGTTTCACATCTGAGTGACACAAACACTGCTCATCAGAACAAGGGGCCATAGGCAGGGAGAGATTCTTCGGAGTTTTTTGACAATAGTGAACAGTATGTACATGTGATTAACACCATGGTCAGGCTGTGTAACCACATCTTCTTAACCTTCCTAACCCTGCCGCTATGTCTTGGTGCTCCCCTGACATCCACAGCGGAGGTGGAGGCAGCCTGCTGACTGTGACGCCCTGTCTGTGATGACCTTGGCGGGCGTCCTCTGGAGGGCTGAGACCTGGAGGGCCCTGGCCTGCTTTTGGGGTCCTGCTGTGTGGCAGTGGCACCCTCCTCGACCTGTGGAGCTGCAGCTGCTGAGGTCACAGGAAGAGGGGATTCGGATGGGCCGGACACTCCTGGAGTCACCTGGATGAGTGGCCCTGGGGGTTACACCTGCTGATCATCCTCCCAAGGGCCCCTGGCTGACTCCTTGAGGAGAAGGGGATGCCAGAGTGAGATCGAGCTGCCCCGCACTCCTCTCATGTACACACTGTTGGAGGCTAACTGTGGCATCAGCGATGGAGTTGAGCCCATGCAGTGGTGCAGGAGGGACGCCCTGGGCCAAGGTCTCCATGGCAGCCACCATGCCATCAGTGTTGACCTCGGTGCATTGGCATGCTGGCGCTATCACCTCAGAGTGAAGGCGGACGAACTCCTCCATCGTGCCTTGCAATCTGAGGAGTGCAGCGGACATCCCTTCTTGATGTTCCCGAGCTTGCCTTTGCAGCTCCAGCACCTGAGATGTTACCGAGTCCAGAGGCTCCTCATCTGACTCAGACTCAGCAAACCTCTGGCCTCCAGCAGTTCTCTGAGCGCCGGGGACCTGGGAAGTCCCTGCCTCCGCCTGCTCTAGATCAGACAGTGCGATGTGCTCACCAGATTGTGATCCCGAGGCTACTCTAAAGCTAGGTCCCACCGAGGTGTGTGGCTCTGTGCTGGTGGAGGGTGTGGGTGAGTGCTGTGATGGGAATTCAGGGAGATAACCTTCAGAGGTTTCTTCAGGGATTGATTGGAGGCCCAGGATCATGGTCTCTGTCGGCTGTTTCCCAGATGTGCCTGTGAAAGCAAGGGGAGATAATTAGTGCATGGCAGTGGCCTGTGAAACAGGACACATCACTCACAGCATGGTTATCTGATGGATGTTGCACTGCTGGATCCTCACTTGGTAGAGCAGCGCCGACCTCACCGTCAGCACAGGACCGGTCCCGGTCATCGCCGGCCAGCTGGATGGCTCTGTTTTCAAAGTCTGTGAGGACCTTGATTTCAGGCATTCCACCATCAGTCTGTGACCTCTCCCTGTTGTTGTGTGCCAGCTTGTTCTGCATGAATACAGGAGAGAGTGTAAGCAGGACACCTGCCGGGCCTTTATGCCTGGCCTGTGTGGGTGATGAGTGGTCCCATGGACTTGATGAGGACAATGAAGGAGTGTGTGAGAGACTAAATGGTGATGAACCGCCAGTGAGTGAGGGCCCTGTGGATGTGTGATGGGTTTGTTAGTGTGTGAGTTGAGAGTGATGAGAAGAGTGACTTACCCTGGCAGGAACGGAGGAGATCATTCATCCTCTTGTAGCACTGGGTGCCTGTCCTCTTTTGAATGGCGTTGGCACTGACCACCGATGCCACCGCCTCCCGAGCCGGGTTGGTGAAGTTGCTCCTGCGGCTAGAGCAGGGGTAGAAGACACCATGGCGAGCCTCCACTGCATCCAAAAGGTGCTCGAGGGACGCGTCACTGAACCTTTCGGGGCCATGTCTTCTTTGCAGCAGCCGTGGGCTGGAAGCGCTGAGAGATGTGCGCCCGGCGTGCTGAAGTGGCGAGGTGATGGCATGGCGGGCACATGACAGCCCACCTGCTGTGGGAATGGCGTGTTTCCCGGGAATGCATAAGTAATGTGACGGTTTGGGACGATAGGGCGTGAAAACCCGCCATTGTGGGTAAAAAATGTCTTTTTACCAACCCGCTACCGCACATAGTGCAAATCTGGGACGATTCAGCCCTTAGTGGTAAATAATAGCTATCTCTGCAACGTTAAATCACAGTGAAGGTACGTTACTTTGATTTTACATCATTGTTTTAAGAAATTTGGTTGAACTTTCTTCTGTTTTTTAAGTCGCTACAAGTTGGGGCAAAAATACTGTTGAGTAAACAAAGTTTCTCACAGTCAGTGTAATCTGAGTTTAGTTTCCAGTGGAAGTATTGGTGGTTAACTATGAACATGTGTTCACATCTGCCAGCCAGGTGTTGCTTTCCACCCATTTTACATGTCCAGCCTATCGAGGAGTCTTGGGAATGAAACCACCCTGCTCCTGAAATCTGGGCTCCCCCTCGTGCCCCCACCCCCACCCTTCACCATGCCCAAAACCCACTGAGAATTGAAATTGACTTTATCAATCAGCTCACTATGAGAAGCAAGAAATCTGCTAATGTATAATCATGCATGATATGGGTAATGCTGTAGTTTAATGTCTATATTCAGGTGATGCCTATAAAGCACTTATTTACCACTAAATGTAACCCTACGTGTAGGCTTTCAGCTAACTCTCCTCAAGATGATGAAAGATTTTTTTGAAAGTTGGTTGCAGAGATTAGATACACTATCCAATCTTGGTTTCATATCACTCTTGTAGCTAATAGAATCATCTGATCCTTTCAAGTTACCGCCTCACTACTTACTCCCAGTGATCCATAATTTGATTGATTGGATCACCAGAATTTTATTTGTAGGTGTGGGGAAGTACTATGAAATTTATGGAGTATGTTTTATTTATGGTCAGAGTTCCAAGCCTGGAGAGTGGCATCTCTGGCTCTTGTTACAAGAAAATGTGTGAGACTTAGATATTAACTGGTGTCAGCTGTGGCTCAGTGCATAGCACCCTCGCCTTTGAATCAGAGGGTTGTGGGTTCATGTCCCACTCCCGGAAAACCAAGAACTGTGATTGTACTCGAAAGAGTTGCAATCTGTGACTGTTGATAACTCGAAAGAATTAACTGTACGGGTTAATGTAAAAAAAAATCACTTAAACAACAAAAGATCCTCAGGAAACTGAACTCTAGATACTTTCCATTTTTAAAATATTTGATTGTGAGAATCAATGGATGTACAATATTTTATTCTTGTCATTAACTGTAACTATGTTAAAAAATGGAAGGAAATTAACAGCTTTTAGAAGGAAAAATACATATAACATAAAAGTGAACAATCTGTTGAGGTCCAATGGTACAGATAGTGATTGATTCCCTTATGTTTTTTTCTAAACTTGACTGAATTGAGTGTTATTTCGAAGACATTCTTGTGGCCTGAATGGAACAGGTTGGAACACTTACCAGGCTAATGTACCAAGCAGGTTTTTAATTCTCCACTAGTAATAACGTGAACTAGTGCCTCTCCGTGGGATGCAATAGAAAACCTAGATGATATAAAATGTACACTTGGGCCTGGATTTTTGTCCATGAGTCGGGTGTGCAGAGTTAGGGGAATTCTCAGCTTTTAAAAATGGCTGCCCGGACGTCAGGTTTTTGGTCCAGGGGGATGGATTGGGCAGGCAACCCCGGAGATAGTGTGGAGGATGCCGGGTGTGGAGGTGGGCTGGGCAGAAGGCCTGTCACAGCTCCAGCGCTGTGTCCAAGTTTTTAAAAAAAAGAATAAAACATGAAGCATCACTCCAGCCCCCACCCCCCTCACCCTGCCACACACTCTCCATGCCCTGTCCATGACAACCCATGTCATCTCATGCTCTGTACCCACCCCCATAACCCCTCTTACCCTCTGTGCCAATCTATGCCCCTGTACCCATCCCCGTGGCCCTTATAGTCCCCATGCCAACTTAGTCCAATTCAGTGCCAATCCATGCCCCCTCACCCACTGCCCTTTGCCTTTTCACCCACCATGCCAACTCACCTAGTATCTGCCATGAACAGACCTCAGGACCCTTGCAGAGATTTGATAGAACTTTATTTTAAGAATCTATTGCAGACTTTATTGAAAAAAAACACTCGGTCACAGAACCCCATTTGCAATTCTTCAGCTACATAAAGCCTTATAACAACAAACGTTTAATTCAAGTACACAATCTCTCATAACAACAAGTATTGGAATTCATAGTCTGATTTCCAAGAGTCTATAACTACTTGCAGCTGTCAATCAAGCTGCTGTCAATCAAACTGTGAAACAGCAGGCACCCCACTGTGATAATGAACCATTGTGACATCAGTCATACAGCACAAATTCAGAATGGAAGCCTTCCAGTTTATGTCAATAGAGTGAAATAGCAAACAATGAAGTTGTTTAACACTCCAGACATTTTTTTTCAAAGGTTTAAAAGGCAGGACTTTTAAATGCCTTTGACAGCTTGACAGCTCCTCTTGACAGCTCCTCTTGACAGGTCTGTTGACAGTTCCAAGGAGCTTCACAGTTAATGAGTTTATGGACCTTTTATGCCCATTCATGCCTAATTCCATAGGGCACCTGACCTCTCCCAAAGGTGTCCCGGGATCATTTTCAAAAGGGTACCTGACCTCTCCAAAGGGTTACCCTGGCTATCGAAAGAAATGCACAATACTTGGATCTGCTCTTACCAGGTCTAACCTGCAGAATTCGGGTTCCATATTACTGGGCTACCAAAATCCGACTTCAGCAGAGGCAACTGATGATTTAAATGACCAGTTGCCTCTGTGAAACACGCACGCACCAAACGTGAACTCCCCCCATTCCCATCCCTGTGAAAATGGGAAGTGCTGTGCTCAGGGTTGGGACCTGGAATTTTCAGGCACACATGCCATTTTCACCATAATGAAAAGGCTTTCCATTCTGGTGAAAATCTGGGCCTTAGACTTCAAATGTCTAGAGGTACATGAGGTAGGCAAAGCACATGCTTATGTCTATTTCTATAGCTATTTTTTTCTGAAGCAGGTTGTTAGCCTGACGTCAGAGACTGTAGCTTGAGGGATGTCAGTCCACATCAAGCATGGCTGATCAGGAGACTCTCCCATTTTTACCATTTGCGTTTTGGAAGGATTTACAAGTTGATAATCAACCTGTTTGGCCATGTTATGTCTGCACCTCCTGTGGCATCAAGTCCTGGGTTGGGTCTCGAACCCAGAGCTTCTGGCTTCAGAGGCAGGGCTGCTACCCACTGCGCCACAAGACCACTCCGCATTCAAAAATTACTGGCAGGGAGAAAACCAGCTGGTTAATTAAACCTTCCCTACAACATGATGGCTGGAGCAACGTGATTAAACACGTCCTTACCCCTGACCCTATAGCCGTGTAATCTCCTAGGAGAGGCCAAAAGAGAAGGAAAAATACAGGATCAATAAGGGAAAAGATGCTTTGGAAAATTCCCCTCCATTCCCCTTGGGTAATGAAAACCAGTGCAGGAGATCGCATAGGACAGTTATATCTATAAAGAGACTTATCTTCTGTTATCTTCTGTTATCTTCTGTTATGAACTGGTCTCTCTCCCTGTTGAAGAGATTCAGAGGGTCAGCATCAACTGTAGTCCAGAGGCTGCATGCGTACATCAGCAGCTACCTAAAGTATAGTAGGAGAAGCACTCTTAGTGTGATGTGGGCCCGAACAGAGAAAGTAAAAAAAAAACAGAAGGGTACCTGTTCTCGGGTTGCCCCTTTTAGGATGGGTGATCAACCAAGTTTTTGATTTGCATAGTTTAGGTGACCTCTTCCATAGGGATTGGATATGGCAGTTCATGCCCTGACATTGTTCCCCCTTCTATCCAAAACTATATTGACACAATTTTCTTTTTATTTGTTCATGGGATGGGGCATCACTGGCTAGACCAGCATTTATTGCCCATCCTTAATTGTCCTTGAGAACTGAGTGGCTCGACAAGCCATTTAAGAGTCGACCATGTTGCTGTGGGTCTGGAGTTACATGTAGGCAAGACCAGGTAAGGACAGCAGATTTGCATTAGTAGACCAGATGGGTTTTTATGACAATTAATAATTGGTTATCATTAGACCTTTAATTCCAGATTGTTTTTAATAGCAATCAAAGTTCACCATCTGCCATGGTGGGATTTGGACCCAGGTCCCCAGGGCATTAACCCTGGATTGAGGGAAAAGTCAAGCCACGTTTAAATAAACACATATTGTGTGATTTCTTCAGTTTTATATATATGATTCACACTATTAGTTATTTATATTTACAACTCTCACAGAAATGCAAATGTGTCAGAACTGAATTGAAAGAATCTGTTTTGAAAGAATCTGTTTTGAAGAGCTAAATTAGGCTAGTTCAGTTTCCACTGTGTGAGAGGAATCTAAGGATCAGTGTAGAATAGTAATAGAGATTGCAATCTGCTGTTTTCCTTTTGGGAGTTGGTCAATATAACTAATTGTGGATATCTATAGCTATCGATATTTCTATATCTTATACCAATTATTTATTTCCTTGTTGATCTTTTCAATAAATTTGCTTGATAGTTTTGAACTATTACCCAGCCTGAAATAATACTTTACCCACTTACCAACAGATGGGAAAAAAAAATCTTTGGAGGAGTAGGTTAACTCCAGTAGCTAAAGTCATTCTCAAAGGTATCCAGATCGCGATACTAAAAGATTATCTTAGTTGGATTTGAGAATCACCCTACAAGATTAAATATGGGAATTGTAAAACCAAGAGTAAGGAGGGCAGGAAAGATATTTTAAAAATGTAATAAGCTATTAAACTAATCACAAATAGTGCTCTAAAGGAAAGACGACTGCCCCCCTGTATGTCGCCATAGATGGCAATGCTAGTTCCTCTAATGGTAAATAGTTTGTCACAGAAAATCCTTCATTAGTCTTCCTGACTTAGACAGTGGCTGCTGTTTGCAAATCGACAGGCAGACAAACAGAGCAATAAAAAGAAACAAACAGCACTAAGGTAATATTTGACCTTGCTGTTTCCACTTAATATACTGTTAAGTAAGAAAAATATGATTTGTGCTGAAACTCAGTGAAACAGATGGAAAATTAAATGTGGTAAATTGATGAGATAGTGACTGCGTTATTTTGCTGTACTTTAGCCAATGTCTGCAAATGCGAGACAAGCATCTATTGTGTCTGTTTTTAATATTGTTTCAAAAACATTACGCTGATTACAACATCCTGGACCAGATAAAATCTAGACATGATCTAAGGAGCAAGAAGTCAAAACGTGGTCATTTTTCTACTTTATTTTTTTTTCTAATTATATGATTGTTTCTTTTCCTAAAGTAAGGGAACAGATTTTCAACTTGATGCCGGGTTGTAACACTGTTGTTGTGGACCAACCACCTCATTTCCTTTGATTTTAATGCAGATGAAATTCAGAAATTTCTATAACAATGAACCAGTCTTCACCAGGTTAATGCTTGGGCAGCAAGTTGAAAATCTTTGTTTTAAAAAAAGAAACCAATTGATAAAATCGTTATAAAATTATAAGAATAATTCTGATACAAGTCAATCTTCTGTGGTGTTTACAATAGAAAAAAATTGCCCCCTTTTCAATAGTTTTAATCCCTTGTTTCCTCCTTTTCTTTAGCAATATCATATATCGTTCTAGGTTCCTCCTTCCTCCACAAGATATCGGTCATAATTTTGGTAGTTAATTAAAATTTTGTGGATCAATTTTGAAATTGTATCATGCATTTCTGTACCTCATCTTCAGTGCCATGGGAATTTATCCAATATAAACCATTTTCCTAACATAATGAGAGAGAATGTGCATATTTGGAAAATTACTGTACTGTTGGGATGGTCTTCACTTAAACCATGCCGGGACCAGTGTCCTGGACTGTAGAGAGGGCTTTGGATTAAATAGTGGGAGTGGAGGGTTCACATGAGGGGAGATTTGGAAAGTTGAAGAAGATGGACAAGGCTATAGTGCAGGGTAGTGATGCAGGTATGCCAGCAAGGGACAGAGTCTAGAAACATAAAAGTGAGCCACAATAGGCTCTGAGTAGGAACACATGGTAAAAAGACATAATTAAAGCCTCTTTATCTGAATTCATGCAGCATTCACAACAAGATGGGTGAATTGGTAACACAAATAGAAATAAATGAGAGTGATATGCTGGCTATTACAGAGGCGTGGTTGCAAAGTGACCACAGCTGGGACCTGAATATTCAAGGGTTTTTGACATTTCAGAAGGTCAGGATGAAAGGAAAAGGAGGAAGGGTAGCTCTGTTAATAAAGGATGAGATCAATACAGTACTGAGAGATGATCTTGGTTCAGTAGATCAGGATGTGGAATCAGTTTGGGTGGGGATGATAAATAGCAAAGCGAAGTCATTGGTGGGAGTAGTTTATAGGCCCGCCCTTGATAGTAGCTACACTGTAGGACAGAATACAATTAAAAAAAAAATGGAGCCTTGCAACAAAGGTACTGCAATGATCATAAGTGATTTTAATCTTCATATGGATTAGGCAAATCAAATTAGCAAAGGTAGCATGGAGGATGAGTTCATAGAGTATATTTCATAGAACATTATGTTCTGGAATCAACCAGGGAAAAGACTATTTTAGGTCTGGTAATGCATAATGAGACAGGATTAATTAATGATCTCAGAGTAAAGGTTCAGCAATGTCAAGGTTCGATCCTGTAAGTGAGTTCGAGTTCTTGCTCAATGTGAATTACTTAATTACATGTTATTCGTAATTGTATCCAGGATTGGATAGAACACTCTTGTGTCACATAATTTATGAGTTGTCTTACTGCCTGTGATCAATGTGTTTTTTAAATGAGGTGTGCGCACTTTCTTAAGCTCAGGAGTGGCTTTCCTGATTTAAATAATTCCGGCAGCTAACATGTTTAGATTTGAAAAAGTAAAGAAGATTATTTATTATCCCACACTTGCCCTGAAGGTTTAAACATGATCTCTCATTCACTTGACTTACACACTATCACTCACACAAAGATTAGTTACAGATGAAGAAAAGAACATTACAATAACAAAGTATAATTGTCTCAGTCTCCCTTTTGTGACAGGCATGTATTTTCTTAGACAAGTTGATGGTTTTAGTTGAAATGAAGGTCTTGGAAGCAGAGGTTCCTCAGTAAGCTGTGAGGCTTCTTGTAGTTAAATTGCTAGGAGGTTGGTTCTCAGGTGAACTTGAAGTTGGAACAGGCTGGGGAGAGACCTTCTCCCACTTTCAAAGTATATTTCCCAGATCTAAAGGTTTTGTGTACTGGAATAGTTTATCTCAGATAACTCTTGTGACACCACATTTATACATGGGGCCAGTACTCCTAAGCTCAACCGAAACTGCTTTGAAAGGGCACCTAATAGTTCAATCAGGCCAATTTCATAAGGCTTCACTGGTGGAAAATCAAGCTTTAAGCTCTCATGTCCAACTCATTTGAGCCCATGGGCAGAGCTTTTAGGTTGGCAGGCAGGCGTGATTGGCGGGTCCGGCATTGGTCAGGCATTGGTCAGGCTGACCACGATTGGCTGCAAACTGCAATTTCATGCTGACTGGCCAGTTAACAGCCAGCCAGCGTGATGCGCACATTGAGAAGCTCAGCACTGTCGGGTTGTGGGTGGGAGGAGGGCGGGTACTGACGCCAGTGCGGACGCAGGCTAGCGCTGACAGAGAGCTCCCTGAAGGAAAAGAGCTGAAAACCTGAAAAGTATTAAATAAAGTTTTTAAAATCAGGAAAAAAAATGTCCAAGCATCACAGTCAGCCACCTGAACATACACATGTTAAAAATGCTGTCCACAGATTTTTCTTTTTCTTTTGTTTAATAACGGAAATCTCATCCCGCTCTTGGATGAGGTTTCATGAAAAATGTAAAGCCCGCCTGGCCGATTTGCCTGTCCGCCAACCATTAAGGTTAGACGGACCACGAAAAATCAGAGCCAGTTGCACCTTTAATAACCCTAATCGGGCTCTTAATTGTCGGCGGGTGCACTTCTGACTTTTGCGCGCGCCCACCGACCGAAATATTGCGTGAGCGCGGGATGATGTTGGGATGCTCGCCCGATGTCATCTCGCACGATTTTGCGTCCGATCGAATTGGGCACATGCCCGCCCTATCAGCTTAAAATTCTGCCCCATGTTTCTGATGTGCGATTTTGCTGGTCTGATTGAAGATGTGCATCAAGAAGGACAGAGTTTCAGTGGTACATTTAGACAAGTGAGATCCCATCTTGATATTCATGGTTTAAGATGCGACTCCACCTCCAGAACCTATCTCATGTATGTAAAATGGGCACCTCACTGCTCATCAGAGCTGGCCTGATTTGGAGTGTCTCTTAAAGCAAGGCAGTGAGCATAGAACATCCTGCTTACTTATTTCTCTGTATGTACCTGTCCTTTCGCTGGAGCTGTCTGCACTCCACATTTTCCTGAAGATTTCCAATTACTGACGAAATTGCACTGTTTTTCCCACATGCAGAGTAGGGCCAGGATTACCCAATTCGTTGGCACCATCTTCCATGCCCCACGGACACCTGAAACACGTCCAACTGCAAATTGGGTCCAACAATTGTTCAAGTACCCCCAGAGGGTGGCTAAAATGTGATGCTAGACACTCCTTACAAACATGAGTGAGCGTTCTCAGTCAGGACCCCTCTCCCAAACCAGATGGAACTGAGTGAAACAGAGCCAGGCCTTAACTACCTGGTACATGCCCTCAAGCCAATAATAATTTAACACAAAGCAATGATATGGGAGAAGTGCTGTGTAAGCTTATATATTCACAATGAACAAAATAGAATGTCAGAGTGAAGCAAGAAAGATAAAAAACCATCTGCAACTAAAGAAGCTAGATTTTATGATGCATACAACACCAGAACATCTCAATTAAATTACTTAAATTGATCCCCATTAAAATGTTATCTGTTATGTTTCTGCTCAGTCAAATTAAATCTGAATTTAGTCGGAGACTGGATGGCCACAAAGATGCTTGTGAGACCCAAAGTAATGGGATGAATGTCTCTATCTGACGGCTGGACGGGCGGTGTACACTTTGAGTCACAACATCTTAATGATCAGGCAGAACAGTGACAGGGAAGGAAAGAAAAGGAAGCAAATCCTGCACTCCGGATCGTGGAACGTCCTGCACCATGTGCCCTGGATCAGCAGGTTAAGGATCGGCCCGTTCAGTCACGTGAAGGGCCACGACCCGAGTCGACCTCACCCTCGAATCGAGGGACAGCTGCCGACGGGCAACATACATTCGTGTTTTGGCAGAACCTCCCAAGGTCCTCCCCAGTGAAAGACGATAGCAAAAAACTGTTCATGATGCACACAAATGCTCTAGGAGCTGTTAAGCCGAGGCTCCATCTGCCTCTTTAGGTGCCTGTTAAAGATCCCTCGGTATTATTGGATGATGCCAGGATCCCAATTTGATGCCACTTTTAGGAGATTTAGCTCCCCGCATTAACCCAAACCTGCCTCCTCTCACCTGGGAAAACTCCCCCCCACCCCACCCCCACCCCACCCCCCATCTCCCTCCGACCTTTTTGTAAAATTGACGCCGTGTTTTTAATTTGAATAAGACCAAAATGTCTCATTGATTAAAAGCTAAAGTGTATGGGCCAGCGCGATCCTATATGAAACTTCACTTCTGACCTAAAGTAAATTGATCACATGTAGAAAAAGACAAAGAAAATATATTTTTTCTCATAGTTACATATAATTTTGGAAGAGTGCCACTGTTTGGAATTAAAGGAGAGGATTATGTTGGATTTTGTTTCTTTCAGGAATTAGGACTGACTACAGCTTAGCCTCGACTACATTGGTATTAAATTAAATGTATTTCTGTCTTAGAGTTCATCCTTTAGCTGTTGTGACTTTGGAGTGACTTCCAAATCAATCAAATTAAACTCCTGTCCGCAGATTAATGACTATTTCAAATTTGTTTCAATGAAAACCAAAACTATCAGAATGGGAAAGTCAAACCTTTGCCAAAATGATTGTGAAAATACCCCCAAAAATGGACTGTATTGCTCATTATGGCTTGTGGCACTGACTAATATGTCACTTTATCGTTAATATTGTTCAAGACGGCAGTGATATCGTAGGAGGAGGAATTTGCCTCCTGATAACCCTGCTTTTTAGATGTTTTATTTCTACACTCAAGATGTGGGCATCACTGTATGTGTCTACATTAAAAGGTGCTATATAAATGAAAATTGTTGTTGATATCAGATCTACACATGAATGGTTTTGTATGTATCTGTTACAGTTCAGATCAAAAAAGCAATGCTTCACAGAAGATAACAGAAACAGGAATGATTCAATAACTAAATGTTGGCCCACTAGTAATCAACCTCCACAAGCATTCGACAAGTACCACAACATGGGATTAGTAGAAGCCAACAGTGCTTTTATTCAGAGGAAAACATTCTGCGTTCCAAGGTAACAGTTTTTGGGCATAGATATTCTGGATTCACTCCAACAAAAACATTTTAAGACGTCATTATATTTAACTGAGAAATGATTTTGGGCGAAGATTAAGATGAATGACGTTTTAATGCAGGAGTTCAGTTACTCCAATGGACTTTACCAAATTATCTTCAAATGTTTTTAATGTTAGGTGAAAACAGATATTTTTCCTGCTGGCTTCACATCACAAGCACACAGAAGCCCAATCACATCTATTGCTGCCCTTAGGATGATGTTGATGGGCGGAATTTAATGGAGACCCATCAACCAGGTAGTGGGGGTGAGGATGGAGTTGGTTGGGGTTAGAATCACATGGGAGGTGCTGTTTCAGAGGCCCAGCACTGGGAACCCTGGACTTTAATATGGGCGATGGGGGTGCAGTGATGCCACATAGAAGCAGTGGGAAGGCCATTGAGCTTGTTAAAGAGGCACTAATGTCTCATTTGCATGCCCCCGAATGGAATTTAATGTTGCCGTGTGAATTAAATATGCAGTCCATGGCGATCATGGGCCTTCAGATCCCCAACCATTCAAAGGTGGTGCTATCCAGGCGAGGCCTCAAGCTCTGAGGGGAAGGCCAGCCATGGTGGTGCTGCCTTTCACTGGAGTGGAAACTGCTGCTGAAAGGGGAGAGGCCATCGCAGTCACTCGGAGGGGCAGGCCAGGGGAGCTGAGGAGGAGTGCAAGGGAGCTGAGGAGCATCTCTGAGGTTCTGAGGGCCAGTACCTCAGGTGCCAGGTGGATCGGGAAGGCCTGGGATCTACTGGAGTACTCTTCGTCCAAGAGCAGTGACCAGAAAAGGGAGATTGAAACAGACATGGCACTGATCCACCCAGTCTTCTTGGGCCAACAAGCAGAGAGGAGCAGCACAGAGATGGCAGGACCACATGTCGGAGGCTCCAATGTCACAGCAGCAGGAGGAGGTGGAACTTGTGACTGGACAGACTGCAGAAGGATGCCAAGGGGGATGGTGGCAGGAGTAGTACATTGATGGGCTGCACCACATCCCAGAGTTTTCTGGACTTGCATAAACTACCTCTAGATGTCAGAGCACCAGTGCCAACAAAGACTACAGCTGTCAAGGGATGCAGTGAGCAACCAGTGTGTGATGCTGCAGGGAGACCTGCAACCCATAGGACCTGCTGGACACCCAAAGCCAGTGGTGCTGAAAGTCACCATTGCGTTGAGCTTCACGCATCCAGTTCCTTCCAGAGATCCAATGAGGACATGTGCAGGATCTCCCACACAGCTGCTCACTGCTGCGTTAAGGAGGTCACCAACACGTTGTTCAAGAGAGCCAGAGAGTTTGTGCATTACCAAACTGGCTCTGATAGCCAGGTAAAGAGGCCCATCACTTTCTGGACCATCGCAGGGTTTCCATGGATGCAGGGTGTAATCGATTGCACCCATATAGAAATCAAAGCTCCCTCAGACCAGCCAGTGGCCTTCGTAAACAGGATGGGATTCTACTCAATTAACATGAAAATGGTCTGTGACCACCCATAGCACATTCAGCCAGCATGTGCATGCTTCCCAGGAGTATTCATGATACCAAAGTACTTTGACACCCCGAGGTACTGCAACTGTTCCTGCTCACTGTGCATCAGGGATGGACCCTCGAGGTCAAGGGTACCCACCCAGGAGATGGAGTTTGACGTCACTGAGGAACTTTCCTATTGGAGATTAGGAACATTACCATACCTGCCACTGGTTGACCAGGCCATGATGAAGATGAGATTCTGTTTCCCAGACTGTTCCGGTAGTCTGATGCTGTATATTCTAGCGAGGGCTTCACGAGTCATAGTCACCTGTTCTGCTCTGCACAACCTAGCGCAGAAGAGGGGAGAGGCCTTGTAACTAAACTCCCCATCTGAAGATATGGGGGAGGGGACAGATCAAGACAGGACATCAGGATGAGGCGCCTGTCCCAGAGGCAAGAGCCACGGAGAGATGAACAAGGGATACATTTATTCACACTCACTTCCAGCAGGGCCTTGAGATGGCTCTTGTAGAAGAACTCCAACCCAAGTTGCACTACATCTTCTTACATTTAATACTTACCAGTGTCCATTGCCCAGCCTCCCCATTCTTATGTTGCCCCATTCACAGAGAGGGTCAGATCCCACCCTCCTGCCCCTACAAGCAGAACAGATGAGGGTGTGAGTGAGAGGACAACAGTCACTGAATAAAGCATACAGGAATAAACACGCCAATGCCATTTGCTGAGACACAAACACCAAGCAGTATCATGTATAGAATATAACATCTCCTGCCACCCTGCTGAGCCTAGGTATACTTCTGAGGGCTCAAATGAGTTTTGGCCCTGGCATCTGTAACATCTGGAATGTGGTGCAACCCAAGGTGGGGACAGGCTGCTGATCGCGATGCCCCATTGGCCTGAGATGACCTCGGTGGTTGTCCTGTGGTTGCCTGAGGGGCTCCTATACAGGGGAAGGTGCCTCCCCTGTGGCTATGGCTCTTGGTCGGGTCACTGACTGAGAGGCTGAGGGCTGCCTGTCCGCCATCGGAGAGCCCCGAGAGGAGTCCCCAGATGTGGCCAGCTGCAGCTCCTCCTCCTCCCACTCAGGATGCAATGGCACCTCCAGGTCTTGTGGAGATGGAGGGACAAATGGAAGGAGGTCAGGTGCCTCGTCGCCCTGTTACTTGACCACTGCTGAATAAAGCTCATGGTCGAATTGATGGTATGGCGCGCTGGATGCACATCTGTCAGCCACTGAGTGGCCTGCATGATCTGGCTCTCCGTGAAGATCGCCAAGCACGTACTAAAGAAAGCTATGAACTCGCATACCCGAGACATGGCAGAACTCATGCTCTAGTTGGTTTCTTCCATCATCCACACATGGCTGTGCACAGCCTCTGAAATTCCGCCAGTTGTTCCACTGGCTGTCACTATCACTTCAGCAGCTTCTGTGTGGCTGACACCAGAGGCCTGTCATCAGCCTGGGGCTCAACATGGGCCTGTGCTCCCACATTTCCCTCCGATGTTAAGCTTAGTCCTTTCATACTGGGCAGGATTGTGTTTGAACCTGACTAAGAGTGAGCAGATGAAATGTTTTGTGCAGTTTGTAATGTTGCTATGTACTGTGTAAAGTGTGTTTTGACAGATTTATTTCCTAATGGGCGGCTTGAGTGTTTTTACAGATACTGACGTAGTGGCAGGCCTCCTCCAAGTTGATTTAAGACACATATTGTTAGTCAGATTAGAAGGAATTTTAAACCTAGAGATTACTATTGTGATATTAGCAGATGAATGTTTAAACTGCACCACATAAGCCGTAGGCCCTGGTTTATTTTAAATGGGTTAATGCAACTGGTAAACCAGAGTGTTCATCCATTAATATACTGTAACCACTTCAGTTCAGAAATCTATTGTTCACAAACACGCGTTGTCTGGAAATATTTTGAGCAGATCCAAGAATTCCCTCGATGTCAATGGTATCATTTTAGTCCAGTACACTGGGAGTGAAAACATGGAAGATAAAGCATTTGGATAAGTAAAACGATTTTTATTACTGCTTTTTATGTTTCAGATAAATATTTATATCTACGGTGTTTTCCGGTTCTCTCACTTGTGGTTAGGCATTCCACCATCATTCTATAATTCGGACAATTCTGAAATTCTGAAATGACTTGGTCTCAGATATTCCAGACTAGAGAGGTTACAGAGTATTGCCAAGTGTAAATTCTAGATTATACTCTGCATTTGTCCTTTACTGTTGTTTCTCAATGTTGATATCAGTCTGGCCCAATGCTAGGGGATCTCTGGTGTCCAGCAACAGTGATGTCATCAAGCAGGAACCAAACACATTGCAGTATTCTCACAGACAACAAACCAGGAAGTAACAACCAAGATTTTAGCTATCACTTTTTAAAATAATTTTATAGAAAGTGGAATAAAAATTGGGGCATACATGTGGGAATTAAGATGGAAGCCGAATAGCATAATGTTAATTTTTTTTTAAATTATGGATTTTTTAGCACAGATTGGAGACATTTGATATTCTACAAATATAAAATTAGTTTCCCATTGGCAGAGAGTTTTTGTTCAGTAATTATGACTGAGTGTGCTGTTAAAAACCCAGTTACATGCCATTCAATAATGTGTAACTTTTTCAAAGAGTTTTACAGTGAGACTGAATGCATAAAAAATGGAGGTTCATGTCAAGTCAGTGATTTATAACTGATTTTTATCTGGGAGGACTTCAAATGCTCTCCCTGTGGAGGATCGAGAAATCAGTGACAGCAACTTGTGGATCTCTGTGTTTAACGGCACAAATACAGACACCCAAAGATGCTAACATGAATTCAGGACACAGCGGATGCTGGAAATCTGAAATAAAAACAGAAAATGCTGGAAAATCTCAGCAGGTCTGGCAGCATCTGTGGAGAGAGAAACAGAGTTAACGTTTTGAGTCCGTACGAGCTAAAGAGAAGTAGAAACGTGATGGATTTTATACTGCTGAAGAGGTGGTGGAGCAGGTGAAGCAGGATAGAAGGTGAGGGATAGCTGGGAGCAAAGGAGAGATGGACAAAGATGTCATGGATGCAAGACGAAGGGACTGTTAATAGTAGTGGTAAAGACTAAAGAAGGTGCTGATAGCAGAATGTGTTAATAGCAGAACAAGGGTGAGCACTCTGTGAAAGTACAACATAGAACAAGTGACAGATGACCCTGTGTGTGGTTGGGGAAAAAGGATTAAAAAGGACTATATGAATAAATAAATAAATCAAAATAATAATAAATAAAAACGAAAATAAATAAGAATAAAAATTAAAATTAAAAATATGGGGAAAAAAATTGGATTAGAAAAGGAATAGAGATTGGGGAGGGAGTTCAAGGTCTGAAGCTGTTGAACTCAATATTCAGTCCGTAAGGCTGTAAAGTGCCTAGTCGGAAGATGAGGTGCTGTTCCTCCAGTTTGCGTTGAGCTTCACTGGAACAATGCAGCAGGCCAAGGACGGACATGTGGGCATGAGAACAGGGTGGAGTGTTGTAATGGCAAGCGACAGGGAGGTCTGGGTCATGCTTGCGGACAGACCGAAGGTGTTCTGCAAAGCGGTCACCCAGTCTGCGTTTAGTCTCCACAAAGTAGAGGAGACCACATTGGGAGCAGCGAATGCAGTAGACTAAATTGAAGGCGGTGCAAGTGACCCACTGCTTCACCTGAAAGGTATGTTTGGGGCCTTGGATGGTGAGGAGGAGGAGGAGGAGGGAAAGGGCAGGCGTTGCATCTTCCGTCATCGTGTGGGAAGGTGCCGTGGGAAGGGGATGAGGTGTTGTGGGTGATGGAGGAGTGGACCAAGGTGTCCCAGAGGGAACGGTCCCTACGAAATGCCAACAGGGGGGTGTGAAGGGAAGATGTGCTTGGTTGTAGCATCATGCTGGAGTTGGTGGAAATGGCGGAGGATGATCCTTTGAACATGCGGAGGTTGGTGGGGTGAAAAGTGAGGACAAGGGGGACCCTATCATGGTTCTGGGAGGCAGGGGAAGGGGTGAGGGCAGAACTGTGGGAAATGGGTCCTAAGAACCACAGTGGGGGAGAGCGCTTGTTTAAGGAAAAAGGAAGACATGTCAGAAGCACTGTTTTGGAAGGTAGCATCATCGGAACAGATGTGACAGAGGCGAAGGAACTGAGAGAATGGAATGCTGTCCTTACAGGAAGCAGGGCTGTGAGGAGCTGTAGTCGAGGTAGCTGTGGGAGTCAGTGGACTTGCAATGAATATTGGTAGGCAGTCTATCATCAGAAATAGATGCAGAGAGGGGAAGGAAGGGAAGTGTCAGAGATGGACCATGTGAAGGTGATAGAGGGGTGGAAATTGGAAGTAAAATCGATAAATTTTTCCTGACGCCAGAAGATGCTGTCAGTTTCACAGAGTAATGATGACAACGCTGACAGTTTGACAGTCATTACTTTCATAAAATTCGTGCCATTATGTATTATTTTCCATTAAAAACAAACCTGAGTTTGTTCCAAATGGATAAGTGGATGGCTCAGAAGACTGAAAGTGGGAAGTTGAGGAGGATGATAGCATTGACATTGTGATATGAAATGACAAGTGGCTGTTGAGGCAGTTGGAAGGCCTCACCACCTCACCAGCTGGTCTGATCTTTGTCACGGTGAAGTGGATTTTCTTCTTTCACCGGTCGTCACCTGTAGGCCGCCGATCTGTGGCTGTTGCTTGACTGTGGCTTCTAGTGCTACCACCATGTTACAATGTTGTTGCCGAGCTTTACTGAAGCTTTACTTATACCAGTCTTGCTGTGCCTTGATGAGGCTTTGCTTCCCTATGAGATAGTAAGGTTTAACCTAGAACCTTTTATTAAGAATTATTTACAAAGACCACAGGGTAAGTACATGGTATTCATGACACAGACTATTCTGTGCCTAAAAAAATGCGTTTTTTGATTTTTTTTTCCTATATCTGATACAAAAATACATGCATATTGTATAGTTCTGTGCCTATACTCTATCACAATCTTAATACAGTGAGCTAAGACTAACAGCACCAACAAAACGTTGAATACATCACACCCCCAATTCCTTCTCTATTCAACACGAACATTAAAATTTTAATATTACAATTCTAAATGTGCAACTGTCATGCAAGTGCATAAAAAAATATCATTCAGTTGGGCTTAAAATAAGCTTGTACACAGTAGTATGCAAGATAATGCTTCTCTGGAACATTACCTCACTATCGCGACTCATCCAAAACATTTACGAACATGATTCAATATTGCTGTAAAATTCTAATATTCCAATCCATTGGTAATGTGTTAATTTAGTTATGTGCATCTTGACCGATAAGCACAATAATGATGACAACTACAATCAAGTTCAAATTGTAATTTGCACAGTGCATCCTTTATACGTAAACAGTCACGAGCCATTCAAATTTCAAGCTCTAGATTCAGGTCTACACACTGTTGGATAAGCAGTTTAAAGCTAGTTTCAGGTCAGTGCAACATTTCTGATAGCTCTCTTTGTCATCTGACTACTAATGTCACAGCTACATCATAAGATCATCATGGTCTCATTAACATATCCTTTATCCCATTACTGTACAATTGCAGCAGAGATTATTACAAGCGTTTAGAAGGTAGCTGGATAAGTATTTAAAATGAACAGTAAGAAGAGTTAAAGGGAAAGGACGAGGAAATGGATTACAAAAGTATGATATTGAGGATGCTGCAAATCCTATATGAAAACAGAAACTCTGGAAAAACTCAGCATCTGCAGAGAGAGAAACAGAGTTAATGCTTCAGGTCAATGAGCTTTCACAGAACTGGTTTAGATAGTTACAGCCGAGCTAACACTGTGACAGGCAGGATGGGTGAATTTGCCGCCTTGTGTGCTTTAATTCCTATAGATGTTTTCACATTCTAACTGCAGTGTTGGTGCAAAGCAGTTTGGCTTCACACCAATCAAGTATTTACAGTAAAAATACAGAATGTAGCTTCATAGTCCACTTGGGCTTGGCATCTCTTTTATGCTCTGCTTATAGTGTTGGTACATCAAGTAGTTTTCATTGTATCGGGATGTAAAAAAGATTTAAAGTGTATCCATTTTCCCACAGAGTTGCTGTGACTGGCATTTCTTGTCAACAGAATTTATTTCCTGATGATAAATTACATGGAAAATCAGCTTTGGACACCGACCCTAACAATGGTACAGCTATTAGGATCTTATACTTTACTTACAGTTGCTTAGAAGTTGCTATTGTAATGAATAGCTGCCCTATGTCATTAGTAAATATTCCTTTCTAACTAAGTTTTAATCTTTGAAGGTCGTGAGAATAATTGTAAAGTGAACAGAAATTAAATTGGTAGCAAATAACCCTTCTTTATACAATTCAAGTGTAACTTTTGTGCCAGTACAACCAATACAACAATAACTTATATTTATGTGGCACCTTTAACATATTAAAATGCCCCAAGGCACTTCACAGGAGCATTATGAAGCAAGACATGACATTGAACCACATGAGGAGATATTAGGTCAAATGACCAATGGCTTGGTCAGTAGGCTTTAAGGGATGTCTTAAAGGAGTAGAGTGAGGTACAGAGGGAATTCCAGAGCTCAGGGTGGAGGCATCTCAAGGTGTGGCCACCAATGGTGGAACGATGAAAATCGGGGATGTTCAAGAGGCCAGCATTAGAGGAGTGCAGATATCTTGGAGAGTTGTGGGGCTGGAGCAGATTACAGAGATAAGGAGCGGGGAAGGAATTTCAAAATAAGAATGCGAATTTTAATATCAAGATGTTGCTGCCTCTGGTCCATGGTCACAAACTGTTCTGTGGTTCAGAACTTGATACATGCAGAGAGAAAATACCTACCATCTTTGGCCAACTCAGGAAACGCACATAAAATAAGACCAGGCTGACCTTTAGGGCCAAGGTGATGGTTTATAAGGCCTGTGTTCTCAGCTCCTTGTTGCATGACTGTGAAACATGGAAGACTTACAGCTACCAAGAAAAGAAGCTTAACAATTTCCATCTTCACTGCCTGTGGCACATTATGGGTATATCCAGGCAGGACAAAACCACAAATGTGGCAGTCTGAAGACTGTGCTCAGTCAGTAGTGGATGTTTGATGAGCAGTCTAAAAATTTAGCAATAGTGGAGGATTCGAGAGAGGTGGTGGTGATGTAAAGCTGGGTGTCATCAGTATCTATGTGAAAACTAGCACTGTGTTTTCAGATGCTGTTGCCAAGGGGCAGTATGTAGATGAGGAATAGGAAGAGGCCAAGAATTGATCCTTGGGGGACACCACAGGTAACGATGCAAGAGCAAGGAGAAAAATCATTGCGAGTGATACACTGGGTATGGTTTCTTTGAGGGGGGGAGGTGATGATGGCAGATTTCAAGGAGAGAGGGACAACAGCTGAAGAGAGAGAACCATTAAAAATATTGGGTAATATGGAGAGCTGGAGGGGAAATTGGATGCTGAGCCGTTTAGTGGGAATATGGTTGAAGGAGCAGGAAGCATGGGCGAGATGAACTCAGAGGCTATGAGTGGAGCGAAATATGAGAGTACAGGGCTCAGGCGGGGGTTTGGGGGGTGGTGGGGGGAAGAGATCAAGATGAAGCTTGGGCTAGGATGCCATAGAGGCTGCTGATCAGGTCATCTCCATCTTGGCAACTAAGAACTCCATAAGCTCCTCACACTTAATGTTGGTGGTGAGGGTGGAGTGGCATGGGAGAGAGGTTTAAAAAGGTTTGCAGTAGGGAACAAAACCAAGGGGCTATCTTTGCATTCCAGGATGATCCTTGAATAATGAACACAGGGCATGTGATGTGCATATACACAACATCAGATAGATTTTTGTGGTGTTCCTTAGAGAACTAATCCAGACTTAAGTCCTGATCTCTTCAGTTATTTTCATATCTTCCCTTTGCTCTCTTTATTTCATTTCCATTCATTAATCCTCAAAACAGCTTCTTCTGGTGTGAAGATTTCATCTTCATGTCTGATATTCTTCGTTACAGGTATAGGGAATAGAACGTTGTTAACATCAGGGTTTGCCTTACTTATTTATTTAAAGGACTGTAATTTAATTGATTTAGTGCCTGAACAGATTTTGATTAAATGCACAACTTCTTTATCACATATGTTTATTTGAATTTGCTTCTTTTTGAAAAAAAAAACGATTATTTCTTCAAGGTGCACTTCAGAATACCTCTTTACATATGTTCTGAATATGTTCACCAACTTTTATCGAATCAGTGTGTCATTGTGTACAGGAATTTATAATCAATGTAGTGTACAGGATTAGAAAAACATTTAGGGCAGGAATTTTAGGTTAGTGTGCGCGCGTGATAGGTGGACATCGGGAATGTCCGGGGAATGGACCGCTGACCGTGATCAGCCTCCGACCGCGATTTCACATTGGGTGGCCAGTTAACGGCCAGTCAACGTGAAACGCGCGCTGAAATGCTCAGCGCTGCTGGGGTGGGGGCGGGAGGAGGGCGGGCGCTGAAACCTGCACATGCACGGGGAAGTACGGGATGAAAGCTCCCTGAAGGCAGAGAGCTGCCTCAGGGAGCTGAAGAATATAAAAGCAACCAATAAAGATTTTAAAATCCAGAAAAACATGTCCACGCATCAGAATCAGTCACCTGAACATATAGATGATGAAAATCCTGTCCAAACATTTTAATTTTTTAAATTTAGTAACGAAACCTTATCCTGCCCCTTGGACGAGGTTTCATCAAAAATGCAAAATCCACCTGGCAGATTTGCCCACCCGCCAACTGTAAGTCAGTCGGACCACGAAAAATCGGGGACAATTGGAACTTTAATGGGCTTAATTGCCCACTTAATTGTTGGTGGGCACACTCCGACTTTTGTGAGCCCACTGACCAAAATATTGCGCGAGCACGGGATAACATCGCGGTGCTCACCCGACGTCATCACGTGCTATTTTACGCTCGAGGGGGTCTGGCATGCGCCTGCGTGCCAAGCTAAAAATTCTGCTCTTAGGCTCCCCTGCATCCACCTCCTGCAACAGCACCTGCATTTTTCTGGCCAAGATGTCAAACCATGGACAAATGCAGCAAATTGACAAATTTGACAGATGTTTGACAAATTTATTAGAATTCTTTGATGATGTAAGAAACGGGGTGGATAAAGGGGAACCAGTAGATGCACTGTATTTGGATTTCCAAAAGGCATTTGATAAGGTACCACATAAAAAGTTACTGCACAGGATAAGAGCTCATGGTGGTGGGGTGATATATTAGTCTGGTTAGGGGGCCTGGTGAACTAACAGGAAACAGAATCAGGATAAATGAGTCATTTTCAGGTTGGCAAATGTAACTAGTGTTTGAGGCATTTCAGAGAAAGTTTTCTAGGTTGATTCCTGGGCTGAAGGGGTTTGTCTTATGTGGAAAGAATGAGAGCCATTCACATTGAAACATATAAGATCCTGAGAAGGCTGGACAGGGTGGATGCTGAGAGGATGTTTCAACTCATGGGGAATCTAGAGCTAGGGGACATAGTCTCAGAATTAGAGGTCTCCCATTTAAGACGGAGATTTAGAGCAATTTCTTCTCCTGAGGGTGGTTAATCTCCTGAATTCTCTACTCCAGAGAACAATGAAAGCTGGATCATTGAATATATTCAAGGCTGATTTGGACAGATTTTTGATCAAGAGAGTTGAGGGTTTTGGGGGACAGACAGTAAAGTGGTGGCCACTATCCAATTGGCCATAATCTTATTCACTGGTGGAACAGGTGTAAAGAGCTGAATCTTCCTGTGGCTTATGTAGACTTTATTTCATGTCCCTACATTGGGATTCCTTTGCCTGGTCCTTCTCCCAGGCCTAGTTTAGGTGCAGAATATGGTAGCATAGTGGGTTTCCTGCCTTTGTATCTTCCTGCACACTTTTACCCCACTTTGGGGAAGTGTTGGGGGGATTAACAGGCTGATTATCAGCCCAGTTGAACTGCATCATTAATGCTCCTTCTGTAGCCAAGAAGTCCATTAACGGTGCAGTTGACTTGGATTTTCCGTTGCCCGTCCAACCTTACGGTTGATCGATGGGCAAATTGGCCAGGCGGCCTTCGCATTTATCATCAAACCTCATCCACGGGTGCGATGAGATTTCCGTGAAGAGATAAAATATAAATAACTCTCTATGGACAGCGTTTTCATCAGCTAAATTTTCAGGTGATTGATTATGATGCACGGATGCTTTTTTCTGCTTTTGAAACCGTTATTTTTGCTTTTTCAGGTCTTCAGCTCCCTGCCTTCAGGGAGCTTTCGGTCAGCACTGGCCTGCGCCCACGTTGACGCCATCGCCCGCCCTCTTCCCGCCCCCCGGCAGTGCTGAGCTTTTCGGCCCGCGCTTCACACTAGCTGGCCGTCAATTGGCCAGACAGCATGAAATCGTGGTCGGGGGCCGACGGTGGTCGGCTGTCTGTTTCCCAGCCGATCCTGGGACCGCTGATCGCGCCCACCCACCGAGCTGAAAATCCAGGCCCTGGAGTGAGACTTGAACCTTATGCTCCTGGTTCAGAGTCTAGGGGGTGGTACCTACTGAGCCACAAGATGGTGCTTTATGCTACTGAACTAGTAACCCAGAAAGCTGAAGTACTGGTCCGGAGGCAGGAGTTTAAATTGCACCGACGCAGCTGGGGAGTTTAAATTCTGTTAATTAATTCAATCTGGGATTTAAAGAATCTAGTATCGGTATAGGTGACCAGGAAACAACTGGATTCTTTATCAAACATCTGGTCACTAATGTCCTTTTGGGAAGGATATTTATCGCCCTTCCCTCTTGGTCTGGCCTACATGTGACTCTAGACCCACAGCAATGTGGCTGGTTCTTAACTGCCCCCTGAAATGATACTAATCCACTTAGTTGTATTCAAGGAGGCGACTCATTACCACCTTCAAGGGCAATTAGGGATAGACAATATCATGCTGGCCTAACCAGTGATGCTCACATCCCATGAATGGATTTTTAAAAAATGGCATTTTTGGCCTTTTCTAAAGATCCAGTGAACTTTTGCCTGCTAAAATGCCAACTTTAACTACATTGTCCACGTGACTTTCTATGACATCATCCAATTTCATTAGAGACATTTTTTTTTTAATGCCACCTCTGCCTGTGTTTTGGTGTCAGGCATTGAACTAATAAGATTAACACTATTAGAAGAGATACAGTGAGATCTTGTAAGAACACAGCCTGCTGTTGCAAACTAATTAGGCCTATTAGGGAGAACAGAGAAAGAAAATCTGCTTTGGTAACATTACGTTTGGCTTCTTATCATGAATTTCCTTGACATGCTATAATAACATGTCTAATGCTTGTCTTGTTATATATTTGTTAGCCTGTTTTGGCAATGCTTATATAAAATGTTTGTCATTACCTTAGGTATATTAAACCTATTATGATTATGTATCTTACACTTTTCATGGAAAATTGATTGTGATTGTAATAATATTACTTTAAAACAGTCATGGCAAATTTGTAAAAAGCTGATTAAAACCGGATATTGTAAATTGTTTATAAAAAGGTACCTCCACCCTCTTTAAAAAAAAATGTCAGTAATATCTAGAATGTTCCTCCACGCTTTCTGAACTGTGCATAACGATACCGTGCAAAAGCTTGCCCAATGGCAACTCCTTCACTCCCTTAGTGACACGGTTGATCATGTAAGTGTGGAACAAGGCCACGAGATTTCTGGTTCAATTCTTCAGTGAGCTTATCTTGGTTCGCCGGGGTTGCGATGAACCTCAGCGAGCCTGAGCCCCGGAGAGAGTTCTCATTCCTCATCGCTTTCCTTTTTCGATTCATTCACGGGATGTGGGCTTCGCTGGCTGGGCCCAGCGTTTACTGCCCATCCCGAGTCGCCCTCGAGAAGGTGGTGGTGAGCTGCCTTCTTGAACCGCTGCAGTCCATGTGGTGTAGGTACACCCACAGTGCTGTTAGAGAGGGAGTTCCAGGATTTTGACTCAGCTGTAAGCCCCGTGATTTTGGGTTTTGAACTGCTGCAAAATCTTTCACAATTAAACAGTTCGTCAATCCTCAATGTCTGGTGATGTGAAGAATGGCCCCTCAGTTAAACCATCTCCACCCACATATTCCAATGCAAGTCAACACCTTCAGAAGAGGGGAAAGGGAAAGATATTGCAATAAAATAAATTAGTTCAGAAATACTTTTCTCTGCAAAGGCCATATGTAATATATATTTATATACACATATATTATATAAGTTGTGGAAGCTGATCCCATACATAATTTGTCATGAAAATATAATAATTTTCATAATGTTATTGTGATTTATTGCAATGGTAAGTTAATAGTGGGGTTTGGATTAGTTTCTCTATGTGGATGTGTGTGTGTGTGTGTGAGATTTAACTGAATTAGAGACAGCTGGTCTGGAGCTTTTGAGTTATCAAAAGGGAAGTTCGTTTTGAAATGCTAAATACAGACCACCTGCAAGTTCCCCTCCAGGTCACACACCATCCTGACTTTGAACTGTATCGGCTGTTCTTTCACTGTCAATGGGGTCAAAATCCTGGAACTCCCACCCTAAGGACAGCAAATAATTGGACTAGTCATATAAATACTGAGTTAGGAGCCCTGCAATGAGTAACTCACCTCCTGACTCCCCAAATCCTGTCCACCATCTACAAGGCACAAATCAGGAGTGGGATGGAATATTCTCCACTTGCCTGGATGAGAGCAGCTTCCACAACACTCAAGAAGCTCGACACTGTCGAGGACAAAGCAGCCTGGTTTATTTGCACCACATCCACAAACATTCACTCCCTCCACCACCGACACACAGTGGCAGCAGTGTGTACCATCTATAAGATGCTCTGCAGGAATTCATCAAGGCTGATTAGACAGCACCTTCCAAACCCATGACCACTACCATCTAGAAGGACAAGGGCAGCAGATAGATGGGAACACCACCACCTGGAAGTTCCCCTCCAAGCCACTCATCATCCTGATTTGGAAATATATCACCGTTCCTTCACTGTCGCTGGGTCAAAATCCTGGAACTCCCTGCCTAACAGCACCGTGGGTGTACCTACACCACATGCGCTGCAGCGGTTCAAGAAGGCACCACCTTCTCAAGGGGCAATTAGGGATGGGCAATAAATGCTGGCCCAGCCAGCAAAGCCCACATCCCATGAATGAATTAAAAAAAAATTGTATCTGGGTGCACAGTTTCAGTCCCATCTTGAAATCCTGCATTCTGTATTTATTTTATATAGCAATTAATTTTATTGTATTTATAGTTAAATAAACAATTTGGAAAGCAGAGAAGCTCAGCTGGGTGAAGGAAAGGAGCTTCACCGCTGTACTGTCAACAAATTGTTCTGATCTGGAACACATAATGTGAAAGGATGGTGGAAGCAGATTCAATAATAACTTTTATAGTATAATTGGATATATTCACAGGTAGAGGAAACATCTGCAGAGCTATGATGAATGGGGCTAAGGTAATTGGATCGCTTTCAAAGAGTCAGCACAAATGCAATGGGCCAAATGGCAGCCCCCTGTTCTGTATGATCGATTGTCTATGTTCTATGTCAATTCTCTGCTCTTTACAGAATGGCCCGGGACCTCTCACATCCACCTCAATAGATAAGGGTGGAATTTTCCCAGCCCTCTGGAGGCGGGAGTGATAGGCGGTGTGTGCGTGGACAATATGGTGGGACCTGCTTCATGACGGTGTGAAGGCAGGTGGCCATCGTCCGCTCAGCCCGTCAAAGGTGGGCCACGTTTCCCGCCATTGGTCGGCAGGGAGCTAATTGTAATACATTAGCATACAATTAAAAGGCCATCCAGCCAGGCTCTTGGAACCCCACTGGATTGTCCGTCCACATCAGTGGGAAAGCACGTCAATGTGTTTCACAACAACACAGGCGACGTGCACTTGGCGGCTTCACTTTGGGGGAACTGAGTTGAGTGAACAGCAGCTTCTCCACAGCTCGTCCACTGTTTACAGGCCCCAGGGGCGCCGGGGGAGCCAAGGTGACTGCTGAGGGAGGGGGGTGTTCAGAGGGCGAGTGCTGGCCACCCTCGGGTGACTGCTGAGGTGGGGGATGGGGTGCAGGGTGTCTGGGGACAAGTGCTGGCCAGCCTCGGAAGTGACTGTTGTCGGTGGAGGAGGGGTGGGTGGGGAGTCGGGCTCCTAGCCTGTTTGCACATGCAAGAAACGTGGAGGCACCAAAGGGCCACTAAACGCTCCATACCTTAGCCCCCATTCCCCTGCCCACCCACCAACTCATCACAGGCCTCGAGTTTGCCACCACTTTATTGGGCTGCGGAGCAGTTGGACTGCACACGTTGTACAATCTCCTCGCCAACACTGGCCATGTAGCAGTCACTGCTGGAGGCGGTCACAGCCCCTTCCAATCTCAGCATCCTGGTTTGGACCAGTGTCCCCCATGTCACAGGTTGACAGGGCAGCCATGCAGCGCACTCATCTCTGGCCATCCGAGGGTTGACCAGCACTCTCCGGGAAGCATTAAGGGGCAGTCACACGGGGCTAGGAATGGTGCTAAGTACAGCCATGATAACCACGTCTCTCTCTCTTTCATGCTGCAGGAGGACCATGTCAGGATCATGGGTCCCGGTGACCCACCTGTGTGCCTGATGGATTACAGAGACTGTAGAAGATGGAGGAGAGAGTGACTGAGGCTCCTGGCTGCGCAAAGGCAGGAGCAGCAACCTCATGAAGAAGGGCAGCAGGAGATCCCGCACACGCTGTTCAGGAGTGACAGTGAGCCGTGGCTGGTCAGCGCCTAGCGACACCCAGGGTCTATAGACGCCACCTGCCATTCCTGCAGATGACTGAGAACCAGTGTTGCCGATGACTGCACATGTCTAGGGACCTGGTGGCTCACATCTGCCACTTACTGCAGGACTTGGCGCCACAGGGACATGGAGGGCATCCACTGCCAGTGGCTGTGAAAGTGACAATGACGCTCAACTTCTACACCAGCGGCTCCTTTCAGGGCTCCACAGGTGACCTCTGTGGGATTTCACAATCTGCCACCCACAGATGTATCCATGAGGTCACGGATGCCATCTTCTCCATGGTAACACAACTTAGTGCATTTCACCCAGGACCAGGACAGCCAGGATGCAAGGGCCATTGGATTCACCCTGATCTCGGGATTCCCACAGGTGCAGGGTGTGATTGGCTGCACTCATGTGGCGCTCAGATCTCCATCGCTACACTCAGTGGATTTCATCAACCGCAAGGGCTTCCACTCACTGAACGTGCAGCTGGTGTGCGACCACCAGAAACACATCCTGCAGGTGTGCGCACAGTTTCCAGAGAGTGTGCATGATGCCTACATCCTCAGTCAGTCACAGATCCCTGCAGTCTTCCAGGGTCCACATAGGCTGCAGGGATGGCTCCTTGGGGACAAGGGGCCGTGGTTGATGGCACCCGTGCGGTGGCCTCAGACCGCAGCAGAGCGACGCTATAATGAGTCTCATGCTGCAACTCGCGACTTGGTGGAGCAGACCATCAGGATGCTGAAGATGAGGTTCCGGTGCCTGGACCGGTCTGGTGGAGCCCTGCAATACAGTCCGCAGAGGGTGTCACACATCATCATCGTCTGCAGCGCCCTTTACAACCTGGCGCTGTAACAGGGGGAGGAGCCGGCTGAGGAAGAGATGGAGGAGCTGCACGTCTCCTCCGACGAGGAGGACACCGACGGGGACGGTGGTGACAACAATGGGGGTGAGGCCCTCACACTAGGCTAGGGAGGCCCTCATAGCTGCCAGGTTTGTGCAGGATGATGACGACAGGCAGTGAGGTGAAGTTTGACTCTAGTCTGGCTTATGGCAGCACGAATACCCTCTGTGAGAACGCTCCTGTAATGGAGATGCAGTCGAGGCCCTAATAGTCGCTCACTCACAGGAGGATGATGACGACATGCAGTGAGGACACTCCATAGGTTTTCACACAGCCTCTGGGAATGTCTGACTCCTATCTGGCCGAGGGCAGCTCGCTTATGCTCCATTAGCAGGGCCAAATCAGAGATGCAGCCATGAAACTTTAGATGCATCTGATGCTGTGTCCGCCTTCAGCACCTCAGCCCTTCAGGAGCTGGTGCACAGCATCACTGGTCACAGATGCTGGTGTGATGGGGGCCAGCCCCATCTTAAAGGTGCTGAGAGCACACAGGGAGAATGACAGAACTCTGTGTCGCCTGCTCACTACATTCTGGCAGCAATGACCAGCACCGCCGAGGTGCAGGTATCAGTAATGTTTCCAGGGAGTGTGAGGCTGGACCATCACTGTGGCCTGAAGGCTGCACAGAGAACAGGGAAGAGGCCCTGGACTGAGACTTTTATCTTGTGCAGAAAGGTTTCACATCTGAGCAACATGAACACTGTTCATCAGGACAAGGAGCCACAGGCAGGGAGACATTCTTAGGAGTTTATTGACAATAGTGAACATTATGTACAAGTGATTAACACCCATGCCCAGGTAACTACTTTTACCTAACTTTCCTAACCCTGCCGCTACGTCTTGGTGCTCCCCAGACATCCACAGCAGAGGTGGAGGCAGCCTGCTGACTGTGATGACCTTGGTGGGCGTCTCTCTGGAGGGCCGAGACTTGGAGGGCCCCGGCCTGCTTTCAGGGTCGTGCTGCGTGGGAGCAGCACCCTCCTGAGGTCACAGGAAGAGGAGATTCGGATGGGCCGGTCACTCCCAGAATCACCAGGCTGGATGGCCCCGGAGTGTGCACCTGCTGATCCTCCTCCTCCCTATGGGTGCCCGAGGGCCCCTGGCTGACTCCATGAGCGGAAGGGGTAGCTGGAGTGAGATCGAGCTGCCCAGCACCCCTCTCGCGAACACACTGTTGAGGCCTAACTATGAATCAGTGATGGAGTTGAGCCTGAGCAGCAGTGCAGGAGTGACGTTCTGGACCAAGGTCTCCATGACGGCCGCCGTCCTGCCAGTGTTGACCTCAGTGCGTTGACATGCCGGCGCTATCACCTCAGCCTGAAGGCGGACAGGACTCCTCCATTGTGCCTTGCAATCTGAAGGGTGCAGCGGACATCCCTTCCTGGTGTTCCCGAGCTTGCCTTTGCAGCTCCAGCAACTGTGACATGACCAAGTCCAGAGGCTCCTCATCTGACTCGGGCTCAGTAGATTTATGGCCTCCAGCAGCCCTCCGAGTGCCGGGTACCTGGGAAGTCCCTGCCTCCGCCTGCTGTGGATCTGACAGTGAAATGTGCTCACTAGGTTGTGATCCTGAGGGTACTCTAAAGCTGGGTCTCACTGAGGTGTGTGTCTCTGCGCTGGTGGAGGGTGTGGGTGAGCGCTGTGACGGGAATTCAGGGAGGGTGCCTTCAGATTCCTCTTCAGAGGCTTGATTGGAGGCCCTGGGTCATGGACTCTGTCGGCTGTTTCCCAGATGTGCCTGCGAAAGCAAGGGGAGATAATTAGTCTATGGCAGTGGCCTGTGAAACAGGACACATCACTCACAGCATTGTGTCTGGTGGATGTTGCACTGCTGTATAATCACTTGGTAGAGCAGCGCCGACCTCACCGTCAGCACAGGACCGGTCCCGGTCATCGCCGGCCAGCTGGATGGCTCTGTTTTCAAATTCTATCAGAACTTTGATCTCCGGCGTCCCTCCACCTGTCTGTGGTCTTTCCCTCCTGTTGTGAGCCAGTTTGTCCTGCACGGATAGAGATGGGGAGAGTGTCTCAGGATGCCTGCCGGGCCAGATGATAAGTATGCCTGGCCTGGTGAGTTGACCCATGGACGGGCTGAGGACAATGACGGTGTGTGTGAAAGAGTGAATGGTGATGTCCCTTGCATTGGCAGTGAGTGAGGGCCCTGTGGACGTATGATGGGTTAGTGAGAGAGTTGGGAGCAATGAAAAGAGTAACTTACCCTGGCGGAACGGAGATCATCATTCATCCAGCACTGAGTGGCTGTCCTCCTCTGCAGGGTATTTGCACTGACCACCGCTGACACCGTCTCCCAAGCCGGGTTGGTGACTTTGCTGCCCATCCTGTGGCCAGAGCGAGGGTAGAGCACATCCCAGTGGGCCTCCACAGCATCCAGCAGTCACTCGAATGACCCGTGGTTGAAGGGGGGCTGCAATCTTTTTCCCCTTTGCTGGCCATGTCTACTGGGCAGCGGTGGTGAGCTGGTGACGATGAGCGCTCTGCTGGCGGCTGCCTTTTAAAGATGGCGGCCGGTGTGATGCAACAGCGGGATGATGGCGGGTGGGCGAATGAGAGCCCGCCCGCCATGGAAACGGCGTGTTTTTCAGGAGTGAATAAATAATGAGGCGGGTTCGGGATGATGTGCCGTGAAAACCCGCCATTTTCGTCGGTGGGTAGGACTCCATTTTACTCAC
Source organism: Cetorhinus maximus (assembly GCF_964194155.1). NCBI lineage: Eukaryota > Metazoa > Chordata > Chondrichthyes > Lamniformes > Cetorhinidae > Cetorhinus > Cetorhinus maximus. The sequence continues at coordinate 99,272,796 of NC_135896.1, forward strand.
CCGCTACCGCACTTAGTGCAATTCTGGGATAATCCTGCCCAGGACCTCGGTTTATTGTCTGATTTGACAGATCAGTCCAGCTTTTCAGTCCACCCTCAGAATTACACTAAACTAAAATACTCGAGTGAAATTTGAACCCACAACCTTCTAACTCAGCAGGCAAGAACAGCACCATTTAAACTAAACTGACATTATTACAACCTCAGAAAATTTAATCACCAACAAAACAGAACTGGTTTAAGACTCTTTTAAGATGCTAGATGCACAAAGTTCCATTCAGAAGGTGAGACTTCAAAATTTGAATCACAATTACCACTGTCCTTTAGATAATCTATTGGCAGGCACTTACAATGGACTCACTAAAATAATGGAACTCTCTCGTTAAAATCATTGTCGACTTGCTAAGAAGCTAATAAGAATATTCAGAATGAATAAAGGTCATTCAGCCCATCATGGCTGATCACCCACTTCAATGCCTTTTTCCCCACACTATCCCATATCCCTTTATGTCAGTGGTATTTAGAAATCTGTCAATCTCTGCTTTAAACGTACTCAGTGACTGAGCTTCCATGGCCCTCTGGGCTAGAGAATTCCAAAGATTCACAACTCCCGGAGTAAAAAAATTCTCCTCACCTAAGTGGCTTCCCCCTTATTTTGAAATTGTGCCCCCTGGTTCTAGACTCCCCAGCCAGGGGGAAATATCTTACCTGCATCTACCCTGTCTATTCCCTTAAGGTTTCAATGAGATCACCTCTCATTCTTTGAAACTCTAGCAAATACAGGCCCAATTTTCCCAATCTCTCTTCACTGGACAGTCCTGCCATCCCGGGAACAAGTCTGCTGAACCTTCGTTGCATTCCCTTTATGGCAATAGTTCATGTAGTATGACTATATCCTATACATCCCCACCCACACGTCACCAGCTTATCTCATATTTTAGGGAATTTTAACAGTGTGCAACTTAAAAATTGTAATAAATATTTCCTATTTTTTTTCCATTTAGGATCACAGATTTATTATTAGCAGGAAAAGCCAAGAAACACCTAAACATCAGCACTGTTAAACATTGCATGCAAATCAGAATAGTGCAACTGCAAAACCGACAAACTCAGCAATAGAAAATGAGCCAATTGTAGCCTCCCGGCAGATCGACTCTGAGATTTGCCCAGAAAAACATTAAGATTTAAAAACAGTAAAAACATACCAAACATTATTCTGGGGCTGGTTTCCCACTTCAGCCCACAGTCTATCTTGGTTCAAAATCTTCCTTTGCGTTAGAGAATCGAAACAAGTCTATCAATCAGCAGTTTACCAATCAAAAAGCATCGCATTTAGCAGGACATTGTGAAGTTATGCAAGACCGAGAGACTGGAGTAATGACGTGCTCTGAGAAAATAGTTTTGGGTGATCTAGTAATTCAAGAAAATCTAAAATTCAAGCCTCTTCCACTGCCTGTCTCTCCTGTAAAAGCTCCTCTAATAAACAAACCTTCCAATCAACAAAGCATACTAACTCCTTTCCATTTAAACTCCACTACTGATATATATTGTTCAGGAAAAGCACCAAACCAATCAGTTCTTTCTTTAGGATTATGTGCAGTTCAAAAACAAAAGAGTAAATCTTTTAACCACATAGAATGAATGAATTCAGAGGGAGATACAGATGAGAAATGTATTAGAAGCCTAAGCGGAAACAGCACTGAAGGCAGAATATAAGACCATAAGACCATAAGACATAGGAACAGAAATTAGGCCATTTGGCCCATAGAGTCTGCTCCGCCATTCAATCATGGCTGATAAGTTTCTCAACCCCATTCTCCCCCCTTCTCCCTGTAACCTTTGATCCCCTTACCAATGAAGAACCTATCTATCTCGGTCTTAAATGCACTCAATGACCTGGACTCCACAGCCTTCTGTGGCAATGTATTCCATAGATTCACCACTCTCTGGCTAAAGAAGTTTCTCCTCCTCTCTGTTCTAAAAGGTCTTCCCTTTACTCTGAGGCTGGATCAATTCTATCCCAACTGCACGAGAATGCTACCTGTTGCTCTGTAATATGCAAACTTCATTCCACCTGCCAATGGTTTTTTCTATTAAATGCATTTGATTAGAAACCTTCCCTAGTTACAGTGAAGGGGTGAAATTGGATTTGGGTGGGCCACAAAATCACATTTGCCGACTGTTATCCAACACGCCCTGATATTTAGTCTTATTTATGTTAATAGAACTGAATATATGACAGGGTGTAGAATAGATGATCAATGCAATACCTCCTGTTTTGCGTTCCAGGCCCTGTATAATGTCACCCCTGGAGTGTTTACCTTCTATCTGTATACAGATCCTTCAACATTTTTAAGAGGCTAATATATTGGGTGTGAAATCTTTATTCAGAAAATAGGCCCTGTTAAGTTTGTTACTGAATATTAAGAAAGTTACATCAAAATAGTAACAACTTACACTTACCTTTAAAAGGACTCTATCTCCCGAGCACTAACTCATTCAGCAATGATCCAAAAATACTACTGAAGATTCTGTCTATGTCTTAAAATTGGTCATTTTTTAAATTCTACTTCCCACAGGAATACCCCCCTGTCCGGCAACAAGCAACAGAAGGAAAATAATTTTATATCATGGACATGAATGATATACGTAAAGGAAATTTAAGTTTGTAATTCAACTTCTAGGGTCAAATGATGAAGATGGGCCATTTGAACTTTACTCCCATAGTCTGTGCTGTCAGATGAAACCTTTGATGATATATCACTGCGTTTAAAAAACATGTTCTTTTGACATTCACCTTAAATCAGTGTCCTCTCATCCACGGCCCTTCCATCAATGGGAACAGTTTCTCTCTCCGTCAGCACTGTCCAGACCCCTCATGATTTTGAACACTTCTATCTGACCTACTCTTGCGCTTCTCTTCTCTTTGAACCCCCAAACTACCCTTCATCACATTACTTGATCCCACTGATGGAAGAACACCTGATTATAAGTTTGTACTTCAAAGAGGGTTAGTCAGTTCCTTCTGGGCAAGTCAGAAGCAATGTGCTGTGTGACTGGGAGCGTCTTCTCAGTATAAATTCATTGGAATAAACTGCTGTGGACGACAACTCCCATATATTGTTTTTAACATTATAATCGCAATGTTCCCTTGCTCTTTTAGGCTTCATATAGTTTTTCACAAAGGAAATACAATGTATTCCTATATAAGACATAACCAGCTAACTGACAGCTCCATAATCACAAGTAGACTAGTAATCCAGTGGCCCAGGCTAACGGTCTAGGGACATGAGTTCAAACCCCACCACAGCAGTTGGTGGATTTTAAATTCAACTAATACATTTGGAACATGAAGCTAGTCTCAGTAATAGTAACCAAGACAATTATCATTGTTGTAAAAACCCATCTGGTTCACTAATGCTCTTTAGGGAAGGAAATCTGCCATCCTTACCTGGTCTGGCCTATATGTGACTCCAGACCCATAGCAATGTGGTTGACTTTTAACTGCCCTCTGAAATGGCCCGGTAAGCCACTCAGTTCAAGGGCAATTAGGGATGGGCAGCTAACCCTGGCCTTGCCAGCGACACCCACATCCCATGAAAGATTAAAGGAAGAAAAATGCAATGTGAAAACTTGGTGCTACCTGCTTATTTAAATGATTGCAGCAATACAGCCAGCGCTAAGCGCACTGTTGAGTAGTTGCATGTCCGAGCAACGATTTAAAATTATGAGAATCTACTTAAAGCCAGACTGCGCTTCTTAAAGGGGAGGTGTATCCTGACCGGAGCAGCTGATGGAACAGGTTGTAGGAGAAATTGTGAACAAGAGGAACGCTGAATGATGGCACCAACCTATCTAAGAGCAGGCTTCAGGATTTTCCAAAGCTGTACTAGATGCCTTGGCCAAGGAGGAGGAGGAGGGCAGGCAAGACGTCATCTATTGACAGGTGGCAGTCCAGACAGACACTCAGAAGGCAGTGGGAGCTAATAGCTGTGGCAGCCAGTGCCAGGTGTTGAGCCCTGAGGATCTTGATGAAGTGCCACAAGACATTCAATGACCTCACAAGTGGTCAAGGTCAGTGAATGCATCTTCAAATGCCATCACCCGCCAAGTAGCCACTGCTTAATGGATCACATCTCCATCACTCAGATACCAACACACTCTCTCAATCATTTCTCGCACATAACATTCATAGCTTCTCCTCAACCTCACACACTTAGCACTGCTGCAAGCCCCAGACCTGCATCCAACAGCTTGCACACACTGCCAGCTATTCAACCATAACAACCATACCATCATCTTATCACAAGCACAACACTCACTGATATCCTTCCCTCTCTCTTGCAGGGAAGGTAGTGCACAACTGGAGACAGCCAGTGCCTAACCAGCCGGGCACAGGTGCAGTTGCAGGTCCTTCCCCCAGGGGGAGACAGTGCTTACCATCATTGGAGTAGCCATTGCTGAGGCTGGGGACCTCATCCAAGGTGGTGGTACCTATTCCTGCCTCTCACATCCCACTTGCCCATCAGCCCACAATCACACCTGATTTATAAGCTGCAGATAATGTTTGTAATCAGGCACCTCTTGCTTTCCCCCTTCTCTTACCACACCCCAATCCTCGTGCCTTTCTCCTTTCAGATACCCAAGAATTGCAACCTGGCCAGGCAGGCCCTGATGGGAGACCAAAAAATGGAAGTTCAGGGAAAAAAAGACTCTGTCACTCGCTCTCGCACTCGCAGCCACCAGCTCAGACACTGACACTGCTCCTCAGATACTGCAGCAGCCCGTGCCCACAAGCAGACTGACAAGTAACATTCGGACCACACAAGTGTCAGACTATGACCATCTTCAACAAGAGAGAATCTAACCACCTACTGTTGACATTCAACAGCATTACCATCGCTGAATCCTTTACCATCAACATCCTGGGGGTTACCATTGACAGAAACTTACCTGGACCAGCCATATAAATACAGTAAGTAACCCACCTCCTGACTTCCCAAAGCCTGTCCACCATCTACAAGGCACAAGTTAAGAGTGTGATGGAATACTCTCCACTTGTTTGGATGAGTGCAGCTCCCACAACGCTCAAGAAGCTTGATTAGCAGCCTGCTTGATTACCACCTTAAACATTCACTCCCTCTACCACCATTGCACAGTAGCAGCAGTGTGCACCATCTACAAGATACACTGCAGAAACTCACCAAAGTTCCTTAGACAGCACCTTTCAAACCTATGATCTCTACCACCTACAAGGTCAAGAACAGCAGACAGATGGGAACACCACCACCTGAAAGCTCCCCTCCAAGCAACTCACCATCCTGACTTGGAAATATATTGTCGTTCCTTCACTGTCGCTGGGTCAAAATCCTGGAACTCCCTTCCTACCAGCACTGTGGGTGTACCTACACCACATGGACTGCGCTTCACCACCACCTTCTCAAAGGCAGTTATGGGCAATAAATGCTGGCCTTACCAGTGATGCCCACATCTCTTTAATGAATAAAAACAATATGTAATTTAGAAGTGGAATTTGATAGTTTTGGGAGACCGGGGTTGAATGGCCAGCAGCAAGGGCAGGAGACAAGGAAAGAGCAGTTGCCAGGCTGCCAGAGGATAAGGTAACACATGAACTCCACTGCAAAGACTCCAATGAAAGTATGGAACAGTCTGGTATCAACTTTATTCATGGTTTTGCTTAGGGCTTGGAGCCCAGCATGGACGCAGTGACCAACTCCATGAGCACACTCATGGACCCAACCATGATGTAGAGTCTGATGACCAATGTCTCAGCTTCCATTGTATCACAAACAGAAAACACCAGATATCTGTTGTAAGTTCAGACAGCGCTCATGCAGGATCAGCCCTACAGCTGATAACTAACATTGCTGAGGTGCCACATCGATGGAATAGCAGTCGCACTGTGGACCATGATCCTGCTGTCCACCCTCAGGATAAGACCATTCGTGTCATCCCACCACAACCGCCCCTCCAGTGCCCTCGCTGTCGCCCACTGTTACCTCCCATGCTGAGGTGGTGCAGTCTGAAGCTGGGCCTTGTTGGCCCAGAGCTGCTTGAGGTTATCCTGTAAGGCCATCTGAAGTCTCCCTCAGTGAAAGTCACCAGCCACACTGCAGTCACTGGAGTTACACTGTGTAGGAATAGTAGGACAGGCAAAGGCACCCACAAGAAAGGCACTAAAGGAATGTGCGCGGATGATATTAGTTGACTTTGATGTGGAATATTGGATGGCTTAAATCGTAGGGAAAGTAGGGATGTCTTACTGCAGTTATACAAGGCCTTGGTGTATTTCGTGCAGTTTTGGTCTCCCTACCTAAGAAAGGATATACTTGCCATAGAGGGAGTGCAGCGAAGGTTCACTAGGCTGATACCAGGGATGACAAGGCTGTCGTATGAGGAGAGATTGGTTCAACTGGGCCCTGTATTCTCTAGAGTTTAGAAGATTGAGAGGGGATCTGATTGAAACATGTAAAATTCTAACAGGGCTGGACAGGCTGGATGCAGGGAGGATGTTTCCCCTGGTTGGGGAGTCTAGAACCAAGGGCCACAGCCTCAGGATATGGGGCAGGCCATTTAGGACTGAGATGAGGAAAGATTCTTCACTCAGAGGGTGGTCAACCTGTGGAATTCTGCCCCACAGAAGGCTGTGGAGGCCGGGTCACTGAGTATATTCAAGAAAAAAATTGATAATTTGTTGGATATTAGGGGCATCAAAGGGGTATGTAGAGAAAGCGGGAATATGGTGCTGAGATAGAGGATTAGCCATGATCATATTGAATGGCGGAGCAGGCTCGAAGGGCCGAATGGGCCTACTCCTGCTCCTAGTTTCTACGTTTCTATGTTTGTTTTGTGATGGCTTTTAGTTCAGTGTCATGGCCAAGAGGATGGCCAGTAACGGAGGGAAGGTAAAGTGTGGGACTGTTTTTGGATGAGGAATTGGGGTTAGTTTCACTGATATCACACTCAGTTGATGCAGTTACACACAGCCTGGTCAGAAAGGGAATTTTTGCATGTTGTCTCCTCCTGTTCCTCCTCTCCCTTAGCTGCTCACTAACTATCTGGTAGCATGGATGTACCCTCTTGATGGCGAGGTTTTGAAGCATGCAGCAGACCGTGACTAATCACGACTCGCGCTCTGGTGAGTACTGCAGGCTTCCTCCAGAACAATCGAGGCAGTGGAATATTGTTCAAACATCAGTGATCTGCTTGATCATACTCTACGTGGCATCATGGTTTTCGTTATATGCATGCTGCCCACACATGCATGGATTGCATCTACTGGAGTTATGAGCCAGGTGGTCAGCTGAGAGTCCACATTGCCCAGTTGCCACCCTCTGGTTTGTAGATGGTACAGTGGGCTACCTGGCTGCTCCCAGGATAGTGGACATTGACCTGCTCGATACGCTGTGTATGGTCACAGCACAGGTGGATATTGAGGGACTGGAAACCAGTGGTTGTGCTACATTTATATCCATTGCCCTCAAAGCGATGTCCATGCAGCTAATGGCACCTGGCAATATGGGAAGCCCTCAGTCATCACAAGGCCACGTGATCACTGCGCTTGCTTCTGTCTGATCAGGCAGAATGAATTCTTCAGCTCTCATTGTATAGAGATGCTTGGTGTCCCTGTTCATGGCCACAGCCACTCCCACAGCCATCGGCAGTGCTGTCCTCACTACCTTCTGAGGCTGCAAATCAGGCGGCAACATTGGGCAGATTTCAGTCAGCACCTTCCTGCAGAAGGGGAGACATTGCACACAATATTCCTTGCTCAGGTTGAGGTGGGGGAATTGCTCTCTGAAGATCTTTTTGCTGGATATGGTTTTTTGGCTGAGAGCCCTTTTCTCCCTCCTGCTCCTCTTCCAGCCGCTTGTCCTCATCTTTATCATTCTGTTCATTCTCCCTGTCGTGCTGCAGGTGAAAGGGAGTAGATATTACTTCCCCCACATGTGGGAGCAAGCAGTCTGAGCAGAGCTCTAAGGCCAAACCAAGACCTTTACCACATCCACACCCTGTAAACTTCACCAACTTTAATCAAGGGTAGGAAGAATAGAGGCATAGACTATTTTCTAAATGGGGAGAGAATTCAGAAATCTGGAGTGCAAAGGGACTTGGGAGTCCTAGTCCAGGATTCTCTTAAGGTTAACTTGCAGGTTGAGTCGGTAGTTAGGAAGGCAAATGCAATGTTGGCATTTATTTCGAGAGGACTAGAATATAAAAGCAGGGATGTGCTGCTGAGGCTTTATAAAGCTCTGGTCAGACCACATTTAGAATATTGTGAGCAATTTTGGGCCCCGTATCTCAGGAAGGATGTGCTGGCCCTGAAGAGGGTCCAGAGGAGATTCACGAGAATGATCCCAGGAATGAAAGGCTTAACATATGAGGAATGTTTGAGGACTCTGGGTCTATACTCGATGGAGTTTAGAAGGATGAGAGGGGATCTGATTGAAACTTACAGAATACTGAAAGGCCTGGATAGAGTGGACGTGGGGAAGATGTTTCCATTAGTAGGAGGGACTAGGACCCGAGGGCACAGCCTCAGAGTAAAGGGAAGACCTTTTAGAACAGAGATGAGGAGAAACTTCTTTAGCCAGAGAGTGGTGAATCTATGGAATTCATTGCCACAGAAGGCTGTGGAGGCCAGGTCATTGAGTGTATTTAAGACCGAGATAGATAGGTTCTTGATTGGTAAGGGGATCAAAGGTTACGGGGAGAAGGCAGGAGAATGGGGTTGAGAAACTTATCAGCCATGATTGAATGACGGAGCAGAATCGATGGGCCGAATGGCCTAATTTCTGCTGCTATGTCTTATGGTCTTATGGTCTACAAACCGGCAAACACTTCCACTAACTCAGCAGCAGCAAGCAGAGGTAACTCATTTGGAAGTAGTTGCTGACCTATTTAAACAGCCCTGATATGAGGTGTCTTTACTGCTGAATGCACACCAGCTGCGCAAGGTTCAGAGACTGTGTTAGCTGGAGTGCTAAGTTAAAATTGGCACCGTTGGCATGAAATCAGTGTTACACACCAACCAATATCACACTCTGCCTGCTGTGCGTACTTCCTGCCCTGCTCTGTGTCCTGTGTTCATGCCTTTACCAAATTGGCATCCAGCAGAGCCAGCACAAGAATTTGTATGCATGTCATGGATGTGATTTTGGAACACACAAGAACACGAAAAATAGGGGCAGGAGTAAACCATATGACCCTTTGAACCTGCTCTGCCATTCAATACAATCTTGGCAGATCCTGGGCTTCAAGTTCACTTCCCTGCCTGTTCTCCATATCCCTCAATTCCCTGAGAGACAAAAATCTGTCTATCCCAGCCTTAAATGTATTCAATGATGGAGCATCCACGTCCCTCTAGGGCAGAGAATTCCAATGATTCACAACCCTTTGAGTGAAGTAATTTCCCCTCAGCTCAGTTCAAAATGATTGACCCCTTGTCCTGAGACTGGGCCCCCATCTTTTAGATTCCCCGCCCAGCAGAAACAATCTCTGTGTCCACCCTATCAAGCCCCCTCAGAATTTTGTACTTTTCAATGAGATCACCTCTCATTCTTATAAACTCCAGAGAAAATAGACCTCTCATCATAGGATAACCCTCCCATCCCAGGGACCAATTTAGTGAACCTTCACTGTACCACCTCCAGTGCAAGTTGGACTTGAAAGAGCACCCATAATGCCAAAAATGTGGGCGCAACCAAATTTTACAGCCGCTATATTTGCTATTGTTTAGAATAGAAAAGCATCACAAAATGTCACCTAAATTTATGAGGGAAAAATGAGGAGAGTGCTCCTTTGGAGAGCTAGCACAGGTACAAAGGGTCGAATGGCCTCCTTCTGTGCTGTAACAAAAAAAAATCCCACAAAAACTCAATGTAAGAGCTTCGCTTGATGTCGCTAAGATTACTAGAGACCAGGTTGGACATGCACCAGTAAGATTATTATACTTTAGATTTCGGCATTAGCAACGTGACTACACAGCAGAGGCCACAGCACAACCAGAGGCAAATTACAACATGGCTTTTATCAGAAGAATGATAAATGGAAGTATGAAAAGAGTTTGTTTTGCAAAGGGGGCGGTGCAGAGACATGGAGTGTATTGTATGTATTAAAACATTTCTGCTTCACTTTTACTGCAGTGTTATTTTCGCTTCAATAAAGGTGAACAAGGATCAGATTCTCCACATCTGGGCTCAGTGATTCAAGCATCAAGCGGCGACTCTGTGTCCACTGGAACCACAGGACGATCACAACTGGAAGAGATCAGACAACATCTGCAGTCCCTGGAAGCAAATTACCAGGAACTTGTCACACTTCTTTCAAGGGAGAGCAGGACTCTACCAGTGCATCGAAAGTTACTGCATAAGCAGAAAGGACAAAGTCCTGTGAAACATGGCAAACTATTAGCACAGCTCACATTACAGCGACAGAAAGATCTTTGGTATTTATCAGGGAGCAATAGTTGAATGGATGAACTGCAAAAGTAACACATTTCTAAATAGTGGCATTTCATAATGACATAATATAATCCACCTTTTAATTATTTTGTGTCAATTTAACAAATGAAAATGATTGACAGCAATTATAACATCCCTATTAGTATCAATTTATGCCAAGGTTTTTATAGGAATTACTAAAAATACAGCACTGAAGGCAAGGGGCTATGAAATTCTTTTATTCCAAAACTTTAAATATCCAAATGCGCACCCAAAGACATACCACAATGCCAATTTTTCAGGTTTAATTTAGCTGTCATATCTTGTATTTCTTGTTGGAGTAGTCGGAGCACGTTATTTTAGATTATTTCATTCTCCACTCCAGAGACATAAGCACAATATTTTGGATGACAATTCAGGGCAGTATTGAGTGAGAGCTGCATTGTTGGAGACAGAAAGAGGAAGAACTTGAATTTATATCACACTCTTTCACGAACACAAAACGTCCTAAAGCTCTTCAGAGCTAATTAATTACTGTCAAATAGTAATCGTTGTATTGTAAGGAAATGTGACAGTTGGATTATGCCCAGCAATTTCCCTCAAACTGCAATGGGATGTCCAGTGCTTCAGGATATTGTATGTTTACCTCAGAAAACTGACAGGACCTCACTTTTTTTGGCTGAGATATTAAGTTGAGTCCTTAAAAAGTCCAACAGCACTTTTCAAAGAAGAGCGAGGGAGCTATCCTAGTGCCCAGGCCAACAATTACCCTTCAACCAACCAATACCATTAAAATCAGATTACCTGTTCATTTACCTCAGTGTTTTTGGTGGTAATTTGCTGTACAGTTAGTGACTATACCTCAAAAGTATTAATTGACTGTGAAGATATTTGGGACATGAATGCAATTTTTAAATTTACTTTGTGAATGACTATTATAAGATGCATTGTCATAAGAATATATTAACATACAAATTAGGAGCAGGAGTAGGCCATTCGGCCTTTCGAGCCTGCTCCGCCATTTAATAAGATCACGGTTGATCTAATTGTAACCTCAGCTTCACCTTCCCACCTACCCCTGATAACCTTTCACCCTCTTGCTTATCATGAATCTATCTGCCACTGCCTTAAAAAACTTTCAAAGACTCTGCTTCCACTGCCTTTAGAGGAAGCGAGTTCCAGAGACTCACAGCCCTTTGAGAGAAAAAAAATTCTCCTCATCTCTGTCCTAAATGGGCGACATCTTATTTTTAAACAGCAACCCCTCATTCTAGATTCTCCACAAGGGGAAACATCCTCTCCACATCCACCCTGTCAAAACCCCTGAGCATCCTATATATTTCAATCAAATCGCCTCTTACTCATCTAAACTCTAGCAGATACAAGCCAAGCCTGTCCAACCTTTCCTCATAAGACAACCCATCCAATCCAGGCATTAGTTTAGTAAACCTTCTCTGAATGCTTCCAACATACTTACATCCTTACTTAAATAAGGAGACCAATACTGTACACAGTATTCCAGATGTGGTCTCACCAGTGCCCTGTACAACTGAAGCATAACCTCCCTACTTTTGTATTCAATTCCTCTCACGATAAATGAAAACATTCTATTAGCTTTCCTAATTACTTGCTGTACCTGCATACTAACCTTTTGTGATTCATGCACTAGGACACCCAGATCACCCTGTACCTCAGAGCTCTGCAATTTCTGACCATTTATATACTTTGCTTCTTCGTTATTCTTCCTGCCAAAATAGACAATTTCACATTTGCCCACATTATACTCCATTTGCCAGATCTTTGCCCACTCACTTAACCTATCTATGTCACTTTGTAGCCTCCTTACGTCCTCTTGACAATTTACTTTCATACCTATCTTTGTGTTGTGGGCAAATTTAGCCACCATTCCTTCAGTCTCTGCATCCAAGTCATTTATATAAATTTTAAAAAGTTGAGGCCCCAGCACTGATCCCTGTGGCACACCACTCGTTACATCCTGCCAACTAAAAAAAGATCCATTTATGCCAACTGTTTCCTGTTAGCTAGCCAATCTTCTTTTCATGCCAATATGTTACCCCCTACACCATGAGCTTTTATTTTTCACAATAACCTCTGATGTGGCACTTTATCAAATGCCTTCTGGAATTCTAAATACAATACATCCCCCGGTTCCCCTTTATGCACAGCATATGTTACTTCTTCAAAGAGCTCCAATAAAGTGGTTAAACATGATTCCCCTTTCACAAAGCCATGTTGACTCTGCCTGATTACCCTGAATTTTTCAAAGCGCCCTGCTCATAACGTATTTAATAATAGCCTCTAATATTTTCCCTATGACAGATGTTAGTCTAACTGGCCTGTAGTTTCCTGCTTTCTGTCTCCCTCCCTTTTTGAATGAAGGATTTACATTAACTATTTTCCACTCCAATGGAACCTTACTTAATCTAAGGAATTTTGGAAAATTAAAACCAACGCATCAACTATCTCACTAGTCACTTCTTTTAAGACCCTAGGATAAAGTCCATCAGGATCAGGGGAGTTGTCAGCCCGTAGCTCCAACAATTTTCTCAGTGCCACTTTCCTGCTGATTGTAATTTTCCCTGAGTTCCTCCCTCCATTTCATTTCATGATTTACAGCTATTTCTGGGATGTTACTTGAATCCTCTATAGTGAAGGCCAATGCAAAATACCTGTTCAATTCATCTGCCATTTCCTTAATTTCCATTATTAATTCCCAGACTCACTTTCTATAGGACCAATGTTCACTTTGTCAACTTTTTTCTTTATTAAATATTTATAGAAACTCTTGCTATCTGTCTTTAAATTTCTAGCTAGCTTTCTCACATACTCTAATTTTTCCTTCCTTATCAATCTTTCGGTCATATTATGCCCAATCCTCTGACCTGCCACCCGTCTTTGCATAATTATATGCTTTTTCTTTAAGTTTGATACTATCTTTAACTTTTTTAGTTAACCACGGATGGTGAGTCTTCCCCTTGGAATTTTTTTTCACATTGGAATGTATATTTTCTGTGTATTCTGAAATATCCCCTTACATGTCCACCATTGTATCTCAACAACCTATCCCTTAACTTAATTTGCCAGTTCACTTGAGCTAACTGTGCTTTCATGCCCTCACAATTGCCCTTATTTAAGTTTGAAGTACTAGCCTTGGACCCACTGTTCTATCCCTCAAAATGAATGTAAAATTCAATCATATTATGACCACTGCTACCAAGGGCTGCCTTCACTATGAGGTCATTAATTAATCCTATCTCGTTGCACAATGCCAGGTCCAGTATAGCCTGCTCTCTGGTTGGTGCCAGAACATACTATTCTATGAAACTATCCTGAAAACATTCTATGAACCCTTCATCTAGGCTACCTTTGCTCATCTGATTTTTCCAGTCTATATGTAGATTAAAATCCCCCATTATTATCGCCGTACCTTTCTGACAATCTCCCATTATCTCTTCTTTTATACTCTGTCTTACCGTGTGAGCGCTGTTAGGGTTCCTGTACACCATTCCCACAAGTGACTTCTTGCCTTTATCCAATGTGTTTCTACATCTTGGTTTCCCCATCTTAGGTCATCCCTCTTTAATGTGCTAATACCATCATAATTAACAGAGCGACCCCCCCACCCCCCATCCTCCCCCACCTTTTCCTAGCTTCCTGTCCTTCCGAACAAATTGCTAAACATAGATTCATATCCTATACAGGTCAAAGGACAGATTCACGACGTTAATGTTTTTTCTACAAAGTAGCAATAAATGTTTGTCAACTTCAACCTAAAGGGAGAATCTCAAAGTTATATACAGTTCTTTATAGATGGTAACATTTTGCCTGAAACAAAGTTGCCATGAAGTTATTATGTTATAGGTACAATTATGTGTTTTTGCTCATTTGATTCCCTAACTAATGAAATAGGAGATTTAAATAGAATTAAATAGAATAGGAGCTTGTGTTTATAATAAATCATTTTTATACAACCAATAATTTAAAAGAAACACATTCCAAAGGCAAAAATAAAGACTTTACAGGACAAATTGTATTTAAACTGTGACACTTGGAATAATAGGGTAAAGTGGAGGCCAGGTGGTGCAGTTACTGGTGTACTCCAACAAAAACTTTACCATGACAGTCTGTACTACTGCCTGCTTCTATCTCACCTGGTTCATTGATGTCCTTTATGGAAGCAAATCTGCCGTCCTTACCTGGTCTGGCCTACATGTGACTCCAGACCCACAGTAATGTGGTTGACTCTTAAATGCCCTCTGAAATGGCCTAGCAAGCCACTCAAGGGCAATTAGGGATGGGCAATATCAGCCAGTCTCGCCTGCATCCCATGAACGAATATTAAAAAAAACAATGAAAAGGCACAGCCCAGGACCCAATTGGTTGGTTTAACATCTACGGAAGTGTACAGGATTTCATTAACTTGATAAATTGTCAAGGCATTCAGACAGGGGTAATAATTATCCACCTCCCACTTCGAGGTGAATTTGATGGACACTTGGTTGTACAGCCCCCATTGTTTAAACTTGCCATCTGCAATTGGCTGTTAACTGCAAATGTAACAAGCTTTATTTTTGCTCAATTTCCAAATCATTTTTCAATACACTGTAAACAGCAATAGCCCCTGTATTGGTGACAGAAATGGGTTTCCCAATAGAAATTCCTCTTTCTGATCTTTTTGAACAAACGGAAGGACCTACATAGGAATAGCAGGCAGTCCAGACAGCAGCAGAAATGCCACCCTCACAACCCATAGTAACAGAGATACACATAATTCACTTTTGAAGAGGATCAGTATATTTGGCAAAACTGATTTCCAAAGTAGCTGACAATTAAATATCCAATGGTACAAATAGTGAAAGCATTCTAATAATGTCCGAAAAGAAGCAGGCCAGAGTGTTCAACAATCAATATGGAGTTAGCACGATTAGAGTGTCACTCATAGCTTTTTGGTAGAATTTCCACCACAGAACAGAAGATTGCGGCTTCAAATCTGATTCCAGGAACTTGATCACAAAATCTAGGCTGACACTTCAGTGCAGTACTGACGGAGTGCTGCATTACCAGAGCTGCCACGTTTTTTATGAGACGTTAAATGTCTGCCCTCTCAGGTTGATGTAAAAGGTACCATAACACTATGTCAATGAAAAACAAGGGGAGCTGCCCCTGGCCTGGCCTGGCCCATATCTCGAACCAAAATCTAAAATTGGATTATCTGGGTCATTATCTCATTGCTGTTTGTGGGACATTGCTGGG
Source organism: Cetorhinus maximus (assembly GCF_964194155.1). Lineage (NCBI taxonomy): Eukaryota > Metazoa > Chordata > Chondrichthyes > Lamniformes > Cetorhinidae > Cetorhinus > Cetorhinus maximus. Next base: position 99,288,532 of record NC_135896.1, read on the forward strand.
TGTAAATTGGCTTCTGCGTTTCTCCGCATGCGAGCTGTGACTACACATCAAAACAATGCTTCACTGGCTGTAAAACACTTAACGACTTCCTGGAATTGTGAAAGGTGCTATATAAATGCAAATCTTTTTCGTTTTATAGTCTGGTTGGCTGTACTCAGATCCCAGCAACCATTGTCACACATAATCACCAGTGAAAGTTAGGAGCTATCTTCACAGGATCTGGGGGCTTCACTATCTTGTACAATCCCTAAACCTGTCTGGATGTGCAACCAGAGCTATGACTAATTATGGAAATAGGGCTGACTCCAGGAAACTGTGCTATTAGCACATTACTATTCTAGCAAGATTTATACCAGTTCTTTACTATTTAGAATAGACTGATAAAATCAGCCTGTTCATCTTTGTTCTCATTAATCTAATCTTAAACTCTGACTCAGATCTATTATAATTTCTTGTTGTCTTCATTAATAACAGGCTTTGTATGGTTCCTTGCCACATCATTCCATATAAAAATCCAGTATTATGTTCAAGGTCATGGTCGGACACCTATTGTACCCTTTCATAGAATTTCCAATATAGCCCTGGTAAATTGAAGTCACCCATAATGACTGCATGTTTCTATATACCCTTCCTACATCTACATACAGAGTGTTTAGTCCACTCCCTCCTTATCTGGTATCTAATAACAGATACCTTTAGTTAATTTCCTTCCTCTCAATCCTGTCCACTGGATTTCCACCTCATCCGCATATGAACTAGACAATCCATCTTCATTATATCTAAGAAGCAATGCCTCTAAGTTTATGCTTACAAAACAATCTATGTATGTTTACTCAAACTGTTGTAGCCTTGAAAGTTCTCTATGAGGCCTAGATTGAACCACCCTCTCCAGCAATTTCATTTATACGACTCTTATTTGTAACTTTAAGGCATTTATTATACTCTGTTATATGTTTATTTATCATGTCAGCATTTAGTTATATTCTATGTATTTACCCGCTGAATCTTTTTTCCCTTACGCACAGTCTTCATGTCTGTTCCTTAAATCAATAATTCAATAGTGCATTTTTTTAATTAATAAAGTAACACATTCATTGGAGTGCAATAACATGGTGTTTAAAAGCTTCATTGAAGATTGCCATCATTGCTTATTGCATGTTTCAACCGCTTTGTGTACATTTATTCATGTGTTTGCTACTCTACAGCACACTGCAAAGGAGGTTTGCGCATTTGGAAGCCCATGTACTCCTCCTGGCTCGAAACATAACTCACTTGGCTGATGAAATTGGTTCCCAGACATCCTTGCTACAGAAAATACATTCATTGCAACAGGAAGCAAAAAAGACGCAACACGTTTACAACAAAGTGGTGGGTATTTTTTGAAAACTCATTAACGGGATGTGGGCATTGAGAAGGCGCTGGTGAGCTGCCATCTTGAACCGCTGCAGTATCCGAGTTGCTAGGGAAGGTTGAAAAATACTTTAAACAGAATGCAGGTAGTTTCTGAAATGCTACAGGAGAATCAGAAGGTCAATTACTAGAGGATGAAAAATCCTCTATTTGTATTTTGAGGAGTGAGTGAGTTGGGAACCAGCCTGTACCTTAAGACAGGTTTATTTCCAAGCTTACGGAGTAAAGACACAGACTCCTCCAATTCCCCCAACACCCAGGGCTGAATTTTCCCCCCTTGGGGGGTGTTGTGTGGGAGTGGGCGGGAGTGAGCACGAACCCGATAGGCGCCCCCAATCGGGTGCGCGCCGCCATTTTGCATGGGCGGGCCAATTAAGGCCCACCCAACGTGATGCTCGCCCGGTGGGTGGGGTGGGTGGGGTGGGGTGGGGGGCGTTCCCTGAGTTGGGAGTCTGCGCACGCGAAAGAGCACAGAAATCTTCCTGAGGCATGGTGGTGCCTCAGGGAGATTAGTTAAAGTTTTTAAAAGCTAAATACAGAAAAGAAAATATTATAAGACAAGTCCCCTCATGCGACAGTGTCACATGAGCTGGGACATGTCAAGGAACATTAATGGAAAACTTTCTTTCATTTATAAAAACTTCATGAAAACTCATCCCGCCCGTGGATGAGGTTTCATGAAAAATGCAAAAACGCCTGGGCTCTTTGCCTGCCCCCCGCCAACCTTAACGTTGGATGGGCAGCTCATTTAACTATTTTAATTAGTTTTTAACAGGCCTTAATAGGCCTTTGACAGTTCAGCGGGTGCACAGCCGACTTGGCTGTGTGCCCGCCGAACTGAAAATCTAAATGACAGGTGGTGACGTCAGGATGCCCACCCGACATCACCGCGCATTATTTTACACGTTGGCGAGCTGGCCTGCCCCTGCTCTCCGATCGTAAAATTCTACCCCCAGTGTGAACGGGCAGAATTTTCCCATCGGCAATTCGGGGGTGGGGCCCGCTCGCTAACGGGAAAATGATGTGGAATGACATTGGGAGGAACCCCCGACATCATCCTGGTCCATTTAAATATTGAGGAAGGCGGGCGGACAGCGAAATCAGCTGTATACCCGCCGACATGTCAATGGCCAATTAGGGCCATGGACAGGATAATTAAGCTTGTTAAATGCCCTGCCCGTCCAACCTTAAGACTGGCGGGCAGGCCAGGAGCCCCAGCATGAGGGGGACATGTTAATAATTTTAATATTTTTCTATTTTTAAAGATTTTTATACTGTCAGTAATCTCCCTGAGACAGCACTTAGTCTCAGGGAGCAGTGCGCACTCTGACAGATGGGGAATCCCTCCACTCCCATGCACAGGAAGTGTATACCGCATAGCACTTCCTGTCGGGCAGCCTGCTGGGTGGGCCTTAATTGGCCGGCCCACTCAAAATGGCGGCGGAGCCCGTTTTGGCGGTGAAGTTCGGCTGCCCGCCCACTGCCGAGCCGGTGGGGCCCGCCCACCCATCAAGGTAAAAATTCTGGCCAACACCTTTTGATACTCTTGCAATGAAGCCCCAATTGGTACAGATGCTCTTGATTATCAACTTAAAGCATGTACTCTATTGTAGTCAATGAGGAATACCACCTTTACACTCAGAGGAAAGTTGAAGGTCTACCCCAATTAATTTAAAAGTAATTTGATTTAAGATTAAAAAATCGATATTAGCAGATCTTCCATAGTGTTATTCACAGATAGTCTGGAGCGTGTGTGGGAAATAATGGAACTGTGTAGGGAATAGAGTTTGTAGCCAAACAGTGGAACAGGCAGGGGGATGAGAGTTAAGGAAGTGTTGGAGCTGGGTGTGTGGCCAAGTGAATGTAAAACTGGGACAAGGTCAGTACTCTGCCACTTAAAGGCTGCCAGCAACAAAGTGCACAAGCTGGCTGGGACTGGCTGGTTCTGGGAGTGGCCTGTGGAGATGGTTCTGCTGTTGAGTTTAAACATTGGAGAGTTTACAGAACTGGAGGAATCTGAGGGAATGGTAGCGCCTAGTCTCTTTGGAATCTCAGGATTATTGCCAAAAATAAACCTAGAAAACCACCAACTGCACGACTGCACCAGCTTCTTTGTTTGACTGCCCTGCCAATGAAGTATGATTTCTTGAAGAATGCTAATAGTTTTTACTTATCATTCAGCCTTATCGACATACCAACTGTGAAAAAACAGAGAGACACTGTTTATCACTAAATTACTAAAATATCACTCATATTCCAGGCTTGCAGGTTGTAAAACAAATTTAAACCATTTATAATGATTACATACACATATATAACCATCACATAAATATATATATATATAACCGTCACATATATATTATACATGTAACCATAAATAACTTGATAGAACAAGGACATCCTTTCATTAACTGTGAACTAAACTAAATATTTGCAATTTCAATTCGCAATCTAATTAGAAATCAGATATTAATTCCTATTTAAATCTTTGATATTTATAAAGCTCCAAATAAAATTAGGAATATCTCGTGATCCCAGCATTTGGAAGCGATATGTGGGAGAGGAAGGGGTTCTGGACTGCAATGCCAGTCAGTGGGATATGGCTAGGGATACTCAAATCAGATCTAATGTGGATGTTAAGGGGTTGAGCCAGTGCTGCACCACATAGAGAGAGGGGTGGATGGTGGGGTGACAGTGTGATGCTTGGGAAGGGGCAGAATGTGGGTTGATGAGGTAAAAATCACAAACTGAGAGATAGAACCAGGGAATGTATTTCGCACAACAGTCCTCTTTTCTGTGGAGTTAAGGGATTGGCATCCAATGGTGTCCAGGAGTAAGCATGACATGGACTTCTCAGCAATATTAAAAATTCACAATCAAATAATGTTGCACAAAACAGACAGTACTTTTAATAGGATAGATGGATGGAACTTAATAGGAATTGGCTATTGATTGGAAACAGAATAAATAATCGTGCCACAGTCTCTGACATGCAATGTCAGTTCCTATCCCATGTTCTGTATGTGCTGGAAGCAAATAAAAATGCATTTGGTTTGTTGAAGGTCACATCTACAAAAAGTGTTGTGTTTTGTGATAGTGCTGTAGTGTAAGCTTGTACAATTTTAGAGGTCGTCTGGAGTTAGCAGCTTCATCATATTATCAGTCATATGTACACCACAGACCAATCAGACATCGCAAATGATAGTCTACTTGCCACAATGAATCTGAAAGTCTCTCTATTCTATTCTTACATTTTTTTTATCATTTCCCAATCTACTTTGATGTCACATTTTTGGGTGCATCTCTATTTTGGTTCAGCATCACCAGCCATTTCTGTAAGCAGACCTTGTGTCTACTGCATTTGGAGTGTATTAGGTTTAACAATAGCAAGACTTAGGGATTGAATAGAGAACCCTTGCTACTTTTTGCTGGCTTACTGGAACATATCATATGTTGCTCCTCATCTTCAGTGAGTGGACTTGTCAGATCTGGACTCAGACTACAATTCACTGGGCAATTTATTTAACATGGAGTGCAAGATCTTCAATTTATAAACTTTGTTATCCCTCCCATATATAAATAACGATGCTTCTCTGCTGCCAATGTCACCAAATTGCTGTGTAAATGACTCATTTATGAGATGAAACATTGCCATAACATCACCTATCATAGATAGCCTTCTGGATGGAAACTAACCGTAGAGACTGATCAGCTAAATGCAGGTAGGAATTGGAACCTCAACTATGTCAAAAAGATGACAACGAGCCAATGGCCCTGCTGTGTTCACAGACCCGAAACCCTTTCTTCACCCATAGTTGGCTATCCATAAGACAGAGCCAATTCTTTAATCTTTGCCGGACTTGCAGCTCCTGCCGAAGATATGTACAGACTAACTTTTACTTGGCTGCCATTGATACTCAATCACAGAGGACATTTGTCTCCCAATTTAGATATATCTGTCATAATTGGAATGGCATCAAATATACTTTAAAACTAGCGTGACCCAATGCACCTGCACTTGTCAATGTTACCAACTTAAAACCATCTTTTGTTTCAACAGGAGCTTGTCATAGATTTACTGATGTACACTCAACATACCACTGATTCCCATCCAGGCAACCTGTCTGGGTTCTACACCGAATATGTAACAAATCAGCTGACTGTAATGTGTGAACCTGAGTTATTAGACCCTCAGATTCTAATACAAGTAATAAAGAATTAAAATTAATAATCACGTACAAACAAAATACATTATTTTTACGTTTAATTTTTTGCTTCATGCTCTGTTCCTATTCCATTTTCCCTGTTGATGAATTAAATGGGCTCCAGCCCCATTGTCCAATGGCTAAATTTTTTTGTAACTTACTTTAGTCTCAGCCTAAGCCTTGGACCCAGTCACCTCCATCAGCTACCATTGCCCCACCAATCCCCAAGCCTTCACATTCCTCTATTTCCCTCACCCTCAACAATAGCACTAATGCGAGTGTTATTCATTGAACATACATTGAAAACAATTATGATATATCCTGAATTACATTCAATAGAAAATTGCAATAATTATTGTACACATAAATATATATATATATAGTGCCTTTAACAAAGCGATGAACTTTGTATTTGATACAAAACCCTCTTGTGGAATATACTGCAATGTGTACTGTACATTATTGGATATTCAGATAATGTGGCTATAATAATGTGGTGCGACTAATATTAATGAAGGATTGTGTTCTTTATTGGCAGGGTGGGGACTCTGACAGATTATCTATCAGACAGAATTGCTCCAAGCTTTCACAGTAAGTACATGTTTGGAGTATAGGGTATCTGTAAAGTGATGATTGCAATTAGAAACATTTGACAGAAAATAAGAAAGAAAGCAAGAAAGAGTGAATGAACAAACTTGTATTTATATGGAGTCTTGCAGGACATCGCAAAGCGCTTTACAGCCAATGAAGTGTAATCACTATTTCAATGTAGGGAAAATGCCCACTGTGTTTGAGTCTGAAAAATTGAATGTAGGTACTACAAAGAGCCTAAGCCTGCCCTCATCTGACACTTACATACAAGTACTTCCAGTAGGAGCACTGGATGATAATAACAATGTGAATTCAGTGATTTCCACCTCCCACCATTTCTAACCCGGGGATACTGAAACAATTATGTTGCTCCCATCTTTGTTCCAGCTGAGATCAGGTAACTTAGCCAAGATCAGTGATTTAAACCTGGTTCCTAGTTCTGTGTAGCTCAGCCACTCAACACCCATTATTACTTGGAAAAACTCAGCAGGTCTGACAGCATCTATGGAGAGTCATACGGACTCGAAACGTTAACTCTGTCTTCTTCTCCACAGATGCTGTCAGACCTGCTGAGCTTTTCCAGCTATTTTTATTTTTGTTTCAGATTTCCAGCATCTGCAGTATTTTGCTTTTACCTATTATTATTTATTGCTTTTAACTTGTTGAAATAGCAGAGGTGTGTAGCATGTTATATGACCAAAGTCAGACATGGAATCTCCACAGAGGTTTTAGTAAGATGACATTTACATTAGAAATGATGCAATTGACAAGAATGGAACAGTGGAGGTGGCAAAAATCTGTAATTTACTAATGTTGCTGTTTTCAGAACTCTATTTGAATCAGGAACAGAAATAGAAGTAGGAATACACCTCGAGCCTGCTCTGCCATTCAGTGAGACCACTGCTGAACCACCTCAGATCCACTTTCTCACCCAATCCCCAGAAATGAGCCTGACTTACACAAAGAGTAACAAGTTATTTGGACAAATGAACAAAAATATTGGACATTACAGTTCAAGCTGAAAGGCTGCAATTTTCAAAACTGTTTTCCAATATTCTCGTGTCTAACTCCACTTCAAAGAATAATGAGTCATTTTACTTAGAGAATATCCTATAGGTTGAACAAAAGATGTAGTTGCTGTAGATCTGAAACGGAAAACACTGGTAATACTCAGCAAATCGCATTTGATGTTTCAGGTAATGAACTATTCCTCAGAATTGGAAGATATTACAGCCTAACAGCATTTAAAGAGGACCACCACAAAGGAAAAGGAGAAGAGAGAATACACAAAAACACCCCCACACACCCCCACGATAATCACATACACAGGAAAACAAATAAGAAACAGGAGCAGTAGGCCATTCGGCCCCTCAAGCCTGCCCCACCATTCAATAAGATCATGGCTGATTTGCCCCAGGCCTCAACTCCTCTTTCATGCCAGCTCCTCACAGCCCTTAACTCCCCGATATTTCAAAAATCTATCTATGTCCTCTTTAGACACTTTCAGTAATCTAGCCTCCACAACTCTCTGGGTTAGAGAGTTCCAGACATTCACTACCCTCTGAGAGAAGAAATTCCTTCGCATCTCAGTCTTAAATGAGTGACTCAATAGGCCGAAGGGCCTTTTTCTGTGTTGTAGGCCTCTATGACTCTATGTCCCCTTATTCTGTAACTATGTCCCCTAGTTTGAGATTCCCCCACTAGTGGAAACATCTTCTCAACATCTACCCTGTCAATAGAATGATAGAGCTGGGAAAAGGAGATGCTGATGTCCCAGATATGTGACTGAGATTAAAGGAGACATAATGAGAATGATCAATGTCTGATGCTCCTCCAGTTTGTGTTGAATGTCATTGGTAAGATGTATAAAGCTAAAGGCAGAGAAGTCAGATTTGTAATGGATGCTCAGTGTCACAATTGTAGACACACTGGATGTTATGCAAAAATGATCACCAGACCCATGTTTGATCTTTCTGACGTATCAGAAAATGCACAGACTAATCTGCCAACAGCAAGTAATTCCTTTACACCAGGACACAGCATTGCAAAGGATTCTTGTGGGACACATCATACAAAATGTAGTGGAATCAATAACAGGGACCTTGATTGTTGTAAAATCCGGCAGGTTCACTCCTGCCTTTTAGGGAAGGAAACCTGATCTGATCTTGTGTGAACCAATCTCACACTAACATAGTAGACTCTTATAATTAGCCTCTGATGTGGCCAAGCGAGCAATTTACTTGTATCCAGGGCAACTAGGGTCGGACAATAAATAGTGATCCTTTAAGCAATACTAACATCCTGATTCCTCTGTTTCTTTTGTTCTGTTCCACAATTCTCAAAATACCGAATGTCCTTTAACCAGCAGCTCTCTCTCTTTGCCTTCCATTCCAGGTCTCACCTTAATCTCTCTACTGTTGCCCTCAGCATTGATAGTGTAGGAAGAATGGTTCCATGTGGAGTTTTTCATTGCAGTGTGCACCTCCACTCCAGGCAGGAGAATGAAGTCAAAACAAACAAGAGTGGGTCATAAAGTAGTTTGCAAACGAAGTGACCACCCTGGACTGGAGCTGGGTGAATCAGTGCTGCAAAAGCAGCCTCCTCCCACTCATTTCTCCAGCATAATGGAAAGGTTCATTAAGCACATTGGCACAATTCAGCTGAGAGTGGAAATCTGGAATTGAACATAGTTACCCTCTGCATTTAATGCATATTGCCAACAGTTGGAAGTGATTTCCACTTCAAGAGCCACCACATCTTACAACAAGCGGAAACACCCAGATATTATACCATGAGGATGAATTTCATGTAGCTCTTACTTAATTTCAAAAAGTTTTTGAACTTGGGTAAAGCAAATTAGTGGAACTGAGGTAAACTCAGAGAGGTTACCTTAGCTCATTTGGGGGGATGTCCTGCTAACTAGTTTGGGAACTACACTGGCATTGTCCAGGGGAATGCCTGTCCCATCGGCAAGGCAGTGCACCTGGGTGAGCAGGAAAAGAAGGACAGAAATTATCTGTTCCAATAAATCTTCATTTCTCTGCTTGCAGGCAGACCCTTGGCAATTATTCAGTGAACCACGGCAAAGTGCTGTGATTTTTGCTATGGGTAGGGTGAGGCAATAGGCCCCAAGTCTCCCTCAGCAGGAACAGGGCTGTGGGCATGAATCTGATCCACACACTAGCCGCCCAGCCAACTGAGCTAACCACACCCTCAAAACAAAAACCGCTCCTAAAAACAATTCCCTTCAATGTTCAGCCATACACAATGATTTGTTCATAGTTCGTTTCTCCAGCGCACATCTAATTACTTTTCATTTTAGTCCTGTGCTTTTAAGTAGATAAGAATTAAACTGATTATAAATATGACTTAAACCAGATTACTGTGACTTTTGTTAATCTAGTAACGACCTCACTGTTAGGATGTAAAAATAGCTCATTTAAGTAGTCTTTAATATTTTAGTCAATTCAGAATGTTTGTGATAGAAAGAGCTCCAGAGTGGTGCAGGACTCTGAGAAGCGGCATGTAGGTTTGTGTCTGGTTTCCCATACTTTAGCTGTGGTTTTGGGGAAAGGTGCTAAGTGGAGCCAAGAGGACACAACTGGAGGGGAATTACCCTCGATCTCCCTCCTCTATTTGCCCATCTCTTACTTTTCAGTCACAGGGCAGCAGCTGATACCCAATACACCCACTCTGCTCACACTCACTCACTCCCTTTGTTCTCACACTTTCTGCTAATGATGGCACAAGATGTCTGTTGTTGGGAAATTGCTGGAATCCGTTTTTAAAGACATTTAGAAAATCATAATTCAATCATGCAGAGTCAACATGGTTTTGTGAAAGAAAAATAGTGTTTTGACAACTCTATTTACCATAGAAACCGTAGAAAAGTTACAGCACAGAAGGAGGCCATTCGGCCCATCTTGTCCATGCCAGCCCGAGGACACCCAGGTGCCCTTTCTAATCCCACCTTCCTGCACCCGGCCCATAGCCCTACAGTTTACAGCACTTAAGGTGCAGATCCAGGTACTTTTTAAAAGAGTTTAAAGTTTCTGCCTCTACCACCAACTTGGGCAGCGAATTCCAGACACCCAATACCCTCTGCGTAAAAAAGTTATTCCTCATGTCCCCCCTACACCTTCTGCCACTTATCTTGAATCTATGTCCCCTGGTTCTAGAATTCTCCACCAAGGGAAACAATTTTATCCTGTCCACTCTATCTATTCCCCTCATAATTTTGTACACCTCAATCATTCGAGTTTTTTTTTCAAGGATGTAACAAGCAGGGTGGATAAAGGGGAACCAGCAGATATAGTCTCTCTGGATTTTCATATAAAAAGGTTACCAAACAAGGTAATGGTGTTGGGAGTAATACATTAGCATGGATAGGGGATAGACTAACTAGCAGAAAAGACAGTCAGGATAAATGATTCATTTTCAGGTTGGCAAACTGTACCAGGTTGGAGGTAATTCAGCGCAGGTTTTCTAGGTTGATTCCTGGGATGAAAGGGTTGTCGTGCAAGGAAAGGCTGACAGTCATTGGAGTTTAGAAGACTGAGAGGGGATCATATTGAAACATACAAGGTTCTAAGGGGGCTTGACAGGCTAGATGCTGAGAGGATGTTTCCATCATGGGGGAATCTAGAATTAGGGGGCACAGTTTCAGAATTAGGCGTTTACCATTTAAGATGGGGATGAGGAGGAATTTCTTCTCTCAGAGGGTCACTAATCTGTGGAATTCTCTACCCCAGAGAGCAGTGCAAGGTGGACCATTGAATATACTCAAGGCTGAGTTGGACAGATTTTTGATTGACAAGGAGTCAAGAGTTATGGGGGCCAGATGGGACAATGTTGAGGCCATAACCAGTGATTATCTTATTGAATATTAGAGCAGGCTTGAGGGGCTGAATGGCCTCCTCCTGCTCCTATTTCTTATGTTCTCATTCAGAATTCAGAAAGACTTTAAAGGAGAAAAGTAATGTCAAAAATTATAGTCCTAAAGAAAACTAATTTAAAGGACTTTACTATATTATTTATTTCCAATCAGAAGTTATAATTGAACTAAATGATATTAAAGGATTTCACGAAGTTTATTATGCAGTACCTGACATTTGCCACAGGGTGTCAGAATAACTTCCTTTTTGTGACTGCTGTATTTTAGGCATTTTATTGGGCAGGATTTTCAGCTTGGCGTGTGGGCACCGACACGCACAAACGTGAAGTAGCGCGTGATGATGTCGAACGAGCGTCCCGACTACATCGTGCACTTGCACGATAATTCGGCCAGTGGGCATGTGCGAGAGTCAGCAGCGCGCCCGTCGACAAATAAGAGGGCTATCAAACCCATAGAACCATAGAACACTACAGCACAGAAAAACAGGCCATTTGGCCCTTCTAGTCTGTGCCGAAATATTATTCCGCTGGTCGCATTGACCTGCACCCAGTCCATAACCCTCCAGACCTCTCCCATCCATGTATCTATCCAATTTATTCTTAAAACTTAAGAGTAAGCCCTCATTTACCACGTCAGATGGTAGCTCATTCCACACTCTCACCACTCTCTGAGTGAAGAAGTTCCCCCTAATGTTCCCCCTAAACCTTTCCCCTTTCACCCTAAAGCCATGTCCTCTCGTGTTTATCTCTCCTAATCTAAGTGGAAAGAGCTTACTCGCATTTACTCTGTCTATACCCCTCACAATTTTGTAAACATTTGTCAATTAACTAGATTGAATTTTTCGCTGCCTGTCCAGCCGTTTGGTTGCCGGGCGGGCGAATCGGCCAGGCGGCCTTTGCATTTTTTGTGAAACCTCATCCACGGGCGGGATGAGGTTTCCAACAGTGACTTTAAAAAAAATTAAAATTTTTACCACTCATTTTTCACATCTCCCTGTTCATTTAACAGAGTCACATGAGGGGAGATGTTTTCCCTATTTTTGAAATCTTTATTTTTCATGTTAAAAATCTTCAGTTCCCTGAGGCAGCTCTGTACCTTCAGGGAGCTTTCACTGAGCGCACCCACGGGCATGCGCACACTTTAACGCTTGACCTCCTCCCACCCGGGCAGCGCTGAGGTTATCAGCGCGTGTTTCACGCTGTCTGGCCGTTAATTGGCCAGCCAGCAAGAAATCTCGGTCAGGGCCCACTCGCCATGCCCGCCTGAGAAGGGGAAAATCCTTCCCATTATTTTAATATAGACTGTAGAATTTTAAATAGGTTTATCTTTAAAAGTTTCTGTCATTAGGATAATGGGAGAAGGGCGTCCAGGTAGAAATCCCAACACTGAAGTGCCACTTTCCCCATTTTATATAAACCAAATGAGCTTTTGATCTCTGTTTACCCTTAATTGGAGGGCCAAAGCATTTGTTAAATTATTATAACTTTCGTAGCTATTCCATGACCCAGGGAGATTAGTCCCATATGTCAGAGGAAGTGCAGTTCATTTTTATGTGTGCCACCAGTTGTGTGGGTGCTTAGAGCTTGCTGCTGATGTGCCAATATACAAGTGTACACACTATATCATCAGTACTGTTTTATGCCTACGCATTATTTATACCAATGGAAATGGTCTGTTTTAATTAAAACATTGGCCCAGATTTTGTGGTCTAAGTTAATGATGAGCCTATCAACACCCACTGTTAAAGAGCAAATCAGAAAACAATTTCCAGTGATTGCACACACACACATTTAAATGTGGAACTCAGGAAGTTGATGTTCAATTCACTCAGCTCCTCCAGGAGCGGCGCTATACAGTATTTTGCTGAGAGACTGGGCATTTAATTACATGGAAGGGCGTGAATTTATGGTACTAACCCATTAGAAACCCACTAACCATGCCAGGAAAAGTTAGGGTTTGTCTATCCAAGTGTAAGTAAATTTTAAATGGCTTGGTAAGTTTTAAATACAAGCAAACAACCTCTCCAGCACTGAAATAATTTTAAAAATGTGGAATGTCATTCTTTCAGATTTTAATCATTGTTGGATTTTCAAAACATTGGACAGGGTTTTACATCCCACGACAGGGCGAGCGTCTGACTCGATCAGGCATAAAATAGCGCACGGCAATGTGAGTGTCCTGACATCATCGCGCACTCGTGCGATATTTCAGTTGACTGGCGCGCGTGTGAGTCGGCTGCCTGCCCGCCGACAATTAAGGGGCCTATTAAGGCAATTAATCAATTAAATAAAAGCTCTTTCTCGCTGCCCGTCCAACCTTACGGTTGGCAGATGAATCGGCCAGGCAGCCACCTTTGCATTTTTGAGGGAACCTCATCCATGGGCGGGATGAGGTTCCCAACATTAATTATAAAAAATAAAAATGTTTTGACTGCATTTTTTACCATGTCCTTGTTCATGTGAGTGAGTCCTATGTGGGGACATGTTTTTCACATTCTCAAAATCTTTATTCTTGATTTTAGAATTCTTCAGCTCCCGCAGGCGCTCCCTGCCTTCAGGGAGATTTCAGTGCGCGCTGTCCTGCGCATACACAGACTTTAGCGCTCGCACACCTCCTGCCCCCACTCCAGCAGCACCGAGCTTCTCAGTGCGTGTTTCGCACTGGCGAGCCATTAATTTCCCAGCCACCGTGAAATGTGGTCGGGGGCCGATTGTGGGTGGTGGGCCGTTTACCGGTCACTCCTGGACCCGCCCGCCCGATGACCCGAAAATCCTGCTGATTCATTTTTAAAAAACTTTCTTTCCATTAGCCCCATCTTTCTTTATGTTTTGTTTTGCGTTCTGTACATGATTTGGTGTTGAATTACATATTCTATCTTCCACTTCCTAGTTTTGACTCTGCGTGTCTCAGTCAGGATTCTTCAATCTGATTAGTTAAGGAGATAGATCGTTGCGTGCCCTGTTCATGCCAGTTCCAGATCCCCAGTAGCGTCTACAATGCTGTTTGAACTCTCTAATTACTGCAAATCGCTGTACAATACCCCATGTCTGTGGGCAGGTGTAAGTGTAATGAACAGTTAGCACCATTTGTTCTCTGCTGACTGCAAAATCCCGGCTATCAAACATATAGCAAGAGTAGATTTGGACCTTGATACTCAAGTTCTCTTAACATGCTGTTTATGAGAGTTTTAATGTGGCTCAGTTTGTAGCTTTCTTGTCTCTGTCGCACAGGGTTTCTACGTTCAAGCCACACCATGGATTTGAGTACGTAATCTAAACAAAGTACTTTACTTATCTTTTAATATCATCTGTCATATCCTCAGAACATCCCAAGATGCCCAATCAATGAATTGCTCTTGAGGTGTAGTCACCCTTGTTTTGTAAGATCGATTTACACACAGCAAGGTTCCACAAACAGTAATAAGATGAATAACAGGTTCTTCTGTTTTTGGTTAGACAACACAAATCCCCTAACTTTCTTCAAATAATGCAATGGGATCTTTTACATCAGTTGAGAGGGTAGACAGAGCCTCAGTTTAACATCTAATTTGAAAGACAGTGACTTTGACAATGCAGTATTCCATCATCAGTTTGAATAATGTCCTTAAACCTGTCGTGGTGCTTGAACCTGCAGAGCCAAGAGCCAATCTGCCAGAACAGGTGTGACCATTAAAGATTCCACAGGACTACCTGAAAAAGAGCAGAGAAATCTCCGAGTGCCCTGACCAACATCACCAAAATCAAAATATCCAGTCTGTTAGTTATTTGCTCCCTAGGTCAGCCTCCCATCTTTCATGAATTGAAGCTAATCCAAAACTCAGCTGCTCAAATCCCAACTCCTCAGATAATGAAGATCTCCACCTCCATGTGCAAAAATACCTGGACAATATTCAGGCTTGGGCTGATAATTGACTAGTAACAGTGGTGCCACACAAATGTTAGGCAATCACCATCTCCAACAAGAGATGTTTAACATCTTCCCTTCACATTCAACCATCACTGAATTCCCCACCAGCAACATCTTGACTTCATAGTGACCAGAAACATAATGGGAGCAGCCACATAAAGATTTGGGGTACAAAGGTCAGAGACTGGGGGAATTCTGCAGTGAGTGACACACTTCATGGTTTCCTAAAGCCTGTTTACTATCTATAAAGCCTTTCCTTCAATCTCGCTGGGTCAAAATCCTGGAACCCCCTTCCTAACTGCACTGTGGGTGTACCTACACCACATGGGCTGCAGTGGTTCAAGAAGGCAGCTCACCACCACCTTCTCAAGGGCAGTTAGGGATGGGCAATAAATGCTGGCCCAGCCAGTGAAGCCCACATCCCATGAATGAATTTAAAAAAAAGCCAGGAGTGTGATGGACCAATTTCCACTCACCTGAATGAGTGTCGCTCCAACAACATTCAACAAGCGCAACACAATTCAAATCGAAGCAACTGGCTTGCTCAGCACCCTATCTGTCAGCATAAACATTCACCCCTCCCACCACCAACATACAGTGGCAGCAGCGTGCACTGCAGCAACTCACCAAGGCTCCTTCGACAGCACCTTCCAAACTCACAACCTCTACCACCGAGAAAAAGGAGAAGCAGACACATGGGCCAGAGTGTTCCCCTCATTGGGCGGGCTTGGTGGGAGCGGGTGGGAGCGGTCGGGAAGCCGAATGCTGCCTGCGATGGGCTCCGCTCCGCGATTTCACACGGGCAGGCCAATTAAGGCCCGCCCGGTGTGGATTGCAAGCGGCTGTGCTCAGCACTACCTGTGCAGGCAGGGGGAGGAGGGAGAGTGAGCCTGGCGCGCAGTTCACGCATGCGCGCGAGAGAGAGAGAGCGCTTCAATCTCCCCGAGGCACCCGAGGGAGCTTGTTAAAAAAATTATTAAAGGCAGTAAAAATTTTAATAAAACATTTCCCCTCGTGTGACTCTGTCACATGAGCTGGGACATGTTTTTAATTCAAAAATAAAGCTTTTATTTAATGTTTATTTGCTTTAGGAAACCTCTTCCCTCTTGAGGATGAGGTTTGCTAAAAAATGTAAAGGCCGCTTGGCCTTTTCGCCTGTCCGCCCACCGTTAGGTTGGAAGGGCAGTGTAAATTTGATTTTAATAAGCTTGTTAATGGCCTTAACAGGCCTTTCAATGATTGGCCGCCCGCAGCTGACTCCGCTGCGTGCCTGCTGAACAAAATATCGCGTGAGTGCGCGATGACATCGGGGCGTACAGCTAACATCATTGCGTGTCATATTACGCTCGGGCGTGGCGGGCACGCACCTGCACGCCGAACCTAAAATTCTGCCCATGAGAACACCACCAACTGGAAGTTCCCCTCCAAGTCATTCACCATCCTGACTTGGAAATATATCACCGTTCCTTCACTGTCGCTGGGTCAAAATCCTGGAGCTCCCTCCCTAACAGCACTGTGGGTGTACCTACACCACAGGGACTGCAGCGGCTCAAGGCAGTGGCTCATCATTATCTTAAGGAAAATTAGGGATGGACAATAAATGGTGATCGTGCCATCTCCCATGAACTAATGAAAAGGGCACAGTGAAAGCTCACATCAAAGAGCAATGTGAGAATGACCAGACCATCTGCTTTTATGATGTTGAATATCGGACAGGATACTGAAGAAAACCCCTGCTCTTTGAAATAGTGCCCGGGGATCGTTTACATCAACCTCAGAAAGTAAGCAGGGCCTTGGTTTGATACCTCATCTGAATTCAACACTTCCAAGAGTGCAACCCTCCTCCAGCACTGCACTGGAGGGTCAGCCTAGATTTTTTTTGTGGTCAAGTCTCTGAAGTGGGACTTGAACCTACAATCTTGTGACATAGAGATCAGAGTGCTACTAACTGAGCCATGGCTGATACACCCTAACTCCCCCTGGCTTCTCCATCTTTCTCCTTCTCCTTTAAGATTCTCCTCCAAACCTGCCTCTTTGACTGAGCTTTTAGTCACCTGCCCATTGTTTGCTTCTTTGATTTGGTATCAAATTTTATCCAATTAGTGAAGCTCCTTAGGACATTTCACTACATTAACAGCACCATGTAAATATACGTGGTTGTTGTTTGTGTGCCTTGTTGCAGCATTTTCCTACATAATTATAGTGACTGCATTTCGAGAGTAAAGTGCTGTGGGACACCATGAGATCATGAAAAGTACTATTTGAGTTTAAGTTGATTTTTACAGAATGGCTGTGGTCTTTAGTCTTATTTCTTGAACAATTTCTCACATGTAAGGACAATTCTACCCTAAGTGTTTATTCTGACAGTTTACGTCCATACTTTACTGACCCGACAATGGAACTATTTGGTCTGAAATTGTTGCAGGTTGGTTTAAAAAGTTCCCGATGTTAGCTATGACTATTTGTAACTTCTCATTATCTCTGCTTGACCTTACCCAGATGTGTTAAACATTTTATATTTATGCTTCAATTTGTCAACAGCTGCTGTGGAGAAAAACCCTCATTGATGTCAATATTTCTGAAGAATTTAGGATATGAGGTAAACAAACGACAGCTCACAAATTGGGACAAGGATAAACTTTCTTCATAGTTGCAATGTCATAACTCAGCTGATTTTCCGAGGGAAAAATAGTTTAAAACAATGGTTAAAATATTTTGATGGGGCCATAACCCCCAGATTGTCAAGAGATTTGCACCTATATGTAAAGGTTGTGTCAAAATGATCTCACCTTACCCACTGGTATGAGCTTCTTAAACTTTAGTGTCCTTTATCGACTGAATTCTGTAATGTTATATTAATTCAGATTTGTTGAGTTAGTAAGGCAAAAGGCCATGATTTTCAGAGTAGCTAGTTCTCTCTGGCTTCTCAAATAACAGAAAGTACCACACTTGCTCACCAAAGGTAAATTACTTTCCTATATAAAAACAAAAAACTAAATAAATATCATAATTCACCCCTCTCCTAACTTTACTCAGTTCTGCTGAAGGGTCATGAGGACCCGAAACGTCAACTCTTTTCTTCACCGCCGATGCTGCCAGACCTGCTGAGTTTTTCCAGGTATTTCTGGTTTTGTTTTGTAGATTACTTTCCTCTTTACATAAGGTGAGCCAGTAATTGTTCAGGTCAATTACAACATCAATCGATAAAGAACTGGGGTTATTTTGTAAAAGTGGAAGAACAAAATAACAACTTTTCAGTTCATTATTAATTTAAATATTTATGGCAGTTTTATTCTTAAACTGAAATGATAAATATTCTTATCACAGGTAGTAAAGTAACATTACAGTGAGGTATGATACCTCACTATCCTCACATCCAGAACTCCTTCCTCCTGACAATCTTTCTACTCACTGTAGTTGCGTCACGCTTGATCCTATGATCATATGGAGGAGACTAGTATAACTGGTGGGGTTTGCACTACCCAAGTCAATGAGTGCTGAAGCAGCTTTGTTGTTTCTAGCTTCAGCCCCGTTGGTGTGCTGTGGATAAGCTGCAGGTATGAATTATTCATGCATTCATGAGCATGAAATCAAACATTACTTCAGGTGTCAAAGGTCTGCAGCGATTTAAAGAGGCATTCACCCCCTTTATTTTCCTCTTTTTCATTGAAGTAAGACAAATAAAGCGTGGTTCCCAAAGGGACCCTCATTATCCTAAAGGTAAGCAATTTTCCCACAAACCCCCATCACACAGTGAAAATAAAACATTTAACTAAAGTGAAAAAAAAAACTATTTTAAAAATCACTCCTGAAAATTGGCTTCCTAACTGTGCGGACGACAAGCTGACTGATATTACTGATACCCCTTATGGTGGCCTGAAATGAGCTTGAGGTAAATAGGTTTAGAGCTATAGAGAACTTTATTAGCAACTGGCAGTGTTGTGTCTGCTCTGGAGCTTCACTAGAAGTCTTCTTGCAACATTTAGCACAAATTTAACACCGCGTTCCTGGCAAATCTTGGCTCTCCGCTTTGATTGTTACTCTGGTAAGTCTGGACCTCTGTATTTGTTTTGGAGAGTTAGGCACAGTGCACCTACAGTGCATGGTAGCTGATCTTTCATCCTTACATTCTTCA
The DNA here is from genome assembly GCF_964194155.1 of Cetorhinus maximus. Lineage (NCBI taxonomy): Eukaryota > Metazoa > Chordata > Chondrichthyes > Lamniformes > Cetorhinidae > Cetorhinus > Cetorhinus maximus. The sequence goes on from NC_135896.1 coordinate 99,307,673, forward strand.
TCCTCTACTCATTGAAATGAGGCAGGTAAAAATGAATTCTTTCTGCCCTACCAAAACACCCTTCATAACACAGAACGGGCAAGAAGGAAACATTCAGCTAAAGTGGGCAAAACTATTTACTTAACACAAAAACAGAATTACCTGGAAAAACTCAGCAGGTCTGGCAGCATCGGCAGAGAAGAAAAGAGTTGACGTTTCGAGTCCACATGACCCTTCAACAGAACTGAGTAATATTAGGAGAGGGGTGAAATATTAGGAGAGGGGTGAAGAGTAATATTAGGAAGGTGGGAAACTATTTACTTTCCTTCTTCCGTTACAATAATTGCTTCTAATTGTTCATCGCCCAGCATAAAATTATCCATTTTACAATGAAAGGCAATAAACGTCGTTGGGGTTGGAATAGAAACGTTGGCTCAAATGTTGCTGTAACAGAGTGACAAACGGCATCCACTGTTAGTTAGAACCATCCTTTTTGGAGGTCTGGAATGGAAATGACTTGGCTCCCTCTGCAAGGCACCTGGGATCTGAGTGAGAAGACTGAAGAATAATGAAACTAACAACAAACACATTGATCAAGAAGGAAATGTAATTTAGAGGGGGTCAATTTAATGCCAGATTAGACCCAGAAACAGTCTTTAAGATGACACAAGTGATCACGACATGTGAAATTGAGATTAATAGTTGCAATTATATTCTATTTTAACAGTGGTCAGATTCTAAACTTAACACTCGAAATAAAAGCGGGAACTTTAATCACTTGTGGCTTTCTTCAGGCGCAGGTGAGGTGAAGAGCCTGTGTCTGTCAGTTGTGGTTCAGTTGATAGCACCCTTCCCTCTGAGTCAGCAGGTTTTGGGCTCAAATCCCACTCCAGGACTTGAGTTCAAAAATCTGATACTCCAGTGCAGGACTATGGGAATGCTGCACTGTCGAAGGTGCCATATTTTGGATAGGATGTTAAACTGAGGCCCCATCTTCTCTCTGAGATGGCCGTAGAAGGTTCCATGGCACTCTTTTAAAGAACTGCAGGGGAATTATCCCTGGTTCCCTGGTTCAACATTACAAAAACAGATTATCTGGTCATTATCACATTGCTGTTTGTGGGATCTTGCTGTGTGTAAATTTGCTGCTGTGTTTCCTACATAACAACAGTGACCACACTTCAAAAAAGGTTTTTAAAAGTTATTTTATAATAGAAACAAGCTCTAAGAATTAAAACCATAAGGAATGAGAGTCTGACCTTGTAATAGTTACATTTTCAGTGTCAGAGATGTTTACTGGCAATAATTAATGATATCACAGGGTATTTAAATGTAAAAGAACCCTGACTAAGCTTTCTGTGATGAGTTTATGCCACGCCTAACATGTAAGTACAGGACAAAAACAGAAATACCTGGAAAAACTCTGCAGGTCTGGCAGCATCGGCGGAGAAGAAAAGAGTTGATGTTTCGAGTGCTCATGACCCTTCAACAGAACTGAGTAATATTAGGAGAGGGGTGAAATATAAGCTGGTTTAAGGTGGGGGGGTTGGGGGAGAGAAGTTGGTGGGGGGGGGGTGGTTGTAGGGACAAGCAAGCAGTGATAGGAGCAGATAATCAAAAGATGTCACAGACAAAGGAACAAAGAGGTGTTGAAGGTGGTGATATTATCTAAACGAATGTGCTAATTAAGAATGGATGGCAGGACACTCAAGGTACAGCTCTAGTGAGGGTGGGGTGGAAAGACTGACAGGGCATTAAAGGTATAGATTTAAAAATAATGGAAATAGGTGGGAAAAGAAAAATCTATATAAATTATTGGAAAAAACAAAAGGGAGGGGGAAGAAACGGAAAGGGGGTGGGGATGGAGGAGGGAGTTCAAGATCTAAAGTTGTTGAATTCAATATTCAGTTCGGAAGGCTGTAAAATGCCTAGTCGGAAGATGAGGTACTGTTCCTCTAGTTTGCATTGGGCTTCACTGGAACAATGCAGCAAGCCAAGGACAGACATGTGGGCAAGAGAGCAGGGTGGAGTGTTAAAATGGCAAGCGACAGGGAGGTTATGGTCTTTCTTGCGGACAGACCGCAGGTGTTCCGCAAAGCGGTCACCCAGTTTATGTTTGGTCTCTCCAATGTAGAGGAGACCGCATTGGGAGCAACGAATGCAGTAGACTAAGTTAGGGGAAATGCAAGTGAAATGCTGCTTCACTTGCATTTCCCCTAACTTAGTCTACTGCATTCATTGCTCCCAATGCGGTCTCCTCTACATTGGAGAGACCAAACGTAAACTGGGCAACTGCTTTGCGGAACACCTGCGGTCTGTCTGCAAGAAAGACCCAAACCTCCCTGTTGCTTGCCATTTTAACACTCCACCCCGCTCTCTTGCCCACATGTCTGTCCTTGGCTTGCTGCATTGTTCCAGTGACCCCCAACGCAAACTAGAGGAACAGCACCTCATCTTCCAACTAGGTACTTTACAGCCTTCCGGACTGAACATTGAATTCAACAACTTTAGATCTTGAACTCCCTCCTCCATCCCCACCCCCTTTCCATTTCTTCCCCCTCCCTTTTGTTTTTTCCAATAATTTAGATAGATTTTTCTTTTCCCACCTATTTCCATTATTTCTAAATCTATACCTTTAATGCCCTGTCAGTCTTTCCACCCCACCCCCACTAGAGCTGTACCTTGAGTGTCCTGCCATCCATTCTTAATTAGCACATTCGTTTAGATAATATCACCACCTTCAACACCTCTTTGTTCCTTTGTCTGTGACATCTTTTGATTATCTGCTCCTATCACTGCTTGCTTGTCCCTACAACCACCAACCCCCCCACCCCAACTTCTCCCCCCCGCCACCCCCCCACCTTAAACCAGCTTATATTTCACCCCTCTTCTAATATTACTCAGTTCTGTTGAAGGGTCATGAGGACTCGAAACGTCAACGCTTTTCTTCTCCGCCGATGCTGCCAGACCTGCTGAGTTTTTCCAGGTAATTCTGTTTTTGTTTTGGATTTCCAGCATCCGCAGTAGTTTTTTGTTTTTATGTAAGTGCAGGAACTTCACATTACTCAATGCATTTGAATAGGGAGATAAACAGTGAGATGCTACTTTTGCAAAGATAACAGTGGCTTGGCAGCAACTGTTCAATTTATGCACTTAATTGTGTGTCTGGCCTCATCTGAAGTTGCTGTGGTATTTGTGCGTAAAAAGTAGTGAGCGTCATTAATCTCAGCCTTAATTTGACAACAAACTCTGGGCCATTCACATTGGTTGAGCTGTGAGACTGACATGCTGTGTGGCTGAGTACAGGATGCCTGGCTCCGATTCCCACCAATGCTTGATACGAATGCTGAGTTCTCAAAGTGGAAAAGTATTGCACTCCACACTACCAGTAACCTTCACCTTGACAAATTCAGAAATTCACTGAAAAGAAAATGAATTTAGAAGATTCCAGAAAAAGCCAGAAGCCGCCATGTACCTTCACAGGGATAACTGACAATCACTGAAAGGTCTGAAGGTTGTTACCTTGGCTGGTGTTGGTGGTGCAAAACTGAGTGTCAGGGGCTGCATACAATGGGTAACCAATCCAATAGCGCCCATTCCACACCACTGCCCAAGACAAATTTATACTTCATGGCCTTTGAGCATTTAAAGACCAGCATTTATTCCTCCTTCAATCATCAAATATGCAGCAAACTGATTCTGGTTACACTCCATCCCCACCTGGCTAGTAATCATATTGGCTTTCTGTTGTGTGACATCAGTAATACTAAATACCTTCATAATCTCATCCATTACAAACAGTGACAGGAAGACATGAGCTTCCCAAGAGGATAAGAGAAACCTGTTTTCCAGTTCCTGGGTTAATCACCGTGAGTAAAATAAAACCAGGAAATGCTGGAAAGGTCCAGCATTAAGAAATACTGTTAAACAGGCTCAAGTCTCAAGAAAAGCCCCTTCCCCAGCTTTTTGTGAGGTTTTAATGACACAGCAACTTTATTGTAATATCTGTTTACAACATGGTAAAATGTATGAGCCAGTTTAGCAGGATATTGGCTCTCTTTAACATCTCATTCTGCTACAGTCATCAGCTTTGACTCATTGGAATTTAGGTTTACCTCCTCAGTCAAGTACTGAGGGAATGTTACTTTGTTGAAGATGCAATAAAGGCTAAACTTGCTTCCCAGGTGGACTTAGCACTATTTCAAGAAGAGTGGGTGATTTATTCCTGAGTCTTAGCCAACATTTATCCCTCAAGTAAAGTAGATTATCTGGCCATTAATTTTATTTCTGTTCTCGGGATCTCGCTATACATAAATTGGCTGTATTGTTTCCGTACAGTACAATGGTCCCTACACTTTATAATACTGGACTGACTGCAAACACTTTGAGATGTGCTGAGGTTATGAAAGGTCCTGTATCAATGCAAGTTATTTATTTTTCTTTCTCAATTATATATTTTTATAGCCTCTCAGTTTAAAGTCCAATTTTGACAATCAAATCCTCTCAAGTGCTCTCCTCCCTCCTGCATTTAAAAAAAAGCCACAGCTTTACATTGCCTACACGTTGCAACAGTCGCTATTGCGCCTAAATAAAACTGTTCGAGTTACTGTAAAACTTTGCATATTGACAGCAATGTATCCATCTTTTGTCTCTTGCTTTCAGAAATACGTTCCACATTTTGAGCATGCTGGCTTGGGCGTAATGGAATTACCTTATTTGGATGAAGAAAGGTTGACACAGCTTGGCATTCCCTTGGGACCAAGACTTCGCATTCTTCATGAGGTCACAAATACCACCTATGTTTAAGTGATACCTCCCCCAGCTCACTCAGCTCAATCAAAATTAGTTTTTAAATTTTGGACGGCTGTGCTCGGGCTTCTAGATTGATCAGAATTTCCCAATTAAGTCAATGGAATCCTAACAACACCCACCCATTGAAAAAAAATTGGTTTAGACAGAACATGAATCAGATACCTAAATGCCCTAACCATTTCTATTATTTATACCAGCTGTTCCTTGACATTTGGTTCAATTATTCACACAAAATGACCCTGGATCCCCCTCACGGTTACTGTTTCTCAATAGTCTGGCAAAGGACCTGCTCTATACTGTACTTGTGTTGCTCACTGCTCAAATCAGTGCTCAATCCTGCAAACTCCTTGCTAATCAGGAACTCTCAAGGCCATACTGCTGAACTGCTCCACTAGTGAAAGCACTGATATGACCTGGATTTTCATGCAACCAAAAATGGCTAAGATCACGCACGAAAACTAGAGAACCTATGAATGAGCAAAGAAATGTAAGTGATGGTCTAAAACATCAAGATAGCCTACAATAAATGTTGCATGTAATCTTTCGTTTGCTTTTGTACTCTTCCCGTCTGTAGAAATACGCTCTGGGGAGGCCTCTTAGTCAAACAAAACGAACTGTATTTACACGAGAGCCTCCCTGGCTGCTTCCATCCAGCCAGCCTCTCATTCAGCCATCACTTCCTAAGAAACCCCTTCCCTAGAATTTATTCCCCAGTGCTAGCCACGCATTGGGTTGAACAAATCACCTGACCCCCCCCTGCTCAGTTGAAGTGATCTCAAAGTGACAGCCATCACACTGTCCTTCACCATTCTCTCATCATCTTGGTCCATATTCAGTGTATTGCTCAGAGGTTGCTGGCTGGTGAAGTCACTCGGTACCAGTTACAGGATGCTGTGTGAAAGCAGCTCTATGGGGTTTTTTTTAATTTCATGGGAGAAGACCCAATTTCCTTTCCACATGTTTCCACACTAATTTAGCTGCAGTTGATCTTTCAACACTGCGGGTAAAACAGCTGAGAACCCATGACATGCTGCTCCAGTGTATTATGTATTAGATAAGGTGAGAACAGTGGAGATGCAGAGAGATTCAGGGGTCCATGGACACTAAGATATAGTAGTCGAATCCAACAAAAAATGTCAAAAAGACAAATGGAATTGTTCACCTTTGTAACTATTTGGCTAGAATATCAAGGGGACAGAGTTTTGCAATTGTTGTGCAAAGCCCTGGTTAGACCATATTTGGAACATTGTAAATTCTGGGCACTGTATTTTAAAAAGAATGTATTGGCCTTAGAAGGCATTCAGCACAGATTCACCGGAATGCTACCACCAGGAATCCATGAGTTAGATTATAAAGAAAGATTACATAAACTAGGCTTGCATTCTCTGGCGTATAGAAAGGTAAGGGGCAATTTGATTGAGATTTTTAGGATTTTGAAAAGAATTTGTAGGATTGAGAGAGAGAAAGGTTTTCCCACTGGTGGAGGAGTCTAGGACAAGGGGAAATAACCGGAAAATTAGAATCAGGCCATCGAGGAGAGAAGTTAGAAAACACTTCTACATGCAAAGGGTGAGTCACTACCACAATAAGCAGTAAATGCTAGCTCAATTCAGGTCATTACTTCCAATGGATGTGGATTCAAGATTTAATGTTAATGTACGAGCAAGTATGCATATGTACTAAAAAAAAGAAATTACAACTCTGAGGTGGGTATTACAAAGTGGAGACATGTTTAAGAAATATGGGAGTAGCATCACTTAATAAATCTTGGGTAAAATGTAATTATTCACCATATTCTATATTTGTCCTATACCTTAGCAGAGCAATTCAAATTATGGGACAAGTTGATTAAATTTAATTGAAAACTATCGGTATTGCTTTTAAATGTAAACCTTTGATGTTATCTCCTGGCTGGATTGACAGCTAGTAGGCAACGTTCACGCCACTTAAATAACAGGCAACGCTCATCTGGAATAAGAAAGCTGTGCCATGTCACCTCTCCTTTATGGCAACACCATGACTAAATCCCCTGTTGTCAACATTTTGGGGGTCATCATTGCCCATAAGTTTAACTTGACCCACCATATTAACACTGTGACAAGAAGAACAGGGCAGATGCTGGGTGCTGTCCACTGTATGGCTCACCTCCTGACCACTCAAAGTTTCTCCTTCTACAAGGCTCATGTGAGGAGTGCAATGTAATCATCGCCACTCACTTTTCTTTTTATTCACTTTTGGGATGTGGGTGTTGCCCATCTCTAGTTGCCCTTGAGAAGGTGGTGGTGAGCTGCCTTCTTGAACCGCTGTAGTCCATGTGGTGTAGGTACACCCACAGTGCTGTTAGGAAGGGAGTTCCAGGATTTTGACCCAGCGACAGTGAAGGAACGGCGATATATTTCCAAATCAGGATGGTGAGCGGTTTGGAGGGGAACTTGCAGGTGGTGGTGTTCCCATCTATCTGCTACCCTTGTCCTTCTAGATGGTACTGGTCGGGGGTTTGGAAAGCAGTTTTGGAGAGTTTCTGCAGTGCATCTTGTAGATGAATGCAGCCTTCAGCTGCACTCAAAATGTTTGACAGCATCCAGGACAGAGCAGTTCACTTGCTTGGCGTCCCTGTCACTGGACTCAGTACACACTGCAGCAACTCACCGAGGTTTCTTATGGGAATCAAAGGTTATCGGGGTTAGATGGGAATGTGGAAATCGAAACACAAGAAGATCAGCCATGATCTTATTGAATGGCGGAGCAGGCTCGAAGGGCCGAATGGTCTACACCTGTTGCTATTTCTTACATTCTTACTTTGACAGCAGCTGTCTCCTCTGTGATCTCTACTATGGAGGACAAAAATATTCCGTCCACGTTCCCCTCCAAGTCACATACCATCCTCAGTATTATTACTGCTTCACTGTTGCTGGAATTACCACAAAGACTACAGCAATTCAGGGAGAATGTTTGCCACCACCACCTCAAGGCAATTAGGGATGGGCAATAAATCAGGGCTTTGCCAGTGTCACACACATCCTGAGAACAAATCATGAGAACAAGTGACTTTTTTCCTTAAAGAAATCTTCATTTTCAGTTGGAATGTTCTCCAGATTGTTAATGAAGACAATGTCATTTTGCATGGTGCAAATAATGTGACTATATAAAGCTTCTGAAATAACAGTAGTCACACCTCCCTATGCATTACTCAACTTTACTTGGTTTGGTTGAAGAATTCTCTCAGAGCAGAAAGGCCTACATCACAATGATACAGTATATTCTGCTCGCATCAAAATGAAACCTTTCCTACTTGTTGGTTGACATTTTTAATTGACACATTTTTGAGGTTTTAAAAATGAATTGTATTGTGCTATTTTTCAGCTGTATTGTGAGTTTTGTTTGAAACAAGACTTTAATATATGTTGAAAATTTACAAAGGATGCGGGGAACTTTTCTTATTATAAAATAGGTTCCAATATGAAACATCAGGAAGCCATTTCCAAATAATTGGGTTAAAAATTGGATATTTTGATTTGGATGTAGGGGGTCATGATTCATGGCTTTTCTGCACTCCTTCCAACAGCGGTTGAGGGGGACACAGTGGTATAGTGGTAATGTCACTGGACTAGTAATCCAGTAGTTCAGGCTAATATTCTGAGGACATGGGTACAAATCCCACCATTGCAGCTGTTGGAATTAAAGTTAAATAATTCAGTAATAGTGACCATGAAACCATCATCAGTGATCGCAAAAAATGCACCTGGTGCACTAATGCCTCCTTTAGGGGTGACTCCAGACCCACAGCAATGTGGTTGACTCTTAACTGCCCTCAAAGAGCAATTAGGGATGGGCAACATGCTGGCATTGCCAATAGCACCCACATCCCATGAAAGAATATTAAAAACGGTGGATAACATGCAAATTTGATGCTCTCGCCTCATTTATCTGAGAGCAGCATTGGGCTGAATGGCTCCTCCTGGTTGGTTCTTCATTCAGCAGGGGGTTTAGCAGCATTGTCAACCTTCTGTTCTTAAAGGCATTCTGTCTTGCTTGAAGAGAAACTGCATAAATGGCAGGGTTGCTGCTGCATGAATACAATTGCTACAATTCTAAACAAGGTAAATGGAACACCAGACCAGAGATAGGTTCTAGAGTGTCAGATGCAATGCTGAAGGCCATCGAGGTGGACTGGAGGAGAGAGAGAGACATGGGAGACCTTCAGAAGGATTGGGAGCAGGTGGGAGCCAAGAAGGTCAATTCCTGGTGTCTGGACCTGAGGACCTGGCAGCAGTGCCACAACAAGTCTAACGACCTCATATGGGTGGTCAAGGTCAGTGAATGCAACTTTACATGGCATCTCCTACCCACCTCACACTGTTCAATGCACCACTCACTCAGCAACTGTCCCTGACACTCAGGATTCATGCATTACATCCAGATACTCCATCTCACCCTCACGTACCTAATGATGCCACTGACCTCTTATCCACTTCTCACTACCTCCATATTCCACCAACCATTCAGGGACATCACACAAATATTACAACACAGTCCTTGACATTCTCCCTTCTCTCTTGCAGAATAAGATGACACAAAATATAATGGAGCAGAGCAGAACTAGCAGGTGGCCCAAGGATGCCTGTATCTCATGAGGCCTACAGAAGAAATGGTTCACTGCCCCATGCACCACCTATGACAGAGCCCATGGCATCTGGTGTCACTGAGAATATTGAGGATGAAGGTACATTCCTGCCTGATGCTGCTTCTCAACTCCCAGCTCATCCTCATCCTGCTAATTGGTATGATGAGCAAGCTGCTAATGGTGTGACCATGGAGCCCTGTCCCTGCCCCACCCCCACACCCCACCCCCAACCACCCCCGCTTTCTTTCACCTCAACCTTCCCCTTTGTGATTTTCAGCTTTCAGACATTGATGAGCTGTCTCCTGCCCAGCCACAGGAGCCCGAGGAGGAGAAGATAGAGCAACACCACACCTGATGAAAAACACTGTCACTTGGTCACTCCCTGGCATGCTACAGACCCAGTGGCACTGCAACTACCACCTGTTGCAGTCTTTGAGTGGACAGGTCACCTACTCATCTGCCCTCCCTGCGAGGATGGAGCAACACTCTCTGCCGAATACAGAAACTCACCACAACACCTCCAGAAGCACACCAGGGCGCTTTCAAGCACTCTTCAACAGGACGAGTTCTTCAAGATAACCAAGGTGGTTGCCTTGCCCTTTAAGTAACGCTAGTGTTGGGCCCATTTTGCAGCTGAACACTTGATCCTTTGTGAGTGATAAGCAATGGATCTGTGCAATCCAAATTTGGTATGTGGGCATCACATTGGTCGGTTTATAGAACATATTTAGTGCCCTTCTCAAGGTGGTGTGCCACACTAGCTACACCAGGAGAGGGTGGAGGCACAGTGTATTCCTCCAGGAGGGCAATAAGTGCTACTGATATAAATTGAGTCTACAGAGTCATAGGAAAATGTCTATTCCATCATCTGGGTCCCTTCTTGTTTTATATATGTTCGAAGTGAAAATGAGATTGCTAGTTTAATGCACTTAATTGGGCATTGGGGTCACTATCAGATCTTCCTATGAAAATTAATTAATTTCAGGCAACATTTAATTGATGTACAACATAGGTATTTAATGTGTGTTTGGGTCATTGAAATATCTAAGGAAACACTAACTACTATAACGCCCAAGACATATTTTATGACGGAGCTGAAAATATTTAAACTTGCAGATGTTATAATGTCATATTGAAGAAGGCTGAATTCATTCATCTTGAATAAGATGATTAGGCTATGTATGCCTCTGTATTAGGGAATCATTCAGTGGGCATTTAGCAGTATGATAAGGAACTAGACGTTTCATCACGAAATGAGACCCAACTGCTGATTGTTACACGTGCTTTTATTTTCTTGACATTCAAATGAATGAAAAAGTGAAATTCACAGAAAAATTGGAGGGCAAGTATTTTTTGAGTTAGCTACAATCTTCTGTCAGTGTTATCTTTGAATTTCTCAGTACAGTGTTATTCATGAGTAGACTGGTTAGCGATGATGGAGTGAGTTGAAAGAGCCTCTTCACTAGGATTGCCATTGCAGAAGTTAAAAATACAACCTGATGTGAAAGTTAAATGGAAGAAAAAAATTCTTTGGAAAGAAAACTCTTCAGAAGTAAGTTCAACAAATGAAAATCTGGATGTCAACTCAAAAAATTGAATTAATCTCAGATAATTCAAGATGAGAAATTCTAAAGTATGAATAATCTAGAGTAGTTAGCAAAATTAAATCTCCTAGAATATGCCTTTCCAAGGTGGACAGGAAAATCTCCAAAAGATTTCTAGCACATTTTTGGGATTCATCTATATTTATATCCTTATCTTATTAAAATCAAACTTAAGATTCTCTGAAACTTGTGAAAAATTGTACATAATTGCCCAAAAGGCATCATGTCAATATACCTGATGGCAATCGATTCACTCAGGTCTGAGTGGGAAACTCCATCGAGGGATCAGTTCAATAAATTTCATCGTTTGTTCTTTGCATTTGATCATTTTGTTTGTCAGAATAAACTCCTACATTTCATTTGTAAGTCCCATTCCCCAATTTGATGCCAGTAGCCGTGCCAGTATATTTCCTTCAAATGCCCATCCAATTTCCTTTTGAAGTCATTGATCGTCTCTGCTTCCACCACCCTCATGGGCAGTGAGTTCCAGGTCATTAGCACTCAGTGCGTAAAAAAGTTCTTCCTCATATCCCTCCCGTATCCCTTGCCAAAATCTGTGTCTCCTAGTCCTTGTACCATCAACTAATGGGAAGAGCTTTTCCTTCTCCACTTTATGCAAACTTTACAGCCCTTTCAAATCTCCCCTCAAACTCCTTTTCTCCGAGGAAAACAACCCCAGCTTCTCCAGCCTAACCTTGTACCTATTCCTGGAGCCATTCTGGTAAATCCCCTCTGCATCCTCTCAGGGATCCTCACATCCTTTCTAAAGTGTGGTGACTAGAAATGGATGCAATACTCTAGTTGTGACCTAACCAGAGTTTTATAAAGGTTCAGCATAACTTACCTGCTTTTGTACTCAATATTTATTGAAGCTCAAGATCAAATAAACTTTGCCAACTACTCTCTCAATATGTCCTGCCACCTTCAAAGATCAATACACATGAACTCCCTGACCCCTATCTCTGCACACTCTTTAGAGCAGTGCCATTAAGTCTATATTGACTCTTCCTATTCCATCTGCCAAATGCGTCACCTCACACTTTTCTGCATTAAATTCCACCTGCCATTCTGCAAGCCCATCTATGTCTTGTTGAAGTTAATTTGTATCATTCTCATTGTTTGACACCCCTCTAAGTTTGGTATCATCGGCAAATTTTGAAATTTTACACTGTATTCCAATATACAAGAATATTTTTTACACACAGGGTATCAAAAAGAAAGTCAGTAGTCCCAGCACTGAACCATGAGGAACATTACTATCTACCAACCTTCAGCCTGAAAAATAACCATTTACCATGACCCGCTGTTTTCTGTCCTTAATTCAATATTTTATCCAAGCTGACAATGACCCTCCTATTGGGTGACCCATCATTTTGTTAACCAGCCTTTTATGTGATACTCAGTGAAAAGCTTTAAAACCCATATAGACAACGTCCACTGCATCCCTGTCATCAACCTTCTCTGTTACTTCATCAAAAAATTCAATTAGGTTAGTTAAGCATGGTTTGCCTTTTACAATCGTATTACCTCTCCTTAATTAACTCAAACCTCTCCAAGTGCCTGTGATTGATCCTTCCCTGATTATTATCTAAAACCTGACCCATCGCTGATGTTAAACTAACTGGTCTGTGGTTGCTAGGACTGTCCTTACACCCTTTGTTGAATATGGATGTCACATTTGCCACTCTCCAATCCTCTGGCACTTGCCCCCATATCTAGGGGAGATTGGAAGATTATGACAAGCCCTTCTACTACCTTCACCCCTACTTCCTTTAGCAACCTGGGATACAAGCCATCTGGAGCAAGCAACTTATCCACTCTAAACATAGTCAGCCTTTCCACTACCTCCTGCCCCTCTACTTCTATTCCATTCATTATCCTAACCATTTCTGTTTCTACTGATATTTTGTCAGCTGGTCCTTCCTTAGTAAATATGGATACAAAGTACTCATTAAGTATTCTAGCCTTGCTCTGGGACCCTAAACATATATCATACTCTTTGTCCCTATAGAATCCACTCCAACTCTTGCTATTTACATGTGTCGAAGATTTTTGGGTTCTATTTAGTGTTGGCTGTCATTCTATTGTCATAGCCTCTCCTTGCCAGTCTTATTTTTCTCCTCACTTTCCTTTTCAACGTATTGTATTTGACTTGAAGCATTCACCTGACAGGCATCATGCTCTTTTTTGGTTTCATCGTGTTCTCTATCTCCTTCGTCATCTAAGGAGTTCTGGCTTTGGTTTCCCTACCTTTCGCTCTTTTTTCCTCTACTATACAAACTGACACAAGGTCTTTCTTGCTTAAAGATCATTCATTGTCCCAGTACAATTTTTCTGTCAGTCTTCGATTCCATTTTACCCTACCTAGATCCCTTCTCATCCCATTGAAATTAGCCCTCTTTCAACTTATACATTTGAGTTTAGATTGTTCCTTATTCTTCTGCATTACTAGTGTAAACTTTATGATATGATGGCGCTAGGATCCTGTTCGGGGCTGTTAACGTTTGAAGAAGAAATCCAAACACCCAGGAATTAACTGACAGAACTACACCACAAGATTTCACTTTTTAAAACAAAAACAACCTTGACTGTGTATATAAAATGAATTCACTGATTTCCCTTCAGTTTTCCAGCTTTTCTCCAAAGTACAAGATGTCATGGGGGTCCTTCCATTAGTTTTGGGTTAAGCAACCCTCCTGCTCTTTCTTTACTGACCTCAGCCTCCTGCGCAGTGACTTAAAACATCAGAAAACACCCTTTTGTAGTCCATTGCTATGGTTTCAAACTGCAACAAAGCTGATAACATCCAGAACTCTAATTGTTCCAAGGTTAACTGCATTTCACTGTGAGGATTACTGTAGCTTTCTTCATTTAGCTTAAAATTTCCAGTCATTTTACCCAGTACCAATTTTGTCTTGTACTAAATAGCAGCTCCCAACCTCAGGCTGCGTCATAGACAATAGATCTACCATTTACTCTACTTCAGGTGTAGGTCTGGCTTCCAAGGAGCTACACGCTACATAAGACCCAAAGCTGACACAGTCTCTTTGCTGCTTTCCAAGCATCAACCAGTCTTCCTGTTGGCTCTCTGCTGCTTCTTTCAACCAGTCTTGTCTGTTGGCTGCACTCGAACCGAATTCACATAGATAATTCAAAACAGAGAATCTCGCTAACCTCCACACATGGGCTGTTCTTAGGTAGAAATACAAATTAACTACCTTTTAATGCCAAAACTTTCCTTAATTTGAAACTACATAAATAACTTATATCTCTATTGGAATAACTGCAAACGTCATGTCTCCGGTTATGTTTGTTACTTTCCAGTCTGATGGAACCTTTCCAGAATCTAGGGAATTTTGGAAAATTAACACCAATGCATCCACTAGTTCATTAGCCACCTCTTTTAAGACCCTAGGATGAAGTCCATCTGGACCCGGAGACTGGTCACCCTGTATATTTACCTTTTCATTTAGATGTGGAGAAATGGAAAGAGACTCGAGTGGAGCATAAACAACAGAATGGACTGGTTGGGCCAAATGGCCTGTTTCTGTGCTGGATAGCCCATGTAATCCTATATGTAATCTCATTCAATATTTCACACACTCCCCCTCCTTAATGACAATATAGGCTTTGTCCCTCTCTTTTGTGAAAACAGACAGAAAGTATTCATTTTTATCCTTGTGCCTCTACACACAAGCTACTTATTTTGGTCTTTAATTGACCTAACCTTTTCCTTAGTGATCCTCTTGTTCTTTGTGTATTTATAAAATATCTCTGGGTTCTCCTTGATTTTACTTGCCGATATTTCTTCCGATGTGGAAAAGTACAAACCGAACGGCCTTGCACAATCTAAGCTCTTAATTGTAAACTAGGTTTGAGTGGATAAAGCTTTTTCTTAAACATAAACACTATTGTTTAATCTGGTTAACCAACATGGTAGATTTTTCATTGGTTAACACATGATTATATTTAAAATCTGTCTATCACAATCAAGCCATCAGCATTAATTTAGTTTGTCTTAAATGTAATTCTGGCCTTGTCCCACACTTGATGTGGAGTCGTGCCCCTCAAGCTATATAACCAATTGTCTTTCTCTTTCTAATGGAGAGAGACACCCACGTTCCTTTGCAGTCTACGGCTCATTACCAGTCTCAGACCATTAAGCATTCTATTGTAAAGATTTGGTTTGTACATAGTGACTTGTGAAACCTCAAGAGGTTTGTGTAAATTATCAGAACTTAGGGCACTCTGCTGACTGCTGATATACGCGGGAATAATAAGGAACTAAGCCTCAGGCATATCAATTAATAGATTAAGCACAATCTTTGAGAGGTTACTGTTAAACAAAGATCTGTTTGTTAAAACTATACAGAAGTACAATTTGTATTAGAATAATAGCTTGTCCCAATTACATTTGTGATGAGAAAATGAAATTAACACAGAACCGTAGAAGCTTACAGCACAGGAAGAGGCCACTTGGCCCATCATGTCTCTGATGAAACTTTGCCAAAACCAATCCCATTGCCCCGCACTCTCCCCATTGTCCTTTATCTTCCTTCACTTCAGGTATCTATCCAAAAAGATGCAGCCTTGCATGCCTCAACCACAAAGCATTCAACAACCCATTGTATGAAAACAACATTCTGCTAATCTTTATCCTCATTGTTTAAATCAATTAAATAATTACGACAGTGGATAAACTAAACCAATTAGTTAAGCATGGTAGGTATATCTAACCAGGACAGGACAGACCCAGCAGAGGTGCTGGCACAGTGGTATACAGTCAGGAGGGAGCTGCCCTGGGAGTCCTCAACATCAACTCCGGATCCCATGAAGTCTCATGGTATCAGGTCAGACATAGGCAAGGAAATCTCCTGCTGATTACCACGTACCGCCCTCCCTCAGCTGATGAATCAGTGCTCCTCCATGTTGAGCATCACTTGGAGGAAGCACTGAAGGTGACAAGGGTGCAGAATGTATTCTGGGTGGGGGACTTCAATGTCTATCACCAACTTGGCTCGGTAGCACCACTACTGACTGAACTGGCTGAGTCCAAAAGGACATAGCTGCTAGACTGGGTCTGTGGCAGGTGGTGAGGGAACCAACAAGAGGGCCATGACAGTATCGGCAGGAGTGACCACTGCACAGTCATTGTGGAGACTAAGACCCGTCTTCACATTGAGGATACCCTCCATCATGTTGTGTGGCACTACCACCGTGCTAAATGGGATAGATTTCAAACAGATCTGGCAACTCAAGACTAGGCATCCATGAGGCGCTGTGGGCCATCAGCAGCAGCAGAATTGCACTCAAACACAATCCAAAGCCTCATGATATCCCCCTCTCTACCATTACCATCAAGCCATGGGATCAACCCTGGTTCAATGAAGAGTGCAGGAGGGAATGCCTGGAGCAGCACCAGGAATGCCTAAAAATGAGGTGTCAACCTGGTGAAGCTATGAAACAGGACTACTTGCGTGCCAAACAGCATAAGCAGCAAGTGACAGACAGAGCTAAGCAATCCCACAACAAACGGATCAGATCTAAGCTCTACAGTCCTGCCACACCCAGTCATAATGGTGGTGGACAATTAAACAACTCACTGAAGGAGGAGGCTCCACAAATATCCTCATCCTCAATGATGGAGGATCCCAGCACATCAGTGCAAAATCCATGGGCCCTGACAATATTCTGGCAATAGTACTGAAGACTTGCGCTCCAGAACTTGCTGCACCCCCTAGCCAAGCTATTCCAGTACAGCTATAACACTGGCATCTACCCGGCTATGTGGAAAATTGCCCAGGTATGTCCTGTACACAAAAAACAGGACATATCCAACCCAGCCAATTACTGCCCCATCAGTCTACTCTCGATCATCAGTAAAGTAATGGAATGGGTCATCAACAGTGCTATCAAGTGGCACTTGCTTGGCAATAACCTGCTCACTAATGCCCAGTTTGGGTTCGTCAGGACCACTCAGCTCCTGACCTCATTACAGCCTTGGTTCAAACATGGACAAAAGAGCTCCCGAGGTAAGGTGAGATTGACTGCCCTTGACATCAATGCAGCATTTGACCGAGTGTGGTATCAAGGAGCCCTAGCAAAACTGGAGTCAATGGGAATCAGGGGGAAAACTCTCCACTGGTTGGAGTCATATCTAGCACAAAGGAAGATGGTTGTGGTTATTGGAAGTCAGTCATCTCAGCTCCAAGACATCACTGCAGGAGTTCCTCAGGGTAGTGTCCTAGGCCCAACCATCTTCAGCTGCTTCATCAATGACCTTCCTTCCATCATAAGGTCAGAGGTGGGGATGTTCGCTGATGATTGCACAATGTTCAGCACCATTCGTGACTCCTCAGATACTGAAGCAGTCCATGTCCAAATGCAGCAAGACCTGGACAATATCCAGGCTTGGGCTGACAAGTGGCAAGTAACATTCACGCCACACAAGTGTCAGGCAATGATCATCTCCAACAAGAGAGAATCCAACCATCACCCCTTGATGTTCAATGGCATTACCATCACTTTACCCACCACTATCAACATCCTGGGGGTTACCATTGACCAGAAACTGAACTGGACCAGCCATATAAACACTGTGGCTACAAGAGCAGGTCAGAGGCTAGGAATCCTGCGACGAGTAACTCACCTCCTGACTCCCCAAAGCCTGTCCACCATCTACAAGGTGCAAGTCAGGAGTGTGATGGAATTCTCCCCACTTGTCTGGATGAGTGCAACTCCAACAACATTCAAGAAGTTTGACACCATCTAGGACAAAGCAACCTGCTTGATTGGCACCACATCCACAAACAATCACTCCCTGCACCACCGCCGCACAATAGCAGCAGTGTGTACCATCTACAAGATGCGCTGCAGGAATTCACCAAGGCTCCTTAGACAGTACCTTCCAAACCCATGACCACTACCATCTAGAAAGACAAGGGCAGCAGATAGATGGGAACACCACCACCTGGAAGTTCCTCTCCAAGTAACTCACCATCCTGACTTGGAAATATATCGATGTTCCTTCACTGTCGCTGGGTCAAAATCCTGGAACTCCATCCCTAACAGCACTGTGGGTGTACCTACACCACATGGACTGCAGTGGTTCAAGAAGGCAACTCACCACCACCTCCTCAAGGGCAACTAGGGATGGGCAATAAATGCAGGACCAGCCAGTGAAGCCCACATCCCGTGAATGAATAAAAATAAACCATTTGCCCATATTATCTGACTATTTATCACATTGCTGCTTCTGGGATCTTGCTATGTGCATATGTGCACAGCTTGGGCCTAAACCCATTAGAGTTTAGAAGAACGAGAGGTGATCTTATTGAGATGTTAAAGATCCTGAGGGGGACTTGATATGGTGGATGCTGAGAGGATGTTTCCCCTTGTAGGGAAGTCTAAAACTAGGGGACACCGTATAAAAATAAGGCATCTCCCATTCAAGGTGGAGATGAGGAGGAATTTCCTTCTCTCAGAGGGAACTTGGTCTGTGGAATTCTTTTCCCCAGAGAGAAGTGGAGGCTGGGTCAATGAATATACTCAAGGCTGAGTTGGTCTGTGGAATTCTTTTCTCCAGAGAGCAGTAGAGGCTGGGTCAAAGAATATACTCAGGGCTGAGTTGGTCTGTGGAATTCTTTTCTCCAGAGAAAAGTGGAGGCTGGGTCAATGAATATACTCAAGGCTGAGTTAGACAGATTTTTGATCAACAAGGGAGTCAAGGTTTAGGGAGGGGGCAGGCAGGAAAGTGGAGTTAAGGCCATAATCAGGTCAGCCATGAACTTATTGAATGATGGAGAAGGTTTGAAG
Source organism: Cetorhinus maximus (assembly GCF_964194155.1). NCBI lineage: Eukaryota > Metazoa > Chordata > Chondrichthyes > Lamniformes > Cetorhinidae > Cetorhinus > Cetorhinus maximus. The sequence continues at coordinate 99,326,507 of NC_135896.1, forward strand.
GGCCAAATGGCCTTCTCTTGCTCCTAGGTCTTGTGTTTCTGTGTTAACCCTCCATGTCACTATGGCTTAAAATCGTATTGGAGGTTTTCTGCTAGATTGTTTGCAAATACTTGAATACTGTGAAAAATATGCAAAACGAAAGGCAACCAATTGTCAAACAGTTGCAAACACACGTATTTTGAATGCTCTATCAAAATGAACTGGTTTCAGTTAGTCACATAAAATTACACAGGCTTAATTGAAATCAACTGTAGATGAAACATGATCATAAATGCCTAACGTATAACCATGTGTGTAACAGGTTTCATCTACCATCTGACCATCCCAAAGACGAGTATCACACAAATGAAAAATTAGAAGCCTTTAAATTTTATGGTTTGGATGTCACAATCATTTTCTTACTTCTGCGATTGAATTTTTTGTTTGTGCTCAGTGACATAATGGCTGGGAAATTTGCTGGAGGCAGTTGCTGCCCTCTACAGTGTGAAAGAGGAGAATTAAGAAGCAGAACAATTTCTTACCTCAGGGACCTTAGCTTCAGCTGGTTCAGATCCTTTACACTGACAGACTTCATGTCGAAACATTGATCATAATGCACCAAAGAAAGACTTGCATTTGCATAGCACCTTTGCCCCAAAGTGCTCTCCAGCCAATTAGGTACTTCTGAAGTGTAACTAACTTTGTAATGTAGGAAACGGGGCTGCGGATTTGCACATAGCAAGATCCCCCAAACACGAACGTGATAAATAGTTAGTTTTTTTTTAAAGTGATGTTGGCTTCAGGTAATTATTAGCTGGGAAACCAGGGAGAACTCCCCAGCTCTACACAGACTGCCATGAAAATTTTGATAAAGTTGTGCACGAGAGGATGATACAATAAGCTTAAGGTGATGGTAATTCTAGGTAAAATCCTAGACAGAGATAAATGGCCTATTGAAAGGAAGGAATGTGTTCTTGTGATATCAGGATGGGCAAAAATGCTGAATGGGGTACCTTGGGGATTGGTGTCAGGGCCTCAGTCATTGCTGACAATTTGGGAGGGGGGAAGGACAATCAGCTTTAAGGCAGCTCGGTGAAAATTGTAAGTGGGCAAAACAGCGGCAATCAAAATTCAATGGGATTCAGAAGAAAAAATAGGAAACATATATAGGTTACCAATTGTATTAAATTAGTTAAATGTAAATTTGAATGAGATTTAGGTGCACTGGGTGAGGGGCTGAGCAAATTGGGTCAATACTGTCTGGCGTTTAGAAGAATGAGAAGCAATCTCATTAAGGGGTTTAATAGGGTGGATGCTGAGAGATTGTTTCCACTGGGCAGGGAATCTAAAACACGGGGCCACAGTCTCAGGATAAGGGGCTGATCATTTGGGACTGAGACGAGGAGAAATTCCTTCACTCAAAGGGTTGTGAATCTTTGGCGTTCTCTACCCCAGAGGGCTGTGGACGCTCCATCGTTGAATACACTTAAGACTGGGGCAGAGAGATTTTTAGTCTTTCAGGGAATTAAGGGATACGAGTAGCTGGCAGGAAAATGGAGTTAAAACCCAAGATCAGTCATGATCATATTGAATGGCGAAGCAGGCTTATTGCGCCGTGTGGTCTATCCCTGCTCCGATTACTTGTGTTTTTGTGTTAGCAGCCTCCGCACTTAATGTGTTCAGTCACTGCACAGCAGTTCATGTAGGAGCACGTATCAGAATATTGAATACAGAGGGGCAGATTGTAACCTGCTTGATCGTCCATCCATTTATTTAAATGGACAAAAAAAATCGGATAGGCTTTGTGACAAACACACAATTCTCTGTGCTCAGTATTCTGACCTGTGCTCTCAGGGTCACTGCTTTATGCTGGGAGCACAAAAGCAGAAAGTGATCTCTTACATTGCTAAATGAGTGGACTGTATGTCAGATGATGTACTTACAGCACAAAAATAAAAAATACCTGGAAAAACTCAGCAGATCTGGCAGCATCTGCGGAGAGGAACACAGTTAACGTTTCGAGTCCATATGACTCTTCAACAGAACTAAGGGAAAATAGAAAAGAGGTGAAATATGAGCTGGTTTAGGGGGAGGGGGGGTGGGGGGGTGGTGGGACAGGTAGAGCTGGATAGAGGGCCAGTGATAGGTGGAGATAACCAAAAGATGTCATAGACAAAAGGACAAAGAGGTGTTGAAGGTGGTGATATTACCTAAGGAATGTGCTAATTAAGGGTAGAAAGCAGGACGAGCAAGGTACAGATAGCCCTAGTGGGGGTGGGGTGGGGGGCAGGGATCGAAATAGGCTAAAAGGTAGAGATAAAACAATGGATGGAAATACATTTAAAAATAATGGAAATAGGTGGGAAAAGAAAAATCTATATAAATTATTGGGGAAAAAAGTTGGTGGGGGGGGGTGGGGGGCGGGTCAGAAAGGGGGTGGGGATGGAGGAGAGTGTTCATGATCTAAAATTATTGAACTCAATATTCAGTCCGGAAGGCTGTAAAGTGCCTAGTCGGAAGATGAGGTACTGTTCCTCCAGTTTGCGTTGAGCTTCACTGGAACAATGCACTTACAGCGGGTTGGGTCAGGACGGGTTTTGAGTACACGCCCAGTTTTGCTTTTAAAAACACAAGGAAACCACATTAAAGGTCCTGGAGCCTCAAGAATGATCCCTCGCAATGGAGAAGAAATATTGGAGAAAATTAAACTTTTGACATTTCAAAGACACAACTGAAGGTTAAAAAAAAAATAGAGGCATGTACCCTAGGACAGCCCTGTATCCTGAGTAGAGGAAGGGTCTGAGTGGAAGTAATAGTAACTTAAAGATATGAGATATGAGGGTGAACAAGAGAGAGAAATCCAGAAATATTACAAAAAGTGACAAAGCCAACAAATCACACAAAAGGCTAAAAGAAGTATTGCCGGTTAGAAATAAAGGAGGATAAAAATGAAATTCCCTGCATAACAATGCACAGAGCATCAGTAACTAATATGCTGTGCCCAAAAAGTGTGAGTAAAACAGCACCAGGGGGTTTGGGGGGCAGGTTGGGGACAATTATCCAAATAAAATTTCTGTACGCAAGTGCGCATTTCACAAGAAATAAAGTAAATGAGATTGAAGCACAAATCAGCTTAAAGGGTATGATGTAGTAGCCATTGCAGAGACCTGACTAACCTCTACCTCAATTCCATTTAACCGCCTTTGCTCCATATCCCTTAATACCCTTACCTAAGAAAAAAAAATCTATCTAACTCAGTTTGACCCTCTGATACGCCCTCCCCCACCAGCTGCTGTGCAGTGGCTGTCTGTGTGGAGTCTGCATACATCACCGAAAATCACTTTCAACTTTACCTTTAATTAAATACAGGTCGCAAATCGTGTATATTTCCTTTGCTCTGAATGCTGTAACTTACATGTATCCACACTGAATTCAGTTTTCTGCTGTTCAACTCACTTACAGATTTTATTTGGCTGTGTCAAAGCTGATTGTCCTCCATTGCCACCTCACCTCACCTCATCCACCACCAATATTATCCTGAAAATTTCAATTATGCCTAGAGAATTCCAGATTTCTATCATTCTTTGTGTGAAAAGGTGTCTCCTAATTTCACCCCTAAATGGCCCAGTTCTAATTTTAAGAATGTGCCCTTTTTTTCTAGATTCACCCACCAGAAATCGTTTCTATTCATCTACCCTATTAAATCCCTTTGTCATCTTAAAAGACCACAATGAAAATACCCTCAATTGTCCATATTAAATGGAATACACACCAAGTCTACGCAATCTGTCTTCATAATTTCATCCTTTAAGTCCTGGTAACATTCTGATGGATCTGCACTGTCCCCACTCTAAAACCAAAAAATTGACCCTGAAGTGCAGTGCCCAAACTGAGTGAAGTTCTCCAGATGGTATCTAGCCAAGGCTTTTGTCACGACTCACTGGGGACAGTGCGCTGTAACATCAAGACCCACTGCTCCCCGAGCAGCGACAAATGTGAAAAGTTTGGCCAAACCACCAGATTTCCCCGATTCTACCTAACTGTTTAATTTAGGTTAACAGAATACGAGCACCAGGTTTGTAAACTGAATAAGTAAATGGCTGTTTATTGAACAAACTCGTTAACCAGTGGCAAAAGAAAGAAATATGAACTGCTAATTTCTAACTCTATAACCTAAACCCTACCACTTCTTAAATCCCTATACACACACACATACAAGACACATAAGACACACAAAAACATGGATTTTAAGTGTGGGATAAAACAGTTCAATAGCACCAATTCTGGAGTACGGGATTCGATGGGTTGATTTGATCGATGTCTTCCAAATTCTTTTCAGTTCTTGTCAATGACACGAGGTGGTCTTCCAGCACTTTCAGTATTTAGTTCATTGGTTGAGCACTTGCCTTTCAATGTCTCTGACAGTGATTTTCCCTTTTGCCTCTTGACAGGAGTTTTCAGAGAGAGAGCAGGTTATAGCGATATGAGGAGAAAAAGGCAGCTAGCTATTATTGTGGAATTACTGGAATCTTCCACACACAGGAGAAAGAGTTTTTAGGTCTTGTTCCTTTCAGGATAGGAGCTATTCTATTGCACTGCCCTCACACAAAGCCTGGTCACCTGGTCAGGAGTCAATTGAAACGTTGTTGCTAGGCAGCTCCCTTGGTCCAGGACTCCTTTCCACACCATCTTCATGTCTTCATGGCACAATCTGTTCCAGTCTGCAACATTGCATATATCTCTCATCCTGTTCTAGTTGACATGTCTTTCAAACTGCAGCCATTGTAATTTTAATCCACAGTCCAACAGAAAATAAAAAGATATGTTCCCTACACTTTGTACACCTGAAGTATAACTTGCACATCTTTTTATTCCAACTCCCATTGAGATAAAGGCCAAAATGACATTTGCTTTTTTGGTTACCTTTTTGTACTTGTGCACTAGTTTCAGTGATTTGTATAGCAGAAGGTGTAAATCTATTGGTCCTCCACAGCTTCCAGTCTCGTGCCATTAAGAAAATTCAAATTGTCTTTCAAAGATCCAAAATGGATGGCCTCTCACTTTCCCACACTGAACTCTGTCTACCAAAGTTTTGGGCCCCGCTTATTCTATGTCTCCTTGTAATTTCCTGCTCCCATCTATACAACTTACTTGTCCTCCTAACTTGGTGTAACCTGCAAACTTGGATATACAACTTTCTATTTCTTCATCCAGGCCATTGTTACTTATGGTGAAAAGCTGAGGCCCCTTTTACCGGTCCCTGGGGAATATAACTTGTCACATTCCATCAATCAATTACATCTCCTTTATTCTTAGTCCCTATCTCTTACCTCCTAACTAGTTATCGATCTATGTCACAGTTAAGCCTCCTTAACACCGGGATGCTTGGCATATCAATGTGTACCTCATACAGTTCCAGAAAATGAAAGAATTCCATGGTAAGTATCAGTTCAGCATTTCTTCATATTATTAGCAACTTCTAAATGTTCAAAAATGCATTAACTGACTCAAAAAGAACAGCACCTCAGCCCTCAGTGGATGCTGGGACTCCATAAATAGAACACAATTACCACCAAACTCGCGGATTAGTATGTATTAAATAATATGACAAAACAAATCCCACATTACTCAAGGCTGGACAAATAAGGTTCGTGTACAAGCAAGAAAAGTGGAAATAGATGATATGAAACATTGTAATACATGAGATTTCAATTATTGCACAAATAATTAGAATGTAATCCTTTCAACGCTATAGTATTTATACACGGTAGAATGGCTCCTTCTTCATATTGATTTTTATTTGGCCACTTTGATGATAAATTTCTATTGGCTGCTAAGATTTTACATAAATGTGATATTATTCACTTAAAGAAGCAATGGTATAATTTACGGAATTTCTTTCTTTGGCTTAGCTTCAACTCCAGATTTTATGTTGTGTCAATATTCTGGACATGCTAGATAAGGGTTTCCGATTGCAGATCCAAAGTTGTACATGCATGACACAAATCGGTAACACATCAGACCTGCCAATGTTGGACAGCTGAGTTAGTTTTGGAGCAGCTAGTATTAATTTGTCTGCCACCTCAGGTTGGTAAAGCAAGTGTACATATTACACCTTGCATATAAATGGTGCGGCTTTACATCTAATCCATTGCTTCCACTACCTTTCCCATGAATTCCGGGAGCGTTTTACTTTTAAGTACATGCTGACTGCTTCTTGGAGCCTCTGTGCTCCCCAGAGCTACTTTGATAAGCTCCTTCTGTGTTTTTCTCACAATAAATGTTAGCCCAATTTGCATATAATTTCATGGTTCATGACACAGTCTTTTTTTTGGAATAACATTTACATTGTTCCAGTCCTCACCAACAACAATCTGTACTAGTATAGCATCTTAAACAGAGATAAATAGTCCAAGGGGCTTCAGAAGTTTGTAATAACACAAAAATTAGCACTTAGCCAAAGACAGAGACATGAGGGGGAAAAAAAAAGAGTCAGACAGTCAGGTTAAAGGAAGATCTTAAAGGTGGAGAAAGAGATAGAGAGCTAGAGAGATTAATAGAAGGGAGTCCAGAGTTTAAGGCCCAGATGGTTCAAGATATGGGCAAAGGGAGTGAGGGATGCATAAGAGAAATGGGAGTTCTTGAAGGGTTACGAGTCTCTGAAGTGTATCAGCGGTTCACTTACCCGTCCAGCTTTAGTGATGGTGATCTTTGCTGGAGGCTACACTGTGTTTTCAGAATGCTGGTTAGGGGTGTTGTGTTTGTGCCGCATTCTAGTCACAATAGGATTACTCAGTGTTTCTGGTAGTGGTATTGTCCTATTTTGGCATCTGCTTCATTGTACTGACATGGCATTTGGTGTTCATACATGATACAGTCTTGATTCTGGGCATATGCTGATGATTTCTACTGGATCCCAGGTGCCATCAGGTAGGTGTAGTACCCGAACTTTTTGTCCGATATTCAGGTTGGTTAATTGGTTACCCACATGTCATTCAAGGGTATCCTTCACCTTCCCTTGTTATTTGAGTAGTGAATCACGTACTCCTGGAGTATTGATGAGTGATGACTGGAGAAGATTGTCTGCACTTGTCTGCCGAATAGTGATTCTGCATTGGTTCCACAGTATGAAGTTTGGAATGGGTTAACGTATTTGGCTCAAACAGTGTTATGTAGCTTGATGTTGTCTAGATCTACTAATTAATGGCTAAATAAGCTGTGCACCAAACAATTTCAAGTTGGCACCTCTTGGACTTAAGGAAGTGAAGAGAGAATCTGTATCAAGGTTAATGACCAGGGTGGGAAAGAGTTGAGGTTTACTGAGGAAAAGGATATCACAGACCGAGGAAGGGAGCGATGGAGCCGATCACGCTCTTCAAAAATATCATGCCAAAGTTTGGAGTTTTAAAATGCTGTTGTAAGCAATGGGATTATCTTTTTTTCCAGTGGAGAACAGAGAAGGAAGTGGGATTGGAATGGGAAAAGGGGAAATGAGCAGTGAGGAATAGAAGGAAATGTATCTGGCGTATCTGCGATTGATATGACAGGAAATAGAAACACTGGGCTGGATTTTCACAGAGTTGGGAAGATTCCATCAACCTTTAAACATGTCAGGCGGGATCTGGATATGGAAGTCCCACCCCCATTTCTAACAGCAGGGAGAAGAGGGAGAGACATGAATCATAAAGACGGGAAACCCAGATTCAACATTTGAACTAAGCACTGAGTTCAAATGGATGCTATTTTCGCTGGTCCAAGGACCTTAACCCGCAGTGTGGGAGTCACAAATTGATGGAATAGACGTAAACACTCTTGAAGGGTGGATAAGGTCTATCAAAGTGTCACAATCTGAAGGTTTTTAAATCCCTGCTCTTTAAACTTGAAAAAAAGGTCTAAGTTGTCAGTGAGAGTTAAAAAAACTTCTCCTGGACTGCTCTGATTGAAAAGCCATATGGTGTTGGTTAGAAAATAATTACCAACTGGTCATGCAGCTTCAGTAGAGTTTTTGTTGACATTTCCCAAGGGCTATTAGTATGTTATTATGAAGGCTTGGCTGAGTTTCAAAAACTATAATTATCTCAGCAGGGTGTTCAGAGTTTATAGTTTGATTGACAGTTTAAAAGGTCTGTTAAAAGAGTTGCTGTCTTTGATGTGTGGTGTGAATAGAAGTTTGTTTATTTTTATAAGTGTTTGAACACTTGAGGAGATTTAAAAGCTTTAGATAGGTTTCATGAATGGGATTTTTTTTCACGATTAATTGTATATGAGTAAAAGTTATATTAGATTGTTAGAAGATTTTTTCATCTCCATATGGCTTCTGAGGTCTGCCCATGGTGGATACTGGGTGAGTGGCTATGGAGGTGGCATGGGAGTATGAGGGGCTATAGGGGGTATGAGGGGGCATGGGAGGTGGGTGCAGGGGTGACAGGGTGTAAAGGAGGAAGGCTAAAGGGTAATGTTCCCTTTGGGAATTGGGACAATGTTCCAGAAAACTGAAGCAGACAACTTCCTGCCTCTATGGCCACCTAGGATCTGCCTTGGGTTGGTGGGCCCGATTCTATACTACCTCAGTCTCCCTGAAGCGAAAATTGGATCTAACCTTTAAGTCGAGGCGGGTCTGTCAAGTTGGGAAATTTATCAACTCAAGCCACCCACCTTGGTGGCGAAAATCTGGCCCCCTGTGTGAGATGACAAGGGGCAGAATTTTCCGGGGCTGCTGGTACTGGGTGTGTTTGGTGGTGTGAGTGGACAATATGGCAAGGTGGCCAAAATTCGGTTTCATGACGTTGTGAAACGAGTTTGCAATCGTCCACTCTACCCGTCAATGGTGGGCCGTGTTTCCCGCCATCAGACGTCAGGAGTTCATTGTAATACATCTGCATATCATTATAAGGCCAGCTTGCCGGAATCATTCCCCCCCCGCTGGATCATCTGGTCACTTGGCGTGTGTTTCACATCTGTACATAGACGACGTGCACCTGGCCAGCTGTTCACTCGGGACTTTGAGGTTTGTTCGCCTACCTTGCTTCGGGCAGCACTCGCAGTCACCAGCGCCAGGCTTCACAGGCAGCACCACATCACTTATAGAGGGGCTCAGGGACAGGTCTCTACCTACCAGACCAGCCATCAGGCAGGGGGGGCTTTTTAATGGCTGCAGGGCTAGGGCTTGGGGAAAGAGGAAAAGTGGCCTCAGGCAAGGGATGAGGCTGCAGGGTGAGGGCTGTACTGGGGAAGGAGGGTATCCCAGGGTGTGTGTGGAGGCCACATGTTGAGCTGTGCAAGTGGCCTCAGGATGGTGATGGCTGAGGAGGCAGTCTCCAGAGGAGATGAGGCCAGATGGAGATGTGAGGGTGTGTGTGAGAGAGTGAGTGGTGATGTCCCTTGAGCTGGAAGTGAGTGAGATGCCAGTGAATGTGTGATGGGCTTGTGAGTGTGTGTGTTTAGAGTGATGAGATGGTTGCCATACCCTGGCTACTTGGATGAGATCATTTATCCTCTATCTGCATTGGATGGCCAACCTCTCCTGTGCAGCATTGGCAAAGATTACCACTGCCATTGCCTACCAAGCTGGAGTGGTAATGTTGCTGCCCCTCCTGCAGCCAGAGTGGGGATAGAGGACATTACAGTGGGCATCCACGGTGTCCAAAAGGCTCTCGAGGGACACATCACTAACCTGGGGGGGGGGGCTTCAGTCTTCTTGCCTTTCAGGGCCATGTGTTCTGCACAGCAGGCCTGGGCTGGAAGCACTGAGAGGTATGTGCACAGCTGCACTTTAAATATGGTGCCTGGAGAGATGAAGCAGTGAGGTGATGGCGTGGTGGGTGAATCGGAGCCTGCCTGCCATCGAAATAGCGTGTTTCCCGGGAATGCATGATTAATGAGGCAGGATTGGGACGATGCGGCGTGAAAAGCCGCCATTGTGGACGGCAGGTAAAACGTCCTTACCACACAGTGCAAATCTGGGACGATTCCGCCCAAGGCTGAGAGCTAAAATGGAGCTTCTGTAGATTCAGCCTCAGGTTTTCTTCAATGCCAATAAAAAGCCACAAAGTGAAGTTTTCAATTCAGCAACGAGCTAAAGGAAGAAGGAATCACTTTAATGGTTTTAATTGGCCTCAAATCCATGGGAGGTTTGTCAACTACCTTGACTAACCAGTGCTTTATTGTAACTTTCAATTAATTACACAGGGCTGGTAAATGATAGATAAATGCAAGAATCAATGTCGTGCGCTGCAAATACCTCTTGTAATAATAGTATCCAGAACAAGCAGTGCAAGGATCTCAGTTCAAGTTTCACCATCAGCTCTTTGCAAAATTTGCTTCGTTTTCTATTTTCCAACAACCTTTATTGGTTCTAAATATAAACTTTACTGAGATGATCCAAAGCAGGTAAAATAATTTGTTTCCTATTGATTAATACTTTAGCATTTCAAAGCAATAAGTAAATTGTGATCAGTATGCTTACCTGTGATCAATATGCTTACCTGGGGTCTTTCATAACATTAAAGTGAAGTTCTGCAGTTTCCTATTGCCAGGGAAATAAGTTTTAAAATGAGCTGTAAATATTGCCTTACAGCTTTCTGCTTATTTTTCATACTCACAAAAGAAAAGCTCTTGTGTGAAATGTGATGGTAATCATTAATGGCTCTTTAAAAAGTCTGAAAGGTTCCTGGCAAGCAACATTTGCTGCTGATTTTTAAAAATCATAAGTACATTTCTATGCGAAAAATGAAAGTTGCCATTTATTTTGGGGAATTCAGTAAAATCCATACAGAACTGATTCTATCATCTAACTGGTGTTTGTATGTTATGTAGCTGCTCTGCCTATCTAAGAAACTCTCCAACACAGCTTGTTCAAGTTTGACACACACACGCACACACACACACACACACACACACAGAGTCACAAACACACGCATACCTTCATTCACAGCTCCTCTGATCAGGTACACACTTATGAAGCGTATAGTCTACAGGTATAAGCATAATAAACACAAACCCAGGGAATAAATTTGGTTAGATATTGAGAGATTTCCAAATATTCCCTTGCAGTTTATGTTTTCGCCACGTGATGGAGACAATGCAAACACTGTCAGAGATTGGGATAAACTGCAGCTACCTGCAGATTGGTTCCTGTTTCATAGCTGAACAATTTTCTTGCACTTAATCAATTGTTTTAATTTCGAATTAGCATTTGATCTGCATGGATATTCACTGTAATAGATCAGTTCCACGTTTATCAAATGGCCCTTGGGACAATTACAAAAATGTTTGTGATTCCTTCCACAGACACCTCCGTAACAAGACACGGATTCTAAATGAGAGGTTAAGGGGTGGTGGGGTGGGGTGGGGTGGGGTGGGAGGGGGGAGGTGGCACATACAATTTTGGAGCAAATGATACAATTACGCTTAGTACCTACTGAACCTGGTTTCATTTCCAGTCAGTTAGTACCGTACGGTACCAGTTTTACAAACTATTTAGCACTGGATGAGCAGGATGTGGGCTTGACAAGTGAGTTTAGTGACCAAAAATTTTTGGGTGGCTAAAGATATCCTGAACTTCACCAAAAAAACCTAAATTTCTATACAGATTGTAATCCACTTTAATATGTCGAGCTTTTTTTTTAAGAAAAAGAGTGACATAGGTTAAATTCGTCAAATATTGTGATTAACAATCACACCTTAGCGGACACCTGTAAGGTCATGAACAAAGCAAAACATAGGTCAAAAAGTTTTATTTCAGGGCAGATTTGATCCCAGTTCTCACAGGAGACACTAAAACACAGAAGACGGCCACTGCCCTTACCTTGCCATCTCACATGGCCTCCCTACTCTCAATCAGACAAGACCATCTTTGACCACTTCCTTGTATACCTCACCACTCACATTTTCCAAGCCTACTTCCTCTTTGATCAATCCCAAGTCATTGACAATTGCATTTTCAAGTTTCCAATTGCCCACCACAATATTTCTACAGCTGCTGCCTTGGTCAACTCTTCCCTCTCCTCCACTTTTGATGCCTTTGTCCCTTTACTTGCTTCCATTCTGGTCATTCCCACTGGGATGGGCTCTCATCTTCACTCCCTCATGTCCAAGGCACACAGACTTGATTGCAAGTTGGCATACAGTTGGTTTAATGATTGAACACCAGATTGGTCTATGCCACATCGAGCTAATCGGTCTCATCCTCCTCTTCTAAATCTGCTCACTATTGAGGGAGCTTACTCGATAACCACAAGATTCTCATCTCCATTACAAACCATCTTGTTAAACCCTGTTCTCTTGCTGTCCCCAATTTCCAGAGAGGAATTTACAGACTTGTCACTAAAATTACACCCATCTATTCATTCATCTCTGCTGTTTCTCCCTTGTCTACCAAGCCAAATGCCACCCACCAACCCCCACTGCTTTCTCTCTGCCGACCTGTATCTTTTACCCTTCCTCAAACCCTGAGCTCATTGTCTCCATGAGATCCACCTTTTGCTAAATGATTCCCTTCCCATTGAACTGCAGATCACTCAACTTTTCTGACTGACCTCTATGCAAGTTGATATTGTAAAAAGTTCCATCTCCTCAGGTACTGGCTCCCTTCTTTTCAAAGCTACTGTCATCAACCACCCTGAATCCTTCTGTCCTTGTAAATGACCTTCCTATTCTCCCCAAAGTTCTTCAACAGGTTGTCTCCCAACTGGGCATCCATCTTTCTTGTAACTATTTAAGTCTTTCCAATAAGGTTCCCAATCCTGGTGAAGTACTGAAATTACTCTAGTCAAAGGCACAATTTACATCCTCTGTGACTGTGATATACGATCCCTCCTTGACTTCTCTGCAGTCAACCGCATGACCCTCCTCCAACAACTTTCCTCCTTTGACAGCACAGTGGGACAGCTCTTGAACTGGTGACACTCTTTCCTATCCAATCGTAATCAGACCATCCTCAGCAATGGCTTCTTTTCTCAATCTCATATCATTATCTTTGGATTCTCTCAATGATCTATCCTTGCCCCTTTTCTCTTCCTCAACTACTGGCTGCTTCCTGACAGCATCATCCGGAGACACAGGATCAACTTCCACACCTACACCCAGGTCCTAGTCAACACCTCTCAACTCCTCCCGACATCCATTTTTGAATGAACTGTAATTTCTTCCAGTTCATCATCTTTAAGCCATTATCTTCAGTCTCTGCCCCAAACTTCATACTGTTGTCACTTTGATTCCATCCCTCTCTTAGGTTGCAGCCAACAATTTTTAGCTTTGGCATCTCATTCGACCTCAAGATGAGCCTTTGACTCATGTCCTCTCCATCCCAAAAGCCGCCTACTTCCAACTTGCTGCTTCTGCTGAAATCCTCATCTATGCCTTTATCGTCTCCAGACTTGAGTTCAGTGCTCTCCTGGATCAGACTCGAATCTTCCTCATTATTAACTTTAACTCATTCAACGCTCTGCTATTTACTTCCTGTCCTACATCAAGCCTGGCTCACCCGTCACTCCTATCTTTGTTGACTCGCATTAGACCCTAGTGCCTCCAATTTAAAATTCGTCGCCTCATACAAATGGGTGGCAACTGATGATGGATGTCTTGGAAGGTGAAGCAAAGGTTTCTATTGATAGTTTGAAAAGGGAAGACTCCAGGTGTCAATAATATAACTGCAGGTGGGTGAGAAACATACTGCAAAAACTGTTCAGCAAAATTTGCCAAGCAGAGCAATTACCCAAAGACTGGAGAAAGGTAATAAAGCTAACTTTCAATAAAGACGACAAGCAATTACAGAGGAATCAGCTTACTGAGTATACCCAGCAAAATATTTATTAAGAAAATGTAAAGATAGGCAGTAGTGGTACTGATTAAAAAATCAAGTTGGTTTTAAACCAAGACAATGTACACTAGATCAAGTGTTTATGAAAAGAAAGAGCTCTGATAAATTTATAGAGCACAACATTCATTTGTTACAACAACTTCATAGATTTTAAGCAAGCCTTTGATAGCGAAACTGTCTTTCCTTTTCTCTTCCCTGAGGCAGTCCCTCAGGATCGAGGATGACTTCCATCCAACTCAGTTCGATGGGTTCCGAGATGACTGGTAAGTCCCATGTGTGATCTGCAGACTCTGGCACATGTGGGGCAGGTGGTGCTTTAAGGGTTGGGTAGATTAGTAGATTGGAGGTTTTGTGCGCTGTCTCGGATGCTTTAGCTTCATCATCGTGTGTTCTCAGTGAAGTTTCTCAATGTGTTTTATGTCTTCCCAATAAACTTTCTCCATTTTGGTTGGTCACAAGTCAGGGTCTCCCATGGGCCAGCAGGGATGTTTGATCTCTTCAGGGATGTTTCGAGGACATCCCTAAAGTGTTTCCACTGTCCTCCTGGGAATCTCCTGCTGTGATTGAGTTCAGAGTAGACCATTTTCCACAGCTTGGATGAAGCTGTGATCTTGATGAAGGCAGGTATATATGATTAAATGCATCATTATCTCCTGTGTGCCAGCTCAGCCTTTGGCTGACTGAGGAAAAGAGCATTTGAGGAACAGAATCTTAAACTGAGACTAAGGCCATGGTTTACTGGGCAGCAGTGAGTCCAGTGCTCTTATATGCTTTGGAGACATGGAAAAGATACACTAGGTACCTCAAAGCACTGGAGAAGTACCACCAGTGGTGCCTTTGCAAGATCCTCCAAATCTGGTGGAAGAAAGGTTGTCCAACAGCAGCGTCCTTTCCCAAGACAACTTACCCAACATTGAGGTTCTAATCACTCAAAACCAGCTCCGCTGGGTAGGACATGTCATTCATGTGCCTGACACTAGACTCTCGATAATGTAGCAACTTGTATTTATAAAGAACCGTTACCATATTTAACACAGTATGACACTGAGCCACATAAAGAGCTATTAGGGCAGATGACAAAATCTTGGTCAAAGTTTTAAGGAGCACCTTAAAGAAAAGGAAAGAGAGGTAGAGAGTTGAAGAAGCTTAGGGAGGAAATTTTAGAGCTTAAGACCTTGGCAGCTGCAAGCACAGCCGCCAATGGAGGAGCAATTAAAATTGTAAGCTACTCAAAAGGCCAGAATTAGAGGAGTGCTGTGAGGAAGATATAATAATGTTATTGGCATTTATTGTAATATAGTGGGTGTGTGTGTGTGTGTGTGTGTGCGTGAGAAAGAGAGAGAGACTTAATTGGATTAAAGGCAGCTGGTGTGAAGGCTTTGATGTAAACATGGGGCAAGTTTAGAATGTAAGGAGTAAAAGGGCATTTGCATTTTTAAATAAACCAGGCTAGATTGTTTTTGAAAGAAGGAGTGAAATATTACACCTAGCCAGGTGGATTTCAGAAACAGTGTGTTTATTTTTCCCCACAGGTTACTGGTCAAACTTAGTACTATGAGAGATTTTTGATTTCAGAAAGGTAAAGTTTAAAGACATAGGGCAGAATTTTGCCGTTGGTAAGCAGAGGGCAGGGCCCGCTCGCTGACGCGTAAAATGATGCGGGATGATGTAGGGCGGAACCCCCGACGTCATCCCGCCCCATTTAAATTTTCAGGAAGTCGGGCGCACAGCAAAATCAGCTGTGCACCCACTGACCTGTCAATGGCCAATTGAGGCCATTGACAGGATCATTTAAACAATTAAAGGACCTGCCCGTCCAACCTTAAGGTCGACGGGCAGGCCAGGAGCCCCGGCGGCAAACAGATGAAACATGAAACCTCATCCATTGGCGGGATGAGGTTTCGTGCAGGGTTTTAAAATTTTTAGTTAAGTTATTGTAAATTATGAACATGTCCCATCTCATGTGACATTGTTACATGAGGGGGACATGTTAGGGAATTTTTTTTTTCTATTTTTAAGTGTAAGTGATCTCCCTGAGGTAGCACTTAGCCTCAGGGAGATGTGCGCTCTTTCGTGTGCATGTGTAAAAGAGCGCACTCTCACTTTTGGGGAATCCCCCCCCCGCCCGCACAGGAAGTGCATAGCGCTTCCTGCCGGACGTCGGATTAAGGCCTGCCCACGTAAAATGGCGGCAGGGCCCACTTCTCCGGCGGGGATCAGTTCCCCGCCCGCCAGAGATTGGGTCGGGCCCGCCTGCCCGACAGGCAGAAAATTCTGCCCATAGTGAAACAATGGAAATTTGTTTTCAAAGGGGAAAATATGTATAAAGGAGCGGAGGCTGTGTGTAAGGGTAGGCATTTTTTAAGATCAAACAAGTGTGAAAAACCTTCAGCATCTATGCCTCAAGCTGTTGTTTACTGAAATAACTGAAGAAGACTCACTTTGAATTCGACTGGTTCAGGTTATTGGGTCTTTTAAAATCTGTGTGTCTTACTGTTGCCTTAATGAAAGTGTAAATAGGAATTAGATTGATTAGGGGATTTAGAAGTAGTAATTTGTAGATCTATGTATGTATTTAAAATCATTTCTCATTAATAAAGGTTTAGTTGGTAAAAACCTATAAGACTTAGTGGTCCTATTACTACTGAATTCAAGCCACGCATCTCGAAATTTATACAAATTGTAAAACAAGTTGTGGCAGTTGTTTCAAGTATCCTTTTGGGATTTGAACTCAGCATTTACTATTGACTGTGCCATAACAAACGCAGATAAGTTGGAGATTTGTGGGACTGAAGGAGATTCCAGAGATAGGGAGGAGAGGGGTCAGGGAGGCTCATAGACTCATAGATGTTTACAGCACAGGAGGCCATTTGGCCCATCGTGTCCGCGCCGGTTAGCAAAGATCTGACTAAACTAATCCCATTTTCCAGCACTTGACCCGTAGCTCTGGAGGCTATGACAACGCAAGTGAATATACTTCTTAAGTGATACGAGGGTTCCTGACTCAATCACCCTTTCAGGCAGTGTGTTCCAGGCTCCCACCACCCTCTGGGTGAAAAAAATTCCCTTCAACTCCCCTCTTAGCCTTCTATCTCTTACCTTAAATCTATGCCCCTGGTTATCGACCCATCTACCAATGGAAAAAGTACCTTCCTATCCACCATATCTCTGCCCTTTGTAATCTTATACACCTCTATTAGGTCCCCTCTCAACCTTTGCTGCTCCAAGGAAAACAACCCCAGCCTATCCAATCATTCCTCATAGCTCAGACCCTCCAGCCCAGGCAGCTTCCTGGTAAATCTCCTCTGCACCCTCTCCAGTGCAATTACATCCTTCCTATAATGTGGTGACCAGAACTGCACACAATACTCCAGTTGTGACCTAACCAGCATTTTATACAGTTCCAGCATAACCTCCCTGCTCTTGTATTCTATACCTCAGCTAATAAAGGCAAGTATCCCATATGCCTTCTTAACCACCTTAGCTACCTGCCCTGCTACCTTCAGGGGTCTGTGGATATGCACACCAAGGTACCTCTGATCTTCAGTACTTTCCAGGGTCCTACCATTCATAGTGTAATCCCTTGCCTTGTTAGCCCTCCCCAAGTGCATTACCTCACACCTTTCCGGGTTGAATTCCATTTGCCACTGCTCTGCCCATCTGACAAGTCCATTCATATCCTCCTGACAGCTATCCTCCTCACTATTTACCACCCTACCAAATTTCATGTCATCTGCAAACTTGGTTATACCCCCTACAGTTAAGTCCAAATCATTTATGTACACCAGAAACAGCAAGGGTCCCAACACTGAGCCCTGTGGAACCCCACTGGAAACAGACTTCCAGTCACAGAAACATCTCTCTACCATCACCCTCTGCTTCCTGCCTCTCAGCTTATTTTGGATCCAACGTGCCACTTTGCATTGGATCCCATGGGCTCTTACTTTCTTGACCAGTCTGCCATGAGGGACTTTATCAAAAGCTTTGCTAAAGTCCAAATAAAGGCATTTGAAAACAATTATGAAAATCTTAAAATTGAAGCAAGAATGGATATGCCATGAGGATGTATGGTATACCTGAGAAACTTGTTAGTCTGATGGGAAACAGCTACAATAATATAAAATGCTGCTACATCTGAGGTTGATTGAACAGGGAGAGGCTTTGGCATAGTGGTGTTGCCACTGGACTGGTATTCCAGAGACCCAGGGTAATACTTTGGGGTCCTGGGTTTGAATCCCACCACAGCAGATGGTGAATCCAATAAAAATTGGGAATTAAAAGTCTCATGATAACCACGAAACAATTGTTTCGCCCTTTAGGGAAGGAAATCTGCCATCCTTACCTGGTGTAGCAATGTGGTTGACTCTTAAATGCCCTCTGAAGAAAGGGATGTAGGGATGGGAAATCAATTCTGGCCTAGTCAGCCATGTCCACATCCCGTGAATGAATAATAAAAAAAAAGGCTGAGAGGTGAGAAGATGATATTTGATGAGGTATAGAAAACTTATTAACAAATCAAATCTAGAATTCAGGAGAAACTTCTTTCTCCAGGTAGTTAATACTTGCTACCACAGTAGTAATTGAGGCAAATTGATAGGTGCATTTTAGGAAGCTAGATAAACACAAGGGATAAAGGAATAAAAGATTATGCTAATAGGGCTAGATTAAGAGTGATAGGAAGAGATCATAAACACCAGCATGGACTGGTTGTGTCTAATAGCCTGATTATGCGCTCTGTGTTCTACAAGTATTTCTATAACAAGGCAAGAATGGATAGTGTCATGACTGGAATCACTTATGGATATATTGAACTTTTAAGTAAGACGTATGTTTTTTTGAAAAAAGGACATAGTGGCGAAAACTGGCTGAGACTGTAAGGCTGGAAAATTCCTATGTGGATTACTTGACCAACTAGTTGAGAGAGAATAGAATGTCGCACCTAAAAGGTGTGACACGGCCTATTTCAGGCAGAGGCACTTCAAAGGGAAAGATACAATACGGACTGAACTGTAATCTCCTGTGGTTGCAGAGATAATGGAAAATGATTATCATCTCAGCCGAAACGACCTCCTGTTGAATTATATCCCAGGCTATTAACATGAACTGAGTTTGCAAAGAAAACAGATCTGGACGAAATACATGTTTGTTTTTTTCCCTTCCAAGAATACACAAGGGGTTTAAAAAAAAAGTCTACTGCAGCCTTCGTTCTGTGTGCTAATCTGGTGTTCTGTTCTGGTGTGTGTGTGTGTGTGTTGTAAAGGTCACAGCTGAAGAACACCAACTGGACATCCCTGTGCTTGCAGGTAAAAAAAAATTCTGACTGTTGGAAGCAAGGCACAAGTCAGCAAAGCCACACTCAAAAAGGAAACAAGGCAACTCCTTTCAGCTAACCTGCAGAATCAAGAATCTCCAAACCAACTGCTCAACTGCCCAAGTCAGTGCTACCGGAACCAACCCAACTTAACGGCTGGAATGTTTCATCATCTACTCCTAACGGACAAGCCAAAGGGCTGCTTCAGGTATCTTTTTAATTTTTATT
The DNA here is from genome assembly GCF_964194155.1 of Cetorhinus maximus. Taxonomy (NCBI): domain Eukaryota; kingdom Metazoa; phylum Chordata; class Chondrichthyes; order Lamniformes; family Cetorhinidae; genus Cetorhinus; species Cetorhinus maximus. The sequence goes on from NC_135896.1 coordinate 99,345,844, forward strand.
TTTGGACTCAATTTCTCATTTCTAATCTGTGCGTGTGTGTTGCATTTTTATTTTTTCTTCTCACTTTTAGGAACTAATGAACTCACTCTTTCTTTGCTACAAGACAGCCTGGTTAAATTGGCTCCTTTTAAAACATAAATACATTTGGACTGGGAAAGGATATCCATGAGGGAAGGGATCCTTTTAAAATTAACCTTGCTGCAACCAACCAATGGGGTTGAATAAAGAAAGGGAACCAGTTCATCTCTCCTTACCTGGGGGTCTAACAATTTGGGGTACCTCGTTTGGGATCATAACAAATTGGGGGAACCTGGCCTGGGGACCGGTCATAACAATAGGAAGCAGGCAGAATGGCTTAGATCAAAAAAAATGGGGTGAGACAACAAGGATGCAGCCAGGATTTATTTAATTTAGTACCGGAAGCAGTAATGAATCTTGCACTGAAAACCTGTTCTCATTTGGCAAGATTTTAAAAAATCTCAGATTTGCCGATGACATTGACCTTATAGCAACATCCAGAACAGAGACTTATAGTCAAGGTGTGCGTTGAGAGTGGAAAAGCTGAACAACATGGATGACGAAGGGAATGTCATTTCGGAAACATCTTGAATATGTATAGAATACTGTTGGAGAGGGTGAAGTTTATCAGGTTTGTGTACCTTAGTCAGTTAGAGGCAGGGAGTTGGGGTTGTGAAGGAGGATTGTATTTGCTTCAGTTGCTGCTGGCAAACAAAGCCAGAAATAGAACTCTTAAAATATTTTGGTAAAATGAGAACATGAGTTTTATGAATAATGGTTACTCCCGTGTTAATATATGGATCAGGGTGTTGTAACGTGAGAAAAGTTGGTCAAGTGGAATACTGAGAGTATTCAGGATGCAATGAATCAAGTATGACAGAAGAACATGGTTTGCACAAGAAAGAATTCTTAGACAGAAGATCCACAAAAGACAACTGTGATGGTTTGAACATGCTTCAAGAATTGAAGCAGCTAGAACATGGGCCATTTCAAGTGGACCTGTCATGGAGATGAAGATGGTAGAGGCAACCAGGCTAGTTCAGCACTCGCAACAATAGAGTGAATCCATTTGGCCCCATTGTCACTGCTGCGCTGATTGGAATTTAACAGTGGTAGCCTCATGTTTTAGATCCCTTCTGCTTACTCTTCCCTATTTCTGTAACCTCTTTGAACTCTAAAATCATTCCCAGAACTTTCCATTTCTCTGATTCTGGTTTCTTGTACATCCTCATCCGTGGCTGTGCCTTCAGCTATCTTCTGCTTACAATCCAATGTACTGCATAACAAACTACTGCCCACTCCCCCAAAAAAGTATCTTAGGAATACTTTTATGATGAAAACATTTTTGTAAACTGCTATGGGTTATGTTTCCAGTAAACATACCAGCAGACTGTTGTAAAATAAAACTTTTCATCATAAAATTTCCCACATAATGTGACGTCTGTAATTGCAGGATTGAAAATCATGTAAATGTGGTCAGGATCTTTTCATAATCAGAATCTGGAATTCAATTTTGACACATTTAAAGTCATACGCTCTTAGTATAATACACAGACAAACAGTATATCTTATTGGGAATGCTTCACCCTGCTCTTAAAGTAAAAAAAAAACCTGAAGCTAATTGGCACCAGGGGTCCTAGAATTCCTGTGGGACTTCAGTTCAGTACTGATTCACTTACCTTTTGATGGTTTTCATGACACATGTATTCTATTTTATGTAATGCATATTAACAAATTGCTTTTATACAGCTCCTTTAACATAGGACAAAATTCAAGATATTTTTCAGAGGGAGAAATAAAAAGCATTTAGGAGTCAATTTTAACTCCCTGCAGTTATTTTTATGTGCCTAAAGTTATTAGAATTCAATATTCATGAAGATTTTACAGAGATCCAAAGAAAAAGCTGAAACATAAGATTTGATCCAATGGAACCAGGTGTCCATGCAATTGAGTTCAACTAGCCTAAATGGTTAATTTCATTTTAATTTGCAGACCAGTGTATGTTACTTCACACAATGCAGTCATTTCATTGCTTTTTTGCACTCACTGTTGTGGTTTTCCTCATTGTGATCAAGTCCTTTGAGGCCGAAGTGGTCAGTGCTTAAACCCAAAATCTAAGTATCAATATTTCAAAATGTTCTACACGCTAATAAATTTTACATGGCATTAATGTCACAACAGCTGTGGCAGGGCATTGAATGGTGCCTGTCGTTAGTTAAACTTGCCCCAGCACCCTTGGACTCAAAACCTGCTGAAAGTGGGAGCTGTTAATGTCAGAGTGAGGGAAACTGGGCAACCAACCGTGTACCTACATAGCTAGACTGAAGGATTGCAAAATGAACAGTGTAAGAACAGAGAAGAAAGCATAAATTAAAAGTTCAATCAGATGCAGAAGAATAGAGGAAGTTTGCACTGAGATAAAAACAAGGCAAAGATTTTAATTTAATTTAAAATAGGAATTTTAAAAAAAACTCTGGTAACAATTAATCCTGAAAGAATGAGATGGCAAACTTGTAATAGTTATAATATTCTGCTTTTATTTCAGATTTCCAGTATCTGCAGCATTTTGCTTTTGAATCAAAATGCTCATGTTGCCAAACAGTGCTTACGCATATAATGACAAGACTTAACTTTTGTGGTGAGTTTAGTTCATATGTACAACACAAGCAAAACATCAAGTAGTCCAACGCAAGTCGATGAGGCAGTGACATGGTGTTTTCACAAAGCTCATGGTGCAACGTATACAGCACCATCAGCACACTGTGTCTGTAGTGTGTACCATCTATAAAATGCACTGCAGCAACTTGCTAAGGCTCCTTTGACAGCACCTTCTCAAGGGCAGTTAGTGATGGGCAATAAATGCTGACCTTGCCTGTGATACCCGCATCCCACAAATGAATTTTTAAAAAATTGGTATTTAACCACACATCTGCTCCTTGCATAAAATTGCTGTACCATTTACCCATAGTGGCAAATGCCATCAGGCTCACCGCTAATTTGACAGCAAAATCTAGCCCATTAAAATGATCAGTACTGAATCACCACAGGAAAGGTTACTGCAAAATAAATTCACAAGAGGCAAGTAGAACTGTAGCAGTCTTCAAAATATGAGATGTTAGATAGTAAACACTGAACATATTATGTTGCACTGAATGGAAATCTGGAAAGGTAGCAGTATCAGTAAAACTGGCCATGAAGCTTTCAGAGTGTCATAAGAACCCAATTGGTTTACCAATGTCCTTCATGTAGGTAACCTGCTGCCCTTATCTATTTTGGCCTATATGCAACTCCAGTTCTAAGCCATTGTCATTGAATCTTAAAACGCTCTCTGAAGTGGCCTAGAAAGGAATATCCATTACCACTACTATTTAAGGGCAACTAGGGATGGCCAATAAATGCTAATCTTGCAACATGCATGCATGCATCCGAAGAATTAATTTAAAAATGTTACAGGCTACGGATTTGGGAAATGTAACAAAATCCTATACTTGCCTTGGTTTTGACTTGGTAGTCACAGTTCGGGAACTACAGTTCCTAGTGGGCCTCAGGACCTCTGCGCATGCGCTGGCCAGGAAGGGGCTACACATGCACAGTTAATCTTTTTTTACGTTCCTTAGGCTGGGGACTGGTCCTGCACACATGCGCAGAAGGAAGCAAAGAAGTGAAAACATAAAACTGCAGGTCAGGAGACTTGGAACTGGAGCGCCATTAAAGACTAGGTGTCCCAGGGAGCAGGGCAGGGGGAGGGGCACAGGGAGAAGGTCCCAAACCAAGAAGGTGGTCCCAAACCAGAGTGGTACAGAAGGAGGTCCCATAAAGTTCCAGGTAGGGGCAAAGACAGGGTTCAGAGATAGATCTCATTGAGTCAAGATAAATGATAGGATCAGAGAAAAAGGCTCCAAGTTAAAGAAAGAGCTGTGGAGAGCAGACTTGAAGCAAAGTAGGCTTGAGAGAAGCCCTGAAGATCAGAGGTGGCAGCCGAAGTTTGGTGACTCCTTACTTTTTGGAGCAGTGGTGTTCTGCTTGGCACTTCTGAAGATCTGAAAGTGTGCTTAGATGGTGAAGTGTAAGTGTACTTAGAGATCCAATTAAAAGGAGTCTCAGAAGGTGAGATTGAAACCCTGGAGGTGGATCCTTGTTGAAGCCGTCCGAGTGGCAGCGACTTTTGGAGAGAAATCCAAGGCGAGTTCTTCAAAAGTGGAGATTGGAAACCCTCATGAGAAAAGCAGAGTTTCAGTGAGACTGGTTGATTCACGGTGTGACAGAGGTCTGGGTGAGTTGTTGAGAAATCCATAGAACCTGCTTTGGTCACATATGTTATTGACCAAAACTAACCTCTGCCCTTTTGTTGTTTACAGTGTGGTCGAATTTACAGATAAAAATCACTGAAGCAAAAAATGGAAATACACAGGAGATTGCATCTGGGTGCCCACCCCTTGTTTAGCAGGTTCAAAAGTCAGTGAACACTGCATTTTTCTCTCAGTGCCTACAGTCCCAATCTTTGTAAGACTTTAACTGAGAGAGTTGAATAAAAACACTCAGAACCAGTCTTCATTTTAAAAAAGTGTGTTCTTGGGAACAGGCATGGTTATGCATTTTATGAAGAGTTTTGCTGACTACCGTGTATCTTGCGCAGTGCTGCTGCTGTTCATTAAGCAATGACTCAAACCCAAACCTGTCAGTTATATACTGACCAACTCTCAACTATCCATCTGGGGAGGTGGTGAGAATAGAGAGAAGTAGATTCTCTGGTGGCATTGTTTTGTGATTAAGGTTCAAAACAACTCAATAATCCGGTACCTAAGCCAAAGAGGTTTGCTGCCTTCCAGGGCACTTTGGTTAGTAGGCCAGCCGGTCAAGACTTACTGATAAAACTGAATAAATTCTTCCCATGTGGCTCCAGATAAGTGTGCAAGCCAATGGATAGGATGAGTTAGCTGGACAAGCAGGAGGCTGACTGGCTTTGGGCTGTGTAGGCAGTGTGGTTTTAGCTAGTTAAGCTCCAGTTATGCCTTTAATTACACTTGGGGTTCCTGAGCTTTCCCTGCTAACCTGCATGCACTCACTGGACTGAGTCAAGTTGGGAGAATATTAAAAGGGAGGAGAGTGCACGCCCCATTAGCAGATAAACAAATCACCCATGTGGATTCTTCATTAATTTGGTTTACAGATTCTTAAACATGATGATGTGTTTCCACCTGGTTGACCAAACAAAACCACAGATCATAGTGCTTCATATTCTCTTATTTGAAAAGCTGCTCATTTAATGGTTTGCAAGAACTATTTGTCTAGAAGATTCAAGTGTAGGTTGCAGCTTTTTGGAGTGTGTTTACTTTCATTTGGATCTGCTTGGGCTGCAGTTCTTGCAATGCATATAGAATACTTAAACTGTTACACATTCCATCTCTGGCTCCTAGCATCCTCCTCAGGCAAGGGGGAGAAAAATAAAGTTGTTCTTTAAATCTAAGAAAGACCAACTTGACATGGCTGTTGTCGGATAAAATACTGGCCTTGAACTTGCTAGAAAAATAATGTTACGTTCAAGGTGCACACAGCTCTTAGTGCATAGTAGATTCAGCAAGTTGTTGTGAGGAAAAGTTATGCCGTTAAATTGCGAATTTGCACAAAGTAGTGGCACCACTCTACTGTTACTCTTACAGAATCAAGATCTCACTGCCAATCTCCCCGTGTTAAGAAGTTGCTGGATTAGTCCCGCAAATACGAATTAACCTCTGCTGCAGGAAGGTAGGTTTCCTAGTTCATAGCATAAAGAGCCTGCTAATGGGTAACTTAGTTTCCTTCATTGCCATTCAACTGTGGAGGTCCAGAAAAGGAACAATTGAACCTGTGGAAGTTAACTCCTACAGGTAGTAAATTGTTCCTAGAGGTATTTAATCTTTTTTTTTCTTGCTTTTCCTTTCTGCCTATTTTTTCTCTCACTTAAACCGATCTTTCTTTCCCTTTCTATTGCTCTTTCTGTATCTACTAATTTGACTCCAATTCACCCTATTTTTGTCTCTGCTCTATTTCTTTCTCTATTCTTAAATTTCACTGATTTAGGAGATATACTGTTGGTCCTGTCATTCATTAAGGTCCCAGATGCCCCACTACCCTCGTGCTGTGTTATCAGTTCACAATTCCAGCAATTTGCAATGCAAACATAATTGGAGCTGAACGAAGAATACGAGATGCCCGGTTCCAGCAAATTTCTGGCCATAAGAATACAGAAATCTACTGACTGACAATTAACAAAATAAAATTGCCATGAAAATAGCAAATGGTACCGATGCTTGATTAGGGAACAGCATCGTACAGGGAGTTTGCAGATTATCTGAATTTCCAGTGTAGACTGCAAAAAGCAGACTGATGCAATGCTATTGTGTGCAATCTCAATAAGCAGCCTAGTGTGTTTCAGGCGATTTATTCTAAAGTTGATCCTTTGAAAAATCTACTACTGAATCAAAAATATTATTTTCGCGGTTACAGTACAACTCATAACTTTGTACAAGAATACACTGCACAATTGAAATGTTTTAATGATACTAAGGCTGGAAACAGTAGAACAGAGCATTAACCCACACACTGAATAGACAGGCACAGAACTTCACAGCACACACTCTGCTGCAGTCAGAATTAACAAGGTATACCAAGTGGCAAGATTGCCTCTTGTTTTTTAAACATTTGTACAAGCAGTTGTCTGCAGTGTTTATTGTTACAGAACACCAGTAATTATAATTCACCTGAACTAATGACATTTTACAGATACATTCTTCAATATGAAACATTTACCCAAATTATATTTCCAGTATGCTACTTAATAATATACTCGTGCTAATCTCCACCTGGAGGTTGAAAGATCGAGTTTTCTCATGGCATTAACAGCTGCACAATACCCCAGTTTTCCTCATGAGTCAGTATCAGTGTCCCAGTGTACGCTTCACATTGGAATGTAATTGGAATAATCACTGGTTGATTTTAAAATGAGTCGTCATCATTAAAAATGAACATTACATATTTCTCAGTCACAGTTTGAGTGACATTATAGTTCGAAAAGTCCAATTCCTATAACAAAACTCTATTCAGCCACAATACACTGTTTATCCAAGATTGTTTAAATAAATTTTTAAAAAAATCATTATTGAAATTTTTATTAATATTGTGTAATACAACATTACATTAATTAAAAGCTGTATGTATAAGATGAAAGCGTACAGCTATAGTCATTCAGGGCTACTGATAGCCTGGATCTCTAAGACACTGAAAAAAGATCAATATTTTGTTTTTGTTAAACATTGCTAATTAAATTTTAAAAAAATATTTAAACATATTCTACTATTGGCAGCATCAAGTCTGAAGAAATAAATTTCCATTGAAGGAAATGTACAGACACAAACTTCTGTCACTCTGCGTGAAGATCACCCTGGACACAACTCTCAAATTGTTTGGCAACTGCTCAGCATTTGTGCTTCATTGCAAGCTGTGAAAGAGAAAAGAAAAATAGATTCTATTATCATAACTCATTAGCAGCAATACATGGTTAGTCAGGAATGATGGAAGCTCAATTGCTAACTCACCGCACCAAATTATACTCATTACATTATAATTAGCCATATTCGCTGAGGAGAATATTAACATCTTTTAGGATTTTAGTTCCTAGAATTAAATATCCACATTAAAAATGACAAATGAATCATAACAATTGCGAGCTTTGAAGTTGCTCAATTAAGAGTTTATGTGCCATTCAACAGGAATATAACTAGATCAGTTTGGAAACAGAAGTTCTACAGACTCAAAAATCAAGTGATGCATTAAAGAATGGATATTTTAAAATTATTTTGTGTTGTTGCTAGGTTACATCAGGTAAATTGGAACACATCTTGAAGGATAAATGGATGGGTTCTGAAAGAAAGCATCCTGAAATGTGGCTCTTCAGCTCACTTCATTAATGATACCACTGCCCACCTGTTAATGCCAGTGCACCACCAGTCAGACCAATTTACAACTGCCTTGAGGCTCATTTCCAGTTATTTCAACTAACTTTCCATTGAACAGCTCAGCTTAATGCTGACATCACCTGTTATGATGTGGGAGATGATGTGTGCCAGGTTGACCAAATCCACGAGGGAAACTTGGTCGCAGTCGCGCTATCACAAAGGTTTTGCAACTTGTCTTTATTTTGAGATGTATGCACTGAAATTCAGAAGTAATAAGTCCACCAAGACTTATAAAGATTTTTAAAAATTAAATTAAATTAAAATATTTATCAAAATAAAAGATGTCAAGCACATACATAAGGCTACAATTACTATTAGGATATTGCCCAAAATTCCTAATTAACCTGACTCCCAGTTACACCCACTTTAAGACAATAGCCCAAAAATAGATTTTAGATTTTAAACAGATCCAACAAATTAACACACTACCCTGGACAGTGGAATTCCAAATGGCTTTTCTCCAGCTTCAGTTTTGGTAGACAGCAGGCTTATGCACAAATGCTGGGAGCTTCATTAAGGCTATTTCACACACTTCGGTTAGATCTTCTCCTGACACAGAGCCTCATTCTCCTTTATATTTGTTTCTCTCTTTTTAATATGTAAATTCTATTGTTTCATATGTCTTTGAAACTGTAACTTTCTCAATATAAAAACTATTTACTATCAGTAACCTTTTGGGGAAAATAAACATTCCTTAGCCTTGCTTATCTGGCTAGTTGTAAACAGACTAAAATCCCTTTGAAACCCAAATCTTCCTTCATCTATCTAAAAATGCAAATTCCCTTCACACTTTACATGCTAAGCCAGCATCCATGTTAACTCATTAGCAGGTCAAGCACCTAGCTTCTTTTGATGAGTTAAAGCTCGTAGTCCATTTGATTCCAAATGTAATTAAATCACACACACAGACCCAACTATACTTACCTTCATAAACCTACTTTACAATAAACCAGAAAAATATTATGAAAATTATTATACCTTCCTGGTATTACCATATAACTAGTCAGAAAATTATATCCCTGTATCTCAACAGTAAATACAAAGAGAGCCTTTTACATCCCTATAATAAGAAATCTCTCCAATCATTTCTAACACAAAGAGCCTTCATGCCTGCACGGAGAGAACATTGCTACTATAGAAAACAGTAAGTAAAGCTCAACAACGTTGAGGGCTGACAGACAGCCAACGTTTGATCAGAGATCACAGGAACTACAGACTGCTTGGTTAAGAAAAGGCCATTAACATTTAATTTTCCTAATTTGTGCAGAATGCAGCTACTACAACTGGATAGGTGGCCTTAACCTAACCATTTGAGGATCAATATTGTCACGACAGAAAACCTTGGACTGCTACTTCAGTAGAATACTAGCCAGTACATTTGCTGCTGAAAAGTGAGGCTGTTATACATACAAATGTAAATACAAACCATGCACAGGCAAATCCCTAAACACACACATTAAGGATCTGAGTGCACAATGAGCCAGAACATTATCTTTTGGTTCCCAGAACCTGGCTTTCAAACCCACCTCACTTCTTGTTAATTGCATGGCCAATTACATCTTAATTGTCAAGGTGTAACAGATCAGTCTATGCTACCTGTAATTCTGAAGCCTGAGAACTTGCATTAATGATTTGCCACCTGCTAAGACAAACATTGAGCCAGAATATATTTGACTGTACAAGAAAAAGTTATTGTAATCTTGTATAGACCATTGGTGAGGCCACATTTGGAATCCTGTGTGAAAATTGAGTACCCAGTCTTCAACTGACATTTATATGTTTTGGGGAGATTCAGAGAAAGAAGTCACTTTGAGGCTTAGGGCTCTAAACTATGAGAGATTTGCAATGGTAAACCAGCAATTTCACTGAAGAAAATAAAATTGTGGAGGGCTTTACTGTACAGAGAAGTACAGATGCTCCTGATATTAGAAAGCTACATGACTTGAAGAGCAAAGTCAGATCTAGAGGATACAGTTTGAAATTAAACAAGTCTCAAGCAAGGCTAGAAAAACATCCTCAGTGCAGCACAGTGAAACACATTTACAATAAAAGCAGAGGATGCTATTCCAATGAACTTAAAATGGATAAATATTTACTTAGGAAAGAAATTCAAGAATGCAGGGAAAGCATTAAATATTCCAAGAGATTGTGCTAACTGAACCAAGATAGACTGTTAGCATTTGAGTATTTGTCAAGGCTGAATAATGAAAATATGGGGACAAGTCAATTTATGATTAAATGGCTAGGGTGGAGTCCCAAGTAGAGAAGGTTGCACAGATTACATAGGAAGAACAAGCTTGATGGGCAAAAAAACTTTTGCCACTCCATGCTTTAGGATAAAATGAAAATTCCCCTCTGCTGGCTGCAAGGGACTTCGTGAAATGACAAAAAAATCTGCAATTTGGTTCTCATCAGCAAAACTGCCCATGGAAAAAAAACATTAATCTTGATAACTCACAATGAGGGGCTACTAGGTTGGCTAGTGTGAGAAATAAAAAAAACATAATTGTGATACTAACACTGAGGTTGAAGATTATCATTGTACAGGTCCAAAGGTGCATTTCACCATTAGAACTGGTACTTGATTCACACCAAGTGCCAAATGCTGCATTGCTTCATGTTGGCAACTTCCACTCTAAACAGAAAATCTCCGATGAAGAAAAAAACCCACAAATATTTGATTTCCAGTGGAAAGAAAACAAATCAGCAAAATTAACTCATCTAAGCCACATTAGAACAGTCCATGGTCAAGCAGAAATGGGAGCTAAACATGGTAAGCTAAAAGGCTGTGACCCCACATTAGACTTTACAACAACTTCAGAGTCTCAGCTCTAGGTCTTGTTGCCTCTTCCTCAATAAAAATATTTCTACACAACATCAAGGATTGTTACCTTCATCACAGGAAAATGCAACAGGAAAAAACACTATGCTATTCCAAAGGAAGAGTGATATTTTTATATGTATTTGTACACAGGTAAAGTGAGAACATATAATCAACAGACATCGTTTGCTCCAGTTATTCTGATCTTCATCAGAAAATTAAACATCACACAGACATATTGTTATTAAGCTGACAACCAGTACATGGAATCTGCAGTGTTTCTATAGGGACTGCTGCCAGTTATTATCCTGTCAGTTACTGCAGTACAGTGAACCTGCTGCTCATTCTGATTTTTAGTACTCAGAACAAATTCTGTTGTCTTCTTCCAAAAGGTCTCAGGTGGCTGATTGGAGACAGTTTCTTTTTGCTTCTCAGCCATGACCTCCTCTATTTCCTTCGCCTCATGGCCACCTCCATTTTCTTCATCAGCCCTCAGTCTCTCTCCCTAACCCCCAGCTCCTTTGCAGCCTTTCTTACTTCCATGTTTTCCCTTCCTGATCTCCAAGCCTTATGCAGAATCCTGCTCTCCAACCCCTTCCCACCCCACCACTCTCTGCCATCCCCACCCCCACCCCACACAGCTTCCGTCTCCAAATCCACTCATGTGTGTCATTTTCCAAGAGCTCAACCCGTATCATCCCTCCTCATTTTTCAGCGGACGCCCATTATCCTTCCTTTCTACAAGCCAAATGAATAAGGAACATTATGTTTCAGTGAAACCTAACAAAACATTTGCATCTGCATGTGACGCCACATCCCTAACTGATGTGTTGAAATAAAAGGCTACTGGGTGCTGCACGAGAGCAATAACTTTTTTTTAATTCTATCACGGGATGTGGGTTTCGCTTGCTGGGCCAGCATTTATTGCCCATCCCTAGATGCCCTTGAGAAGGTGGTGGTGGGCTGCCTTCTTGAACGGCTGCAGTCCATGTGGCATAGGTACACCCACAGTGCTGTTAGGAAGGGGGGTTCCAGGATTTTGACCCAGCGACAGTGAAGGAATGGTGATATATTTCCAAATTAGGATAGTGAGTGACTTGGAGGGGAGCTTCCAGGTGATGGTATTCCCATCTATCTGCTGCCTTTGTCCTTCTAGATGGTAGTAGTTGTGGGTTTTAATATCATCACTTAAGGATCACTTCACACACCATTGTCGATAGCAGCACAACCTAAGAACATAAGAAATAGCTACAGGAGTGGACCATTTGGCCACTCAAGCCTGCTCTACCATTCAATAAGATCATTGCTGATTTTCTTGCATTTCGATTTCCACATCCCCACCTGCCCTCGATAAATCTTTGATTCCCTTGCCTAAAAAGAATCAATCTAACTCTGCCTTAAAAATATTCAATGACCCCACCTCCACCACCTTCTGAGGCAGAGAGTTCCAAAGTTGCACAACCCTCAGAAAAAAAATTCTCCTCATCTCTGCCCTAATTTTAAAAGTGCCCCCGAGTTCTGGACTCACCCACAAGAGGAAACATCCTTTCGACATCCACCTTGTCAAAGCCGTTCTGGATCTTGTATACTTCAATCAAATCACTCTTCACTTTTGTAAACTCCAGTGGAAACAAGCCCAGCCTGTCCAATCTTTCCTCATAAGACAACCCACTCATTCCAGGTATCAATCTAGTAACAAAAACAAAAATTGCTGGAAAAACTCAGCAGGTCTGACAGCATCTGTGGAGGGAAAGACAGAGTTAACGTGTCGAGTCTGTGTGACTCTTCTTCAGAACTAAAGAGAAGTAAAAATGTAGTGAAATATATACTGTTTAAGGGGGGGGGGGGGGGGGGGGGGGAGTGGGACAGGTGAAGCTAGATAGAAGGCCAGTGATAGGCGGAGGCAAAGGAGAGATTGCGAAAAATGTCATGAACAAAAGGTCAAAGGGGTGTTGATACTGGCTAAAGGAGGTGCTAATGGTGACATTAAGAGTAGAAAACAGGATGAGCAAGTGACAGATGGCCTGGATGGGGTGGGGAGAGGGGATGCTGCGGGAGAAAAGATCGAAATAGGCTAAAAGGTGGGGATAAAACACTGAATGGAAATAAATTTTAAAGATAATAATAGAAATAGGAGGGAAAAATATATATTTATTTTTTAATTTTAATATATATATATTTCCCCCTCCTATTTCTATTATTATCTTTAAAATTTATTTCCATTCAGTGTTTTATCCCCACCTTTTAGCCTATTTCAATCTTTTCTCCCACACCATCCCCTCCCCCCACCCTAGGGCTACCTGTCGCTTGCTCATCCTGCTTTCTACTCTTAATGTCACCATTAGCACCTCCTTTAGCCAGTATCAACACCATCAACACCCCTTTGACCTTTTGTTCATGACATTTTTCGCAATCTCTCCTTTGCCTCCACCAATCGTTGGCCTTCTATCGAGCTTCACCTGTCCCACCCCACCTTAAACAGTATATATTTCACCACATTTTTACTTCTCTTTAGTTCTGAAGAAGTCATACGGACTCGAAACGTTAACTCTGTCTTTCTCTCCACAGATGCTGTCAGACCTGCTGAGTTTTTCCAGCAATTTTTTTGTTTCAGATTTCCAGCATCCGCAGTATTTTGCTTTTATCAATCTAGTAAACTTCTGAACCGCATCCAATGCATTTACATCCTTCCTTAAATAAGGAGACCAAAACTGCACACAGTATTCAAGGTGCGGTCTCACCAATGCCCTGTAAAACTGAAGGATAACAGAGAATAGAAATTTCAGTGTGCAGGTAAAAATCATAGGTAACCAACTGTAAGAGATCACATGTTCAGTTCAATCAACTGCAATCATTTCTTATTTAGGATCATTTAAAAAAATCTATAGGAGCCCAGCTGTTTAAAAACAAAATTCCAAATCTCAGCTGTCAAGGTCAATGAGGCCTGTGTCTGAGGCCTCTTCATTTTATTGGTTTCTCTATCTTCTTACGAGATGGAGGCTGTTGTGCATGTTTTAGGTTTCAAGTCATTGTAGTTTTTAATAATGTGCAAATAAACGTGAGCAGAATTCAATCTCATCCTCACGAAATGTAATCTAGTATTAATTATTCAAAAGTCAATAATTATGTATTGATGCTGTCAACTGAAAGAGACCAGTTATTAAAAAATATAGTAGCATATTGGCCAGCTGACTGAGTACACGGTCACACCAATGCTGCACATCGTAGAGTAGCACAACTGCTTTCTGCTTGTGACTGAATTTGTGGTCCCATCCAGGCGGTGAAAAGAGGAATCCCCAGCAGGAGGGAATGGATACTTGAGGCACACAATGAATTACACAGACCTGCTCAAAAAAGGAGCCAGAGCATGTTGGGTGGCAAAGGGGAGCAGATCGAAAGAGATGGAAAATAAATGCAGAACTATAAACAAGGGGAAAGGTTAGCTCTGAGGTAGGGGGTGAAGGGAAGGAAGTAGCCCCAGAGGAATGGACACAGTCACGTACCTCAAAGATGCACTTACTACAGGGCCTTATTTAGAACATGATAAATACTTTCATGTGTTGAGGCACAGGTTAAAGTTAGAGACACAAGCTGAAAATTCTGGTCACTTAAGTATCTTAGCAGTTGTCTGTTATCTGAGGAATAATAGCCCAGCAGCAGCTGCTAAGAAGGAAAATAGGAGCAGAGTAGGGCATAAGGCCCCTCAAACCTGGCCTGACATTCACCAAGGTCATGGCTGAAATTCGACATCAACACCACTTTACAGACTATCCCCATATCCCTCGATTCCACAAGTGTGCAAAAAATCTATCAATTTAAGTCTTGAACATACTCAATGACTGAGCATCCACAGCCCTATGGGATAAAGAATTCTGAAGATTCACAACCTACTGGGCTTGTAAGGGAAATGTGAGTACTAACTACTACTGAACAACATCTCTGGCCTGGTGAAAATATGTAGAATGTCATGGTCTCTACGATAAATTACAATTAGTTTTAATTGAGTTTTTAAATAATTAAAATGTTCAAGTGTTTTCATGACATTTCAGTTTCTACATTAACTCTAGTGTATGTCCCAATCTTTATTTCACTGTGCAAAATTTTTAAGAAATGATTTGATTTCGTTTCCTGGTTCTCTAATGTGATTGGCTGCATGAGCTGCTTGAAGGCATTATTGCAACTCGAATCATGGAACGTCCATTGAATTATGCTACAATCAATTGCATATCAACAGAAAACAAATTCTCGTCACAAAGGTTGGCTGACCGCAAAACCCGGGCCCTTATTGTGGCAGCACAGAGAGATTTACTAGGCAGGGGTTAGCTGGAGTTAATAGGGCTCTTAAAGAGCCTGACTGTGCAGGCCGGTAAGCCTACTGGCCCCCAATCCTGCCTCTGCAAAAATGGCCCCGAGGGACAATTTGAGCCAGGGAACCAGCACACCGGGGCTAATTTTCAGCCCCACCTTCTCCCAATACCAGCCCTGGCAGGAGCCAAAAAATCCAGTCCAGGATGTCTGAAATGTTGAGTGTTCCATTCCCCAGCCTTGAAACCCCTCGCCTTGATAAACAGAAAAGAAAAAAAAGGAGCTCGGGTAGATGGGATCACTAAATTATAATTGGTGCTAATTACAGTTGAACTTCGTCAAGTAGTCACTACAGGGGTCAGCTGAATGACTTTCATTCTCAATGGTTTCTTTTAATCAGCCTGTCTGGCTTTGAATTTTTTTTTAGAAAAGGTTTATTTCACCAGCAATTAGCCTTTGTTTCAGCATTAGTTAAACAGCACTGTTTTGCCCATGTGCCATTTTCAACCCAAAAGTATCCTCAATGTACTGGTCTGTTTTAATGTGATCTGAATCATCAGGCCTGTCTCCAGTGTACACAAAACAAACATTTGCCAAAGATGGTCCCACTGAGAATGTATTCCTTCATTCGGCTTCAACTCCCCATGGCTCTCGGTTGCCAAAATAACAATCCAAAATGAATAACAAGCACATCCTGAAATACTGATTGGTTACTTTCCCTTAAAAGCTAACCCTACATGAATGAGACCTTATGTTGCTGCCTGTACCAAATGCAAACTTTAAATATCAACACAATAAGATTTGCAATTGTAAACACTTCCAAGATTTGAAACCAATTCCCCATTAAGTTCATATAGCTGTATCTAAAACCATGCATTCCAATTAAGGGCATTTACTTATTCATTTAAATTTGACCTTAAAACAAGGAACACTTTGCCATTTTTAAAATCAAAACATTTCTCCTGTGGAACCCTGCCTACATCAATTTTTCTCAACACTTTGATGCTAATTATTTCACAGCAGCAAAGCTAACTTATGTGGTTATGGGGTTTAGGAATTTTCAAGGGCAATGTGCAATTAGCATAATTTAATTTCATGGGAATACAAATGTATTCTGGCGCAAAAAATGATTCATAGCGAGTACCTGTCAAACAGAATTAAATCACACCATAACTCTCAGTGATGCTGACTTCTATTTCAGAAGCAAGGGGTGAAATTAAAAGGAAGAAATTCAAATTATTAATTGTTCATCTATTGCCTATTTTCCTGAAGCTAACTGCAAGGCAAACAAAAGCTCTCTAACATATCCTACCTTCAAACCTGATAAAGCAGGAGAATCCTCACTTTGGTAAGTCAGGTCTGTGCTGTCTGCCAGCCCGAGAGTCATCGCCTAGTGCCTTGCAATGCAGTTCATACGCCAGGTCCCAGGTTAGGTTAAAGCAATAGATCAGAAATCATGATTCTAGCACGTTAAATGACAAGCTTTTGCTTGCTGGTGAAGCTGCCTACCAACAATTCTGATTTCTCCAAATCTTTAAAATGTTTCTAACCTCATCTGCATAATAAACATGGCTTCAGTTCAAAGCAAGAATTATGTGCAACATGACAAGGACTCAAATATTTCAGTGCAGGCCACATCTCATGGAGGAAGCTTGACTTTCATACACTGCGCTGTGCACCTGACTTGTGTACACCGTGCTGTGTGCCTGACTTGCATACACATTGCAATGTATTTCACTCATTAAAGTGCCACTTATGTCAAAATGATAAACCATCAACATGCATTGAATGCGTACAGCATCAGAATGCAGCTTCTCTTAGCTAATACAATGCAAGTTGCTTTATTGACAAATTAAATTATGCACTTACCAGGAATATAAACTTTGACCTACGGTGGCCTGCCTAAAGATACCAACTTGCTCCTGTCTTTTCTCAGGATATGGGTGTCACTGGCAAAGCTATCATTTATTGCTCATTCTCTATATACCCTTTAGAAGGTGGTAATGCGCCATCTTCTTGAACTGCTGCCTGTGTGGTAAACATGCTCCCACAATACTGTTTGATGAGAGTTCCAGGATTTTGACACAGCTGGTATTGTACTGTTTGTGTGTATTTCACTGTTAACTATTAATGAATAACTATTTCATTATTAACGTGCAAACAAAATAAGGTGTATAATTCCACCCCGTTCCCACCCCCTCAGCTCCAGGGGATCTAATTTTTGAGACAAAGAAAAGCTGCATTGATGAAAAAACTATTATACCTTTGTCTAGCATCTCAGACTGGTGTTATTATATGACGTACAACTTGTACAAATGACACATCATTCTGCTGTGCATGTACTACTGTCTGTTTACATACAGGGTTACAAAGGGCTATAATGGGCCTCATGGAGCTATAATATCATGATTTATTACAAAGCACATTATTAGGAAGCTTCATGAAATTAAATTAATTTGCTGTGGCGAACACGTCTCTGAAATTATGTTCGTGAGGAAAATCTTCTCAAAAGGTCAAAGGAATGAATCTTTCGAGTTGCAACAAAACAAACAGATAAACGTACAAGGACAATTGGAAGTATTACTCAAAACAAGGGACAGCAATCTTTCAATCACACAAGCATTTAAAGGAACCGCTGATTGAATGCTGATTGCATGCTGGGTTATGATGATACACAACTTTTCTAAGACATTAGGTTAGGTCACAGTTGAAGTATTGCATGCAGTTGGTTTTGGGCACCCCATTATTGGAAAGCAGTAAACACAATGGAAAGAGGCATTATGGATTCACTGGGATGATACGAGGGTTGTGGGTTTATAGTTACAAATACAGCCAGGTTGCCAATTATCTGTATATTCAGCTTTCTCATTCTCTGCTTGTTCAAGGGCTGGGTAGTCTTCTGTGTTACATGTACTTACTTTGGTTCTGTCCATTTCATGGATACATTTGATTCAGACATTGTATTGTGCCACATATATTTTCATTTACCTTTGCAGCACTTAGAGAAAGTATTTTGCTCTCAGTAAATGCTGGGAACAGTGAGCCTGATGCCTGCTTCATCCCATAAAACTTGCTCAATGATAGCATCACTGCATCCTTGGAAAGAAACATATTGCATCTGAATGCCAATAAGACAAAGGTCCTCCTTCAGCCAAATCTGGGGTTCACAATGAATCCCGCCAGCGTCACCGCTGCAGTTCGCCCCCTGGAGGCGATCGATCACTTCCGCTATCTCGTTAGCCACGTGTCCTAGTCAGCACAGACTTGGAGATCCTACACAGGATCCAGTGTGCAAGCTGCTCCTTTGGGATGCTGCTCAGATGAGGCTTCACTAACCATCATCTGCGGACAGACACAAAGGTCACATGAGTCTACAAGGCAGTCGCCCTCCTAACACTCTTCTCTGGCAGCGAAAACTGGGTGACGTATTGCCCTACACCTGAAAAAGCTCAAGACATACCATCAGCATTACTTACGGAAGATCCAACACGTCACCTAGATGGATTGCTGCATGAATCTGTGCATCCACCCAGGAAGCAAGTGTGTCAGGAAGGTATAATAATTCTCGTATTATTATTGGAATTTATTGTAAAATAGAATATTAGTGGGATGTGTATATGTGTCGGCTTGGGTGAGACTTTAATTGAATTAGAGGCAGCTAGTCTGGGTGCTTTGAAGTAAGAAGAGAAGTTAGGTTTAAAATGTTAATTAGGTAAACATGGGGAAGATTAGAAACATTGGTGTCAAGGGAACATTTGCATTTTTAAATAAACCAGACTAAATTGTTTTCAAAAGAGGGAGTGAAATGTGTCATCTAGCCAGGTGAACTTTAGAAAGAAAGGTGTGTTTATTTTTCCCAAATATTACTGGTAAAACTTAGTGCTCGGAGAGGTTTTTATTATCAGGAAGATAAAGTCCAAAGACATAGTAAAACAATGGGTATTTGCATTTAAAGAGGAAAATATGTAAAAATGAGTGAATGCTGTGTGTAAGGATAGGAATTTTAAGCTTTTGCAAGTGTGAAAAAGCCTTCAACATCTATGCCTCAAGCTACTGCCTTCAAAGGACTGAAGTTAAGAAAACTCACTTTGAATTCGGCTTGTTCAGGGTATCATGTTTCTTTGCCTGGGTCCTTTAAAATCTGTGTCTTACTGTTGCCTTAACGAAAGTGTAACTTGGAGTTATATTGATTAGGGGATTTAGAAGTTATCACTTTAGAAGTATGTATTTAAAAACCATTTCTCTTTATTAAAAAATGTTTAATTTAGTTTTATAAAAACCTATAAGACTTGGTGGTCTTATTACTACTGAATTCAAGGCATGCATCTAGAAAATAATACAAACTGCAAAACAAACTGTGGCAGTTATTTCAAGTTTCCCTTTGGGATTTGAACAACTCAGCATTTACCACTGAATCACAGTGCAGGAGAGGCCCTTCGGCCCATCGAGTCTGCACCGACACGTGAGAAACACCTGACCTACCTACCCAACCCCATTTACCAGCACTTGGCCCATAGCCTTGAATGTTATGACGTGCCAAGTGCTCATCCAGGTACTTTTTAAAGGATGTGAGGCAACCTGCCTCCACCACCCTCCCAGGCAGTGCATTCCAGACCATAACCACCCTCTGGATAAAAACGTTTTTCCTCTCATCCCCCCTAAACCTCCTGCCCCTCACTTTGAACTTATGTCCCCTTGTGACTGACCCTTCAACTAAGGGGAACAGCTGCTCCCTATCCACCCTGTCCATGCCCCTCATAATCTTGTACACCTCGATCAGGTCACCCCTCAGTCTTCTCTGCTCCAGCGAAAACAACCCAAGTCTATCCAACCTCTCTTCATAACTTAAATGTTTCATCCCAGGCGACATCCTGGTGAATCTCCTCTGCACCCCCTGGCTGTGCCATAACAAAATTAGGGCTCTTTGCAGGATATATTTGAAATTCCTTGATTGGGTTGGAGTTGGTGAATCTTAAGGTTACGAGTACAAGTAGTACTTTGAATTCAGGAATTGGTGTGTGGTTTTTATGAAGTGGTAACTGCAATGTGGCTTTGGTAGTTGCTCAGACTTGTCTGGGAGTTGAAGTTATAACTTTGGCTGGTTTACATAAGGTAACTAAAGTTAAGTTATTGGAATTGGCAGATAAATTACAATTAGGATTACCTGCAGGGGCTAAGTAGATATAATTGAAGGTACAGCACAACATTTAAAGTTGGAAGTGATACCTGACACTAGTGGGTAACAGCTGGAGGTAGTGAGGCTTCAGTTAGAAATGAAGAGGCTTGAATTTGAACAAGCAAAGGAAATGAAAAAACTTGAGCTGGAGGCTGAAGAAAAAGGAAGAACATTTCAAAGGGAACAGGCAGAAAGGCAGGAGAGAGAAAGAAAACAAGAAAGGGAATTAGAGATGGCAGCGTTAGAAAAGGAGCAAAGAGAAGAGGGAGAGAGGGAATTCCAGCTTAAAATGCAGGCAGGTTAAAAAGATACGCCAGTAGGTGAGGAAGGGCTTATTTCCAAGCCAGAGCCCAGTGGGGAGATGTTTAACTTTGTACAAGCTCTTCCAAAGTTTGAGGAAAGAGATGTTGAAGCGTTCTTTATTTCATTTGAGAAGATAGCTAAACAGGTGAAATGGCCACAGGAAAACTGTACATTGTTGTTACAATCCAGGTTGGTGGGTAGAGGACATGAGGTTTATGCTTCACTGTCAGAAGAAATATCAGTGAACTATGATGTGGTATAAATGGCTATTTTGAGTGCATATGAGTTGGTTCCTGAGGCATACAGGCAGAAATTTAGGAATCTGAGAAAACAGCCTGGGCAAACATATATTTACGAGTTTGAGAGAGTAAAACAAAGTAATTTTGACCGATGGATATGGGCATTAAAAACAGATACAGCATGTGCAGCTCTTAGAGAAGTAATTCTTTTGGAAGAATTTAAAGATTCAATTCCTTCGGTAGTGAGAACTCATGTGGAGGAACAGAGGGTTGAATCTGTAAGGCAAGCAGCAGAGATAGTTGATGATTATGAGAGTTAGGGCATGGAGCTAAACCTTTTTTCCATCATCCTTTTAAATCAGAAAAGGATAGAAAATGGGAAGGTGAAAGGAAGGTGGGTAGTCAGGTAAAAGGGGCAGGTGGAAATTTGCAGGAAGTTTCTTTTCTCAGAATAAAAAGCAAGGTGCTGAGGATAGAAGTGACTTGTAAAAATTGAGGCGTTTTCATTGTAATAAAGTTGGTCACGTGAAATTGGTGTGCTGGAAATGGCAAGGAAAATCTGTTGGAATTATAGGGGTGCAGAAAAGTGCTGGAAGTAAGAGTACTGTGGGTTCTGAGGTTGTGTACAAGAAAAACAGGAAGAATCAATATAGGTAAAGAAGTGGGAATGTGTTCACAGTTTACCCAGGAGAATTCTGAGGAGCAGGTTGCAGAGATGTTTAAAGATTTTGTATGTGAAGGGGAAGTCTTTCCACGTGTATAGGGTGAAGTAGGTAAAGATGTTAAAGTTTTAAGAGACACAGGGGCTAGTCAATCCTTAATGTTGTGGAATAGTGACATTTGTTGTTCAGAGAGAGTATCGCAGGAACAGGTGATAATAAGTAGGGTTCATGGAGGTGCTAAACCTATTCCCTTGTGGAAGGTAAATTTAAAGAGTAAATGGAAAACAGGCAAAGTGATTGTTGGAGTGGTGGAAAAATTGCCTATTGCAGGGGTTCAATTTATTCTAGGTAACGGTGTAGCTGGATCACAAATGTGGGTGATGCCTATGGTAGTTGAGCAGCCTGTAGAAGTGTTTTCAACAGGAGCATTGCAGAGAGAGCATCCTGAATTGTTTCCAGATTGTCTGATAACGAGATCACAGGCTCATAGGTTGAAACAAGAATGATAGACAGGAAGAAGGTCAAGAGAACAATTCAGCAGAAATGTTTAACCCAAGGAGGTTAGTGGAATTACAGAAAAAGGATTTGCAAATACAACATTTATACCAAACAGCTTACTCAAACAGGGGCAAAATGTATTCCAGAATGTTATTACCTTAAGGGTAATATTTTAATGAAAAAATGGGGGCCGTATCATGTTTCAGCAAATGAAAGCTGGAGGGAGGTGTAACAGATTGTTATCCCTTTTGGGTATAGAAATGAGATTCTGAGGATAGCTTATGAAATTCCAATGGGGGGACATTTAGGAATTAGAAAGATACAGGCGAAGATACAAAAACATTTTTTTTGGCCTGGATTGCATAGGGATGTAGTCAAATTCCGTGGAGCGTGTCACACATGTCAGGTGATAGGGGAACCACAAGCAGTGATTAAGCCAGCACCTTTAATTCCAATTCCAGCATTTGAAGGACCTTTTACTAGGGTCTTGATTGATTGTGTAAGACCCCTCCCTAAGACGAAAAGTGGAAATCAGTAGTTATTGACAATAATGGATGTGTTGACTAGGTTTCCTGAAGCGATATCTTTGAGAAACATTACAACAAAGATGATTGCAGAAGAGTTAACTAAATTTTTTTTTACAAGATAAGGTTTACAATCAGAAAGGAAATACAATCAGATCAGGGTTCAAATTTCACGTCACAGCTATTTAAAGAAGTAATGAACAGTTTTGGGATAAAACAATTTAAATCAACAGCTTATCATCCTGAGCCACA
This sequence comes from Cetorhinus maximus, assembly GCF_964194155.1. Taxonomy (NCBI): domain Eukaryota; kingdom Metazoa; phylum Chordata; class Chondrichthyes; order Lamniformes; family Cetorhinidae; genus Cetorhinus; species Cetorhinus maximus. The sequence goes on from NC_135896.1 coordinate 99,368,636, forward strand.
AGGGGCTTTGGAAAGATGGTAGTGAACTCTTAAAAACAGAGTGCGTACAGTCAGGATTATCCACAGGATTGGGATACAGGAATTCCATTCTTGTTATTTGCTATTAGGGGCGCTCCTAATGCATCAACTGGTTTTAGTCCATTCGAACTAATCTATGGGGACCAATGAAATTGATTTATGAGAAAATGGTGAGTCAAAATTCAGAAACTACTCTCCTGGAGTACGTATCAAATTTCAGAGAGAGATTGGACAGAGCATATGAGTTGGCTAGGGAACATTTAAAGATATCACAGCAAGTGATGAAAGTGAAAGCAGACAGGAAAGCTACAGCTCGGTATTTTGTTATTAGCGAGAAAGTGCTAGTTCTGTTACCAGTGCTGGGTGACTCATTAAAGGCAAGGTTTAGTGGGCTTTACAGGATTGAAAAGAAACTGAGTGAAGTAAATTATTTAATAAATACTCCAGATAGAAGAAAGAAGCAGAAGGTGTGTCACGTAAATATGCTTAAAAGTACTTTGACAGGGAACAGGACCAAAAGGAGGTATTAGTGGTCATAGATAATGAGAAAGTAGATGAAATACAGGATTCTGAAATTGATTTTCCTCTAATCAAATTGGATAATGAGGGAGTACATGAAAACTTAAATGTAATATTGAGTTACCTTCCAGACAAGTGTCAAAATGATTTGGAAAAACTATTGCGGTCACACAAAGCAAACGTGGAAATAAGTTGGGGAGGACAGATTTAGCAATACATGCTGTATCTGTAGAAGTTGCATCTTCGGTAAGGCAAAATCCTTATAGATTAAATCAGGCAAAGCTATCACAAGTACAGAAAGAAATTATCTTTTATGCTTCAAAATGATATAATTGAATATAGTTGCAGTAACTGGAGTTTGCCTATTGTACTGGAACCAAAACTGGATGGAACACAAAGATTGTGTGTGGACTATCGAAAGGTGAATGCGGTGACAAAAGTGGATTCATATCCTATACCAAGGTTGGAAGATTGCATTGAGAAAGTGGAACAATCAAAATTTATCACAAAGATTGACTTGCTAAAATGATACTGGCAAGTACCGTTATTGGAGAGAGCAAAGGAGATATCAGCTTTTGTAGCACCAAATGGACTATGTCTGTTTAAAGTCATGCCATTTGGTATGAAGAATGCATCTGTGACATTTCAAAGACTGACGAACAAAGTAATTACAGGTCTGAGCAATTGTGCTGTTTATATTGATGGCTTGATAGTCTTCAGCCCTACATGGGAGGAGCATTTACACCATCTAGAAGAATTATTTACTCGATTACAAGAAGCTAATTTAGTGATGAACTTGGCTAAAAGTGAATTTGTAAAAGCGCAAGTTACGTATCTAGGCCCTACCATTGGACATGGTAAGGTGGCTCTGAGAGATATGTAAGCCAAGGCTATTGTGGATTTCCCAGTGCCTGCAACAAAACGGAAAGTTTTGAGATTTCTGGGCATGAGTGGGTTTTACCAGAAATTTATACCAAATTTTAGCGATGTGGTTGCTTCACTGCAGTGCCCAATTACGCCAAGCAATTTAAGTTGGCCGATGAAGCATGTGATATAGGCACTGGGCCCTACTGTTACAAGATGACCCACACTGGAATTGAAAAACCGATAGGGTATTTTTCACGGAAGTTGAAAGCACAACAGGGAAGATATTCAACGATTGAAAAGGAGACTTTGGGTCTGGTGTTAGCATTGCAGCAGTTTGAAATTTACGTGGCAAACAATTTGTCAGAAACAATTGTTTATCCAGACCATAATCCTTTAAAGTCTCTGGACAAATTTCGAGACAGAAGTGCAAGGCTATTCAGGTGGACTTTATTACTGCAACCATTTAATCTACAGATTATACATGTCACTGGACGAGAAAATCTGATTGCAGACGCTTTATCAAGAGTTTGAAGCTTAAAGGGAAAATTGGACATTTAAAAACCTGGAGTCTGAACTGCAATGACTTCTGTTGGTGTGAAGGATTTGTGTGTATATATATATATAATGTTAATGCATGCATCTAGTAATGTAATAGTGTAAGTATATAGATAAGTATAGCAGGTAGTATAAGATGGGTTAATAAAAATGATGCCATCTTTTTAAATTATGATGGTTCATTTTTAAATATGGAGAGGGATGTCAGGAAGATATAATAATTATCATAATATTATTGGAATGTATTGTAAAATAGAGTAAGATGATATGTGACTGTGTCTATATGTGTGTGTGTGTGTGAGACTTAATCGAATTAGAGGCAGCTAGTCTGGGTGCTTTGATGTAAGAGGAGAAGTTAGGTTTGTAATGTTGAAGAGGAGTCAGACAGACTCGAAACGTTAACTCTGTCTTTCTCTCCACAGATGCTGTCAGACCAGCTGAGTTTTTGCAGCAATTTTTGTTTTTGTCTCAAGTTCAATCCTTGTTCAGATGCCTTAGATTCTATTATTCTGAATAAAGGAGTGGGAATGCAGGCTTTTATTCATTCACAGGATGTGGTCATTGCTGACAAGGCCAGCATTTATTGGCCATCCCTAAGTGCTGCATTTTTCAATTTTATATTATTACATCCAAGAGAGTTATCTCTCTGGACTGTAATGCACTTCTTAATTATTCTGCTGGACTGTGGTTTAGCTTCTAGTTAAATATTGTACGTTGTTACTCATCAGTCACATCAATCAGATGTGCTCATCCTGTTGAAATACTTTGCCATGAGATTTATTCTACTGTTAAACCATAGAGGAAACATTACTTGTACCACACTGTATTTTTCATTCTGTTAGGTAGGCTGCCAATTTTGGCTAATTGGCTTGATATATCTTCAATAACTCTGAATTGTTCTCGTGTGGTTCCAGTCCAACCTGACATGATGTTCTAAACCGGGGAGTAAACAAGCCACAACCTTTGGGAGATTTGGTGTCAGCGAGCCCTGTACTCTTATTTCTATTGCAGCCACTTCTTATTTAATTTCTGATTTCAAAAACACCAGTGTGTGGGGTGAGCTTTCTCTCAACATCCATCTCTTGGTCATTTTGCTGTCTGTGACATGAGACAAATAACTAAGAAAAGTGCTGCAAAAAATCAACAAGGTTGTAAGTCAAATGTTAAACAAGAGGTGAATATGATCGATATCCACTAGGATGCAGCAGGCCCTGCTGATTGCAGTTCTGTTGAAAGGTCACTGTCCTGAATCTTCCGATATGAGGAGTGGCGAATAACTCAACCTAAAATCACTGATGCGTCTCTGAACCCTGAGGAAGTCCTGATAGGCACAGTCCATGCAACATGGGCTCAGATGCAGCTTGATCAACATGAGGAAGAAATAAACTGGTATACAGATGCACGTTGGAAACATAGCTGGTGTTAGATGCAAATGGGCTGATCTGAGATGACTTGAGTATATTGCAGTCCAAAATCAAATTCTCAGCAGTTCTTTGTGCATTTTACCTGCCTTCTTTTTATTTTTTTTTGCGAGTATCATACCTGTGTTTAGTTAACTAGTTCTATAACTTTAATTAACATCCCAAACTATAAACAAGATTGCTAGGGGCAAAGGCAAGATATATCCAGTGCATTCTTTGTGGAAAAAAGTTTGAGTAAATATGATTCTGCACTTTATAGAGACAGCCTTGGTCAGGCTAGGAATGTTTAGAGCAGATGATGTAATACATATTAACACAATAGACAACACCCTTGGGGAGGTTGAGAGTTTACAACCTGGGACAATGTCAGAGAAATTTACCAAGTTAATGCTGGGGAATTTGTCACAGAAGGAAGGGGGAGGTAAAACAGACAGGATGACTCATCTCAGTCTGCTCTTAAACACTTCATAGCTACTTACTGAAGAGGTGTGGGAGCAAATTATGTACCCACTCTCCTATCCAGGGAATGGTGCACCATATTTGTAATGGGAGAACACAGCAATAACGAAAGAGAATAATAAATAGAAGTCATAGCAAAGCAAAACAGGCTTTCTTTTTGGTCATACTTGTGGGAACTGGGGCTATTTCTTTTTGCTTTAACAAAACAATTCAAGTTAAACTGCAAGGAGCATAAAAAGGCAATCTTACTTCAAAAGTACACAAGTCCAAAGGTAGTATTTGGAATATAATGACTTACTTCTTCAGGTGTAACTCCTAGTGAATTCATATCATAGGACAGGAAGAGAGCATTAAGCTCATTGACAGGGTTTCCTTAACCCAGTATCCTGTAAGGGTAAACCAAAATACAATTGCACGTTCTCCATCTTCCCTAAACTGCCTCAAAAATGGCCACAAGCTGAGATATCAATAAAGTTTTCTACTCCCATATATCTGTATGGAAATATGCAGCTGTGGTTTACGTTTCACGAAGAGAAGGCAAATACAGATCAAAATAATTGCATTTTTACACGATAGTGTGTATACATACCTTGTCACAAATCAGTTTACAGGAAATGGGTGTGCACAAAAGTAGATCAGTTCAGGCAGCTACTGTTATACACTCTGCTGTGTGAACAAGGGAGCATTCTGCTTAAGGGATGAGTAGACAGCTCAGGGACCAAGATTAAAAAAAAGAGATTTTTTTGGTTATGCGTTGTACCTAAATTTATTGCTTAAAACTGAAGAGCTAGTTAAAGCACAAACATGTAGCATTAGATAAATGCTTTAATGTGATTTTGAATATGCCCTTAAGGAAATTTTAAAATTCAAAAGTAATTAACACCGTGCATGATAAACTGCTCCTCTTACTCTCTGAATACTTTAATTGACACTCAGTGACAGTCATCCCAAAATCAAATTAAACATTCCAAAAGTTAAGTTTAACTACGGTTTCCTTCGTTGATAACGATATCCCCTGATGCATTTCAGCTTTTGCACAACATTCCCCTGAAGATCCACTTTACTACCTTCATTCAAGCTATGCCCTCGTCACCTCAAAAGAGTGAAATTAGAATTTATCTTTCTTGGCTTGTTTTCACAGCTCATTGATCCGGGATCATCTTTCCCTGACTCCTTTCCTGTTGCGCCTGGATCTTCACTTTTTGCAACTGGACTCAACATTGCGTGTGTGGTCTCAATAGGACACAATGTCAGCTTTGTACGCATAAAAGGGTTTGTTGGAAAGTGGCAATAAGGAGGTGCTGAATGAATGGAAAGATGTGCCTATAGATCTCCACTAAAACAAATCAGAGCTTAATGAGGCAGCAAGTTCAGAAGGCTGATGAGGCTAAGTGAATGTCACTGTATGGCTTGTTCTAGTGGTGCTTTTGTTACAAAGGGAGGGGAACCCCTGGAGGACATGGTTTCAGCACCAACAGCAATTAGGCAGCTGCAGTTCACAACAACCTAACCAGGGAGTTTGCTAAATTACTAGTAATTACTAAATTACAGGCTGCATCAATCTGCATTAATCATGTCAAAATGTACTATTTCAACAACAAAATCCTCACACATACCGATACTCATATTTATGGTAACATGAAAAACCTGACATAGGTGATATGATTGAAGCTTGATAGGGATGGGGAAGGCTTAAGCAGTGTCAAAACTAGAGCACGATGTGTATTGAGGGTTATTTTTAAAACAAAGGGTTAACAGTGCTTATATATCCAATTAATTCTAAGGGGAGATCCGAGCATAAACGAGCCTCCCACTATGCAAAGATGATCTTTGTGTTGTCATTCAAAGATAGACAACTAAAGGTAAAGTGTAAGATCACAGTGGACACAAAAGCCCCCACTTTGGGAATACTAGTGAAGCAAAAGAAAGTCACAAAATTGGAAGGCTGAGCTGAAGCAGTTGTAAAGTTGAGTTACAGAATGTTAATATTGAGTAAACATGATTTTGGACTCCCATGGTAAATTGAGCACACAACCAACATGGGGACATCAGTGCCAGAAATAAGATAATTTTTCCTTTTGTATTTGGTCACATTTAAAATCCAAATACACAATACTCAATTGCAGAGCAGAACTCTCCATTACTGACCAGTCTCCTAATCCCTGCCATCCCAATAACCCACTCCTTAGCTTTATCAGACCTGGTCAATTCAGAGGGCTCTTCTTCAGCTCTGAGGAAGAGTCATACGGATTCGAAACGTTAACTCTGCTTCTCTCTCCACAGACGTTGCCAGGCCTGATGAGTTTTTCCAGCATTTTCTGTTTTTATTTCAGCATCCACGGTATTTTGTTTTTACAATTCAGAGAGCTGTTTCTCATCAACATAAAATATCTTAAAATATCAAAAGGGTCAATCACTACAATCCAATACTTTGCATAAAGTGAATTAAAAACAATGAGTATTTCTTAATTCAAGAGAAAGACACAAAAAGTGACCGATGGGACAAAGGTACAGTGATAACTAAGAAAGTAACTGAACTTACAAAACCAAAACCAGTCAATTTTTTTTTCTCAATCAGAAAGATTCAAGCCTGTGTCTTGAAAGGATGATTTTAAGGTTGCTCACCTTGTGTGCAGTTTCTGCAAATTGCTGGGAGCTGTTCATCATCTCTGCAGTTTGCTTTTCGGCTCGGCCTAACCTTTCACCGCGTTCGTTCAGGGCTTGGCTGGCTTTCTGGACCGCACTAGTAACGCTGTCTGCAGCTGAATGCAAGATACTATTTCCTGGGAGAGAAGAACATTTATTAGCTTTATTTTTGTTAAACAGTGGGTAGCTGTTTCTATGAAAACCTTTCATTCATCATTTACTTTAACAAAGCTTAAGTGAAGCTTAGAAAACGTAGACAAAATACAACTTTTTCTGCCAGCGAGAAAATCCTAACCGCTGAGCACTAAAGTAAAATTGGGACAAGTGAGCTCATGCAATTTATTATTTTAGCTTCAAAATGAATCATGAAGCCAAAGAATGGACAGCAGATCTGTTACATTACTGTTGCCTGCTACATGTAGCTAAGTGGAGGAAATACAACAGGTTGCATTTATAGCAACTTCTATGTTAGAAATGTCCCAATGCACATCAAATATGGAAACAAATAGGTGTTTAGGCAAGAATAACAAACCACCAAAATACAAGATTCACAAAGATTGGAAGAAGCGGTATCATTTTAATGTCAAATGTTGTGTTTTACTCTGATCCAGACTCTTCAAATTATTACAACAATCTGTGGAATGAAAACATTCTGGTTATACTGTTTGGTACTGATCCTGACCATTTACAAATCAGGTTTGATCTTCCCTCTCCAAAGACTTAGCCGAGATCAGCCATGTTGTGGTGATGCATATTTTTTCTGTGCCAATTGGTTAGGGAATTGGAAACACACCCACCTATGCATTTTTAAAAATTCATTCATGGGATGTGGACATCGCTGGCTAGGCCAGCATTTATTGCCCATCCCTAATTGCCCATTCTTATTTGCGCATTTTTAAGAGTCAACCACATTGCTGTGGGTCTGGAGTCACATGTAGGCCAGGTAAAGACGGCAGATTTCCTTCCCTAAAGGACATTAGTGAACCAGATGGGGTTTTACAACAACCGGCAATGGTCAACATTAGACTTTTAATTCCAGATTTTTATGGAATTCAAATTTCACCATCTGTCGAGGTGGGATTCGAAGCCAGGTCCCCAGAGCATTACACTGGGTCTCTGGAATACTAGTCCAGTGACAATACACTGCCTCCCCATTGCCACATGGCCATCCTTGCTGGAATGTGCATGTGAGAGAATGATAAGCAAAAAGTGGATTTGCCTCAGCTGTGGTCTGCCCTGCTCTCTTGTTCTGTCGCCTACCATCCTTAGGACCGATACACGAAGAACAACCACTTGAGTGCAGTATGAAAGCAGTGTTGATGTCCAGGGAAGCACATTCCAGTGAAGGATGGTGTCTTTAGAAGACAAGAAAAAGGATCTTTTGATACCCACTTAAATTTGTTGGTGTATGTTGAGATTTTGTTACAAAAGATCCAAAGGAATATGTGGTGGTCCAACCTCACTGATGGACAACATCTTTGTTTTGGGCTTCGATTTGCATTTTCTTTGCTGTGCTGTGCTGGCTGAAGGGTAACTTCAGGCAGCAATAATGTGCTTGGTTTATAACCAGAAGTATTTATTCCAGCTCCATGGGTAATTGCCTTTGGAAAGGGATTTGTCAACATTAGAATAGTTTCAAGTCGCACTATCATGGAATGAAACTGCAACATCTCTACACATTTGCATTTCACAAGCAGAGACAGCAGTAGATATTTATGAGCTCCCACTGGAAATCATTGTTCAGTAATCTTTGCAACCTTCACTAAACTGCAGAACTGACAGCATTCCACAAAATGGTAAATGTACAAATGATAAAGCAGTGAAGGTAATAACATGAAATCCAAGCCTACTTTATGCCCACTTTATCAAATGAACAAACACAAAGTACTGTGGTTGCTAGAAATCTGAATCAAAAGCAGGAAGTGCTACAACAAACGCTTAGCAGGCTGCCGGACTTCTTGAATGCTTCCAACATTTTGTTTTTATTTGGCATCTTCGACTTGCTTTCAAGGCGACAACGCATTCTTTTTCCTCCGCAATTGCCTGGATGAAATACATGAAATGTAAGATGGGAAAGAAAGACCGAATCAGCCCTTCCAGTTGTTTTGACCAAATTCAGGACCTAGGGAATTTCCCTTTGCCTCAGGCAGAAAATCCAAAGTTCAAAGCCCTGCGGGTGGATCCTGTCGGATGGTTCCCTGAGCAAACTGTTAAAAATCATTTGGCAGACTACCTCCTCGCTAGAACTTTCCAACAAGCACCAAGACGTAGATAAAAACAAAAAAACTGCGGATGCTGGAAATGCAAAACAAAAACAGAAACAGAAATACCTGGAAAAACTCAGCAGGTCTGGCAGCATCGGCGGAGAAGTTCTGTTGAAGGGTCATGAGGACTCGAAACGTCAACTGTACTCTTCTCCGCCGATGCTGCCAGACCTGCTGAGTTTTTCCAGGTATTTCTGTTTCTGTTTACCAAGACGTAGCTTGGCTGGTGGTGAGAAAGGCCCTCTCCCCTTCAGATCCTTCCTACACAGCAGGAGTCTCATCCCCTCTGCACGTTGCCCTCGAGGTGGCTGTGGTGGGGACGAGACCGTTGTTCACCTCCTTGTGGATTGTGCCTTTGCAAAGAAGGTCTGGAGAGAGATGCAGTGGTTTTTCTCGAGGTTCATCCTGAGCAGTGCTGTGACACAGGACTCTGTGCTCTACGGGCTGTTCCCAGGGACACACACAGAGGCAAACATCAACTGCAGCTGGAGGATCATCAACTCGGTGAAAGACGCTCTTTGGTCTACCCGAAACTTGTTGGTCTTCCAGTGCAAAGAGTTGCCCCCGACTGAGTGTTGCAGACTGGCACATTCCAAGGTCCAGGACTACGTGCTAAGGGATGCACTAAAGCTTGGGGCAGCCGCCGCAAAGGCACAATGGGGAAAGGTCGTTGTCTAAGACCTTTCTGCCATTATGCACCGAGGGGCTGGGAATTGTATAGGCCCCTTAGGCTATATGATTCACATTGAATGTATGCAGTGAACGCTACATGTATCACAATTGTATTGAAGCACCTCAGAATGCAACATGATCTGTGAAGATAACATAAATACCATTGCACTGTAGTGACCATGTTGAAATGTCTGCAATGTTCATTGATTGTATTCACGAACCTTATGATCTATGTGGAAAACTGGAATATGATTGCAGTTTTTGTGATGGCCATTTTGAAATGTTTTGTAATGTTCTTTCAGATATTTTATGAATAAAGTATATTTTTCCAAAAGAACAGAAAACCCAAATTTCTGTAGCCTAATGGCAATACAAATTTGCTTTTTCAAAAAGTAAACTGTCTCTCACTAGGTGGCAGACTATTCCATAAATTTAATTGTTCCAATTCTGAAAAAGATAATCCTGGAATTACACTCAAGTGAACGGAGTTGAATATTTTGCATTCATTCTCAAAATAAAGATCAGGTTAATCCTGACGCATCTGAGGAATCCTATCATGGTTTTCAAATTCAGAGATGGGAATGGCTGTTCACACATGAAATAAATGGTTGATAATCTCACTTTAATCTCAGTAGACACACTGCTAAAACACTTCACAAAAACTGGAACCTTACAACAGCTGCTTCTCTATCTCTCTTTCCCCCTCTGGCACAGATGAGTGAACATTTCTGAAAAGAATATTTCACAAGAGCACTGTAGGCGGTGTACAGCTGCTAACTGCATTGGCATTTCTTTCCTTGCAGTCTCCAGAGGACGATAAATCATGCTGCAGTATGATTCCACAGGTATCATCAACCTTCCTGTACTTTCCACAAGCAACAACTCTTCATGCGTGAAGGGCAATAGTCATAGGTAGGCTAGTTGGTCAATCCCATACTTGCCTGTCACCAGAAGGACAATGAAATTGGAACAAGAAAGGGCAATGAGGGAGTGGGGGGTAGGGGGGGTGCAGGGTGGAAGGCAATTTTCCTGTTTTTAACTGCTGTTCGGTGTTGGAAAGTGATGTCATAGAGATCTTTAGTGGAACATAAATATAAGGTTCAGTATCTACCAAGATTCAAGTCTTTGACATCAACGAACTATAGATATATGATCCAGGATTGGGATTAGCATCAAAAAACTGGACAGAGTATGATTGAAGTGACTCATCTAGGCATGTCTTTTCCAGCTAGAAATCCACATCAGGTCTCCAAGATGCTGCGTCCATCTTTCTTTTAAATACGGGCATGGAAAATACCGATGCATTCTGACCATTTTCCTCCAATATTTTGGGCGATTATTGTACATTGGAGCACTTAACCTCTCTTCAAAGCTCTTGTTTTTAGGTGGAGGCATTTTATTCCAGTTAAAGTTCAGTTTAATGTAGTGTGTTTGCTGAACAGTTGAAGGATAGAACAGACTGAAACATATATAGCACTGGTCTGTAGATGAGAAATCAGGTCAGAGGGTGGAATTCGCTGAGCCCGCTGGCGGCAGGCGTGATAGGTGGCGTGCATGAAAAATATGGCGGGACCTGTTTCACGACGGTGTGAAGGCAGGTCGCGATTGTCCGTTCAGCCCTTCAACAGTGGGCCGCGTTTCCCGCCATCGGTCGGCGAGGAGCTAATTGTAATTCATTAGCATATAATTAAAAGGCCAGCCCACCAGGCTATTGGAACCCCACCATATCATCTACCCCCGTCAGCAGGAAACCATGCCGATGTGTTTCACAACAACACGCAGGCGACGTGCACTTGGCGGCCTTCACTTTGGGGGAACTGAGGTGCAGTGTTCTGCACAGCTCGCCCGCTGTTTACAGGCCTCATGGCGCGCCGGGGGCAAGGGCTGGCCAGCCTCGGGGGCAACCGTTGCCGGTGGGGAGGGGGGTCAAGTGCTGCCCTGGTGCTACATCCTGTGCACAGGCAATCGAGGTGGGGGTCAGGGTAAGAGAAGGGAGTGGCCACGCATTAAGGACACCGATATAAACTGACAATGCCTCTAGCAACTGAGAAAGATCAGGTGCAGCTGCAGTGATATGATAGGAGTCGGGCTCCTAGCCTGTCCACCCATGCAAGCGACATATTGGCACCAAAAGGCCAAATACTCCATACCTTACCAGCCCTGCCCCCACCCCCTGGCAGAGTCTTTGAATCTGTGGAGCAGTTGAACTGCACACATTGTACAATCTCCTCGCCAACACTGGCCATGTAGCAGTCACTGCTGGAGGTGCTCACAGCCCTTTGCAATCTCAGCATCCTGGTTTGGACCAGTGTCCTCCATGTTGCAGGTTGACAGGGCAGCCATGCAGCGCACTCATCTCTGGCCATCCGAGGAGTGACCAGCACTCTCTGGGAAGCATTAAGGGGCAGTCGCACAGGGCTAGGAATGGTGCTAAGTACAGCCATGATAACCACGGCTCTCTTTTTCATGCTGCAGGAGGACCATGTCAGGATCATGGATCCTGGTGACCTAGCTGTGTGCCTGATGGATTACAGAGACCATAGAAGGCCGAGGAGAGAGTGACTGAGGCTCCTGGCAGTGCAAAGGCAGGAGCAGCAACCTCATGAAGAAGGGGCAGCAGGAGCTCCCGCACACACTGCCCACGAGCAACAGTGGCTGGTCGGCACCTAGTGACACCCAGGGTCTATAGACGCCACCTGCCATTCCTGCAGATGACTGAGAACCAGTGTCGCCGATGACTGCACATGTCTAGGGGCCTGGTGGCTCACACCTGCCACTTACTGCAGGACTTGGTGCCACAGGGACATGGAGGGCATCCACTGCCAGTGGCTGTGAAAGTGACTGCGGTGCTCAATTTCTACACCAGCGGCTCCTTTCAGGGCTCCACAGGTGATCTCTGTGGGATTTCACAATCTGCCACCCACAAATGTATCCATGAGGTCACGAATGCCATCTTCTCCATGGTACACAACTTTGTGCATTTCACCCAGGACCAGGACAGCCAGGATGCAAAGGCCACTGGATTCACCCGGATCTCGGGATTCCCACAGGTGCAGGGTGTGATTGACTGCACTCATGTGGTGCTCAGGTCTCTGTCGCTACACTTGGTGAACTTCATCAACCGCAAGGGCTTCCACTCACTGAACGTGCTGCTGTGGTATGCGACCACCAGACCACATCCTGCAGGTATGAGCACAATTTCCAGAGAGTGTGCACAACGCCTACATCTTGAGTCTCTCGCAGATCCCTGCAATCTTCCACGGTCCACAGGGCTACAGGGTTGGCTCCTCGGGGACAAGGGCTACCCGTAGAGGCCATGGCTGATGACACCCGTGCGGCGGCCTCAGACTGCAGCAGAGCGACGCTATAATGAGGTTCATGCTGCAGCTCGCAATTTGGTGGAGCAAACCATCAGGATGCTGAAGATGAGGTTCTGGTGCCTGGGCCGGTCTGGTGGAGCCCTGCAATACAGTCCCCAGAGGGTGTCACGCATCGTCGTTGTCTGCTGTGCCCTTTACAAACAGGCACTCGAACGGGGAGATGAGCTGGCTGGGGAGATGATGGGAGGAGCTGGAGGTCTCCTTGGATGAGGGCGCCGCCGACAGGGATGGGGGTGAAATGGTCCTCAGTGCCGACAATGATGGGGTTGAGGCTTTCGCACTGGCTGGACGAGGCAGGCATGTTCAGGAGGCCCTCATAGCTGCCAGGTTTGTGGAGGATGATGACGACATGCAGTGAAGTGTCCCCATCGATGCTCACATCACAGCTGTGAATGTTTGACTCCAGTCTGACTTATGGCAGCGCTGATACCCTCTGTGAGAACGCTCCTGCAGACACAGTGGAGGCCCTAATAGTCACTCGATCTCAGGAGGATGATGACGACATGCCCTGAGGGCACTCCATAGGTTTTCACACAGCCTCTGAGAATGTCTGACTCCTGTCTGGCCGAGGGCAGCTCGATTGCACTCCATGATCAGGGCCAGCTCAGAGACATAGCCATGAAACTTTAGATGCATCTGATGCTGTGTCCGCCTTCAGCACCTCAGTCCTTCAGGAGCTGGTGCACAGCATCACTGGTCACAGATGCTGGGGTGATGGGGGCCAGCCCCACCTTAAAGGTGCTGAGAGCACACAGGGAGAATGACAGAACTCTGTGGCGCCTGCCCACTACATTCTGGCAGCAATGACCAGCACCGCCGAGGTGCAGGCATCAGTAATGTTTCCAGGGAGTGTGAGGCTGGACCATCACTGTGGCCTGAAGGCTGCACAGAGAACAGGGAAGAGGCCCTGGACTGAGACACCTGCCTTTTATCTTGTGCAGAAAGGTTTCACATCTGAGTGACAAGAACACTGCTCATCAGAACAAGGAGCCATAGGCAGGGAGACATTCTTAGGAGTTTATTAGCAATAGTGAACATTATGTACAAGTGATTAACACCCGTGCCCAGGCTGTGCAACTACTTTTACCTAACTTTCCTAACTCTGCTACTACGTCTTGGTGCTCCCCAGACATCCACAGCAGAGGTGGAGGCAGCCTGCTGACTGTGACGCCTTATCTGTGATGACTTTGGCAGGCGTCCTCTGGAGGGCCGAGACTTGGTGGGCCCTGGCTTGCTTTTGGGGTCCTTCTGTGTGGTAGTGGCACCCATCTTGGCGTGTGAAGCTGGAGCTGCTGAGGTCACAGGAAGAGGGGATTTGGATGGGCCGGTCACTCCCAGAATCACCAGGCTGGATGGCCCCGGAGTGTGCACCTGCTGATCCTCCTCCTCCCTATGGGTGCCCGAGGGCCTCTAGCTGACTCCATGAGCGGAAGGGGTAGCTGGAGTGAGATCGAGCTGCCCAGCACCCCTCTCGCGAACACATTGTTGAGGCCTAACTATGAATCAGTGATGGAGTTGAGCCTGTGCAGCAGTGCAGGAGTGACGTTCTGGACCAAGGTCTCCATGACGGCCGCCGTCCTGCCAGTGTTGACCTCAGTGCGTTGACATGCCGGCGCTATCACCTCAGCCTGAAGGCGGACAGGACTCCTCCATTGTGCCTTGCAATCTGAAGGGTGCAGCGGACATCCCTTCCTGGTGTTCCCGAGCTTGCCTTTGCAGCTCCAGCAACTGTGACATGACCAAGTCCAGAGGCTCCTCATCTGACTCGGGCTCAGTAGATTTATGGCCTCCAGCAGCCCTCCGAGTGCCGGGGACCTAGGAAGTCCCTGCCTCCGCCTGCTGTGGATCTGACAGTGAAATGTGCTCACTAGGTTGTGATCCTGAGGGTACTCTAAAGCTGGGTCTCACCGAGGTGTGTGTCTCTGCGCTGGTGGAGGGTGTGGGTGAGCGCTGTGACGGGAATTCAGGGAGGGTGCCTTCAGATTCCTCTTCAGAGGCTTGATTGGAGGCCCTGGGTCATGGACTCTGTCGGCTGTTTCCCAGATGTGCCTGCGAAAGCAAGGGGAGATAATTAGTCTATGGCAGTGGCCTGTGAAACAGGACACATCACTCACAGCATTGTGTCTGGTGGATGTTGCACTGCTGTATAATCACTTGGTAGAGCAGCGCCGACCTCACCGTCAGCACAGGACCGGTCCCGGTCATCGCCGGCCAGCTGGATGGCTCTGTTTTCAAATTCTATCAGAACTTTGATCTCCGGCATCCCTCCACCTGTCTGTGGTCTTTCCCTCCTGTTGTGAGCCAGTTTGTCCTGCACGGATAGAGATGGGGAGAGTGTCTCAGGATGCCTGCCGGGCCAGATGATAAGTATGCCTGGCCTGGTGAGTTGACCCATGGACGGGCTGAGGACAATGACGGTGTGTGTGAAAGAGTGAATGGTGATGTCCCTTGCATTGGCAGTGAGTGAGGGCCCTGTGGACGTATGATGGGTTAGTGAGAGAGTTGGGAGCAATGAAAAGAGTAACTTACCCTGGCGGAACGGAGATCATCATTCATCCAGCACTGAGTGGCTGTCCTCCTCTGCAGGGTATTTGCACTGACCACCGCTGACACCGTCTCCCAAGCCGGGTTGGTGACTTTGCTGCCCATCCTGTGACCAGAGCGAGGGTAGAGCACATCCCAGTCTCCACAGCATCCAGTAGTTGCTCGAGGTGCCCATCGATGAAGGGGGGGGGGGGCTGCAGTTTTTTTTTCTCTTTGCTGGCCATGTCTCCTGGGCAGCGGTGTTGAGCTGGTGGCGATGAGCGCTTTGCTGGCGGCTGCCTTTTAAAGATGGTGTCCGGTGTGATGCAACAGCGGGATGATGGCGGGTGGACGAATGAGAGCCCGTTTGCTATGGAAACGGCGTGTTTTGCAGGAGTGAATAAATAACGATGCGGGCTTGGGATGCTACGGCGTGAATATCTGCCATTTTCGTCAGCAGGTAGGACTCCATTTTACCCACCCGCGGCCACACTTAGTGCAATTCTGGGAAAATTCCGCTCAAGAGTCATTTCCAAACTTTAGCATTTCCAATTTATTTCCTAATTGTCAGCTGTGGCTCAGCTGGTAGCACTCTTGCCTCTGAGTCTCATGGCTATGGATTCAGTTCCCATGGCAAGGCTTGATAACAAAAATCAAAGCTGACACTCCGGCACAGTACAGAGGGAGTGCTGCAGTGTCTGAGGTACTACTGTCTTTTGGATGAGATATTAAATCGAAGCCCAGCTTACCCTCTCAAATAGCTGTAAAACATTTCATGGCACTGCTTCGAAGAAGAACAGGGGAGTTATCCCCAGTGTCCTGCCAATATTTCTCTCTCAATGTCACAAAAACAGATTATCTGCTCGTTATCACATTATTGTGCACGGCAGCTTACTGTGCACAAATTGGTTGCTGTGTTTCCTACACTACAGCAGCAACTACATTTCAAATGTACTTCAGTGGTTGCAAAGTGCTTTGGGATGTCCAGAGGTTGTGAAAGGCACGATATAAATTCAAACCAATCTTTCTTTTACAATTCATCAAAGTTTTATAGTCTCTTTTGCAGAATTTTTCTATTGGATTGCCAAAGTGAGGGCAGAGAGATATTTAGAAAAAAATTTGATCTAATGTTTAGAATGTACAGACAGAGGCATCGATTTGATAACCTGCAAGAGGGGAGAAGTCCTCTTGGTTCATCTTTCATTGCTAAATTTAATTTCTTCAGTATTTAATTCAATTTAATGACTTCACTTGGTATAAAATCCTAACAATGACAACGTGTTGACATTGTTGGATGAACAGTAATAGCTGCGTGTCAGCTTAGTAACATGAAGTGATGCAGCATGATGATTATCTGCACTGCAGGTAAAATCACCATGAATGACACATCTGCTGCGTGTAACTTACCAAACTATGTTTTATTATAATGCTATCAGCTACAAATAGAACTTGATCATTCCTTTGTCAGAGTAACTGAGTTTAGATGGGTTAACTTAGTATCTAAAACCAAAGTTTATTTAAGGATGAAACCAGGACATCAAAGGTGTAATTTTAAATCGTCATAAGCATTAATGCAAAATTACATTAGTTTTGTCAAGACAGATTCTGTAATTCTTTGCAAAATAATGCATTTATATCAATTTTATGCCTAGCTAAATTTAAGTTGTAAATAAATAGCAAAGTTTATTGTTAATCTGAGTTTTAATGATTTGCATAAGCAGTGAGAAATGTCCCTCATGTGATAAAGGACCGAGAGCCTGATTAGCTGATTGGAAAGATCAGTCTCTTTCTCATTACATTGGGGGACAGCTGACTGAAACTATTTGTTTGTCTTTGCTCAGCAGCAGCAATTCCATGGTAACACTGCATATCGACAATGCCGACATAGGCTGGGGAGCAGTTAACTGCTGACGAATATTAATACACTGCAGTGGAATGTTGCTTCAGGCTGTAGTTCATCATCTCTGAGACATAATGTATTCAAAGCACCAGCTCCATAAGCAGGCTCCTGGTCAATTTTCTTCTCTGGGTATGTGACTTTTCAAAAAGGACAGGTAGGAAGAAAAGGGTAGGGTAGGGTAGTTTTGTTAGTACGAGATGGAATAAGCACGACAACAAGAAATGATCTTGGACCGGAAGATGTAGAATCTATATGGGTGGAGGTAAGAAATAACATGGGGAAGGCGACACTGGTGGGAGTAGTCTATAGGGCCCCTAACAGTAGCTGTGCTGTAGGGCAGAGGATAAATCAGGAAATAATGAGGGCATGTAAAAAAGGCAGTATATTAATCATGGGTGACTTTAATCTTCATGTAGATTGGGAAAATCAAATTTACAGAGGTAGCCATGAGTAAGAATTCATAAGAGTGTATTCCGGACAGTTTCCTAGAACAATATGTTGTGGATCCAACCAGGGATCAAGCTATTTTGGATCTGGTAATGGCTAATGAAGCAGGTTTAATAAATGAGCTCAGAATAAAAGGTCCCCTAGGAAACAGTGACCATAACATGGTGGAATTTAGCATTCAGTTTGAGAGTGAGAAATTTCATTGAGAAACATCTATGCTAAACTTAAATAAGAGTAATCACAAAGGAATGAGGGCAGAGTTGGCTGGAATGGACTGGGAAAGGAGTTTAGTAGAAAATAAGGTTGATGAACAATGGCAGATGTTTAAGAAAATAGTTCATGACTCACAACAAAGATATATCCCAGTGAGGAAGGAGGATTGTAGGAAGGGGATAAACCAACCTTGGTTAACCAAGGAAGTTAAGGACAGTGTCAAAGTGAAAGAAAAAACATACAATGTGGCAAAGATTAGTGGTAAGCCAGAGAATTGGGAAAGTTTTAAAAACAACAAGAGATGAACAAAAAAAAAAGAGGGAGAAAATAAATTTTGAGGGTAAACTAGCAAGTAATATAAAAATGGACAGTAAGAGCTTCTTTAAATACATAAAAAGGAAGAGAGGCGCCTTGCTCAATATAGGCCCTTTAGAGAATGAGGCTGGGGAAATAATAATGGGAAACCAGGAAATGGCAGAGGAGTTGAATAATTACTTTGCATCAGTCTTCACAGTAGAAGAAAATAATAGCATACCAAAAATAAAGTCATAGAGATCTACAGCACAGAAAAAGGCCCTTCGGCCCATCGAGTCTGCACTGGTCAAACAAGTACCTAACTATTCCAATCCCATTGTCCAGCACTGGACCCATAGCCTTGTATGCCATGGCATCACAAGTGCACATCCAAATACTTCTTAAATGTTATGAGGGTTTCTGCCTCTACCACCCTTTCCGGCAGTGAGTTCCAGATTCTCACCACCCTCTGGGTGAAAAATTTCTTCCTTACATTCTCTCTAAACCTCCTGCCCCTTACCTTAAATCTATGCCCCCTGGTGATTGATCCCTCCACCAAGGGGAAAAGTTCCTTCCTATCTACCCTATCTATGCCCCTCATAATTTTATACACCTCAATCATGTCTCCCTTCAATCTCCTCTGCTCCAGGGAAAATAACCTAATTTCCTTTTTAAGATCGCCCCTACACATTCTATACTCCTCTAGGGCTTCCGCTGTTTTGAGCCCTCGGTATCTGCCATAAGCCTCCCTTTTTCTCTTTATCCAATCCTGTATATCCTTCGACATCCAGGGTTCCCTGGATTTGTTGGTCCCACCCTTTGTCTTTACTGGAATATGTTGGCCCTGTACTCTCCCTATTTCCTTCTTGAATGAGTCCTGCTGCTCTGATGCAGATTTACATAAAAGTAGCTGGTCCCAGTCCACTCTGGCCAAATCATATCTGATTTTATTAAAATCGGCCTTCCCGCAATTTAGAACTCTGATTTCTGGCCCATATTTGTCCTTTTCCATAACTACCTTGAACCTAATGGTGTTATGATCACTATCTGCAAAATGCTCCCCCACTGATACCTGTACCACTTGTCCGGCTTCATTCCCTAAAATTAAGTCTAGGACCATCCCCTCTCTTGTAGGACCTTCTACTTACTGGCTTAAAAAGCTCTCCTGGATGCATTTTAAGAATTTTGCTCCCTCTAAAGCTATCACACTATGAGTAACACAATTAATGTTGGGGAAGTTGAAATCCCTCATTATTACTACCCTATTATTTTTACACTTTGAAATTTGCCTACGTGTCTGCTCTTCTATTTCTCTCTGACTTTTTGGGGAGGCCTATCTGTGGCCAGCAATGTGATTGCTCCTTTTTTGTTTTTCAGTTCTACCCATATGGCTTCATTTGAGGAGCCTTCTAAGATGTCATCCCTCCTTACTGCTGTAATTGATTCTTTGATCAATATTGCAATACCCCCTCCTCTTTTACCCCCTTCCCGATCTCGCCTGAAGACTCTATATCCTGGAATATTGAGCTGCCAATCCTGTCCCTCTCTCTTGTGTCTTAACTGGCCTATAATTTCTATGCCTTCCAGACTCACTTGCTCTCTCTTCTAATTTTGGCTGTGCATCTCCCCCTGCTGAACTCCTCTCAGGATCCCATACCCCTGCCAAGTTAGTTTAAACCCTCCCCAACAGTACTAGCAAACCTTCCTGCAAGGATGTTGGTCCTATTCCGGTTCAGGTGCAACCCCTCTGCCTTGTACAGGTCCCACCACCCCAAGAAACAGTCCCAATGCCCCAGAAATCTAAAGCCCTCCCTCCTGCACCATCTCTCCAGCCACGCATTCATCTGGGCTAACCTCCTATTTCTATACTCGCTAGCGCGTGGCACCGGAAGTAATCCAGAGATTACTGCCTTTGAGGTCCTGTTTTTTAATCTGTTTTCTAGCTCCCTAAATTCTGTTTGCAGGACCTCGTCCCTCTTTCTACCTATGTCGTTGCTACCAATATGTTCCAAGAACTCTGTCTGTTTGCCCTCCTCCTTTAGAATGCCCTGCAGCCGTCAGTGACATCCTTGACCCTGGCACCAGGGAGGCAACTTACCATCCTGGAGTCACATCTATGGTCGCAGAAGCTACTAAATAATCAAGGGGCAAAAGTGGGGGGGAAGGAAATAAATACAATAACTATCAATAGAGAACAAGTATTAGGGAAACTAATGGGGCTAAAGGCCGATAAGTCACCTGGACCTGATTGGTTGCATCCTAGGATATTAAAGAAAATAGCTGCAGAGATAGTGGATGCACTGGTAGTAATCTTCCAAGAATCCTTAGATTCTGGAAAAGTCCCAGAGGATTGGAAAACTGCTAATGTAACACCCTTATTCAAAAAGGGAGAGAGACAAAAAAAAAAACAGGTAACTATAGGCCAATTAGCTTGACATCTGTCATTGGGACAATGTTGGTGTCTATTATAAAGGATGTAATAGCAGAGCATTTAGAAGTGCCTAATATAATCAAGCAGAGTCAGCATGGCTTCATGAAGGGGAAATCATGCCTGACTAATTTATTAGAGTTCTTTGAGGAGGTAACAAGCAGGATAGATAAAGGGGAACCAGTCGATGTAATATATTTGGATTTCCAAAAGGCGTTTGATAAGGTACCGCACATAAGGCTACTTAATAAGATAAGAGCCCATGTTGGGGGTGGTATATTAGCATGGATAGAGGATTGGCAGAGAGTTAAGATAAAGGAGGCATTTTCAGGATGGCAACCTGTAACTAGTGGAGTGCCACAGGGGTCAATGCTGGGGCCACAATTATTTACAAATATATTAATGACTTGGATGAGGGAAATTAATGTACTATCGCCAAGTTTGCAGATGACACAAAAATAGGTGGGAAGACAAGTGGTGTGAATGACACAGAGTCTACAGAGGGATACAGACAGGTTAAGTGAGTGGGCAAAAAAGTGGCAGATGGAATATAATGTGGGAAAGTGTGAGGTAATGCACTTTGGCAGGAAGAATAGAGGAGCTGATTATTACTTAAATGGAGAAAGACTGAAGAAAGCTGCAGCACAGAGAAATTTGGGGGTCCTCATGCATGAATCCCAAAAAGCTAACATACAAGCTCAGCAAGTAATAGATAAGGCAAATGGAATGTTGGCCTTTACTTTAAAGGGAATGGAGAATAATAATAGAGAAGTTTTGCTAAAACTATACAAGGCACTAGTTTGACCACACCTAGAATACTGTGAACACTTTTGGTCCCCTTATCTAAGGGGAGATATACTGGCATTGGATGCAGTCCAGAGAAGGTTCAACAGGTTGATCCAGGGGATGGAGGCATTTTCTGATGAGGAGAGGTTGAGTAGGTTGGACCTGTACTCATTGGAGTTTAGAAGAAAGAGAGGCAACCTTAATGAAACATATAAGATTCTTAGGGGGCTTGACAGGGTCAATGCTGAGAGGTTGCTTCCCCTTGTGGGAGAGTCTAGGACCAGAGGGCATAATCTCAGAGTAAGGGGGCACCCATTTAAAACAGAGATGAGGAGGAAATACTTCCCTCGGGGATAGTCAATCTGTGGAATTCTTTACCCCAGAGGGCTGTAGAGGCTGGGTCGTTAAGTATATTCAAGGCTGAGATAGACAGATTTTTAATCAGTAAGGGAATCAAGGGTTATGGGGAAAAGGCAGGAAAGTGGAGTTAAGGATTATCAGATCAGCTATGATTTCATTGAATAGTGGAGCAGACTCGATGGGATGAATGGCCTACTTCTGCTCCTACGTCTCATGGTCTTAGAAAGCACTTTGGGGTACGTTCCTACATTTAGAGGTGTTACATAAATGCAAGTTGTTGTTTTAGCAGCTGCTACTTGTTAACTAACACAAAGGTGTAAAATGAACGTTATAACCATTGCCCCCTCCCCTCCCCCACCCAGTTGACTAAGATCACATTCACTGTGAATGCACCAACTTACAGCATGGGAGGGCAGGAAAGTTTGTCATCCACAAACGTGGATTCCAAAGCAAAGTTCCACTTTAAAAAAAACCCTTTTCTTGAAATGTTTCCCTCCACTTCTCCTTAGTGTGTTGTCTCCTTTCTGGGATTTGGTCACCAGGTTTCACATGTCCTCCTTGTAGGTCACTCAAACTTCAATCATTCGTTGTGTGGTGATAGCTGTTTTCTAGAGGTAGCCGAGCAAGATGCAGAGCACGTCCATGCAGTCCTAGGAGGAGCTGCCAGAGATCAAATAGGACAAGGAACCAGGATGTTTACCTTCTCTTTACCTCGGGGATACTGAAATCAATTACAGAATCCTTCCACCATATTGGCTGATTTCAGCTAAGAGCATATTCCAACGATTCTACTTAGAACGTTCCTAATCTATTCAGGCTACTTTTTAAAAAAAATACAGCATATAGCTAATTCCCGCAGTATCCGATATTGCACTTAATGCGATGGCTTCGAGATTGTATGCTGAGAAATACGAGCTCAGAAATGAATCTGAATCCAAACATATTCTACTCTAAGTAAATGGGACTGATTCAGACACAAAAACCTCCTGCAGACTTACACTTCTGACAGGCAGTGCAATATTCTGAGAGGATATAGTTTTGAGGCCTCATTCCTATCACATTTGTGAGATTACATCAAGTCATTCAAACCAAATAGACCATAGAAAAAATAAGAGAGACTTTACTGAGCGTTGAGATTAACCTGTTAGCTTCTATGCATGCCTAATAATAATCATGCTATTTAATGCCATTTAGATATTAAATACCATGAACCACTGGAGTAATTTCAATGATCATTTACTCAACCAAAATGGTTGATTGGTTGTTCAGGGCATTTCACAACAGAATCCTCAGATGCTATACGCTTAATTTTATTCTGGGATGTCTCTCAAAGTACCAGGTCCAACTTCTGTAATGTATTTGCTATCTAAATATTAATTTAAAAAATGAAACCTCAATAGGATACTGAAGTAAGATACTAAGGTGTCAGCCGTTTCTCAGTTGATAGCACACCCACCTCTGAGGCAGGAGTTGGTTGGTTTGAGTCCTGCTTCAGAGACTTCAGTACCTTGTATTGTACTGGAGTGTCAACTTAGGCAAAGAGCTGCCTAAGCTGTCAGAATTGCTGTCTTTTGGATGAGACGTTAAATTCAGGAGGGCCTCTTTTCCTTCTCAGGTGAAGATTAAAGGTTCCATGGCACTATTTTGAAGAAGAGCCCGAAGTTCTCTCTGGTGTCCCAGCCAACAATTATTCATCACTTGTGAACTACAAATAAATTATCCAGGCATTATTTAATTGCTGTTTGTGGGAACTTGTTGTGCATAAATTGGCTGCAGCCTTTCTTACAACAACAACTACACTTCAAAAGTACTCTGTTGGCTTTGGGACATCCTGGAAGTACATTGTGCACCTCTATCCTTAGCCATCTGCTGCCATTCTTTGACCTTTCTCCCACAATTTCAAATCTCACTGTAATCTCCCCTAGCTATAATAGCGATGCATTTTAGCCCTATGTAAGTGAATTGCTAGCATAAACTGTCACTGCCTCCCCCCACCGCCATTGTGCCTGCACTCTGTTTCTTCTCAGTGAGTTCTTGATCTTTCCTCAAATTTGACTTTCAAATTCCTGGGCTTCTCTGCACATAAAGACTACATCATCAGCTGCAATCTCTCTGATAACCTGCTCTGTTGCTTACATTTCGAAGTAGCTTTGCTTAGCATCCAGCCCGTCCCACCACTGCTATTTGCTGCAGAGTCTGTGACTGGCTGACTGGTTTGGCTAACTTCCCAACTTCAGCCTGGTTGCTGGCTGAGTTTCACACTCCTGAGCCGAAGCACATTTCTGTACCGCTTCTGGATCCTAGGGTGATCTTCAACTGCCTAATCCTCAACTGTTTCTGCATACCTCCCAGATCTTCATTCAAACGGGAATACAGGTGCTGTGTCTCAAAAGTGGCAACCTCAGGACTGAGGCCGTGCTGGATTTCTGATCTTGCCGGATTTTGGGTCAGGCAATTCGGGTCAATCCAGGTTGGCTAGGGTCAAGGGTCTCTTGGAGCATGGGAATAGACCAGCGCGCAAAGTGATGAAGCCGATATCTAGTCCTGTAACACACCGTGCCTAGTTAAATTATCCAAATAAGTTATTTTAATTTTATTCAATTAAAATTGATGCAGGGCACCTTCTATAAATGTCCTGTTTTGGACAATTGGATTTAAGATGGTGAGTTGGAAGTCGGGGAGCTACGACGGTCGACATGGGATCAGGAAACCACCTGAAAGACTGAACTTGTAATTTCATGACCTGTGTAAATTTATTAATTTTTTTATTATTCATTCACGGGATGTGGGCTTTGCTGGCTGGGTCAGCATTTATTGCCCATCGGTTGTTGCCCTTGAGAAGGTGGTGGTGAGCTGCCTTCTTCAACCGCTGCAGTCCATGTGGTGTTGGTACACCCACAGTGCTGCTAGGAAGGGAGTTCCAGGATTTTGACCCAGTGACAGTGAAGGAACGGCGATATATTTCCAAGTCAGGATGGTAAGTGACTTGGAGGTCAGCTTCCAGGTGGTGGTGTTCCCATGTACCTGCTGCCCTTGTCCTTCTAGACGGTAGTGGTCGTGGGTTTGGAAAGTGCGGTCGACGGAGCCTTGGTGAATTCCTGCAGTGCATCTTGCAGATGGTACACACTTCTGCTACTGTGTGTCAGTGGTGGAGGGAGTGAATGTTTGTGGATGTGCTGCCAATCAAGCGGTCTGCTTTGTCCTGGACAGTGTCCAGCTTCTTCAGTGTTGTAGGAGCTGCACTCATCCAGGCAAGTGGGGAGTATTTAATCACATTCCTGACTTGTGCCTTGTAGATGGTGGACAGGCTTTGTGGAGTCAGAAGGTGAGTTACGCATCGCACAATTCCTAGCCTCTGACCTGCTCTTGGAGCCACAGTATTTATATGGCTAGCCCAGTTCAGTTTCTGGTCAATGGTAACCCCCAGGATGTTGATAGTGGGGGATTCAGTGATGGTAATGCCATTGAACATCAAGGGGTGATGGTTGGCTCTCTCTTGTTGGAGATGGTCGTTCCCTGACACTTGTGTGGCCCAAATGTTCTTGCCATTTGTCAGCCCAAGCCTGGATATTGTCC
Organism: Cetorhinus maximus; assembly: GCF_964194155.1. Taxonomy (NCBI): domain Eukaryota; kingdom Metazoa; phylum Chordata; class Chondrichthyes; order Lamniformes; family Cetorhinidae; genus Cetorhinus; species Cetorhinus maximus. Next base: position 99,393,964 of record NC_135896.1, read on the forward strand.
AGGTCTTACTGCATTTGGACATGGACTGCTTCGGTTTCTGAGGAGTAGTGAATGGTGCTGAACATTGTGCAATCATCAGTGAACATCCCCACTTCTGACCTTATGATGGAAGGTAGGTCATTGATGAAGCAGCTGAAGATGGTTGGGCCGAGGACACTACCCTGAGGATCTCCTGCAGTGATGTCCTGGAGCCGAGATGACTGACCTCCAACAACCACAACCATCTTCCTTCGTGCTAGGTATGACTCCAGCCAGCAGAGAGTTTTCCACCTAATCCCCCTTGCCTCCAGTTTTGCTAGGGCTCCTTGATGCCACACTCGGTCAAATGCTGCCTTGATGTCAAAGGCAGTCACTCTCACCTCACCTCGGGAGTTCACCTCTTTTGTCCATGTTTGAACCAAGGCTGTAATGAGGTCAGGAGCTGAGTGGCCCTGGCAGAACCCGAACTGGGCGTCAGTGAGCAGGTTATTGCTAAGAAAGTGCCGCTTGATAGCACTGTCGATGACCCCTTCCATTACTTTATTGATGACGGAGAATAGGCTGATGGCGGTAATTGGCCAGGTTGGATTTGTCCTGCTTTTTGTGTACAGGACATATCTGGGCAATTTTCCACATAGCCGGGTAGATGCCAGTGTTGTAGCTGTACTGGAACAGCTTGGTTAGGGGCGTAGCAAGTTCTGGAGTGCAAGTCTTCAGTACTATTGCCGGAATATTGTCAGGGCCCATAGCCTTTGCAGTATCCAGTACCTTCAGCCATTTCTTGGTATCTCGTGGAGCGAATTGAATTGGCTGAAGACTGACATCTGTGATGCTGGGGGCCTTTGGAGAAGGCCGAGATGGATCATCCACTTGGCACTTCTGGCTGAAGATTGTTGTGAATGCTTCAGCCTTATCTTTTGCACTGCTGTGCTGGGCTCCTCCATCATTGAGGACAAGGGTATTTGTGGAGCCTCCTCCTCCAGTGAGTTGTTTAATTGTCCACCACCATTCACGACTGGATGTGGCAGGCCTGCAGAGCTTAGATCTGATCTGTTGGTTGTGGGATCGCTTAGCTCTGTCTATCACTTGCTACTTATGCTGTTTGGCACGCAAGTAGTCCTGTTTTTGTTTATATAGCTTCACCAGGTTGACACCTCATTTTTAGGTGTGCCTGGTGCTGCTCCTGGCATGCCCACCTGCACTCTTCATTGAACCAGGGTTCATCCCCTGGCTTGATCGTAATGGTATAATGGGGATATGATGGGACATAAGGTTACAGACTGTGTTCGAGTACAATTCTGCTGCTGTTGATGGCCCACAGCACTTCATGGATGCCCAGTCATGAGTTGCTAGATCTGTTCGAAATCTATCCCATTTAGCACGGTGGTAGTGCCACACAACATGATGGAGGGAATCCTCAATGTGTAGGCGGGACTTCGTCTCCACAATGACTGTGCGGTGGTCACTCCTGCCGATACTGTCATGGACAGACGCATCTGCGGCAGGAAGGTTGGCGAGGATGAGATCAAGTATGTTTTTCCCTCGTTGGTTGCCTCACCACCTGCCACAGACCCAGTCTAGCAGCTATGTCCTTTAGGAATTGGTCAGCTCGGTCAGTAGAGATTCTACCGAGCCACTCTTGGGAATGGACATTGAAGTCCCTCACCCAGAATACATTCTGCGCCCTTGCCACCCTCAGTGCTTCCTCCAAGTGATGTTCAACATGGAGGAGCACTGATTCATCAGCTGAGGGGCCCATCAGTAGTCAGCAGGAGGCTTCCTTGCCCATGTTCGACCTGATGCCATGAGACTTCATGGGTCCGGAGTCGATGTTGAGGACTCCCAGGGCAACTCCCTCCCGACTGTACACCACTGTGCTGCCACTTCTGCTGGGTCTGTCCTGCCAGTGGGACAGGACATATCCAGGGATGGTGATGGTGGAGTTTGGGTCATTATCTGTAAGGTATAATTCCGTGAGGATGACTATGTCAGGCTGTTGCTTGACTCGTCTGTGAGACAGCTCTCCCAATTTTGGCACCAGCCCCCAGGTGTTAGTAAGGAGGACTCTGCAGGGTCGACAGGGCTGTAATTGCCATTGTCGTTTCCAGTGCCTAGGTCGATGCTGGGTGGTCCGTCCAGTTTCATTCCTTTATTGTGTCTTTGTAGCTGTTTGTTGCAACTGAGTGGCTTGCTAGGCCATTTCAGAGGGCACTTAAGAGTCAAACACATTGCTGTGGGTCTGGAGTCACATGTAGGCCAGACCAGGTAAGGACGACAGGTTTCCTTCACTAAAGGACATTAGTGAACCAGATGGGTTTTTACAACAATCGACAATGGTCATCATTGGACTTTCAATTCCAGAATTTTTTACTAGCCCAGCAACAATACCACTATGCCATTGCCTCCCCTTTATTGTAAATATTGTAATATCATGAGATAAATATCCTTGTAAATACAAAATATACAGAAAAGTTAAAGGGGAAGGAATGTAGTAATTATAGTGTTGATAAACGTCAGATTGTAGCTTTAAGAATAATCCTGTGTTAGCAATGAGATAGGAAGCAGGGAACCTCTTAAGAGAGAGTTCTTTAGTTATAGAGATAGATGCACACATGTAGCTGCTGGTGTCTTATAAATAAATGTTTCCACCAAGAAAAGTTACCTGGAAAATCAACTCTATGCCACCTTCACTTCTATTTCCACTTTTCTTCTAACCGTTTTATACTTTTCTTTTTATGTCTCTTAGACACCTCTCTCCTAACATCATGCCTCCTTTTTTTCTTCTCTCTCTTCTCAGATACTCTGCCTTCCTAAGTCACTTCCCTAACTCTACAGCACTCCTCAACCTTCATGCTTTCCTGCCACCATCCTGCGCTTGGCCCCCTCTTAGATAAGCCTGCAGTGCCCCTGTATGCCTCTACTGGAATTCTCCAAAGGATGAATCGAGGTACGCATCACTGCCCCTTTGTGAGCAGCAACCCCAACTTCCCCATTCAACTCTCTCTCCAAACTTCCCGCCCAGTGTGCCTACTGGAGGCTGATCTTGCCAAACTCCTCCCTGTACTACTCACCCCTCCCATTGCTGACCCTATGGACTCTGCCAGTGGTACAGCTCTCACCACCTCCCCTAGACATCTCCCTCCAGGCCAAGGCCCTTGCCATCCAGGAGCTCAGAGTGCATGATTGCATTGACATTACAGCATTAGCAGAAACCTGGCTGAGGGGAGATGACAATTTCCCGCAAATGAAGTCTTCTCTCATGGCTATACCTGCTACCTCTTGCCTCACCCAGACTTTTGCGTTGGTGTGACTCTCATCCCTGCAACTTTTCATGCTTAGTAATTGCAAACTTCATTTCAATTTATAATGCCCTGAGCTCACAGTCCCCCATCCTCTCTTAATCTCTCCCTCCACAAACTCACTGACCCATATTAATGTCCATTCCCTTGCCCTTGCCATTATGCATGGCTTCATTACTCCCATTATGTCATTCACAGATGAGGTCATCTCTGATCAATTCTTTCTAACAGTCTCTACCCACATCCCCCTTCCAACCTTTATTCCTACAGTGTCCACCCCTGGGAAAAACTCTCTCTCTCAATTCACTTACAATGCACTTTTAAAATCCCAACGCTGTAGCCTTTGGTCCTTCCTTCATTACATCATTTCTACCAGTAACGATTTGCTCAACCATAACTCACCTCGCCCTTTGATGTCCTAGTCCCTATGAAAACAATTTACACACTCTCTCTCCCTGGCTATTCTCTCATCTCTACTCCTCTATGTTCAAAGGATGAAGAGTTGAACGGAAAAGGCAGAAACTGGTTTAGTTGTTCACCACCAGATCTGGCTGGACCGCATCTGGTCCTGCTTTCGTCTGCCAAAACTGTTCACTATTCCAGGGTCATCCTGGAATGCAAAGGTAATCCTCTGCTTCTTTTCTCTACTGGAAACAGCCTTCTTAAACCCCGCTCCCTCTACCCTCGCCTTCTCCAAGTGCGAGGAGTTCATGGATTTCTTTGTCACCAGGGTTGAGACTATCCAATCAATTGCCTCTGGCACTTCCCTCCCTTCCCTGTAACAATGGTAAGCTCTCCCCTCCTTCCCCTTCTCAACCAGTTTGCAGACTTTAACACTGTTGGCCATATCGTCCTCCAATGCTCCTCTACCAGTTTTCATTTGCCTGATTCCATTCTTATCTACCCAGTCAAAGACAGTGAATTACCTGCAATGACTTCTCAGCCCCTCCCACACCATTACTTTTGATGTCTCCCAAGAACCTAACCTTAGTCCCCTGCTATTTCTCATCTATATGCTGTTCCTTGGCAACATCTGCAAACACAGAATCAGCTTTCATGCGTGCACTGAGAACACTAAACACTATCTCACCGTCACTCTTTCTGACCCCTCCACTGTCTCTAAATTGCCACTGTTTGTCAGACTTCCGCAATTAGATGAGTTGAAATTCCCTTGAACTGAATATTGCGAAGACCGAAGCGATTGTGCCTCACCACAAACTTGATCCCTCTCTCCAGTAAGTGTCTGAGGCAGAACCAGGCTGTTCACAACCTTGTTGTCTTATTGATCTCAAAATGAGCTTCTGACCACATATCTGATCACATATAGGACATTAGCATTGCCTATTTCCACCCCCTTATCATCAGACTTGGCCCTATCTGAGCTGAAAACCTTGTGCATGCCTTTGTTACATCTAGACTTGACTATTCCAATGCATTCCTGCTCAGCTTCCCACCTTATACCCTCTCTAAACTTGAGGTCATCCAAATCTCTGCTGCTGGTTTCCCAAGTTGCACCAAATTCCGTTCAGCCATCACCCCGAGGAACAGGCTGAATAATTACAGGCCAGTCAGTTTGACCTCGGTAGTGGGAAAATTATTGGAATCAATTCTGAGACAGGATAAACTGTCACTTAGGCACCAAGTAATCACGGACAGTCAGCATGGATCTGTTAAAGGAAGACAGTGTCTAACTAACTTGACTGATTTTTTTTGAGGAGGTTTAAAAGAAGATTAGTGAGGATAGTGCAGTTGATGTGTTCTACATGGATTTTAGCAAAGCTTTTGACAAGGTCCCACATGGCAGACTGGTTTAAAAAAAAAGCCCATGGGATCCAATGGAATGCAGCAAGCTAGACAGAAAGGCTCAGTGGCAAGAAACCAAGGGCAATGGTTGATGTTGTTTTTGCGACTGGAAGGCCATTTCCAGTGGGGTTCTGCAGGGCTCAGTACTAAATCACCTTTTTGTGGTATACATTAATAATCTGGACTTAAATGTAGGGAACATGATCAAGAGGTTTGCAGACGACTCAAAAATTGGCCATGTGGCTGATAGTGAGGAGGGTAGCTGTGGATGACAGGGAGATATCAATGGACTGGTCAGGTGGGCAGAAAAGTGGCAAATGGAATTTAACCCAGAGAAGTGTGAGATGATGCATTTGGGGAGGTCAAACAAGGCAGAGGAATACACAATAATTGGGAGAATACTGAGGCATAGAGGAAGTGAGGGATGTCGACAGATCCCTGAAAATAGTAGGGCAGGTTGATAATTTGGTTAAAAAGGCATATGAAATACTTTGCTTTATTAGATGTAGCATTGCATATAGGAGCAGGAAGGTTATACTGGAGCTATATAAAACGCTAATTAGGCCACAACTCGAGCACTGAAGGCAGTTCTGGTCATCTCATTACAAAAAGAGTGTAATTGCACTGGAGAAGGTAGAGGGGATTTGAGGATGTTGCTAGGACTGGAGAATTTCAGTATATTGGATAGGCTGGGGTTGTTTTTCTTGGAACAGAGGAGGCAAAGGGGAGATTTGATGGAGGTGTACAAGATTGTGAGGGGCCTGGATAGAGTGGATGTGAAGGGCCTTATTTTGTTTAGCAGAGAGGTCAGTGACTAGTGGGCATAGATTTAAAGTGATTGGTAGAAGGATTCGAGCAGAGATGAGGAAAAGTTTTCACCCAGAGGGTGGTATAGGTCTGGAACTCTCTGCCTGATAGGGTAGTAGAGGCAGAAACCCTCAACTCATTTAAAAAGGTGTCAGGATATGCACATGAAGTCCTGTAATCTCCAGGGCTATGGACCAAGTGCTGGAAAATGGGATTAGGCTGGGTGGCTGGTTTTTCAGCCAACACAGACACAGTGGGCAGAGTGGCCTCCTTCTCTGCCATAAATTTTTCTGCATTTTCTAAATGCCCGAAAAGGAGGAATGTGCAGGGGTGTGGGGAGGGGCAGGGGAGTGAAGTATGTGAATTGGCCCTGAGGAGAGGCAGCACAGACACAATGGGTGGAATGGGCTTCTTCTGTGCCATAACGATTCTATGATTCTACCCCTCTACCCAATGATCTGCACTGGTTACCAGTTAAGCAACACCCTGATTTAAAAATGCTCATCCTTGTTTTTAAATCCCTCCATGGGCTGCTTTCTCACCATTTCTTTATTCTACTGCAGCCCGACACATCTGCATTCCTCTAATCCTGGCCTCCTGAGCACCCCAAATTTAATCGCTCCACCATTGGCAGCTGTGTCTTCAGGTGCCAAAGTCCTCAGCCTCCTTGACCCCCCTCTTCCCCCCCTTTAAGGTACTCCTTAAAATCTCTCTCTTTAACAAAGCTTTTAGTCAGTTGCCCTAATATCCTCTTTTATGACCCACCTTTGGTAACACTCCTGTCAAGCGCTATATAAATACAAATGGTGGTTCTAGTTGTTACATCACAATTTTGTCCCTTTGTAAGGAAGGTATTGGCAACTAGTTTCTTGACCTCAGAGTTTAACTCCAATCAAACACTCAGTTTTCAGTGAAGAAAGCTGTAGACTGGACCATCAAGCCACAGACACAAGCCAAAAATTGCAAATGCCTGTTGCTACTTTCTGCAGTTTAATTCATGCTTAATAATTAATTAAAAGTTTTTTAAAAAATTAATTATACATGTACCAGTTGTGTCCAAATAGTTTTTACTTTCCTTTATGTTATATTATAGGTTTAAGTGCCCAAGTGTTTCCCAGCCCTTCAGAAAGTTAAATCAGAATGCTGAAGCTCTCATGTGGTTTTAAAGTCCCTCCAACTAAGTGCTTTTCGTTGGTTAATAGAATCAAGAAAGATCCATAACAACAGAATGCAAGTGCAACAATGGTAGATGTTTCAGGACATTGGCCTGTTGGTGGCTACGAACAAGGAAGTGGAGAAATGGCACTGGAATGTGAATCAGCAAACTGGAGCTCAACAGAATTGTACCACCAGGTAGCATCGCTACTTTAAATCTGATTCGAGACAAGCCATTTAGAAAATTGTGCTGCAAATTCTTTGTTAATAGGCAACAGTTATTAACCTTTGACAGTAAGGTTGAGGTTTTCTCTCTCGTCAACTTGTGTTGCTGCAATCTTCTGTAATTGGGGAGATGAAGTGACAGTTTAGCAAGTGCTTGATAGATATAGGGAGGTTGCTGTCGTCACCAAAAATCCTCAATTATGTTGTCACTCCCCAGCTTCATGCTCATCTCTCCTGATACTCCAGCCCCGATCTTCCGGTCTCTGAATCGTTGGATACTGGACCCAAGATGTGCGCCAGGACCTTGTGGAAGTCCTGACGCGCTGACCTCCACGGGAAGTGCCCAGGAAGTTTGAACTTCCGATGAGAAACTCCCTTCCTGAGTTAGAGTCGGGGGCTTCGGGCTATTCCGACATACTTAACTAGTTAGCTGCCCAGGAAATGTTAGGTGGAAAAAGTTTAACTCTTGCGTAACTATACAACTGACTCTCCAATCACTCACACTGACCCCTCAACCCCCCAGCTGACTCTGACCCCCCCCCAAGTGACCCTGGCCCAAGCACTCCACCCAGGCATGCTGACACCCTGACAACACCCCATCCCCCAACCAACACCCAGACCAGCCCAGCTACGCTTCTCGACCCTCCACCATGCTAATCCCCAGTCACTGGATGGATTTCCCCCCTACCAGACAACTATCCCCACCGACCCGACCTGACCTGACCACCCCTACTGGCCCGATCCACCTACCCACTCACCCAACTTCCACCCCACCCACACTACCCACTTATCTCACTCACCTACCAACTTGTCCATTCACCCATTCGTTAATATTCATCCATGACATTGACATTCACGCTGGACCCTTAGAAGGTCCTTACAGTAGCTAATGTCGAATAAAGGGGTCATGGTTTGCCTCCCCCCGCCAACGCTCCAGCGCCACAATGAAGCTCTACATGGGACTGCGCGCCCCGCATTTCTGAAGAAGCCAGGCTTGCAAGACCTGGTCAGAAATGTGGAGTAGAGTTGGAGGGAAGTAAAGTACAAAGGGAGTGGCAATCCAACAGTGACTGCCGCTTCGTGGAAGATCCCGGCCTCCATATTTGAATCTCTCCAATCTATCCTCCGCCCTTCTCCCAGCACCATGCCATCCGCAACCAACATGAGTGGCATCTTGTGATCATGGCCCTTCTAGTGCTTCTCCACTTCTTTACAGCATTCAACATGGTTGATCACATGCAGCTCCTCCAGAAGGACATTAATGCGAAAAGGTTAGTTAAGGAAAAAGTGGGACCTATCAGAGATGAAGATGGAAACTTGTGTGTAGATGCAGAGGCTGTGGGAAGGGTTTTGAATGAATATTTTGTCTCCGTGTTTACAAAGGAAAGGGAGGATGTAGATATAGTAGTCCAGGAGGAACACTGCGAAATATTGGACAGGATAGTCATAAAGAGAGAGGAAGTACTCGAAGGGTTGAAATCCTTGAAAGTTGATAAGTCACCAGGGCCAGATGGATTGTTTCCAAGGCTGCTGAAGGAAGTCAGGGAGGAGATAGCAGATGCTCTGAGGATGATTTTCCAATCTTCACTAGATACAGGGGAGGTACTGGAGGACTGGAGAAATGCAAACGTAGTTTCATTGTTTAAAAAGGGATCAAAGGAAATGAGCCTGCTCCATCATTCAATAAAATCATGACTGATCTGAGTGTAACCTCAACTCCACATTCCCGCCCACCCATGATAACCTTTCACCCCCTTGCTTATCAAGAATCTATCTATCTCTGCCTTAAAAATATTTATAGACTCTGCTTCCACCGCCTTTAAACGAGTGACCCCTTATCTTTAAACCATGACCCAAGTTCTACTCTGCTTCCACTGCCTTTTGAGGAAGAGAGTTCCAAAGACTCACAACCCTCAGAAAAAAATTCCTCATCTCTGTCTTAAATGGACAAGTCCTCATTTTCAAACAATGTCCCCTAGTTCTAGATTCTCCCACAATAGGAAACATCCTTTCAACATCCACCTTGCCAAGTCCCTCCAGAACCTTATATGTTTCAATCAAGTCGCCTCTTACTCTTCTAAATTCCAATTGTTGCAAGCCTAGCCTGTCCAACCTTTCCTCAGAAGACAACCCGCCCATTCCAGGTATTAGTCTAGTAAACCTCTGAACTGCTTCCAACACATTTACACCCTTCCTTAAATAAGGAGACTGTACACAGCACTCGAGATGTGGTCTCACCAATGCCTTTATAACTGAAGCGTAGCCTCCTACTTTTGTATTTAATTCCCTTCGCAATAAACAACAACATTCTATTAGCCTGTTTCATTACTTGCTGTACCTGCATACTAACCTTTTGCGATTCATGCATTAGGACACCCAGATCCCTCTGCATCTCAGAGCTCTGCAATCTCTCACAAGTTAGATAATATACTTTTTTTTCCTGCCAAAATGGACAATTTCACATTTTCCCACATTATACTCCATTTGCCCACTCACCAAACACCAAAGGCTGAAAGTAAAACATGATAAATAATCACAATAACATTAAAAGGCATTTAATATGTATTTACCACAGTCCTAATCAGTGTCAGATTCAGTCAATTACAGGGTATGGGTTGACAGGGCTTGCGGGTTTGGACAGAGACTGCAGAGATTTGGATGGCCTCAAGTTTAGCGGGTAGAATGTGGGAGGCCAGCCAGAAGTGCACTGGAATAGTCAAGCCTAGATATATAAACCCATGGATGAATCCCTTTTGTTAAGGCCAGAGGAGGAAGAGGTAAAAAGGCACTATAAATCTTTCGAAAACGCATGGATATTACTCAAAACTGATAGCTTTTCATACATTGGATTGCTTTTAATCCAGTTCTCAAAGTAGCCATTTCTATTAAAAAGAGCACTTTGTAAAAAGTGAATGATTATGATTATTTTTTTTACTTTTTGAACTCTGTCAACATCGAACAATGACAGAAAAGGTGTACCATGAAACAGTGTATAAGTCCCTATTACGTTGTCTCAACTCACATGTCAGAACCTTTACATTTGAAAGGTTTTCCTTAGCATCAGTGACAGTCCACTACCCATACTTGACATTTTTCTGCCCTCAGAACAAGATTCCAAATTGGTGCCATATCAGTCAGTTCTGGGTGAGGGGCATGCACCTTCTAGGCAATAGGTTTTAACAATTTACAAATGATTCTTACAGCCCGGCCTGGATTCCAATCTGGACCCAGGCAAAAAGGCACTGTGCTAAGACCAGTGTCCAACCAAAAATGCGTATAAAGGTCAAAAGCACATCTACGCTGTTATATCTTCAATCAATCAGATATTTCAGTGGGGTTTTTTTTGTGAATTTTGATGTCGACTGTTTAGGACTCAGTGCTAGGAACTGAATTGTTGGCATTAAGGCACTCCGCACCTCTCCAGCTCAGATGCAGCCAGACCAGGTACAGGATAAAGCAGGTGCAATAAGATGCCTTGACTCCAATTTCAAAAGAGCATCTCTATCATGTCCGTCTGAAATATACTTTCTTTTCACACCAATCAACCTTGTGCTGAGAGTGAGTGTTGGAAGTGTGAAAGTGTCCCATTTCTCAGCACTAACATCCCCTGCTTTGACAACAAAAAAAGGAGTGTTAAGTCATCAAAATCATACTTTTGATTTCTGACTACTCATATCAAATGCAATCCATTTCATTCCCACAACTGTGTGTTATACAATGAGAACTTCAGGCTTCACACATTTCACTGTGTACAGCTCAACCAACTAATTTCCCAGGGTGTGAAAGGAGAAGGTGGAAGAGGAGAGGACTAGGGGCATTAGTGCTGAAGATGGAAGAAAATGAAGGCAAATGGAACGTTGTACTTTATTGGAAGGGAGATGGATTATATAAGTAGGGATGTCTTGCGATAACTGTACAGTGCATTGGTGAGGCCAAACTTGGAGTACTGTGTACAGTTTTAAGGAGTACTTTAAGGAGGGATATACTTACATTGGAGGCAGTTCAGAGAAGGTTCACTAGGCTCATTACTGGGATGAAGGGGTTGTCTTATGAGGAAAGATTGGGTTTTTACTCAGTGACAGTTAGAAGAATAAGAGGTGATCTTATTGAAACATATAAGATTCTGAGGGGGCTTGACAGGGTAGAAGCTGAGACGATGTTTCCCTCTCTTGGGGGAATCAAGAAGTAGGGGGCACCGTTTCAAAATAAGGGATGTCTCATTTAAGACGGAGACGAGGAGGGAATTTCTTCACTCTGAAAGTTGTTAGTCTTTGGAATTCTCTTTCCCAGAGAACAATGGAGGCTGGGTCATTGAATATATTCAAGGCTGAGTTAGACATATTTTTGATCAACAAGTGAGTCAAGGATTATGGGGGGCAGACAGGAAAGTGGAGTAAAGGCCACAATCAGATCAGCCATGATCTTAACAAATGGCAGAGCAGGCTCAAGGGACCAAAATACCTCCTCCTGCTCCTACTTCTTATGAAATTATAAAAAAAAGGTAAAAGTAGATGACAAAAAAATCTGCAAACATGCTAAGAATAAAGTGATATTATTGATGTGCTTGGCAAACCTGTTCAATGGTGCATATACTGTATTCACATAGGACAGGGAACAATAATGGCATGATGAGTATCAGTATCATTGTACCACACAGCACAAGCCTCCAAAAAATTAAGATTTTTTGAAAAATTCTGCAAAACACAGAATGGCCAGCTAATTAACACTCAAAACCTCAGTGATTAGATGTGCATATCTGTGTCAACAGCTCATGTTAGAATAATTGAAAAATAAAGTCATTTTATCAAACTGCGTTGTCAGAGCCAGCATTTTTGATTCAGTGCTCTAAAATAGTGCCTCAATTTGATGCTAAAAAAATTAGTGACTCATTTAGCCAAAGTGGTTCTTGTGCCTTACGGAGTTATTAATCAGTGCCTACTACAAGTGATTGGCAATATCGCTCAATGAAAAATAAATCACGCAACACAACGCACATTTTAAAATCTGCTTTATCTTATTTAGCAGGTTAGCATAAGCCTGTTGTGTCTTTGATTTCAGTCAGCTTTCATGGTCGTTTTCTTTTGCAGTCTTTAGAATTATGAGAGTTTTTTTTTTGCTCTGACTTCCACCATTTGGTATGTTTAGTCCTTTCTCCCAACTCTGGTCTTGTTTTTTTTCAGGTACTGTAGGTGAAGGTGGATGGGTTTTGTTGTACATTTAGCCTGTGCGTAACAGACACAAACTCTGAAATGGCAGCAGATGCATCGTTTCATCATTACAGACCAGTTAATTGCACATTGCTTGGCAGCTGACAGCATTGCAGCTGTTTCAGAGCCCTTTTTACAATAAGGAAAAAGGGAAAGTAATCTAGGACAAAATCTGTTTGACCTATCCACGAGCAATGGAGAACTAATTAATTACCACTCTCTCTACACATGGCCAACATAGTCAAATATAACAGTGAATATTGCTGCTTAGGTCAGGCACTCATCAAATCAAAACAACCAGGTGTATATGAATAGGCAGCTGCATTTAGAAGTAATTTACAGGATACTTGATGCACTTTCCATTAGAACCTTGATCCATTGCAGCGATGATTCATTTCATGCAGTTCACCAGTTGATTACTTTCACTTCAAGCAGCACATTTTCAGCCACATCACAAGGGAAAACACTTGAAAATTAAATTTTAATTTCAACCCGCCACAAAGCAAATGAAACGCATAAAGGTGAACACATTTTCTATTTATTGCATGGACACAGCAAAATTTCAGATAAATGGAATGAAAAAGCGAGCGTTGGGTAGGTAAATCTCAGATTACTCACCTGCCTCAGAGAAAAATATAGGTGTTTGATTGTTGGAGGTGCACTTTCACTACACAAAATAAATACCAGTCACCATCACAAATGTAACATCCTGTCTGCACAGCCTAACATCCGACAGGAGTACGCTATAGGAAACTACTTCAAGAAATGCATCAGCTTCATGGCCTAGTTGGGAAGGGCGTCTGCAAAATGCTGCACTTCTGTAGGTGTCCTTGAAACTACCAGCTTAACATATTACAGTTTATTGACACCCAGGTTTGACTTACTATGTGCAATGTACATGGATGAACAAGGCAAAACTAGGATTCACTTCTTCAGCCCACCTTTTCAAAAACATCTGTCAACTCTCACCACAGTACTTTTTTTTTAAAATATATACAGCCTGTGATTTAACTCAACTAAATTTAAAAAACTGATGACTCACTGCTCCAACTGTACTGTTGAGGTTCGAAAAGTAGCTAGTGGAAGTGCTTGAGGCAGAAATAGTAGTTGGCAAAGTAGTTTACCATGACAGGACATTTTATAGCTGTGCTGAGAAGTTACAGGGTGCTGCATACAATGAAAAACATCACAACTATCAGACCTTAAAGTGAGAAAATGTTCTCCATAAAACACAAGCTAGAGTCTGATAAAAATAATTTTCATTTCAAAATAGTCAAAGCAAAAAAAAAACAACCCAACAAAAGTGCAACTCCCAGCTCCTCCAATGTCCAGTTTGTCAAGATACTGCCTGAGGTAGTACCAAATCTCAGAGCACTTCCTCAATTAGATCATAGGCTGCGATATTGAAACTGGCTTCAATGCTCCTGGGCTAAAGGAGGTCAAAATCAGCCAGGGTTGTTGCTTTCATTATTCAGTGGCTTCAGCAAGACTCTATTACTTGCATGATTTAATAGTCCTGTTTCTTTGGATGGAGAGATCAGTCTGGAGTTCTCCATTTTTTTTCTTTTGTTAAGCTCCTGCAACCTGTGTCAGGGTATTATGGGGATTTTGATGTGAGTTTTTTATAGAAGCATAAACTAGTGAGGAAAAAAAGACTCCAGCAAGAGGCTATTGTAATAAGTGACTGCATTGTTGAAACTCATAGCATATTTAGCTGGTGAAGCTTGCATAAAGCTTTCAAGTACAGACACATCACAACTTCTCTCTCAGTCACAGTGGTGAAACACAAAGTTTATCTGAAAAAGAAGTAACTTAATGATTTGTTCTTGCCAAACAAATTGCTCTGGTCTCAAGGATATTCCTGCTGTACATCATGGGCAACTCAGTTAATACACTGAGACTAGCCAAACTCATTTCATGCAGGACTTTTACAGCTGATGGACAGCTTCCCTCTCAAAATCCATAAACAGACTGCCCTGGTCGACCCATTGTTTCAGCCTGGTCCCACCAAACTTATTTCCTCCTACATCAACTCTTTTTTTTCTCCCCTTGTCCAGTCTTTTCCTACCGACATCTGTGGTTCTTCCGGTGCCCTACATTACTTCAACAGCTTCCTGGCCATCATGACCTCCTCTTCACCATACACATCCCATCTCTTTACACCTCCATTCCCATCTGAACAGCCTGAGGACTCTCCACTTCTTACTCTAACAGAGGTTCAACCAGTCCATCTTCCACCACCACCCTCCACCGCCTGGCTGAATGCATTCTCACTCTGAACAACTTCACTTTCAACTCCACTGACTTCCAGCAAATAAAAAGTGTTGCTATGGGTACGTGCATGGGTCCTAGGTAAGTGTAATGTTCCTTATTCCAGTCCTACTCTGGCCCCCTCCCTCATTTTTTTTCGGGTACATTGGTGACTGTATCGTTGCCATTTCCTGCTCTTGCATGAACTAGAAAACTTCATTTCCAATTTCCACCCTTCTCTCACCATCACCTGGTCCATCTCTTGCTCTTCCCTTGCCTTTCTAGACTTCTCGGTCTCCATTTCTGTGGATAGGTTATCAACTAATATTCACTACAAGCTCAGCTAGCTTAACTATTCCTCACACCCCAAATCCTTGAAGAACTCTATTCCATTCAAAGCTCAGGCGATGCCACCTTCCATACTAGCGCTTCCTATATGTCTTCCTCTTTCCTCAACTGAGGATTCCCCACGCTAAAGTTGATGGGGCCTTCCATGCACCTCTGCTCTCACCCACTCTCCTCCATCCTAGAACCATGATAGGGTTCCCCTTGGCCTCATCTTCCATCTCACCAGCCTCAACAGATCATCCTCTATTTCTACCATTTCCAGTGTGACACTATCACATCGTGCCCTGTCCTCCCCTTTGTGCATTCTGAACACACCATTCCCTCCATAATATCCTAGTCCACTCCTCAGTCACCCCTCACCACCTCCCTTCCGCACCTTTCTATGCAAGTGTAAGAACTGCAACAGCTGTTCTTCTGCCTCCGCCCTTTTCACCATCTAAGCCCCAAACAATCCTTCCAAGTGAACCAGCTATATACTTGTACTTCTTTCAATTTGGTATACTTATTCGTTGCTCTCAATGTGGTCTCCACGATACTGGAAAGGCCAAACGTAAGTTTGGTAACCGCTTTGCAAAACACCTCTGTTCAGTCCACAAGCATGACCCTGAGCTTCCTGTCACTTGTCATTTCAATACTCCGCCTTGCTTCCACTCTGATCTTTTTATCCTTGGCCTGTTAGTGTCCAAATGAAGCTCAATGCAAGCTCGAGGAACAACACCTTATTTTTCATTTCTGCACTCGGCCGCTTTCTGGACTCAACACTGAGTTCAACAATTTTAGATCATAACCTTTGCCTCCATTTTGTTCATATTTTTGCTGCTTCAGTTTTTCTCATTTCTTTCTTTATTCCTTCATGTTGCATTTGATGACGGCTATGCAGTCATTTGCACCTTATGTGGACGTGTCTTTTGCTTCTCTACTATACCCATTACCACTCCCTTTGGCTTTTTGTGTCATGAAACTCTTTGTCATTTAATCACTCCCGCCCTCCACCCTATCAGAGACATTCCGCTTATGTTCTTTCTGTCCCCTATCCTCTTCCATTGGCTCAAAATCTATTACACTTCTCTCTTTTCTCAATTCCAATGAAGGCTTATTGACCTGAAACGTTAACTCATTGTTCTCTCCACAAATGCGCCTTGACCTGCTGAATATTTTCTGCACTTTGTTTTAAATTCAGATTTCCAGCATCTGCAGTATTTTGCTTTTCTTTTCATCCCAACAGTTTAGGCTGGACTCAAACCCAAATCCACAGGTCAAAAGAACACTAGGTTAACCTATATTGCCACCCTCTTTCTCTCACCTCTTCTGAATTAAAGAAAATGAAAAAGCTTTGAAACCCCAAAGTAAAATTAGTTAATGTTCAAGCGAGGCATTCAAAAGGGAATTAGACTGTTATTTGAAAAGGAAGAATGTGCAGGATTAAAGGGAAAAAGCGGGAGAATGTTACTAAGAAAATTGCTCATTTGGAGAGACAGTGCCAATGATGGGCTGAATGGCCTCCTTTTGTTACAATTCTGTGAAAAAATACTTTTTTTTGCCATTGTAACATTAACAAATAGTGGGAACAGGTAAGATGATAGAGGGCAAATAGATCTAATTGTTACTGTGAAGGTGACGTCTGGGTTACAACCAGTGTAGCAGTTCATTACACCTGCCTCATTGTGCCTTCCATGTTAATGAGAATTAATTCTCGTTTCCACCACCATCCCCTTGTCCCACCACTACCTCCCTCAAGTAACTTCAACAAACTTTCCAAATAGATTCACTCTTTGGTATAAATTTCTTAAAAATATCACATACCTGTTGCTACTTCTGGATTTATCTAACTTTCCTATTCTTTTTGATCTTGGGTGTTCTGCACTGTGAGACTTGGCTTTTCACCTAGATTTCTCAAAAAAAGCATAGTGAAGCAAGTTCTGTTCCTCTCCTAAATTCTAAAGACCAATATGCAATGGGGAGGTGTTGTCACTGGACTAGTATTGCTCTGGGGACCTTGGTTCAAATACCTGTGGCAGATGGTGAAATTTGAATCAATAAAAATTTGGAATTAAAAGTCTGATGAAGCCGATTGTCATAAAAACCCATCTGGTTCACTAATGGCCTTTAGGGAAGGAAATCTGCAGTCCTTACCTGGTCTGGACTCACAGCAATGTGGTTGACTCAAATACCCTCTGAACAAGGGCAATTAGGGATGGGCAATAGCCTGCAACACCCACATCCCATGAATGAATAAAAAAAAGTGCATTATCCCTGAATATGAACAAACTTTCCTGTGTGGCATGTACACTTGAATGACAGATTGCACAAAAATGAAGCACTGAATTGTCAACCGCAATGCCCATTTACAAGAGACATTTTCGAGGAAAACCTATTAATGCCTTAATTTACTTTTTTTTTTGCTAAAGCATTGAACTGTTTCCTTGGGTTGACCATATTGATTGAACCTCTAGGAAAGAGGCCAAGTATTTTCCTAACTTCAGACTGGGGTGTATGTCATTCTTTAATGATTAGATCTCAAATGCCTGCCCTCTCAAGTGCACCCAAAAGATTCCATGACACGTTTGCAGAAAACTTCCCAGGAATCTCCTTTTCCGGAGTTGCCTGAACATCAGGTGCTTCGGTGTTCTGTATCCTCAACTCTTAGAGGAACATTAGACATGTCAGTCCTGGGTTCAGCATCCTCAACAGGAAATGCAGGCCCGGTCATGATCACTGGTGGAACCATATCTTGGTGATTTGTCTCTCTCTTCTTTAAATGGTCCATCTCTCTCTTCCTTAAACGGTCCGCATGTTTACGAATGATCCGGCCTTCCACCTCCACATGGTAAGACAGAGGTCTAGTCACCGCACTTATTTCACCCGGGTACCACCTTCTTAAAGCAACTGGAGATGGACAATAAATGTGGCATTAGCAGCATCACCCAGATGCAGGAACAAATATGAATAAGCGATTCTTCAGTCGCACGTCTTGTAGCTTCTGGAGCTCCTGTAGAAACTATTTCCTGTCCGCCTTTTTTCATCTCTTGTTGTTCTGCTGAATAATTGGAAATGCTTTAATCACAGCTGGCTTTCCAGTGAATTAGAGAATAATATTCATCATTTTAGGTTCCACATAGCATCATGTGTAGCTAGGGGAAAAAAAAATCTCCAAACATTAAAAAAAATTGAGAAATATGAACAAATACTGTATAATTGGAAACAAAAAACTTTAGTCTTGCGTTTTATTACAGTACTATCAAAATGTCTTGTTTCAAAGGAAATATTGCAAAAATTGCTTGTGCTATTTGAAAAGTTTTAGTCATCAAAAATATTCAATGAATGCTCATCAATTCACAAACTCACGACTCAAAATTAATTGCATTGAAATAATGAAACAAATTACACAATTTGATGTTATTTTAACAAGACAAAAAGGGATACCACTGAACTTGCTGTGCTGTACCTCAAGTCTCACTTTAATCTCCAGCAAAGGTACCTTGAAATAGTTTGGGGCCTTTGTGATTCTAATTATTTACAGTAAATGCTGTTGCCGCATCTCTGTACATGTTGTTCATAACCTCTGCAAAACTGACCATTGTCATGATCTGTGTTGAAGAAGAAAAATGAGTGAGAAAAACGAGCTTGGAGTACTTAATCAGCATTCCGTTGCTAAAAATCCACAGAATCAATCTATATAAAGTGGTTTTATGGGCTGTAATTCTATATTTAGATCAAGTGCTGCTATTGCAATTTAGATTCAGACACAACGAATCAATCCATTTGCAGAGATAACATTATTGAAAATTTATTTTGGAGGCAGTCAATTAAAAACCTTGACAGCATCTAATCCTAAACTGAGGATAACATTTGCTGGAAAGTGAGGTGGATTATCAAATAAGAGGGCAGGGCGATTACATCCTCGCACTTAGTAAATTTGACTGTAGTTCATTTTTGATTAGGGAATAATTTAAGTGTGCATTGGTTAATTTATTTTGTGAAATGATGGGTAACTGCTTGAAATGATTGATATGGCAAATATTTCCACTACCCCAAACAGGTACGGCAAGGAACCTGGCACAGAGCACAGCCCATTTCTCATCCAGTTCTAGAAACTTTGATTACTTACTTTCAAATATTTACTTGTGGCATTAGTTCTCAATATCTGTTCCTATAACCTTGGCCCTGTAGCTCATAACGATTCATCTGCAGCTGACAAGCTATTTGCAGAGTGAGAACATCATCCCAAAGGGAACCGACGTCAGTGATTTCTGTATTCTTTAATTACAGGTTAGGATCTTTAATTTTGCTTGCGCATCTGAGCTCATTAACATTGGTGACAACAGTGCTGGGTAATGAATCATTTTCTTGCTGTGTTCAATAGCACTAAGCACTCGCATCATGGTCAGGCACAGCAGTGTCCCATTTGAAGGCAGCATTCTCATCTTCCAAATCCAGGTGAACCTATGGCCATGAATCTCAACTCTCTACCTGGTTAATGTGACATCTGAATTCCAAATCTAACCCTGTGAGCTCTCTGAACCCAGTAACAAGGGGAGGCAATGGCGTGGTTGGTATTGTCACTGGACTAGTAATCCAGAGACCCAGGGTAATGCTGGGTCTGGCAGATGATGGGATTTGAAAATTAAAAGTCTAATGATGACCATGAAACCATTGTTGACTGCTGTAAAACCCCATTTGCTTCATTAATGTCCTTTAGGAAGGAAATATGTCCTCCTTTCCTGGTCTGGCCTCTACATGTGACTCCAGACCCACAGCAATGTGGTTGGCTCTTTAATGCCCTCTGAAATAGCCTATCAAGCCACTCAGTTGTATCAAAGCACTACAAAGTCACAAAAAAGGAATGGAATACCTGGCATCGGCCTAGGCACCGGAAATGACAGCTGCAATCTCAGCCCTGTCAACCCTGCAAAGTCCTCCTTACTGACATCTGGGGGCTAGGGCCAGAGCTGTCTCACAGACTAGCCCAGCAACAGCCTGACAGAGTCATACTCACAGAATCATGTCTAACAGATAATGTCCCAAGCAACACCATCATCATCCCTGCAGAGGTGGCGGCAATCGTGAGGGAGTTGCCCTGGGAGTCCTTAACATCGACTCCGGACCCCATGACGTCTCAGCTCAAACATGGGAAAGGAAACCTCCTGCTCATTGCCACATACTGCCCTCTTCGGCTGATGAATCAGTGCTCCTTGGAGGAAGCAGTGAGTTGCAGAATATAATCTGGGTGGGGGACTTCAATGTCCACCACCAAGAGTGGCTCGGTAGCACCATTATTGACCAAGCTGGCCGAGTTCTAAATGTCACAGCTGCTAAACTTGGTCTGCAGCAGGTGGTGAGGGAACCAACAAGAGGGAAAAACATACTTGACCTCATCCTCACCAATCTGGCTACCGCAGATGCATCTGTCCATGACAGCATTGGTAGGAGTGACCACCGCACAGTCGTTGTGGAGACTAAGTTCCGCCTTCACATTGCGGATACCTTCCATCCTGTTGTTTGACACCGCCACCGTGCTAAATGGGATAGATTTCGAACAGATCTAGCAACTCAAGACTGGGCATCCATGAAGTGCTGTGGGCCATCAGCAGCAGCAGAATTGTCCTTGAACACAACCTGTAACCTCATGGCCCGGCATATCCCGCACTCTACCATTACCATCAAGCCAGGGAGTCAACCCTGGTTCAATAAAGAGTTCAGAAGGGCATGCCAGGAGCAGCACTAGGCATAACTAAAAATGTCAACGTGGTGAAGCTACAACACAGGACCACTTTCATGCCAAACTGCATAAGCAGCCAGTGATAGACAGAGCTAGGTGATCCCACAACCAATGGATCAGATCTAAGCCCTGCAGTCCTGCCACATCCAGTCATGAATGGTGGTAGGCAATTAAACATCTCACTGGAGAAGGAGGCTCCACAAACATCCCCATCCTCAATGATGGAGGAGCCCAGCATATCAGTGCAAAAGATAAGGCTGGAGCATTTGCTACAATCTTCAGCCAAGAAGTGTCGGGTGGATGATCTATCTCGAACTCCTCCGGAGGTCCGCAGCATCACAGATGCCAGTCTTCAGCCAATTTAATTCACTCCACATGATATCAAGAAACAGCTGAAGGCACTGGATATTGCAAAGGCTATGGGCCCTGACAACATTCTGTCAATAGTGCTGAAGATTTGTGCTCCAGTACTTGTCATGCCCCTAGATAAGCTGCTCCAGTACAGCTACAACACTGGCATCTACCTGGCTATGTGGAAAATTGCCCAGGTATGTCCTGTACACAAAAAGCAGAGCAAATCCAACTCAACCAATTACCACCCCATCAGTCTACTCTCGATTATCAGTAAAGTAACAGAAGTGGTCATCAACAGTGCTATCAAGCGGCACTTGCTTAGCAATAACCTGCTCACTGATGCCCAGTTCAGGTTCTGCCAGAGCCACTCAGCTCCTGATCTCATTACAGCCTTGGTTCAAACTTGGACAAAAGAGCTGAACTCCTGAGGTGAGGTGAGAGTGACTGACCTTGACATCAAGGCAGCATTTGACTGAGTGTGGCATCAAGGAGCCCTAGCAAAACTGGAGTCAATGGGAATCAGGGGGAAAACTCTCCACTGTCTGGAGTCATACCTAGCAGAAAGGAAGATGGTTGTGCATGTTGGAGGTCAATCATCTCAGCTCCAAGACATCACTACAGGAGATCCTCAGGGTAGTGTCCTAGGCCCAACCATCTTCAGCTGCTTCATCAATGACCTTCTTTCCATCATAAAGTCAGAGGTGGGGGATGTTCACTCATGATTGCACAATGTTCAGCACCATTCGTGGCTCCTCAGATACTGAAGCAGTCCATGTCCAAATGCAGCAAGACCTGGACAACATCCAGGCTTGGGCTGACAGGTGGCAAGTAACATTCACGCCACACAAGTGTCAGGGAATGATCATCTCCAATAAAAGAGAATCCAACCATCACCCCTCAATGTTCAATGGCATTATCATTGCTGAATCCCCCACTATCAACATCCTGGGGGTTACCATTGACCAGAGATCGAACTGGACTAGCCATTTAAATACTGTGGCCACAAGAACAATCAGAGGCTGGGAATGCTGCGATAAGTAACTCACCTCCTGACTCCTCAAAGCCTGTCCACCATCTACAAGGCACAAGTCAGGAGTGCGATGGAATACTCCCCACTTGCATGAATGAGTGCAGCTCCCACAACACTCAAGAAGCTTGACACCATCCAGGACAAAGCAGCCCGCTTGATTGGCACCTCATTCACAAACATTCACTCCCTCCACCACCAACGCACAGTAGCAGCACTGTGTACCATCTACAAGATGCGCTGCAGGAATTCACCAAGGCTCTTTCGACAGCACCCTCCAAACCCATGACCACTGCCATCTAGGAAGACAAGGGCAGCAGATAGATGGGAACACCACCACCTGGAGGTTCCCCTCCAAGTAACTCACCATCCTGACTTGGAAATATATCGCCATTCCTTCACTGTCGCTGGGTCAAAATCCTGGAAATCCCTTCCCATTAGCACTGTGGGTGTACCTACACCACATGGACTGGAGTGGTTCAAGGAGGCAGCTCACCACCACCTTCTCAAGGGCAACTAGGGATGGGCAATAAGTGCTGGCCCAGCCAGCGAAGCCTACACCCCATGAATAAATTTTAAAAAACTGCTATTAAAATGCAATTACTACTTTGCAAAAGCAGTTGAAGTTTTACTTTTACTGCAAATAGTGCGAAGAAATACTGCAGACCTTAGAGGCTGTATAACAAACTGATCAATGTGATTACTAATGCTTTTCTTGAAAAACAGTCTGGATTTCTTCACATGTCAAAAGAATGAGTTCTTGGGGGTAAGCTGAAAAACTTAAAACTGACAGCAGACTTGGAGTACTGTGGAGCACTGTGTACAGTTTTGGTCTCTTCATCTGACAAAGGATATAATTGCATTAGAAACAGTTCAGAGAAAGTTCACGCAACTCATTCCTGGGGTGAAGGGTTTACCTTATGAAGGGAGGTTGAACAGGTTGGGCCTTCATCCATTGGAATTTAGGAGAATCAGAGATGATCTTATTGAAACATGCAAGATCCTGAGGGGACTTTACAGGCTGGATAATGGGAAGAGATTTCCTCTTGTGGGGGAGACTAGAACGAGATGACAGTTTAAAAACAAAGTCTCCCTTTTGAAACAGAGGTGAGGAGAAATTTTTTTCTCTCAGTGTTTGTTAGTCTGTGGAATTTTCTTCCTCAAAGCAGTGGAGGCTGGGTTATTGAACGTATTCAAGGCTGAATTAGATAGATTTTTGATAGACAAAAGTCATGCCAAGCAGGCATGAAAATACTACAAATTGTTAAAAACCATACTTTTTTAAAAACTGTACATTGTTGGACTTTTAAAATGGCTGCCACAGGTCACGTGACTCTTTGGAACTGCAAGCTGGCCAAGCTTCTGAATTTGGATTACAATGGCCACCGCCTTCTGGAATGTCATACCTGCCATTGTCAAGACTCACCCCAAAACAGCAAGGACAATAAAACCTCAGACATCCTGTCTCCATAACTGACAGGTAACAAAGGGGAACTATCGAAACTGATTATGCACAAGGAGTCATAGCAATCCCTATCTGCCGCCATTGTATGTCGATGGTTTGGAGGTAGCAGCTACTTAGTTAATGTGAACAGGCACTTGATTGCTTCCTGTCATGTAACAATGGCCAGTTGTCATCTGACCAAAACCCACTTTCATTTTTGAAAGCCTTTTAAATAATAAGTCCTGCTTGCTTGCAGCCGAAACATCACTGCAGAATGCGGAAGCAATAATACTGCAGAAACCTGGCTAAAACATTTAGTCTTTTTATCAAGCCACAAGGCTTGAAGTTTAAGGCCTCCTGGAAACCGCTTCCTGAAAGATTCCAAGTTTGCCCGGAAAGGCAAACTGATCCTCTGGCTACAAGTGTTGTCAAAGCTGCATTTCTCAAATTGCTGTGTGTCTCTTATTCCGAAGGATTGAAGGGCTGACTATTCCTCTGAACTTGGGAAATATCGTATGATCTTTGGACAGTTCAGTAGCCTAATTGCCAATTAAGAGTTATATACGTTTAAGGAATAGGCATGCTGTTGCAACTTCTCATATTCTTTTCCTAGGTGGGGAGGGGGTGGGAGGGGGGGGGGATTGAAAAGGTGAGGAAGAGAGTAAGAAAGTGACTAAGAGGGCAAGCGAGAGAGAACAGCAGCAAAGAAAGGAAAAGGACAATCAAGAGGCAGGAAGGAAAGGACAAAGAGATAGGCAGATGAAAAGAAGATAAACACAGAAAGGGTGAAAGATAAAATGAGAAAAGGCGAGAGAAAGGAAGGAACAAAGAAAAATTAGATGAGAAAAAGGTAGGAAAAACACCAGAAACATTAGTTGAGAGAAGCACACATATATTCAGGAACACTATTAGGATAGAGAAAGGGAACCAGTCCTACAAGGAGACAGAGATAAAGGTTTTATGGGGTGGGAAGGGGGAAAGGGAAGTGTGTGGAATAGAGTGCAAGAGAGCAAGGGAGCAAATACATCAGAGAGGCAGGGAGAGAGGAAGAGATACACAAACAGTGGATTTAGTGTTAATGGTGGAGATGTTGCATGTTCAAGCTGCGCATCAAGTATAAAACTATAATAATTCTCCTTCAATATTGGGCACGCCCACTCAAACTTTTAACATGGTCATGCATCCTTGGAGAGTTCAGTTTGGTTCTCCCTTTAGAAAACTTCTTTAATTCAAGTCTGTTCAATTCACTGCTGTTTGAGAATAGCAAAGTGAAGAACTTCATAATTCTAGTTAATGTGTAATAACTGTGTTAATAAAACAGAACATGCCATCAAATTGAGTGTCATTCTTTTAGGCTGTCAACACCCGTGCAGTGCATATGGTTAAGACTGCTGACTTTCCCCTCCCTGTAGAGCTCTATTGGCCACAGCTGGGTAATTTTAGCTGGGACACATCACTCAAAACAATTTCAATTTCCTGCTGGCACAGTTATAAACAATTCTTGTTCCAGTCACTACCCTTCTGAAGACTGCAGTCGTATATCAACACAATAAAAAACATTTTTTATAGCTTTTTCAGAAAGCACCTTGGACTTAAAACAAGGTTTCACTTTTGTCTATTTCTGCAATTTGATTTATACTTTATAAAGTCTCCTCCCCCCACTTAATGGTCTCTCCATGTCAGACATCAACAGCTAAGTCTGCAGAGGTGACTGCCTGAATGGTACATGACAGAGGGTCTCTCCAAGAGACAAACTGAAAACCCCTTCAAACTGTGCAGTAATACAACTCGAGGATCTGACACTCATGTTCCACTTTTGCCCTGTGCCTTGACTCACTGCAACTACTTCCTTTGATGTGCCATTGCAGAAAAAGCACCACCTCTGCCTGACCCTGTGACACTAAGAAATGCAATTGGTGCACAAAGGGAAACAAACTCCTCTGACACAGTCCACCTGGTCCACTGGGGCACTATAAACCAATGCCTACATTGGTGTACAAGATCAGCTTTAGCAAACGGCACATTTGTGTTCTATTTTACTGCAGTTCCTACAGCAGTTTGGCACAGACCAATCACTGCTCAGGAAGTTAAAATAAAAAATCAGCATCTAATGCAGCAGCGACCCAGTAGATTCCATGCTGCTTTTACAGAAACCCTAATATCATAGAATATTAGAACACAAAGGGGTCATTCACCCCATTAAGTCTGTGCTGGCTCTTTTGAAGGGCAATCTAGTTAATCCCCAGCTCTTTCCCCATATTCCTCCAATTTTTTTCCTCCCTCCAATTCCCTTTTTGAAAGCTACTATTGAATCTATTTCTACCACCCTATTTCTTTAATGCTCATTGTATAATGATGGGGTTTCTTATCTCACCATCACTGTAGATCCATGTCCTCTCGTTATCGACCTTTCTGCCTTTGGAAAGAGTTTCTCTTTCTTTATTCTATTTAAATCCTCCATTGTTTTAAAGACCTCTATCAAACCTCTTCTTTTTCTCCCCTTCTCCAAAGACAGCAATCCCAACTTCTCCAGTCTATCCACGTAACTGTATTCCCTCATCATTGGAACCATCCCATGAATCACTTCTGTGTACTCTCCTCATATCTTTTTTGAAGTGTGATGCCCAGAATTGGACACAATACTTCAGCTGGGGCCCAACTAGTGTTTTATTCAGGTTTAGCATTTCTGAAAGAAGGTGGCTGCAAACACTTCTACCTTGTCTTTTACACTCATTGAGGATGGGGATGTTCATGGAGCCTCCCCCTCCACTTAGTTATTTACTTGTCCACCACCATTCACAACTGGATGTGGCAGGACTGCAGAGCTTTGATCTGATCCTTTTGTTATGGAATTACTTAGCCCTGTCCTTATAAACATGCTGTTTCTGCCTATTAGCACACATGTAGTCCTGTGTTGTAGCTTCATTAGGTTGGTAACTCATTTTTAGATATGCCTAGTGCAGCTCCTAGCATGCTCTGCTGCACTCCTCATTGAACCCGGATTGGTCTCCCGCATTGATGGTAATGATAAAGTGAGGGGAAAGCCAAGCCAGGAGATTACAAATTGTGGTGGAAAACAATTCTACTGCTGACGGCCCATAGCACCTCATGGATGCCCCAGTTCTGAGCAGCTAGTTTTGTTCCGAATCCATCCCATTTAGCACAAAACAGAACTAGCAGCTGTGCGTTGGTCACTCCTACTAATATTGTTGTCATGCATAGATGCATCTACAACAGGCAGATTGGTGAGGATGAGGTCAAATAGATTTCTCCCTCAAGTTGGTTGAGGAAGACTTTGCATGGTTGACTGGGCTGTTTATGCCTTTATTTTCAGTGCCTAGATCGATGCCAAGAGTCTGATTTTATTCTTACACTACTTATGTGTAGGGGTCTGATATAACTTAATAATTTAATAGGGCATTTTAGAGAGTAGTTAAGAGTCAACCACATTGCTGTGGGTCTGGAGCTACAGGTAGGCCAGATTGGGTAAGAGGGCGTTTCCTTCCCTAAAGGCTATTAGTGAACCAGATGGGTTATTAAACAATCTAGTAGTTTCATGGTCACCATTATTAATACTAGCTTAATTAGCTGAATTTGAATCTGGAAGTAAAATTCTGATGATGACCATGTAACCATTGTCGATTGTTAAAAACTCACCTGGTTCACTAATGCTCTTCAGAAAAGGAAGTCTGCCGTCCTTACCTGGTCTGGCCTACATGTGACTTCAGGCCCACAGCAATGTGGTTGACTCTTATATGCCCTCTGAAATGGCCTAGCAAGTCACTCAGTTGTTTCAAACCGCTAAAAAGTCTAAAAGGAATGGAACCAGACAGATCACCTGGCATCGACCTAGGCACTGCAAACGATAATGGCAAACTCAGCCCTGCTGACCCTGCAAAGTCCTCCTCACTAACATCTGTGAGTCAGTGCCAAGATTGGGAGAGCTCTTTCACAGACTAGTCAAGCAACAGTCTGACATTGTCCATAAGGTACATTTCCTATGAGTATGACTATGTCTCACTCGCCACCATCACGATCCCTGAGTACGTCCTGAGATCAAAAGGCAGCTGCAAGCCTCCATAGCAACCAAAATGAAAGAACCTAATTTTGAATTTGTAAGGTGAAAATGCTTTGCCTGGTGTTTGGTTAAGTCTATGGGTTGCTGTTGCCTTGACGGCGATTAGTTTGGGAATTTGTTAACAGTTATGATAGTAGTAATTTGTAGCCATGTGTATATTAATAAAATGTTTCACTTAGTTTAATGTAAAACCTTGAAAATTGATGGTCTGATTCCTGAATTTGGAGTCGCATCTCAAACATAACTTAAAATTATAGATAATGACAGTTTTTTTTAAAGTTTCCCTCTGGGATTTTTAAATAACACCGCTTTACCAACTGCATCGGTCATAACAGATCCCATGAAGCCTCATGGCATCAGGTCAAACATGGGCAAGGAAACCTCCTGCTGATTACCGTGTATCACTGTGGTCCTCCCCCCCCCCCCCCCCCCCCCACCACCACCACCACCACCACCACCACCACCACCACCACCACCACCACCTGATGAATCAGTACTCCTCCAGGTTGAATACCGCTTGGAGGAAGCACAGAGGATGGCAAGAGTGCAGAATGTACTCTGGGTGGGGGACTTCAATGTCCATCACCAAGGGTGGCTCGGTAGCACCACTACAGACTGAACTGGCTGGGTCCTGAAGGACGTAGCTGCTAGACCGAATCTGCGGCAGGTGATGAGGCAACCAAGCGGGAAAAACATACTTGCCCTCATCCTTACCAACCTGCCTGCTGCAGATGCATCTGTTCATGACAGGTAGGAGTGACCACCGCATAGACCTTGTGGAGACGAAGTCCTGTCTTCACATTGAGGATTCCCTCCATGGTATTGTGTGGCACTACCACCGTGCTAAATGGCATAGGTTTCGAACAGATCTAGCAAGTCAAGACTGGGTATCCATGAGGCGCTGTGGGCCAGCAGCAGCAGCAGAATTGTCCTCGAACACAATCTGTAACCTTATGGCCTGGTATAGCCCCCACCACCAGGTCAGGGGATCAACCCTGGTTCAATAAAGAGTGCAAGAGGGCATGCCCGCAGCAGCAGCAGGCTTACCTAAAAATGAGGTGTGAACCTGGTGAAGCTATAATACAGGACGACTTGCATGCCAAACTGCATAAGCAGCGAGTGATGGACAGGGCTAAGTGATCCCACAAATAATCAGATCTAAGCTCTGTAGTTCTGCCACATCCAGTCGTGAATGGTTGTGAATAATTAAACTCACTGGAAGAAGAGACTCCACAAATATCCCCATCCTCAAAGATGGGGGAGCCCAGCACATCAGTGAAAAAAGATAAAGCTGAATCATAACAATCTTCAGCCAGAAGTGCTGACCGAGTGGATAATCCATCTCGGCCTCCTCCCGAGGTCCCCAGCATCACAGATGCCAGTCTTCAGTCAATTCAATTCACTCCACATGATATCAAGAAACGGCTGAAGGCACTAGATAGTTCAATGGCTATGGGCCCTGACAATATTCCGGCAATATGAGGACTTGTGTTCCAGAACTTGCTGCGCCCCTAGCCAAGCTGCTCCAGTATAACGACAACACTTGCAACTACCTGGCAATCTGGACTATTGCCCAGGTATGACCTGTACACAAAAAGCAGGGCAAATTTAACCTGGCCAAATAACGGAAGTGCCAGGCAAATGACTATCTCCAACAAGAGAGAATCTAACCTTTGCCCCTTGACAATCAATGGCATTACTATCACTGAATCCCCCATTATCAACATCCTGGGAGTTACCATTGGCCAGAAACTGAACTGAAATACTGTGGCTACAACAGCTGGTCAGAGGCTATGAACCCTGTGGCAAGTAACTCATCTCATGGCTCCCCAAAGCCTGTCCACCATCTACAATGCACAAGTCAGGTGTGTAATAGAACACTCTCCACTTGCCTGGATGAGTGCAGCTCCAACAACACTCAAGAAGCTTGACACCATCCAGGAAAAAGCAGCCCACTTGATTGGGGCCCCATTCACAAACATTCACTCCCTCCACCACTGACACAGTAGCAGCAGTGTGTACCATCTACAAGCAACACTGCAGGAACTCACCAAGCCTCCTCAGACAGGAACTTCCATACCCATGACCACTACCATTGAGAAGGCCTAGGGCAGCAGATAGATGGGAACACCACCATCTAGAAGTTCTCCTCCAAGCCACTCACCATCCTGACTTGGAAATAAATCACCATTCCTTCACTATCGCTGGGTCAAAATCGTGGAACTCCCTACCTAACAGCACTGTGGGTGTACCTACACCACATACACTGCAGCAATTGAAGGCGGCAGCTCACCACCACCTCCTCAAGGGCAATTAGGGGTGGGCAATAAATGCTGGCCGATCCAGCAATGCCCACATCCCATGAATGAATAAAAAAAAATTACATTTTCCAGCTGCCACAGTGGGACTTGTATTTGGGTGGCCAGAGGATTAGTTCAGGCCGCTAGGTTAGTAATCTAGTAACATAACCACTATGCTACTGTTCCCTTGGCTGCAGTGTCTTTCATGGTTGAAAAACACTGCTATTACTAATCTAGGTTCATACAAAGAATGGCCATTTGGAAAAGGTACCAACCCACTAAATGGATAATGCTGGTGTTACTATACACCTCATCAGGACAGAAAAAGGGGAGGAAAGTGTAGGGAAGAAACTTCCTATTAAACAGGAAATTTAAGTGGTTTTCTGACATATGTGGTTCACTGAAAGACTGGGATTTTTTGAAGCAGACATGCTCGACTGAATTGGCATGAGAGGATGCCTGTAGCTTGGTGTTTTAAACACAGCCATATCAAGTGTCATCAATACAGCCAAGTGATTACACAGTTCAGGGTTCCTCTTCCCTAATACCATTCCAGTCTGTTTCCCTACAGTGGATGTACACAATAACACCGTATAAATCATCAATCTCAAAAATAGGAAAAAAAAGCCATTTGCTACAATTAATATTGAGATAAGTACTTCCCTTCCATTTAAGAAAAACAATATTTATGAATTTATCAAACAAGAATTGAGAAGAACATTCCATAAACACACTTCTGTGAGTTTAAAGTTCTTCTCACTAGTACAATCCCTGGAAGGAAGTGTCACGTTTAACTTCATAGAACAGGGACTTTTGGTTGCCAAATTCTCTGAAGCTTTGCCTGGATTATGGAGAGTCTGATGCACTTTAAATTCTAGAAATGTGGCTGACAACAACCCCAACGTGGGGTCAGCTCTTTTAGTTTAAAGAGTTGGTACTGTTACTTCTGAAGGTACCAAGAACCAACTAAACAGGAAGTTTTCTTAACAATCCTGAGACATCAAGATCAACAGCAGCAAATATAAATGTTACAACCACAACCATTTGCACACATCAATAACGATATTTTCTCATCAGTGTTCTGTATGGATTGTCCGTAACATTTGGGAAATAGCTACGATATAAAGCAGTGAATGCTGGCTTTCACACGTATATATACATATACACACACATACAAGCAGGCATGCATGTCTGAACAGGCAAAGCTGCTTTTTCACTCTGATGCTGTCTTTCCACTGCAGCCATTTAAAACGATGGATCTCACCGCAGTGCAGGTCTAGATTATTATAGAGCAAATACTTTTTATGCTCTTTAGGTTACAATGATACAACATTTCACCCACTAAGACAAACATTGCAAGTCAGTGCAACCAATGTTAAAACCTCCTACATCAGCAATGCAGCTTCACATACATTTTAGAAATAATTAAAAGCACAAAACCTAAGGCTAAGTTAAACCATGTGCATAAAGGATTTTAAAAAAACTTTTTGTTCTCTCTTTTATTTCTTCCTCTCAAGCTCAAGATGAAAGGAGAAAGACAAGGTAATTCCAAGCAATCTCCATTATTGAAAGGGAGTCAACAAATTATGAGGGGACAACTATGTGGTTCAATTAAAACCCAATTAAGTTGAAACACCACCACCTGGAAGTTCCCCTCCAAGCCACTCACCATCCTGACTTGGAAATATATCGCCGTTCCTTCTCTGTCGCTGGGTCAAAATCCTGGAACTCCGTCCCTAACAGCATTGTGGGTGTACCTACACCACATGGACTGCTGCAGTTCAAGAAGGCAGCTCACCACCACCTTCTCAAGGGCACTTAGGGATGAGCAATAAATGCTGGTTTTCACATGTATTATGAAAGATTGTTACAAGGAATGCAAACACTTGGTATGCACAGGTAGCTGTTGTGATGTGGATATTTATCAAAAATGAAACAGTGATATGAACAGATAGTTCACTGACAGGCAGGGGAAATCAAAACATAAATCTCTTGCTTGCTTCTAGTAGGCTGGATAGCTTGAAATGTAGAATTGTTGACAAGATGACAGCATTCACTAAAGCAATGTACTTGAATGGTTGATATTTCACTTGGGCACAAAACGCACCCAACTGCCTAATGGGATAAGTCACTGTTTCTTGCATATATAGTCCATCAGACTGTGATTCATGTAAACAAGTCAGCTTTTCAAAGTCATCATTCAACTTGTCCACGTTTGCAGATTAAAATCAATAAAGCTGATTTCGCCCACCAGCATCACTCCTGTTAATACCTGGTGCTACTGCTGCTTCCAAATACGGGTTCCTTCTTTAACTACCCCTCCTAGTTCTTTAGATACATCCTTTGGAGCAGCAACAGCATCAGGATTCACAAGATTAAAGAGCAAGACCATTTGACCTATATTAAGTTCAACCATCCAGAGAGATCTCAACACTGCCCCTTCCCCACCCACCTTGCAACCATCTAATTGTTCCTTCAATAATTCCAGGGTTTATGCATCCACTATTCAATATGGAATTTTATTCCATACAATAATCACTTTATGTATATACTTATTGTGACTACTTCTAGATGCCTCTTTTTTATGCTGAAAATTCCAAGTCCCTCTTATCTTTTCCTCATTACTCAACCTGATATGAAAGTTCAGACGAAAGGTCCCAGCCCGAAACGTTAACTCTGTTTCACTCTTTATAAATGCTGCCAGACCTGCCAAGTATCTCCAGCATTTTCTGACTGCATCTGCAGTATTTTTCTTTTGGATGAAAGATCAACCTTCCAGTTCTTCTCTGTAATTCCTAAAATGCTCGAATGCCTGATTTCTTGGTGAACAGAGCTGGATTTGCAGTTTCACAAAAACATTATATATAGTTTAATCACTATCTCCCCTGACTTGCATTCGACCGCTTTGGTTATATCATTTGACATTCCATTAGATTTCTTCGCAGCTCCTTCACTCTGGTTTAGCATTGAATCTGCCAAGCCTCCTTGGTTTCTTTCATCTTCATCCTATTTCAACACTATTTATGAAGTATTGTTCAGCTTTACTTCCCATGCAAACCACTTTCATTTTTCTGCCACTGTTGTGCACACCTACGCATATTTTGCCCAACTCTCGACTAATTTCTGAGCTGCCTCTTTCAATTCCACTGCCTCTCCTAGTTTGAGAACACCTAAAAATGCTATAATTTATATACATTAGAAACAGTATTGGTCATAATATCAAGCTTTGAGACACTCCACGCTATCTCTCCCCTAACCCTAGCTCCTTTAATGACTTGTTTCCTATCTTCCAGCTAGTTTTTCATACATTTGCAAGGATATCCTGAATCCCCACAGATTTGAGTTTAATGAATACCTTTTTGCGTGGAATTCTTTTCAAAAACATTTATAAGTCGGTGTACATGTCATAGGGCTTACCACAATCCTCTTAGGTGGTCACTTGCTCAAGGAAGACAAGGAGGTTAAAGAGACGCGATCTTACCTTTCTGATCGCTGATAACTATGTTGTTGTTGTACAGATGATCTCAAGTTTATTCCTGATATTGAATTATACTATCTTATATGGAATTGAATCAAGATTCATGTGTCTGTAGTGCCAGTGTTTGTTTTGACAATTTTTCTGAATACTGACACCGCATTAATCTGCTTCCTATCTACTGTCACCTCACTAGTTCAATTGACTCCCTCATAATTAAGTTAGTGCCTTAAAGTTTCCTCTTAGCACTCTGGGAATCACAAAGCTTATCCAAGACAATTCCTCGGAGATCGGTGGAGGGAGGTTGGGCAATTAGCAACTTACATCATTCTCATGCAGCAGCTATGAAGGGGGAGGAAAGGAAGCACAGTTCCAGCATTGTCAGGTGTGTGTCAGGTGAGAGCAGCAACAATTTCTATATGATGCCCTGCACAGCTATAAACTGTCCGCAAGCCGAAACACAATGTCTGGGCAGACATTTGAGAAAGCTATTGGAAGGCTGCTAGTGCCAAGAGTAGAAACAAAAAAAAAAACTTTAAAGTAAATGATGAAACAGATGTTGAGTTCTATATAATCATGTTATCTTTATAATATGACATATTTCACTCTCTAGATCTCCCGGAAACCTGCTTGTGTTGGCAAGATGGATCAGTCACTAGATGGCGTCAAATGTGCTCTGGAGCCACTCGCTCTCTGATGTTCCCAGTTCTCCCTACTGCTATGTGACTCAACAGTCAGGCACCTACTCCAGTGTACTACATTACCAATGACACCAAATGCACATCAAGTTTTCAGAGCAGCGGTTTGTGCGTGAAAATGCGAGAGAGCACAAGAGAATGAGAGTGAGCAGCGGCAAGACCGAGACGCACAGATACACACACACACTCCATCAATTTGATTTGAAGTCAAATAATCACTTCTGTTACTGAATAACATGATCAGCTTTGATTCTTAATTAACTACATGAAAAGCATTTTCAGGCAGGATCTTGGTCCTTAATTACAACTCAATTAACTGATACTTGTCTTTAGATCCCATGCAAACCACTTTCAGGACAATCACAATGTTACAAAGGTAGACTTACCTCCCGACACTTTAGATTGGCAATTGATGAACTCTGGCTTCTTGTCTGAAAGATATCGCTGAGAAATATTGTGAAGGATTTGAAAGAAAGTGCATTTCTCCGAGGCTGTGTTTGCAACCCACTGGTCAAAGGCATTCTCAAACACTAGGTCAAATTCAGGACAATCCTGAAAGAACAAAAATAGTAAGTTTGCTTTATTACCTTTCGTATTGAAACAATATCAATGCTTAATATAAACTAATATTAACTTATACATGCATGGACAAAGGAAAATAATTAATTTCAACTGATTAGTTTATAAACTTATAAATATTGTTAATATCACTCATTTGGGGTTGCGACTTTTCTAAATGGTATGATTGTACACCTTTTGTAGGATCATAATCTTATAATGTTTTCTGAATTTGGGAACAGTTTGACCAGAGAAAGCAACTTTCAGGCATTCATAAGTTTCCACATAAGAAATTGTTAGCTAAAATTAAAGCTTATGGAATTAAAAGCAAACTATTGACTTGGTGAGGAGGTTGTTTAGGTAGTAGACGATAGAATAAGGATAATGGGTATGCACTCCAACTGTGAGGAAGTGACTAGTAGCATTCCATGATGATCTGTGCTGGGGCCTTAACTATTCACTATATTTATTAATAACTTAGATCACATAATAGAGAGCCATATATCAGAATTTGCCAATGAACAATGGTGGTGTAGTTATTAGTGTAGATGAGAGAATAAAATCAGAAAGGGACAATGTTAGATTTTGTAAGTGGGCCAAATTGTGACAACTGGATTTCCAAGCGGTGAAGTGTGAGATCATCCATTTTGGATCAAAAAGGATAAATCCGAGTATTATCTAAACATTGAAAAGCTAGCAACACTGAAGGTCTGAAAAGAGTTAGAGGATCCATGTACACAGATAATTAAAATGTAGTAACCAGAAACAAAAGTGATAAAAAGGCTAATGGAATGTCAGCCTTCATAACCAGAGGGTTATAATCTAATGGGGAAAAGTTTTGCTACAGCTATATTACATGTGGAGTACAGTACTGTGTGGGGTTCTGTACTGCACCGTAGAAAGGATTGTCATGAAGCTAGTAATGTATATAATATTATTGGAAAATATTTTTCTTTTAAAGTAGAGGTTTAGTCTGTGGGTGTATCTTAATTGGATTAAAGCCAGGTAGTCTGGGTGCTTTGATGTGCACTAGTTTTGATATGTGAGAGAGGTAGAGTGTATTTGCATTTTTTGAATAGGGCATTCAAGAAGTGGGGTGAAAACTACCACCTAGCTAGCAAATACCAAGCAATATGTTTATATTCCTAATAAAATTGGTGATATGAAAGGAGTTTTATTGTTAAAAGGTGGAGGTTAAAGGGGCTGGTGATAAAATGAGAATTTACATTCAATGAGAGGTGCTAGGTATAACTTCAGTAGTGTTGTGTGTGTAGGGCAGAGGCATGTGAGATCAAAAGCAGCTGCAAGCCTCCACAGGAACCAAAGCGAAAAGAACCTCATTTTGAATTCGTAAGGTGGAAATACTTTGCCTGGTGTCCGCTTAAAGTCTATGGGTTGCTGTTGCCTTAATGGAGATTAGTTTTGGAATTTGTTAAAAGTTATGATAGTAGTAATTTGTAGCCAAGTGTATATATAAATTGTAACCTGTGTAAATTAATAAAATGTTTCATGTAGTTTAATATAAAATCTCGAGAACTGGTGGTCTGATTCCTGAATTTAGAGTTGCATCTCAAACGTATCACTTAAAATTATAGGTTATGACAGTTGTTTAAAGTTTCCCTCTGGGATTTTTAAATAACTCAGCTTTACCAACTGCCTTGTCATAACAGGATACACTGACCTTGGAAAGGAGTGCAGCAGAGAATCACCAAAATTTTACCAGGGCTCCAAGGGTCAGATTAAGATATTACATAAACTAGGTGCATATTCCCCAGAAAATAGAAGGTTAAGAGGTGATTTGAATGTGTTTATTCAGATTTTCAAAGTAATTAAAAGGTCAGTAGAGAAACTTTTCCACTATACGGAAGTCTAAAAAAATCCGAAATTCAGCACGGTCTCAGTCCCGAGAGTGCTGGATTTTGGATATCGGACCTGTACTGTAATTTAGGGGTATAGGTTTATTAAGGTTGTAGTTTGTTCAACTAAAGGAGTGTTTTTTCCCTCAAATTACTGCGTACATCTCTAAACAAATGGCAAATTAAATGTGACTTATATTGTCACCTATTTCAATTTTCAGAGCAGACACTGGATAATACTTGTGTGTGTGTGTGTATACATATAGTTGGACTACACAATACAGATAAATAAAAACTATTCTGTTTACAGCAAATTGAATGCATCTGCAGAAATTGAACCTCCAGTTGAGAGAATCATGTGCTTTAACATTTTTATGGATAATTTTTATTGATCGGGTTTCATCAATACTCTATTAGTCACCACAGTAGATGGAGTGCTGCACTTTGCAAGGTTTACAATGGCAGTGAATGCATGCTTCAGTTTAATTCATCATACAGTACATTAGTGCACCAAATGTTCCTAAAATGTAGCATATTGATCAGGTGAGTTCAGTTTTTTATTGTACAACTGAAGCTGTTGGCGACAATCTTGGTGCAATTTGTTCCCTATTCCTAAGATGCTGACTCCTACTGTACCTCATCCAAATATAGAGAGTCCAGGCGGACTGTTTGATTGCGCAAGCACGACATCTGAAAATCACCCAATCCTAATCCAAAATCCTGGCAAGCTGGGATCAAACAACTACAATTAGGAGGAGCAAACCTTGCCAGGTTTCCCCAAACCATCACCACCCCTGGCAGGTCACAGACTTGAAACATTAACTCTGTTTCTCTCTCCACAGATGCTGTCAGATCTGCTGAGTCTTTCTGGAATTTTCTATTTTTATTTCAGATTGCTAGTATTCGCGGTGCTTTGCTTTTGTACACTGAACCATTTACTAGTTTCACTGGTGTACACTATTCAATTTCTTAGTAAATTAAGTATTTTAATTTTTTTTTTACATATTTAAAAGGTGTCAACGAGTGCTATGTGCCTAAAAATTGAGCTCAGGCAGCCACAAACAGCAGAAGCTCACCTGACTCACAATTCTGGGTCTGGGGACTGTGGTCAGTTTTGAGAGTGGGGTCCACTTCCAGTGAAATGTTTTTAAACCAGTGTTAAAGATTGTGGAAACCTAATTTGCACTCACAAGGGTTTAAAATTTACACAGAATCGTTACAGTGCAGAAGGAGGCCTTCATGACTGCACCGGTTCGCTGAATGAGCAATTCACTTCTTGTCACTCTTTTGCCTTCTCCCCGCAACCCTGCACATTCTTCCTTCCCAGACAACAGTCTGATTCCCTTCTGAAAGCCTCGACTGAACCGGACTCCACCGCTTTTTTGCTGGTTTGGGTCATTTCTGCTAACAAAATGGCGCAAACTAATAGAAACACTCGGCAGGAATCTTTGTGGTTTGTACAGCTCACTGACTCAATAAGGCTTCAGATTGAAAATATCAAAGAATTCTGTGTTGCTTTTATAACTATTTCACCAAATTGGCTAAATATTGAAAGTCCAATCTTTTAGAGCAGAATACACTTGATACAACAACTGGATGGGCCACAAAAATATGGATCCTCCAACTGCAAAAGATGAAGATCCCATAAGAATCATTGGATATTTTTATGTCTAGAGGGCAATATTCCTGCAACAATTACTAGCTGCCTAGCTCTCATTTACTTTTGAGCTCTTTATAACCTGACCTGATCTAATGCTAACCCTCTGTTATTTACTTCAGCCCATGATCCCTTCCCCAGCCTTTTCTTTCTCTACTCAGCAGGTCAGGCAGCATTTGTGGAGAGAGAAAGTTAACATTTCAGGTCGGTGACCTTTCATCAGAATTGTTTCTCTACGCAGTTGCTGCCTGACCTGCTGAGTATTTCCAGCACTTTTCATTTGTATTTCAGATTTCCAGCATCCACAGTATTTTGCTTTTGTATTAGTGTGCTTTTTCTCTACCACTGCCTCCATGTCTGTTGCCACTCCAAGTTGGAAAACTTGAAGTTAGGAAAATTGGGAGTTTGCCAAGGATTGCCCAGGGTTTACGACCCAGTCCACATATTTTAACATCTGGAGTTTGCGAAGGTTTATTCTGATAAGGGTCAGCTGATTCCAGGAACCAAATCCTCTGTGAAATGCATATCGTGAGAACGTGGAGTGGAAGTATAATGTTATTGAATGGTGGAACAGGCACGAGGGGCCCAATCACTTACCTCTGCTTCTAATTCTTAAGTTTTAATGATTGAATACTGAGAGCCTACAGAGACTGCAATACTGAAAAAATATACTTGATTGTTCTGACCTTCATTAGCGAACAACAGTGATGGATTTTGCCAGAGTCTTGGCCAACTTTCCCCCATTGTTTGGAGTCCACAGCCATGCAGGGAGTATCCTTTGTCTCCTTGCAGCCACTCAAGTCTGCTTCCAGGTCCGAAGGCATCAGGGAGCTCCAATGCAGGTAGATTGAGAAGACAAAACAATGAAGTCTGTACAGTATGTTTGTTGCCCTTTTGCCCAATCCGGGTTCTTTTCTTAGCCTATCAATGGTGGGTATTTGCACTGCAAAAGGCTTGATTAGTTCTTGGACTGAACAGATATAGGTCTAGTACAGTCTGAACAAAGTTGTGGGGCTGACTATATGCGTCTTTCCATAGAGAACTTGCAAGTTGCCCAGCTTGGCTGATGCCCTGACAGTGATGCCATTAATGTGCCATGTCCTAGCCATTTTCTGCTGGAAAGTTGTGCCCAAAGACTTCAGCTGGTTGTGACTGAGAGGATCAAGTTGTTGAAATCATTCTTTTCACTGTGCTTCTTCCTATGGAGGACAGCAACACATACAATGAGATTTTCTGTGGTTCAACAGAACTCATCGTTAGTAAACCTATTGTTCTATAGCACCCAGGCACCTTTAAAGCTTTTAATAATGCTATTTGGGAGATCAGAGGGGTTAGCCAAATAGCAATGATATTAACAAACAGTGAAGAAGCTGCAACTCCTTGTGCTATGGTTTCTGAATATCATTGTCATAAATGAAGAATAGGAGCAGGCTCTGAACCAACGTCTAGTTAACGTCTGCCACTGGGCAACGCAATGAAAACTGATTTCCCCACTACACCAATTGTACACTCTTCTAAAAAGTCCAATATTCATTGAGTCAGCTCACTGTACTGTTAAACTAGGAGATGACACAGCACAGACCATTTGTGCTAAAATTTGTCAGCAGTCTTTTCCATATCCAGGAACACAGTCAACGTGCACTTTTCTTGTTAAAAGTTTGAAGGATATACATTAGGAATGGTAGTAAGTTGCCCCTGGGGCTTATTCCTCTCCTGAGCACTGCTTGACATGAGGTGAAGTTAATTCCCTCAAGGTGATATTGGAGGCTGTGGTCAAAATCTCTTTCCAGCAGTTTAACAGGCAGATGGAATTGTAATCACTGGGATCCCGGGAGTCTGTGCCTGGCTCATGGGAAAATGTGAGCACAGCAGATTTCAAAGCAGAAAAGAGAATGTACCCCAAAAGATGTAATGTTGTAACGCCCCACAAGGGTCAATGCTTGAACAAGTAATTTTCTGTGTATAGCAGTGTGGGGAGACGGCTGATGATTTGAAGCTCCTGTACTCCTCATTTTGCAGATGTGCACTTACTGCTTGTTCTAAGCCTTCACATCAAACATACTTGTCATCAATTCCATTTCAGTATTTTCCATTCTCTTCCATCACTGAATATTAAGATTCCTCAGTTTCGGTTTCAGCAGCATTGCATTGGAGATGAGGTTTTTTTTGGGGGGTTGTAGGTTATGATCACAGTTTAGTAGGGGCTCAAGAGCAATGGCTTATCAGGCACGTTCAGCTGTGACAGACACATCGGTCTATATGTGCTATGTTGAGCGTTGGAAAATGACAGATGACAGGGACGCATTGCGGGATGTTTGGTTTGGAAGAATACCAACCGGTTTCACTTTATCTCAGGGTGAAATAACTGAAAGAGAAGCTGAACTTGATCTGCTTAGCGGAGGAGTGAGGAGTTGGGATGGTTTTTAATAATAGTTAACATAGGGTCACCGCTTGTTGCGAATTTCACTGTTGCTATGAAGTCAGACTTCTGCTAGGTATTTTCATTAAAGGTTTTCTGATTGTCAGCTACCACTGCATTTTTGTTTGTCCAGTTTTATTTCTGGTTGAATGTGAGTCCAGAAGGCATTTTCAATTT
The DNA here is from genome assembly GCF_964194155.1 of Cetorhinus maximus. Taxonomy (NCBI): domain Eukaryota; kingdom Metazoa; phylum Chordata; class Chondrichthyes; order Lamniformes; family Cetorhinidae; genus Cetorhinus; species Cetorhinus maximus. The sequence continues at coordinate 99,434,799 of NC_135896.1, forward strand.
GTTGTTTCTGACTTTAAATGTATGCTTCAGTGCGTAGTTGCCATTGTGTAATTTTCATGTATAAGTATGATTTGTATTTACTTTTTCTTTTAAATGTAGTGACTCCAAGCACAAATTTCCAGTCACAGTATGTTCTGCTCGATTTAACAGCTCTCAGGAAGCCACAGCCACTATTTATTTTAAGAAAGAAATTCAAGGGTTTTGTTTAGTCACTGCCACACAACATTAGCTTCTGCCCCACGGTTTTCAATTTGTCATGCAACCGTAGGCATTTTTTTTATTTGTTCATGGGATGTGAGCAAACTTGTAAGGCCAGCTTTTGAAGTCAGTGTGGTGTAGGTACACCCACTGTGCTGTTAGGAAGAAAGTTCCAGGATTTTGACCCAGTGACAGTGAAGGAACAGTGATATAGTTCAAAGTCAGTATGGTGTATGGCTTGGAGGGGAACTTGCAGGAGATCATGTTCCCATGCATCTATTGTCCTTGTCCTTCTCGATGGTAGTGCGTTGGAAGGTGCTGTCAAAGGAACTTCGTCAAGTTGCTGTTGTGCATCCTGTAGATAGGGTTCCACTCATCCAGGCAAGTGGTGAGTATTCTGTCACACTCCTAACTTGTGCCTTGTAGATAGTGGACAGGCTTTGAGGAGACAGGAGCCGAGTTACTTGCTGCAGAATTACCAACCTCAGACCTGCTCGAGGCCCTGTGACTGTAAACTCCAAACAATAGGGGAAAAGTTGGCCAAGACACTGGCAAAATCCATCACTGCTGTTTGCTAATGAAGGTCAGAACAATCAAGTATATTTTTTCAGTATTGCAGTCTTTGTAGGCTCTCAGAATCCAATCATAAAAACTTAAGAATTAGAAGCAGAGGTAAGTGATTGGGCCCCTTGTGCCTGTTCCACCATTCAATAACATTATACCTCCATTCCACGTTCTCACCATATCCATTTCACGGAGGATTTGGTTCCTGGAATCAGCTGACCCTTATCAGAATAAACCTTCGCAAACTCCAGATGTTAAAATATGTGGACTGGGTCATAAACCCTGGGCAATCCTTGGCAAATTCCCAATTTTCCTAACTTCAAGTTTTCCAACTTGGAGTGGCAACAGACATGGAGGCAGTGGTAGAGAAAAAGCACACTAATACAAAAGCAAAATACTGTGGATGCTGGAAATCTGAAATACAAATGAGAAATGCTGGAAATACTCAGCAGGTCAGGCAGCAACTGTGTAGAGAAACAATTCTGATGAAAGGTCATCGACCTGAAATGTTAACTCTCTCTCTCCACAAATGCTGCCTGACCTGCTGAGTAGAGAAAGAAAAGGCTGGGGAAGGGATCATGGGCTGAAGTAAATAACGGAGGGTTAGCATTAGATCAGGTCAGGTTATAAAGAGCTCAAAAGTAAATGAGAGCTAGGCAGCTAGTAATTGTTGCAGGAATATTGTCTTCTAGACATAAAAATATCCAATGATTCTTATGGGATCTTCATCTTTTGCAGTTGGAGGTTCTAGATTTTTGTGGGTTCATATGTGACCCATCCAGTTGCTGTACCAAGCGCATTCTGCTCTAAAAGTTTGGACTTTCAATATTTAGTCAGTTTGGTGAAATAGTCATAAAAACACCACAGAATTCTTTGATATTTTCAATCTGAGGTCTTATTGCGTCAGTGATCTGTACAAACCACAAAGATTCCTGCCGAGCGTTTCTATTAGTTTGCGCCATTTTGTCAGCAGAAATTTCCCAAACCAGCAAAAAAGTTGTATTTACCTGGGTGATCCAGTTAACTTTCTGTTCAATGGTAACACCAGGATTTTGATGATGGGGGATTCAGCGATGGTAATGCTGTTAAACATCATGGGGAGATTGTTAGGGTCTCTCATCGGGGATGGTCATTACCTGGCACTTAAGTGTCAAATAACACTTGCACCACAGATCAGCCAAATCCTGACTGTTGTCTGTGTCATACTGCATGTGGGTATGGACTGCATACTTATCTAAGGAGTTGTGAACGATACTGAACACTGTGCAATCATCAGCAAACATTCCTGCTTCTGTCCTTATGTTGGAGGGAAGATCATTGATGATGCTTCGGCCTAGGACGCTACCATCACCTTGTCCCAACCAATCTATCTCACACAGATGCAGCTGTCTAAGACGTATTGTCAGGAGTGACCACCACACAGTCTTTGTCGAGACAAAGTCCTGTCTTAACACTGAGGATACTCTCCATCATGTTGTGCGACACTACCACCAACGCAAGGGACAGATCCAGCGGCTCAAAACCGAGCATCCATGAAGTGTTCTGGGCCATGAGCAGCATAATTGCATTCAATCACAATCAGTGATCTCATGGCCTGGCATCCCTCACTCTACCATTAACATCAAGCCAGGGAATCAACCCTAGTTCAGTGAGGAGTGCAGGAGCATACCAGAAGCAGCACCATACATAACTAAAGTGAGGTTCCAACCTGAAATCACAACTCAGGACTACACGCATGCTAAATAGTGGAAACACTATGTAATAAACAGAGCTAAGCATTCTACAACCAACAATCAGATCAAGCTTTGCAGTCTTACCGCAACCAGTCATGAATGGTGGTGGACAATTAAACAGCTAACCGGTGGCAACGACTCCAAAAATATTTCCAATCTCAAAAGATGGCGGCTAGCCTAGCATAGTTCAAAAGACAAGGTTGAAGTTGTTGCAACCATCTTCTGCCAGAGGTGCCCAAGGGATGATCCTTCTCAACCTCCTCCTGAGGTCTCCAGCATCACAGATGCCGGTCTGCAGCTAATTCAACTCATTCCACCTGATATCAAAAAGTGGCTGATGACACTGGGGGAGATGGTGGCATAGTGGGAATGTCACTGGACTAGTAATCCCAAGGCCTAGGCTAATCCTCTGGGGCTATGGGTTCAAATCTTACTATGGCAGCTGGTGGAATTTATATTCAAAGAATTAGATCTGGAATTGTAAACTACAAATATTGGGTTTTTTTTTTAAAAGCAACAACAAAAAAAAAAAAATCGAATTCACTAATGTGCTTTAGGGAAGGAAATCTGCCATCCTTACCCTGTCTGGCCTACAGAATGAGCGAAACAGAAGTTTTCTGGTTCCACACCAGTTGTAGTTTAGTGTTGTGTTCTATGAACATCAGGAAATGCAGTGACCTGAGGGAGGAACTAAGACTTTATGTTACTGTTAGATCTTTCAAAATGATTGAATTTTGAAATTGACCATCTCCTCTGCTACTGGCAGGTAGGAAATGTCAATGTTAAAACCTATATCTACAAGATAGAGGGAAATATACACATGGTAATCCTCCTCATTTTAATTATGCTTTTTTAATGAAAAAAGTAAATTGAATTTTGAAAGCAAAAAACCCCACTTTGGGGCATACAGGTAGAAATGACGGTAAACAAGGGAAGCAGATTTAATGTTCAGGGGCCCCTGGCCTCTCACCATCTTCCTTTGCAGAGACCAAGTGGGCGTATGGTAGAGGGAATGATAGATGGAGAATGTGGTGAGAGTAACAGAGCAAGGCGATGAAAGAATGCATGGGCCGAATGAGTAGTATAAAGGAGAAGAGGTAGGGATACTGATGGGATAGAAAGGAGGTAGGAAGACAAGGAGATGGTGGGAAAAAGGATTGGGTAAGAAGGCCATCGGAGGTGAGGGAGGATGCATAAGTGTTTGGTGAGATGGAAAAGAAGTTGCTGAGAGCCATCTTTTCCCAGCCACACCTGTTGGTGACCCCTTTTCAAACCACACCAACTTCTAGTTGACAGAAAAGACAGCCAAACCAGACAGAGAGAAACAGAGAGTTAAGGGAAGACAAAGGAGCAGGCACAGCAGAAGGGGCAGAAACAAGTTAAAAAAAGTGATCATATTCTCCAGCCACCATAGGAGGCTTAAGCTGCTGAATAAATACAAGGGCAGAATGTATGACTTGGAAAAGTAGAGTGAATTACATCTGCACACCCTAAAACAACTATGTCCTGCATTATAACCTTGCTTCACCTGGTCTCAACTCCACTTGTACAATGCCACAATTGGTTATCAATATAAAATAAACCAAGTCATTACTTCAAATGAATCAGCAAGTATGATCAGTTGACATCAGTAAATTTAGAACAAACATCAGGAAAAATGTCTTTGCTCATTGAGAGATAAATCTATCAGGTAAGGGAACAAAAACAAAAACATAGGTGGCATTGAAAATATAGTTAGATGCCATGATGGGAGATTCTATATATTGGAGGAATGACCTTCCAAGATGAGTGGCCTTTTCTTGCATTACATTGTGGTTCTAAATAATTGAATAGGTTTTCCATTGTGTTGTCAGTAAATGCTGACATAATATTTCAAGTTCAATTAAATTCAAAGTTAGCAAAATCTGAGGATTTAAGTGGTTTATGCAATGAACAAAAATGTAATCCATGCTTGCCCAATTTAAGAAACCAGTGTGAGTTATTTTGTCCATTGACAAGGGGGGTCAAAGGTTATCAGGGGTAGGTGGCAACGTGGAGTGGGGCCATGAGATCAGTCATAATCGTACTGATTGGCAGAGCAGACTCGACAGGCCTAATGGCCTACTCCTGTTCCTAACTCGTATGTTCATATTTTCCTTTCCAAACCTTATATCTGTTCAACCTTTCGTTAATCCTTAGAATGACTAGCACATTGGGCAACTTGAAAACTCTTAAAACAAGCTTTGCACTGATTTGAATGATCCTGAATACAAGTATCTGCATTTTAATATTCCAACTGATGAACACATGACCTCCAAAAACAATTGAGAGTCTAAAAGCTGCATGTTTGACAACTAATATAGTTAGATACAAAGGCAAGTGACACAAGGTGGCAGGCTGAAAGGTTGTTTGCTGACCAGCATTGCCCAATGAGAGGCTGGGCATCAACAAAGTTAAATGTTTGTCTTGAAGGGTGATAAATGGAGGTTGGGACACAAATATAAGGTTCACTTCCTGAAAAGAGTGGTAACATTATGAAACACAATTTCCAATGATATCAATAGAAAGTCAAATAGGTTTTCAGAAAGTGATAGATTTAGCGGGATTATTAAGCAACAGTTTCATACAATTGCACTCATGATCCCAGAACTACGTAAAGAACTATTTCCAGTCCTTAAAATACACAATTCCCAGCCTGGGTTTTACACTTGGGTGGAACGTTTGCAAAAGAATACGATTTCTGTTTACCAACCTTTTGAAGGAAATATAATTCTCTTTAAAACACATCACAGTTTTGAGAAAACACAATTTTGCTGCTTGCATGATGTAGCCAAGGTGAAATTGGTTCCAGCTGTTTTTACATATTTATTTTCAGGGTGTGGTTCATGCTGACAAGGTTGCATTTTATTACCTGGTTGTCCTGAGGTAGTGGTGGTGGACCTTTTCCTTGAACTACTGCAGACCTTGTGATGTCAATGCTCCCAGGTGTTCACACAATCACAGCATTCTACAGGACAAGGGATTCGTTCTGCCCAACATGCCTATGCTGACACTTTGAAAAAGCTGTTCAATTTGTCCCACACCCTCACTTCCAAATTAGCATTATTTAAAGAATTCCAGGATACTGACCCAACAATGAAGAATGAACAGCAATATATGCCCAAGACACAGCAAAGTGACTTAGAAGGGAAGTAACATTTCACTTGCATTTCCCTTTAGTCTACTGCATTCGTTGCTCCCAATGCGGTCTCCTCTACATTGGAGAGACCAAACGTAAACTGGGCGACCGCTTTGCAGAACACCTGCGGTCTGTCCGCAAGAAAGACCCAAACCTCCCTGTCGTTTGCCATTTTAACACTCCACCCTGCTCTCTTGCCCACGTGTCTGTCCTTGGCTTGCTTCATTGTTCCAGTGAAGCCCAACGCAAACTGGAGGAATAGCACCTCATCTTCCGACTAGGCACTTTACAGCCTTCTGGACTGAATATTGAATTCAACAACTTTAGATCTTGAACTCCCTCCTCCATCCCCACCCCCTTTCCATTTCTTCCCCCTCCCTTTTGTTTTTTCCAATAATTTATATAGATTTTTCTTTTCCCACCTATTTCCATTAATTTTAAATCTATACCTGTAATGCCCTCAGTCTTTCGACCCCACCCCCACTAGAGCTGTACCTTGAGTGTCCTGCCATCGATTCTTAATTAGCACATTCTCTTAGATATCACCACCTTCAACACCTCTTTGTTCCTTTATCTGTGACATCTTTTGATTATCTGCTCCTATCACTGCTTGCTTGTCCCTACAACCACCCACCCCACCCGCCCCCCAACCTTAAACCAGCTTATATTTCACCCCTCTCCTATTTTTACTCAGTTCTGTTGAAGGGTCATGAGGACTCGAAACATCAACTCTTCTCTTCTCCACTGATGCTGCGAGACCTGAGTTTTTCCAGGTAATTCTGTTTTTGTTTTGGATTTCCAGCATCCGCAGTAGTTTTTTGTTTTTATGACTTAGAAGGGAGCTTGGAAGTGATGGTGATGTAACCATATTGGTGCTTATCATTCATGCTTGCAGAGATCCTGGGCTGGAATGAGCTGACATATTTATGTTGTTGAAGTATAGTGTGGAGATAGTAGATACTGGAGGCACAGTATGTTAACAGCAGAAGAACTGGATGTTGAATTCGTTGGCATGCATGCTGATCAAGTAAACTGCTTTTCCTGAATGGTGCTGGGGTTTTTCAGTGGAGTTACTGATGAAGTAGCTGAAGATGTTTGAGTCAAAGGTGCATGTCTGAGGAGCTCCTGCAGTGATTTCCTGGGCTGTAATGAGTAGCCTTTAAGAACCATGACCATTTTCTGATGATGCCATGGAAGGAGTTTCCCTTTGGCTCAACAATCTCAGTTTTTGTAGAGCTCCTTGGTGTCTTGGTATTATAAGTAGCTACTCTCAGCTCTCTTCTGGCCCTCAGTTCCGATGTCCAAATTTGGATCAAGGCTGTGTCGGTTCTGGGACTGAATAGTTCTGGCAAAACCACTGGTGTACAGGTAATTGATGAATAGATATTGCTTGTTGGCATTATTGATGACTCCTTCCATCACTTTGCTGACAATTGAGAAGAGGCTGTTAAGGCAGTAATTGGTTGGGTTAAATTTATCCTTTTTAGGTGAATAGGAGACGCCTGGGCTATCTGCCACATTGTCGAGCAGATTTCAGTATCATAACTGTACTGGAACAGTTCATCTAGGAGCATAGCTAGCACTGGTGCACAGGTCTGCAACCCTACAGTCAGGATGTTGTATCCAATGCACTCAGCTCCTTCAAAGTGTAATGTGGGGTAAACTGAATCAGCTGGGTATGAGCAACTATGATGGTGGGGGCATCAGGCAGAGACTGAGGAGAGATCTCCACGCTTCTTGTGTCCCTGGCAAAGTCAGTGGCCCCATTAAGTATAGAATAAATGACATAAGGCCATCATATTTCATTTATACGTATTTCCAATGCTTACCACAATAAGTGTGGGCAATAAACCTTTGCATGTCAAAAACTTCTGGCAGAAAACATGTTTTTGTGGTATAAGGGTTTTGATTTATACTCCAGATGTAGCACTATCAATCGAATGAACAACAATATACGTTACAACTTGCCTTCATAAGCAGACTATAGAAATTTCTTGAAACACTAGCTTTGTATTAATGCACTGCCCTTCTTTTATTTGCTTCACCAGACTCACCCTATTGGGGTCTATACCGTTCGCTTGTCGAAGCTGCTCAAGCATCCACTGTGACCTTCTCACAAAAGATGATGACCCTTCAAACTGCTTGACCTTGGTAATGGAAACCAGTGCTGGCTTCTTATTGGTCACTGCAATGAAGAAGAATACAAGTCACTCACATCCTGACAGAAATGCAAAAAGATTTCAGTTAACCTGTCCATACCTAGATAGTAACACTTTGACTGCAATAAGTTACAGTAACTAAATTATTTTTCAGTGATATGCCAGCATACAACTCCTTTATCACCCGTCCTTCATTCATGGTTTCCAGGCACAATTAGGTCTTTTATACTTACTCCTCTTTACACAGTTCAACATCATTAACTGCCTTATCCTTTTGAAGTGTCTCCTCTGTATGGCCCACCTCTGTAGCACAGCCCAAACAAAATCCCTCTCCTGTCTGTTTTAATGCCATTAAAGGTAATGGCTTTTTGCGGCACCCTCATACAATTACATCAGCTCTGTCCAAGGCTCCATCTTTGACATCCTTACTTTTCTTGTAGGCTTAAGGTCAATTTTCAATGTTATACTGGCAACATTCTGTCTGTAGTCCAGGCTCTTTGGTCGCACTGGTGCTATCTGACTGCTTAGCTCGATAAAAATAATTTCCTTCAATTCAACATTAGCAAGAAGTTATAATTACCTTGATTTGACTCCCTTCCACATGATATTCTGATCATTCCCTCTTTCCCTCCCGAGTGCCGTGCTCCAACTCCCCCAACAGACCCCAAGCTTCTTCAGTTACTTATGTGTTCGGTTCCCAGCCAGAGCTCTGAATCTTGATAAACAACTTGGCCCTTACTTCTGGCAGTTCCTCCGACTCAGCCCATCAATGTGTAACCTCAATGTGCTGATTGAACCGCACATTCTTACCACCAAGATAACTGGCAAATAATTCTGCAAGCATCACCTGCCTCTTGCCTTGAAATATTTATTCATGCCTTAGTCACCTCTACTTAGTTTGCTCCCAAGTTCGACCGTTAGAAATCATGATTCATCCAAAAGTCCAGCTCCAGTCCTTTTCCTGCACTAAATCTTGTTCCCTTTATTGCACCACACTTACCAATCTTCACCTGTTTTGTTCTTCTACATATCAATTTCAAGGTCCTTGTCACTATCTTAAGTCAGTCGCAAATTATGGCAAATGCTGTCTTTGGAGAAAGCTGCCCACAAAGATTTAGCAATCTCGATGGGCATGGATTTCACCTTTCCTGGTGTTAATTTCACTCCATGTCAACTATAGGAGATTTTCAGTGTCCAGCACCAGTGATGTCATCAAGCAGGTTCAGTAGCCAATCACATTGAAGAAATCTCACAGACAATAAACCAGGAGCTAAAAGCTACTGATTATCCTTCACTTATTAATCATCTTACAGGGAGCAAAGTAAAGTTTGAGATATACATGTGATTAAGGAAGGAGCTGAAAGAATGTAAACTTTTTAAAAAATTAAAAATCTAAGAATTTTATTATGGAATGAAGAAACTTGACATTCCACAAATAAAAGTAGTTTTTAGGGACCAGAGAGGTTGTTCAGCAGCGATTATGGACCTGGTGCACCTTTACAAACCCAGTTACACAGCTAAGGGTTTTTACTGAGAGGTTAAAAGCGTAAAAAGTGGAATTTCACCTCAAATCAAATAACTTGCACAGGCTGCAACTGTGCAATCCGTGGAGGAGCAAGGAATCACTGACAGCAACTCCTGGGTTTGTGTGTTTAAGTGAGCATGTGCAAATGCCATAAGTTACTGTCAGTTTCACTGGTTCATGACAGTGAACATTAACAGTTTTGCCATCATTACAACTACATCCTTTTCATATGCAAGGCCCCTACACTTTTAATTCCAGCTCTTCCTCTTCACCAACCACAAACACTTTCTGCTCCACTTGTGGCTACAGAATCTTCAATTGCTCAGTGCGGAGTGCTAAAGCATTCCACTTAAGTCTCTTCACCTTGCAACCTCTCTCCTTTCCTTCAAAGGTCTGCTCAAAATCTATATCTTCAATCTTGTCTTTGGTCATTAATCCTAGTTTCTCCATTTTCCAGTGCCCAGTTATATTCCACCTTTGCAACATTACAATCCATTGAAGGATACCATGCAAGTGTACAAGCTTTTGTTATAATTCTGATATTACTTCCTGATCCCAGCTTTAGCTTGGCATGAGATGGGACTTTAATTGATTTTGGAATATTTCAGGAATGAACATTCTAAAAGGAACTATATTTGCTTTAAAAATGAGCTATATTATGTTTTGATGAAAGGTCCAACTCAGTTTCTCTCTCCACAGATACTGCCAGATCTGCTGAATGTTTCCAACATTTTTTGTTTTTATTTCAGATTTCCAACATCTGCAGTATTTACTTTGTTATATTATGTTCACTCCTGTGGTCTGCGTTTGATGTATTTCTTCACAGCATATGACAGCCCAACAAGCATTCTTAAATTATACCATGCTATAATACAGCACTCAATTAGAAATTTTTGTACTGAAGAGAAAACAGAGTAGGAAAGCAATAGAATGAACTACAGAAAATAAGGGAAAATAAAATTAGTAAAATAAAACAGGTATAATATAGTATATTAAAATGAGGCAGCAAAATGGATTTTAAGGTTTTGTATGTGTATTCCAGTCACTGTAGGAGGCAAATTGCTAAATATTATATTTTTTATTAAGGAAAATTAGCATGCCAGATATTTCAGCAGAGCTATAATTAAATGGTTCAAGCTCCTATGTTGGATTCTCAAATTTCAGAAGGCCATGTGACATTTCAGCTGCATCCAGAGACAGAATTATCCATTCAGTATTGCTGTTTTAATTCTGGTCTTTTTGTACAATGGTAATTACCACTTGAAATTACTGTGTCATTGAGACTTGGTAAAATTCCCATTTTACTGCCTTGAAATGTCACCAGCACATCTTGCACCAATTGTTATTGTACCTATAATGCTCCTTCATGACAATGAGTGGCAGATAGTCAGAACGACTTCAGAGCTTTGGAAATTAGTTTCTAAAAAAAAACTAAACTAAGGAGTCTGTTAGTAAACTAGATTTAGAGCAAAACTGTCATCACCAAATATATTTGCATTTTGTCATCTACATGTTTAAGATCTTCCATCTTGAACTAAAATACTACACAGACCATTGAAACTCTTGCATAACCTTATAACACGAACATACAGATTAGGAACGGTAGGCCATTCGGCCCCTTGAGCAATTTGATCAATCTGTGGCCCCAATTCCACATTCCTGCCTACTCCATATCTTTAACTCCTTTGTTAGTCAAGAATCTCGCTAACTCTGCCGTAAAAATATTCAATGGCCCTGTCTCCACCGCTCACTGGGGAAGAAAATTCCACAGACTAACAACCCTCAGAAAAAAATTCTCCTCACCTTGATCTTAAATGGGAGATCTTGGTTTAAAACTGGTGTCCTCTAGTTCTTGTCTTTCCGAGCAGGAGAAACATCCTTTCAGCATCCACCCTATCAAGTATCCTCAGGATCTTCTTATATGTTTCAATAAGATCACCTCTCATTCTTCTAAACACCAATGGGTAAGGTCCAGCCTGTCCAACATTTCCTCATAAGATAACCCCTTCATCCCAGAAATCAGCTGAGTGATCGCCATCTCTGAACTGCTTCTAATGCAATTATGTCCTTTCTTAAATAAGGAGACCAAAACCATTCACAGTACTCTTAATGTGCTCTCACCAATGCCCTGTACAACTGTAGCAAAACTTCCCTACTTTTATATTCCAGTCCCCTTGCAATAAATGACAACATTCCGTTTGCCTTCTTAATCATTTGCTGTACCTGCATCGCCCTCACTACACTGTCCCCATTCCCACTACATTCCGATTAACTTCCTCTGCTTGAATGGCTTCCTGTACGCTGGTGCATGGCTAGTTTGCTCATCCACCCTGCATCCCTCGCTTTAGTCCACATAAGCTGCAAGAACCTTGAACCTGTTGGACAATTGCAAGGCTCCTCCACTTCTACCTTCTCAATCCCCATACCTGCCTCACTCATAGTCACACCTTCCTGTCCCTGACCACAGACCAAATCAGAGGACATACAGGGAAACATACATAGAAACTAGGAGCAGGAGGAGGCCATTTGACCCTTCGAGCCGGCTCCGCCATTCATTATGAGCATGGCTGATCATCCAACTCAATAGCCTGCTCTTGCTTTCTCCCCATATCTTTCGATCCCTTTTGCTCCAAGAGCTATATCTAACTCCTTCTTGAAAGCATACAATGTTTTGGCCTCAACTACTTTCTGTGGTAGTGAATTCCACAGGCTCACCACTCCCTGGGTGAAGAAATTTCTTCTCATCTCAGTCCTAAATGGTCTACCCTGTATCCTCAGACTGTGACCCCTGGTTCTGGACTCCCCCACCATCGGGAACATCCTTCCTGCATCTACCTTGTCTAGTCGTTAGAATTTTATAGGTTTCAATGAGATCCCCCCTCATTCTTCTGAACTCCAGCGAATATAATCCTAACTGACTCAATCTCTCCTCATATGTCAGTCCCACCATCCCAGGAATCAGTCTGGTAAACCTTCGCTGCACTCCCTCTATAGCAAGTATATCCTTCCTCAGATAAGGAGACCAAAACTGAACACAATATTCCAGGTGTGGTCTCACCAAGGCCCTGTATAATTGCAGCAAGACATCCCTGTTCCTGTACTCGAATCCTCTGGCTATGAAGGCCAACATACCATTTGCCTTCTTTACCGCCTGCTGCACCTGCATGCTTACCTTCAGCGACTGGTGTACAAGGACACCCAGGTCTCGTTGCACATTCCCCTCTCTCAATTTAGAGCCATTCAGATAATAATCTGCCTTCTTGTTTTTGCTACCAAGTGGATAACCTCACATTTATCCACATTATACTGCATCTGCCATGCATTTGCCCACTCACACAGCTTGTCCAAATCACACTGAAGCATCTCTGCATCCTCCTCACAGCTCAACCTCCCACCCACCTTTGTGTCATCTGCAAATTTGGAGATATTACATTTAGTTCCCTCATTTAAATCATTAATATGTATTGTAAACAGCTGGGGTCCCAGCACTGATCCCTGCGGTACCCCACTAGTAACTGCCTGCCATTCGGAAAAAGACCCGTTTATTCTTACCCTGTTTCCTGTCTGTCAACCAGTTTTCTATGCATCTCAATACACTACCCACAATCCCATGCACTTTAATTTTACACGCCAATCTCTTATGTGGGACTTTGTCGGAAGCCTTCTGAAAGTCCAAATAAACCACATCCACTGGATCCCCTTCATCAACTCTACCAGTTACATCCTCAAAAAATTCCAGTAGATTTGTCAAGCATGATTTCCCTTTCATAAATCCATGCTGACTCTGTCCGATTCTGCCACTGTTTTCCAAGTGCTCAGCTATTAAATCTTTTATAATGGACTCTAGAATTTTCCCCACTACTGACGTCAGGCTGACTGGTCTATAATTCCCTGTTTTCTCTCTGCCTCCCTTTTTAAATAGTGGGGTTACATTAGCTACCCTCCAATCTGTAGGAACTGTTCCAGAGTCTATAGAATCTCGGAAGATGACCAGCAATGCATCCACTATTTCTAGGGCCACTTCCTTAAGTGCTCTGGGATGTAGATTATCAGGTCCTGAGAATTTATCGGCCTTCAATCCCATCAATTTCCCCAACACCATTTCCCTACTAATACTGATTCATTTTAGTTCATCGCTCTCACTAAACCCCGTGTTCCCCAACATTTCTGGTATGTTATTTGTGTCCTCCTTTGTGAAGACAGAACCAAAGTGTGTATTTAGTTGGTCAGCCATTTCTTTGTTCCCCATTACAAATTCCCCTGTTTCTGACTGTAAGGGACCTACATTTGTCTTCACCAATCTTTTTCTCTTCACATACCTATAGCTTACTTTCGTACTCTATTTTCCCTTTCTTAATCAATCCTTTGGTCCTCCTTTCCTGAATTCTAAACTGCTCCCAATCCTCAGGTCTGTTGTTTTTTCTGGCCAATTTGTATGCCTCTTCCTTGGATCTAATACTATTTCTAATTTCCCTTGTAAGCCATGGTTTGGCCACCTTTCCTGTTTTACTTTTGCGCCAGACAGGAACAAACAATTGTTGCAGTTCACCCAAGCGCTCTTTGAATGTTTGCCATTGTCTATCCACCGTCATCTCTTGAAGTAACCTTTCCCAATCCATCATAGCCAACTTGCGCCTCATGCCATCATAGTTTCCTTTATTAAGATTCAGGACCCTAGTCTCAGAATCAACTACTGTCACTCTCCATCATGATGAAGAATTCTATCAAATTATGGTCGCTTATCCCCAAGGGGCCTTGCACAACTAGATTGCCAATTATTTCTTTCTCATTACGCAATACCCAATCTAGGATGTTCTCCAGTTGGTTCCTCAATGTATTGGTCCAGAAAAACATCCCGTATATACTCCTGGAATCCCTCTTCTACGGTATTGTTACTAATTTGATTTGTCCAATCTATAGGCAGATTAAAGTCACCCATAATTACAGATGTTCCTTTAGTGCATGTGTTTCTAATTTCCTGTTAAATGTCATTCCAACATCACTACTACAGTTTGGAGGTCTATATCCAACCCCCACTAACATTTTTTGCCCCTTAGTGTTTCTCAGCTCTACCCATGCAGTTTCCACATTGTCGGAGCTAATATCTTTCCTCACCACTGTGTTAATTTCCTCTTTAACCAGCAATGCAACTCCACCACCATTTCCTTTTTGTCCATCCATCCTAAATACTGAATATCCCTGGATGTTTAGTTCTCATCCCTGGTCACCCTGCAGTCATGTCGCCATAATCCCGACTATATCATACCTGTTTACATCTATTTGCGCGGTTAATTCATCCACTTTATTGTGAATGCTCCTCGCGTTAAGGCACAAAGCCTTAAGGCTTGTCTTTTTAACATTACTTGTCCCGTTCCCACTATTTTTCACTTAGGGCCTGTTTGATTCTTGCCCTTGATTTCTCTGCCTATCACTTTTCTTATTCCCCTTTCTGTCTTTTGTTCTTGTCCTTGATTCCCCCTCCTCTGACTCCTTGCATAGGTTCCCATGCCCCTGCCATTTTAGTTTAAACCCTCCCCAACCACTGTAGACATCAGTCCCAGTCCTGCCTAGGTGTAACCCATCCAGTTTGTACTGGTCCCACCTTCCCCAGAACAAGTCCCAATTTCCCAGGAATTTGAAACCCTCCCCCTCACACCATTTCTTCAGCCATGTATTCATCCAATATATGCTGCTATTTCTACTCTGACTAGCACGTGGCACTGGTAGTAATCCTGAGATCACGACCTTTGAGGTCCTACTTTTCAACCTCATTCCTAACTCCCTATATTCTGCTTTTAGGACCTCATCCCTTTTTTTTAACCTATGTCGTTTGTACCAATGTGTACCACAACCACTGGCTGTTCACCCTCCCACTTCAGAATGTCCTGTAGCCGCTCTGAGACATCCTTGACCCGAGCACCAGGGAGGCAACATACCATCCTGGAGTCTCGTTTGTGGCCACAGAAACGCCTAACTATTCCCCTTACAATTGAACCTCCCATAACGATTGCACTCCGACACTTTTTACTCCTCTCCTGTGCAGCAGAGCCAACTGTGGTGCAACGAATTTGGCTGTTGCTGCTTTCCCGAGAGGCCATTCCCCTCAACAGTATCCAAAGCGGTATATCTGTTTTGCAGGGGAATAGCCACAGGAGGTTCCTGCACTGCCTGCCTAGTCCTCTTGCTCTGCCTGGTGGTCACCCATTCCCTTCCTGCCTTTGGGCTCTTAGCCTGCGGTGTGACCACCTCTCTATACATGCTATTCACAATACTCTCCACCTCGTGGATGCTCCACAGTGTCCCCAGCTGCCGCTCCAGCTCTGAAACATGGGCTTCCAGGGGCTGCAGCTGGAGACACTTCCCGTACACATGCTGGCCCCGGGCACTGGAAATATTCCCGGCTTCACACAGTGCAGGAGGAGCACACCACGGCTTTGAGCTCTCCTGCCATGACTTACCCCTTTAAATTAAATCTTTTGGAAGATACTTAATATCAAGTAATATCAATTACTCTGGGGCCCTTCTTCTCTGCTCCTCGTTGTTACAGAATATAGCCCTTACAAACGATGAACCACAAAATAAGACCTTAAAAACTGTAAGCGATAAAAGTAAACACTTACCTAGCCATACTCACAGTACTCAAAGGGTCACCTTGTTCCCTCCTCACCAAACTCACTCAGTCATCTCTGCTCTCCCAGCTTCTTTTCAACTCCAGATTCCTCTCTAGGACCCTACCCTAAGGGATGCGAATGCCTCCTGGAATAAAGTGTGCAGGTAACTTTCCCCCTCCTTGATGCGTCATAGTGTCTGCAGCTCAGCCTCTAGCTCAATGACTCTAAGCCCGAGTTCCCGGAGCTGAAGGCACTTACTGCAGGCGTGTTTGCCTTGGATCACACTGGTGTCCATGAGCTCCCTCATTCCACAGCTGCAACACATCACCTGTCCTGTCATCTTTATAGTGTTTTAAATTAAAAATTTAATCAGTAGAATTAATTAATTATGTCTCTTGTCCTGCCTGCACTTCTATTCTTACTTCCATAAATGTTCTACTTACCCCAATTGAAACTCCCTAGTTAAGATAGACAGGAAACACACACCAGCCAATCACCTTCTTTGTGATGTCGCACCTCAGTTTTTCTCACCGAACACAGGTTCTGACTGGCTCATGGTTGCAGTCAGAGGTGGTAGCTAGCACTGCCCCACTGCTCTCGATGGTTCCTGAAGAGCATTATAATTATCTTTTTCTGCTAGATCAGCTCAAAGAAAGGAGTACAGTCAGGCACTAAATATGTAACATTCCAAAATTGGACAGAAGACCTTTACTGGTCTAATTTACCACTTGAGGTTGTTTGTTTTTTTTTAAACTTTCCTTCAGGACATTGGCTTAACTGGCAGGTGTGCTGAGAGAAAGTCAGGTAGGCTTTAGAATTCACAGGGACAAGTGGAAACGCAGTTCATTCTGCACCCCTCAGGATAAAAAAGCTGGCAGCTTACAGGTAAGATTCTGGTGCCTTACAATCAGTTTACTTCATGGATACAGTTTGTCAGACAATGTAATCTTGCATGATTACATTACATATCACTTTATAGAATCTCATACATCAGAGATTTTTTTTTTACTCATTTAGAATATGAGTTGTAATAATGTGGAGCTGTAATAGAACCTGACCTCAGAGGGGCTAGAATGTGTGTGGAGTGTTTCACTGAAGATCAAAAATTACTTACAGCACAGAAATAGACCATTCAACCCAAGGCCATGCTAGTATTTATGCTCCACATCTACACGAATCAGTATGGGAAATATACCAGTGTTACATCCTTGATCAAGGATTTAGATTGGGAATCACTGCAGCAGAGGAAAATAACAGACTATGTTCTATAAAATATGGAATGAACTGGTGGGAATTGATAGAAACAAGCACCTGGTGCCCTCTGGAAATGACAAAACAAAAAAGATAGCTAGCACACAAACTACAAAGACCATTTGTTTCCAAGACAGTGCATCGGCAATCTTTCTTCCCAAGGACAATCCCACAATGGAACAAGCTGCCAAGGGAAATAGTCACAGCGCCATCACTGGAAATCCTCAAGACCCATCTTTAGATTATTTCCATTTAAAATTTTTCATTGTCAGGACTACCATCTCAGCAGGTCATGCCTGGTTTAGCTAGCGCTACCCAGGCAAATGTTGGCAGAATATGGATATTAGTCTGTGATGCCAACACAACTGATGCAAAAGCACCAGTAACAGCAGGCAGAATTTTCGTTTGTCGGTCAGTCGGGCGGCCGATTGCCCCTGGAGAAATGGGCCGCGCCGCCATTTTCCCCGGGCGGGCCAATCGAGGCCCGGCCCAGCAGGTAAGCGATTCCCGTGGAGAACGGGAAAATAGTGGCGTGGGCAGGCTGCCTCAGACTGCCGGTTCCAATGGGGAACCTGCAGCCTGTATAAAGAGTGGCCAGGCAGCCTGCTCAAGGCAGTGCACCATGGCCACTCGTGGAGAGAGGGAGGACCGATTGGACAGCAGCAAGAGGAGGGGGGCAGGCTGCAGGAGAGGCCAGCGGGGGACCACTGTGCCCCCTGATTTTCAGATGTATGCCTTGCTGTCCTCCTCCAAGGAGGTGTCTATCCGTCGGCACCTGCTGTATCCGGAGGATGGGAGGAGGAGGGCCCCCCCATGTCACGAGCCAGGCATGGGAGGAGGTGGGTGTCGCTGTCAGTGCCCATGATGATGTGCAGCGCACTGGCATCCAGTGCAGAAAAAGATTCAATGACTTGCTGCGCTCTGGACGGGCGAGTACCATGTCGGTCTTAGCCATTTGACCCAGAAGGCAGCCTTTGAGCCCCCCCACTATGTCTTGCTGTCGTTACTGCATAGGGCATCTGGCGCACGCTGGGTGGGCAAATGGGTACTGACTATGCTTACATCAGCCTTAGTGGTTGAGATGAAGAAGGGTTCTCCCCGCAGCATATGTTGGTCTTTGTGGCATTTGAATAGTCTGGGGGCAACCTGCAGGGGAGGCTGCAAGACACATACTCAGAACTCCAACACATGTCATATTGATGGTGATGAGATGGTGGAAGGGGAGCCTCAAGGTGTTTTGGCGCCGCACCTGGTTGTGCCTCCTTTCCATGGGCACTAAGACCCGTGTGCTATTCAAAGTGATGGACGCCGAATGTGTCCAAGGTGTCCGTTGGGGGAGGGGGTTGGGACCAGCCGTACTATCTTCTGGGGACTGATCACCACTAGTGTGGACAGGAGCCGCTGGAGGCCTCAGATGGGCCACTGTGGTTGGGGTGTGACGTGCGCGTGTAGACTACATGAGCGATCAGCTCCAATAAATCCTCTTCTCTGTTTTGCAGGCAAAAAGTCACCACAATGCCCAGGAGCACCAGAGGACTGGAGGTGGTCACGCCCTCCTCCAGCGCCTCACAACCTTTGAAGAACGGGCCATGGAGCTGGGCAGGAGGCAGGAGGCCAGGGCAGCCGGGGGCGGCGAGGCTGGGGTCCAGTGGCCAGGTATTTGAGGTCCACAGTCCCATCCACTCTGTCTGCCCACCATCCAAACCACTGATGGTTGCTGCAATCGTTAATCTGAGACAATGCTTATTCACAGACTGAGACATTCTGACGTGTGGGTCATACAGGAGGGACCCTCGTCCCCTTGAGGATTCGCATCTCCACCACCTTCCAAAGTCACCGTATCCCATTTGTGACCACGATCACCATGGTCTAACATGCCATTGGATCGCTGCTGCACAGCCAAAGAGTTATTGAATCTGAGGGGGTTTGGGACCTCCAGCACCCTTTCAGCCAGTGCGCCCCACATTACTTTGTCCAAAAGGTCCTCAGCACCTCAGCTGTGAACCTCATGGCACTCAACTTAAATAAATGCCACCACGTTACTCATCCCTGCGCCAAGGGGAAATGTTGCCTTCTGCACACCTGGTCTATGCTCCTAACGGAATGAAGGCCAATAATGTGACCTCTCAATCTCCTCTGATCCACGGCAAATGTCGCAACTGTTTGCGATGTTTCCTCAGCCCTGCAACTATCCAGGCCAGAATGCATCCAGGTCGGTACCTCCACACTCTCCCCACTCCTATGGTACATAACGTGCCATGTGGCATTCCTGAGGCCATCTGACCAGCCTGTCTGCATGTGCGTTTAATGGTTGGGGCTCCTCTTGACTCTTTCTTTCCCACCTCACCAATGTTCGTCTCCTTAGGGTCTTGAAGGGTGAGTGACTTAAGAGGCTGGGGGCGAAAGGGATGAAAGGTTGAACTGAATGTACGCTAACTGACACACTGTCCTTGTTGTTAATTTCAGCATTGCCACCAGAGCGACCCGCACCTCAACCCCGCAGCCCCCCCTCCAAACCTGAGGGCCAACATGTGCAACTTGCGGCACATCATTTCATCCAGCCAGGCACCAGCGCAGACACACACACCTCGGTGGGGACTTTACTGTCGGCTAGTGTCCTGGGTCACAGTGGAGAGGGCACATCACAATCGCTGGAGGAGATGGTAGAGGCAGAGAGTGCCGATGGCTCCAGCAGACGGAGGGCTGCAGGGGACGAGGCACATGCTGAGTCCGGCACTGATGACGTGCCTCTGGAGTTGTCCCCAGTGTAGCAGCTGCAGGACAGGCGGCAGGAAGTGTGTTTGCATCTGGCAGGGTTGCATGAGGGAATGCTTCAGTTGCTCTCTGCGACGGAGGAGTCCAGGCAGAGTGCATGTGAAGGTTTGACCCTCAGAGCAGAGCTTCAAGCTTCCTCCAAGAGAGACTGGCAACTCTCATAGAGAGGGACTTCAATCAAATGTAACATTTTATGATTGGGATACGCTCTGACCTGCAAGCCCTCACAGTGGTACTGGCCACGGGTGGTCATTCCCATTGTGGGAGATGTTGTGGACACCAAGCGTCGGCACTCGGTGCCCATGCATCTGCGGAGAGCAGAGAGGTCGAAAGGGACCTCACGTCAGCGCAGACGCTGCCTGTCGTCGCTGCGAGCTCCTCTAAGGGCGCTCCGGATGAGGGCAGCAGCTCCTCTGCCCCTCTGCCAGTCAATGTTTCTTTCGTTGAGGCTGCGACAACTGGGGAGGTGCCAGTTTAGGAACTGGCCACTCCCTCCCAGGCGGAGCCATCACAGGCTCCACTGGCCAGAGGATGCCTGCCAAGGCCAGAGAGGCCAATAGGACTGGTGGAAGATGTGGCACCTAAGTGCCACGTGTGGAAGTACCAGGCAATGCTGTTTCTGCTGATCCATATGTGTGGAGCTAGCTGAAGGTTCTTTGGATTAAATGGTCCCGGATTTCCCTGCCTCCTTGGTGTAATTGTGGGTCGTCGTTCTGCTCCTCATCATTGCCCTGTGCTTCCTCATCCTCCGAGGCACTGCTAGATTCATCATGTGCAACCTCGTCCAGTGCATCAAGGTCTTCATCGTCAACTGCATCCCCCCTTTCCAGCGCAAGATTGTGCAGGGCGCATCAGACTACCACTATCAGAGAGACGCGATCTGGGGGGTACTGGAGTGTGCCCCGAGCGGTCCAGGCATCGGAAGGGCATCTTGAGAAGACTGATGGTTCTCTCTACCACAGCCCTTGTGGTGCCATGGCTCCTATTGTACCGATGCTCAGCTTCTGTTCTTGGATGGCGGAGGGGCGTCATGAGCCACCTTCTGAGGGGATAGCCCTTGTCACCCAGCAGCCATCCATCCAGCCGGGCTGGAGCACTGAAGAGCCCCGGCACCTGGGAGTGTCTGAGGATGTAGGCATCGTGGAAGCTGCCTGGGTACCTTGCATAGACTTGTAGAATCAGCATCCTGTGATCACACACTATCTGCATGTTCATGGAGTGGAAGCCCTTCCTGTTGACGAAGGCACCGGGCTCACCTGCTGGCGCCTTGATGGCCACATGTGTACAGTCTATAGCACCCTGGACACGGGGGAAGCCAGCAATGGCCGCGGAGCCTCTGGCTCGCTGTGCCTGACTTGCCTGGTCGCAGCAGAACTGGATGAAGGTGGATACCCGTCTGAACAGAGCATCTATAACCTGCTTGACACGTGTGGACAGCTGATTGGGAGACACCGCAAAGATCACCCACCGAGCCCTGGAAGGAGCCAGAGGCATAGAAGTGGAGGGCAACTGTGATCTTGAGAGCCGCTGGCATGGGGTGTCCACCCACACAGTTAGGGGAGATCTCAGGGCCAATCTTCTGACATATATAGTTGACTGTCTCCCTTGACAGTCGGAGCCTCCTTCGGCACTGCATCTCAGACATATTGAGGCAGCTGCTTCGCCGCCTGTAAACCCTGGCAGCAGGATAGTGGCGTCTTCTGCGGCCCCTTCCACCTTGGACAACCTCTTGGCCCTGTGCCCCTTGTGCCCATGCCTGGCCTCCCAAAGGTGGCTCCCCTGGAGGCTGATTGTCCAGTCCTGGCCTCCTCCTTATTCTATCCCTCCCTCCCTCCTCAGGGGAGCTGCCGCCAGTGGAGAGTCAGAACCCATACCCAGGGTAAATGGAGGCCTCCAGAAAGCTGCAGGCCTGAGAAAGTTTACTGTCTGCAGACTGGGTTCAAAGTACACAAGAAGCTCTTGGAAATCGATGAGAACTACCAACAATCACACAGGCAACTTTTAAACACTTTCAGCAATTAAAACTTCGTTGAAAACATGAACAACCCCTCTGAGTCCACGTATCCAGACATTGCATGAGTTTTCTTAAAAAATCTCCTACCCGCCTGCCCGTTGGGCCCATGCTCCAACCCGAAGTTTGCACGGGCCCCTCAAAATCCAGGACAATTGGCAAGTTAAGGGGCTTAACGAGGCCTTCAATTAATGGCGGGCGAACGCCATGCTGCTGAGCGCGCCCGCCGACCGAAATATCGCAATGCCGCGCGCTGATGTCAGCGCGCAACATTTTAAGCACTGACATGCAGGCTCCGCCACCCACATGTCAGCCGGAAAATTCTGGCCAGCATCTTTCCAGTCCTCCTCATCTAAACCATTCAATTCCTTTCTCTCTCATGTCTATCTAGCTACCACTTAAATACTGTACTATTTGCATCAACTACTCACCATAGTAGAGCATTCTAATTCTCATCACTCTGGGTAAAGAGGTTTCTCCTGAGCTTCCTGTGGATTTGTGTACAACTTGAACCCAAAACAGAAAATAAGTAGATAGTTGCAATACATGAAATCAATTCCGTCAGCCCTGTTCACATTTACTATAATCCCCACTTGAGGGGGGCGGGGGGAGCAGGGCAGGGGGGAAAAAAATGATTTTTTAAAGCCTGGATTCAACAAACTCAAGTTTACCGTTTCATTTCTTCTGACAGTCACTCAAACAGTGCTCAGAATCATACAGCATTGCAACAAAGGAACAGGCAATTTAGACTATCAAGTCAGCTCAAGTCTTTTTCTTCTACAGGTGAACCGAATTCAATTATGCGCTCCTACTTGCTCCCTTGGGGGTCAGTTAGCTCAGCTGGCTGGATGGCTGGTTTGTGATGCAGAGTGACACCAACAGCGTGGGTTCAATTCCTGTACCAGCTGAGGTCATTCATAAAGGCCCTGCCTTCTCAGCTTTGCCTGAACTCACCACCAGTTGTCTCTCTCTCTCTAATGAGAGAGCAGCCTATGGTGCTCTGGGACTATGGCAACTTTCATTTCATACCTCATCTTCAAGCAACTGTATAATTCCCCTCTCTCCAGTCCCACTGCGAGCCTTTCAAAGTTGAAATCTCTTTTGATTTGCATGCAATCAACATCCAGTAACTTACCCACATTGAGCTCTGTTACTTCTATTTTTTTTAAACAAGTCTTTCTCGCTAAGATAAAAGCAAAATACTGCAGATGCTGGAAATCTGAAACAAAAACAAAAATAGCCGGAAAAACTCAGCAGGTCTGACAGCATCTGCGGAGAGGAATACAGTTAATGTTTCAAGTCCATATGACTCTTCATCAGAACTAAGAAATATAGAAATGAGGTGAAATATAAGCTGTTTAAAGGGGTTGGGACAGGTAGAGCTGGATAGAGGGCCAGTGATAGGTGGAGGCAAAGAGGAGATTGCCAAAGATGTCATAGACAAAAGGACAAAGGGGTGTTGACAGTGGTGATATTAGCTGAGGAATGTGCTAACGATGACATTAAGGGTAGAAAGCAGGATGAGCAAGTGACAGATGGCCCTAGTGAGGGTGGGGTGGGGGGAAGGGATCGAAATAGGCTAAAAGGTAGAGATAAAACAATGGATGGAAGTACATATAAAAATAATGGAAATAAATGGGAAAAGAAACATATATATATTTTTTTAAATTTTAAGTTATTGGAAAAGGAGGGATCAGAAAGGTGGTGGGGATGGAGGAAAGAGTTCATGATCTGAAGTTGTTGAACTCAATATTCAGTCCGGAAGGCTGTAAAGTGCCTAGTCGGAAGATGAGGTGCTGTTCCTCCAGTTTGCATTGAGCTTCACTGGAACATTGCAGACGGCCAAGGACAGACATGTGGGCATGAGAGCAGGGTGGTGTGTTGAAATGGCAAGCGACAGGGAGGTCTGGGTCATGCTTGCGGACAGACCAAAGGTGTTCCGCAAAGCGGTCACCCAGTCTGCGTTTGGTATCTCTATCTATCCACCTCGTATGAAGATTTCAAACTGATGTAACAACCTGCTCACCAACTTTTCTACCCAGTTAATTTGTGCCAGACCTCTCTATCATACTGAGCACTGCCTTTGTCCAATCCAGCTCCTTCATGGTTGACACTTCAACATTGCTTTCTATTTTTACATTGAACCCATCTATGCTGTGATTACTATTTCCTATTTGCTCTGCCATCCTAATACCACAGTTGTTTTCCCTACTTAGTTTCCCAGAACTAGATCAAATAATGCATCTTTCCTCATTGAAGCAGGAATGTATTGATCTAGGTATCAGTCCCAGATTCATGTTAAAAAGTGTACTCCGACCACGCAACTTTGACCACATGGATTGATTTATTCTAGTCTTTGTTCAGATAGTTGAAAGGCCATTATTGCCTTTTGTTCTTACAATGCCCATGAACTGTTTGCAGATATCCGCCTCTACCCCACCTGCACTGTTTGGCAGCCTGTAATATTCACCAAGAATTGTACCATTTCCCTATTTCTTATCACTATTCATATGGAGTCTGTCTTGTTTTAGTGCTGTGACAGAATCCTTCACAAATTGTGCCATCCCATCCTCCTCCTTGATCCTGAAAATGTTATAACCAGGAATATTACATTTCCAGTCCTGTCCAAATATAAATCACATCTCTGTTTATAGGTACTAATAATATCCCTTCATAGTTATTAATGCTTCGAATCCCCCAGTTTTGTAGTGAATGCTTTGTGCATTCACATAACATATCTCAAAATCGCAAGTCCAATTTTTTGGAACATTGTTTTTTTTTTGCCCCTGGTTGTGTCATTTAATAACTTGATATCCACAATGATGTTTGTCTCTCAATGATTCATTGTTCTCTATCTCTTTCACAAAGTATTTTCTTGCTATTTATTTCAACTAAGCTGTCTACTTCTATTGCAATTAATTCTGCTTTTCCTTTCTAGTCTCAAGTCTAACCTTTCTTCACCCTCTTTCATCTTAGTTTAACCCACCACCACTGTCCAGCTTACCTTCTCTATGAGAAAACCATTGGCGTTGAGTCAGAAGGTGGTTGCACATTCAGTATTATCCTTCCTAGTTATACAACTCACTCAAATACTCCAAGATTGTGAATATTTCCCTCCAGCATCAGAACTACAATCGCACACGGGTGTTCCTAATTAGTTCCTCCTTAATCTGTTCAGTCAGCAGAAGAGGAAACAATCAGCGATTACCACACTTGAAGTCTTGTTTTACAATCTAGTACATAATTCCTTAATCTTCCTCTGCACAACCTCTCACATACTTCCATACAGCATCAACACGCAGCACAACTTTGGACCACTCTCCCTCTCGTTCCACAAGTTCTCTGACTATGCCTTTCATTATGCCTCACCATGGCACAGGGAAGTAACTGCTCACACCCATTAAAAGGAATCTACACCCGATGACAGAATCTCCCACAACGGCCTCACTTCAGTTCTTGTAATCTAATTTTCACTCCCGAGTTCGGAGTTGCTCACAATGCTGCAGTGTTCCTCAACATCACCATCTCACCCAGTGTCTGCCACTGTCCACCTCATACTTGTCCAATACCAACTATCCTTTGGACATTCCCTGCACTCAGGAGTTTCCTGTATCTGTGAATCCAGTCTCCCTCTACTGCCCCAGTTAATGGAAACTCACTTCTCTCCTTTCCACGCTGCTCTTGTGTCCTGGATTGTTTACTAATACCTACTGTTGATCACATTCTGGAGAGTACAATTCAGAAATCCTTCACCCCTGCTCTCCCATGGTACTTAGCCTTCCACATCCTCCACTGGCCAATTGTTGTTCAAAACATTCTTCATTTTGGCAGTTCAAACATGTCGTCCCAGATACACTAAGGATTCATGATGATTCTGTGGAGTTTAGAAGAATGAGAGGCAACCTCACTGAAACCTACAAAATTTTGAAGGGGTTTGATAAAGTGGACGGTGAATGATTGTTTTCGCTGGTTGGGGAATCTAACACACGGGGACTCTATCTCAGGATAAGAGGTCGATCATTTAAGAGAGATTACTTCACTCAAAGGGTTGTGAATCTTTGGAATTCACTACCCCGGAGGCTTGTGGATGCTCCATCGGTGAATACACTTAAGACTGCGATAGACAGATTTTTGCTCTCTCAGGGAATTAAGGGATATGGTGAGTGGGCAGGAAAATGGAATTGAAGCCCAAGGTCATTGAATGATGGGCTTATGTCCTACTCCTGCTCCTATTTCTTGTGTTATAATCCGTACATTGCACTCCTCAAACATCAGAAAGGTTCTCTGCTCTGGGCTTGATTAGTTCCTGTTTTACCAAGCGCTTTCAATTTAGATTCTTGTAGCTTCAAATAGTTAAACTGAAGCTAACTAAACGTAATTGTCTTGCTTGCACCCTAAAAATGCCCAATTCTCAACATTCCTGCTGAACTCTGGCAAAACAAAGAGTTAATGGTAAGAACCATGGACACCTCAAGGTAGCTCTGTACCTCACATTTAGCAATTGGTTCTACGTAGTGCCTGGGATGAAAAGAAACATCAGGCTTGGCAAAGACGAATGAGAAATCTGATTTTGCGAGGTGGTTGTCCTTTATCTTGTCCTATCCTCCCTGTTGTAATTTACTGCCAAAGTGAAGTGTCATCATGAATAGTCCTAAAGGATTGAATCATGTCTAGGTTATCTTCCTACAGCTATTTAAAACATGGCAAAATAAACAGTTTTGCAGCTGATTTAATTGCTAATCTGGCCCTTCTGTCAAGCAATTAAGAATTTGTTGATATTATAAGTGCTTGACATATCCCTGCTGGGGTACTGTCACAGAGAAGGGAAGCCCCCACAACAAAACACATCAGTGAATGGTTGAAATGATCTTGCAAAGATTTACTTTGTCAATCAAATGTATAAAAGAGCTTTTTCGAAAAGTAAAACTTTTTAGGCAGAAGGGAAAGATAAAGATAGAAGAGCAAGGGAGAAGTATAGACAGAGAGGGAGGGGGGCCCGAGGGAGAGGGGGCCCGCAGGAAGAGAGGGAGGGGGGGCAAGAAGAAAGAGGGTGAGCACGCAGATGGGAGAGGGGGCAAGAAACAGCAAGTTGTGGTAAATGTTTGTTTTTCAGACTGGAGGATGGTAGACAGTGGTGTTCTGGGTGTCAGTCCTAGGGCCAGTGTTTCCTTTAATATATATAAATGACTTGGATATTGAAATGCAGAGTAAAATTTCAAAATTTAGCAATGCCACCAAACTTTGGAGGTACGAGAAACTCTCAGAATGAAATCAATCAACTGCAAAAGGACACAGAAATGCTAGCAGAATGGGCAGAAGGAATTTAATATAGAGAAGTGTGAGGTAATGCATTTTGACGGAAGAGTTAGTTAGGGAGAGGCAATACTGACTTAATGGCACAGCTCTGAAGTGTGTGCAGGAACAGAGGGACCTGGGGGAATCTTGGGCTTCATAACTAAGGAGATACTGAATACAAAAAATGTTATGTTGTAACTTCATAAAGCTATGTTGGGTCCACAACTAGAATATTGCGCCCAGTTTTGGTCACCACACTTTAGAAAGGATCTGAGGGTCTTTGAGAGGGTGTAGACGAGATTTATATACCTGAATAGTCCTGAAGGGGTGAGGAATTTTAGCAAGAACATTAGGTTGGATAAGTCGGGACTGTTCTCCTTGAAGCAAACAAGATTGAGTGGAGATCTGTTAGAAATCTTCTGACACACAAATCCATGCTCATTGTGTTGCATATGTAACCTATCATGCATGGGCAGTGGGTTCGTTTTATGGAACGAAAGCCAAGCAACCGCAACATGGCAATGATGGAGAGGAGCAGCTTTCAAGGGTTGAGGTTCAGCAGGGGGATGACAGATCTCTAGCCATCTGTCACAAAGAGATCTGCCAGTTTTCACTATAAGAATAGGAACAGGAGTAGACCATTCGGCACCTTAAGCCTGCTCCGCCATTCAATAAGATCATGGCTGATCTTCTTGTGTTTCGATTTCCACATTCCCATCTAACCCTGATCACCTTTGATTCCCTTGTCTAACAAGAATCTATCTACCTCTGCCTTAAAAATATTCAATGACCCACCTCCACCACCTTGTGAGGAGAGAATTCCAAAGTCGCACAACTTGAGAAAAAAATTCTCCTCATCTCTGTCCTCAGAGGGCAACCCTTAATTTTAAAACAGTGCGCCCTAGTCCTGGACTCACCCACAAGAGGAAACATCCTTTCCATGTCCACCTTGTCAAGGACGTTCAGGATCTTGTAAACTTCAATCAAATCACCCCTCACTCTTCTAAACTCAAATGGAAACAAGCCCAGTCTGTCCAACCTTTTCTCATAAGACAACCCACTCATTCCGGGTATCAATCTAGTAAACCTCCTATGAACCGCCTCCAAGGAGACCAAAACTGCACACAGTATTCAAGGTGTGGTCTCACCAATGCCCCGTATAACTGAAGCATAACATCCTTACTTTTATGCTCAATCCCTCTCAGAATAAAGGATAGCATTCCTTCTTAGAGACATAATTGGATGTGCCAGCCAAAGCTGTCTTCCCTGTCAACTTGAAATCTGTTAGAGGGGTACAAGATTATGACAGGTTTAATTAAGGTAGATGAGGAAAAGCTGTTTCCATTAGCTGATGGCACAAGGACTCAGAGATATTTAAGGTTTTGGGCAAGAGATGCAGGGGGGACGAGGGGAAGAGCTTTTTTACACAGTGAGTGATAATGATCTGGAACTTGCTGCTTACGAGTGTGGTGGAAACAGACATGATTACTGATTTCAAAAGGAAACAGGGTGGGCACTTGGGGGAAATAAGCTTGCATGGCTATAGGGATAGAGGGGGAAAAGGGGCTGACTGGATTGCTCTACAGAGAGCCGACATGAACTTGATGGGCAAAATGGCCCTCCTTCTGCACCATACTGACACCGTGGCTCAACTACATTGCTTTCATCCACTAACTTAGCTATAATCTTCAGGAATTCCAAAAGATTTCTTAAGCTCATGCTGCTTTTCAATTGCCCCTGTCATGTGGATTTTAAAATTTTTTTACTGTCAGAGACATTTCTAAATTATGATCAATCCAAATAACTGTTTACCCACGATAGATGTCAAGCTAATCTTGGAAACAGTATTAATACTTGTTGTAGAACACTAATGACGAAATGGGTTTTTTCCTTTTGCACACTATGTAGGCTGAGTGCAAGGATCCACATGTGTGACAGTCTTCTCATGCTCTTCCAATCCCGATCAATTGTACAGACAGAAAAAGGTCTGCAATAGTACGGAAGCCTGAAAGAAAGTTCTGTTTCACGAACATGGAGAATACCTTCAGTACCTACATGGAAATTCCTAGTGCAGGCACCACAACAAAAAAACCCTCTGTTTTGGGTAAGTATTTGGCATGATATATTACCACAAATCCAAATTATTTGGACTTTACTTATTTAGACCCATCAATTTAGTGCTGAATGTTCTATGAGAAATCTCATTACCATCAGTAAATTTCAAGCTCGACTTATTAAACAGGTTTTTTGGCTTTAAGAGAAGTAATACCATCTTTAAACTGCAAGAATTAATGATCCTGAGAAGAAAAAAAAACAGAAAAGCTTCTTCAATGTTGTAAATCTTACAATAGAAGCAGTGGGAATTTAAGATAAAAATCTATTTGCTGTTGGCATTTCGTCTGACTTCTTCATTTGTTACAATGCTGTAGGCACAGAAACTGCAGTGCAGTACAAACCGGAGACGCACAGAGAAAGACACTCAATGGGAATTATGAAACATAAAAGTGAGGAGCAATTTAAACCTAAGAGATCACTTTATAATGCCTATGATGAAATGAAGAGAATTTTCCACTTGCGTGCTTCCTGAAATATTAACAGCTTAATTATGAAAATGGTACCCTTGGAATTTTGAAATTCTTTATCTTGCGAAGTTTCCTTCATTCATTAAAAGAAATTACCTTCCACCAACCATGGAAAAGATTAGCCAATCAACAGAAGTCATCACTTGGGATTCATTTTCAATTTAAGTTTCATAATCATCCTAGTGGCCCTGAAAACCCAGGGTCCTCCTACTGTACTTTCCCTACTCCTAAACTTCAATAGGAGTTTATTGGAAGGACCAGAAACTTGTCTAAATCTTAAAAGGAGTTTCTGAATGGGGGCAGAACCTCTTGTTTACTCTTAAAATGGACTTTGCTGTTCAAGCAGGGCTCCCCATCATCAGGTAGACCAGCCTACAAGGTAACTTTACATCCTTTTTAGCAAAAAGTATGTAAAAGCTTACCTTGCAAGGGTCAACTTCATAGGCAAATGGCGAGCACCAATGAGCAGATTTCTTTTACCCAATACAGGACTGGCATACTTCCTTATTTCTACCTTTGCAAGGTTCTCATGGATTTTATTTAGTATCAGTTTGCAATGTGATTAACCACTAACTTGATCCTCTGTTTCTAACACCATCTTCCTGTGAAAACTGTCTTGACGATCTTTGCTTCGGTCTTGTCTCTCTTGGGCTGTCTAATTTTGTTAGAAGTATATTAATGATCACTCCGAATGTGCTAAATAGATTACTAGGGTTCCTTGGTGATGAGGTTGGAGGCTCATTTTCCAAATTAGGCAAGAGTGGGGAAAACAAAAAAAAGGGTAGGATATAGAAAGATGAGGTTTGTCAGAGGCAAGAACTGAGTGGGCAGGTTATTTCAAAAGGCTGTTCACCTGTAGACAAAGATATTGTCTGCTTATTGTAATTGATTTATGAAATAAACTAAGTGCACCGCTAAAATCAGATTCCAAATAGGATTACAGGTACACTCTCAAAATCAGCTAAGAACTGGAGTTGTTGCAAAAACGGGCATTTTTAGAATGTGCCGTGCATCATTTTTTTATTTTACCCAAATAAAATTGATTTACCTGGATAATCGGTTAGGCGCTGCGTGATGCCAGGTTTGTTATCCCCTTCACCACTTGTGCACCGGTCTATTCCGATGCTCCGGGCAACCCTTAACCTCACCCGACTTGGACTGGCCTGAACCATCCACTGGACAAAACGCCCAGCCCAAAATCCGGCACAGTCTCGATCTCAAAGCTGCCGGTTTTGAGAGAGTCTACCTTTATTTGAGGTATCTGAGTCAGCTATAAATCAGTGGTAGGAAAAATAATGGAATCCCTACTAAAGGAGAATAGACGAGAATGTGAGCGAGAGGGGAATATCGGGTTATGATGATAGATTTAGAAGTGGAAAGATGGGAGGAGGCTTGAGTGGAACACAAATGCCAGCATGGACTGGTTCTGTGCTGTATATACTATAGTGGTTCTGCTACTGGACTATTTAACCAGAGGTCTGAACTATTGACCTGGAAAGCTGGGGAAGTTAAATTCAGTTAATTAAACAAAGCCAGTATCAGTAAAATGACTCGGAATCGACCGGATTGCCATCCTTTCCTAGTTTGGCCTATATGTGATACCCGATCCACCACAATGTGTTTGACTCTTAACTGTGCGCTGAGATGACCTAACAAGCCATTCAGTTGTACTCAACTACAATGAAAAACTCCCAAGAATAAAGCTGGACAGATCACTCGGCTTCATCACAGACATTGGATTCAGACACATCAAAGGCGCACCCAGCAAAGTTAACACTGCAAAGTACTCCTCACTAACAACTGGAGACTTGTGCCAAAATTGAGAGCACTGTCCCACAGACGAGGCAAGCAGCAGCCTGACAGCGACATACTCACGGAATCATATTTTTCTGCTGACATCCTAGACTCCTCCATCACTATCGCTGGGTATCTCCTGTCTCACCGGCAGGATAGACCCACCCAATGTGGCAGCACAGTGGAATACAGTCAGGCCCTTGGGAGTGCTCAACATCGACAAACCCCATGAAGTCTCATAGCATCAAATCAAACACAGGCAAGAAAACCTCCTGCCTATAACTATCGAGCACCCTCCCACAGCCGATTAATCAGTATTCCTCCATGTTCAGCACAACTTGGAGAAGCACTGAGGGTAACAAGTTCACAATGTACCCTGGTGAGGGACTTCAATACCCATCACCAAGAATGGTTCAATATCGCCACTTTTGACCGAGCTGGCAGAGTCCCGAAGGACATAATTGCCAGACTGGGTCTGCAGATGATGAGATAGCCAACACGAGGGAAAGACCTACATGATCCTGTCCTCACTGATCAATCTTTGACAGATGCATCCTTCAATAACAGTTATTGCTAAGAGTGACCGCCTCACAGTCCTTGTGGAAACAAATCCAGTCTTCATATTGAGAACAAGTTAAATGGAATAAATTCAGAACAGATCTAGCAGCTCTAAACTGGATATCCATGAGGCACTGTGGGCTAGCCATCAGCAGCAGTAAATTCCATCACAAGCTGTAAATTAATAGTCTAGCACATCCCTCACTACCACAACCATCAAACTAAGTGACCAACTTTGGTTTGGATAGATAGGGGTTAAGTATGATCATATCCAATATGTGCACAGTTTACCATTTAGGCAATAGGAAGCATTTTGCATAGGAACCAATTTTTGTTCTTTTCCAGAAAGCCGAAAGCAAAACATGCTTTATTTCTTTTTGGGTACTTCCAGTACTCTGATATGTGACCATTACACCAAAACATTGCTCTTGATTCTTTGGAAAAGAAGGAAGTTCTAAGGAAATTTGTTTTTTTCCAAAGTTATCTTTGTCTAACACTGCAGCTACTACCACTTTTAATCTACTACCTTCAACAGCAGAAACATTCATGTGACCCAGGCAATGGCAATTACTGTGTCCATCTTCTCTAAGCACATACTCCAAGAAAAAGCTGCAATGCTGGAACTCGATCAATGTTTCATTCAAAGGAGCCGCAAGGAGTTACAAATTAATTTCACTGAATGTTAGCTGGGCTTCCAGGTAAAATCTCATTTGATACACATAATATTGCGGAACCAGGTACTTCACCAGGAGAGACATTCTCTTAATGTATAGTCAATTGAAAATCTTCTAGTTTGCAAGAAATAACTCTGACCACTCCTTTGCAGCAATACTCAATCCTCTGGTCTAATCGGGAAGACTGCAAACAATTACCCTGACATCAAATATGAAATGTTTCTATTTATGTGGAGAAATGCCTACACACACACACAGTATATATA
The DNA here is from genome assembly GCF_964194155.1 of Cetorhinus maximus. Classification (NCBI taxonomy): domain Eukaryota; kingdom Metazoa; phylum Chordata; class Chondrichthyes; order Lamniformes; family Cetorhinidae; genus Cetorhinus; species Cetorhinus maximus. Next base: position 99,467,952 of record NC_135896.1, read on the forward strand.
AATATAAAAAAATATATATATATAAGATTGCTTTGTGCTGGCAGCACATCAAATATCTGCTATTTCAGATAGCTCCAGTTTTCAATTCTGCTGTTCCAACCCTAGTAACTAGATCAATCGAAGCTGGTTTTAGAGAAGCAAAGAAACAGCAGGGGGGGGGGAAAGAGGAAACAGAGTACATGGAGAGTGGGACTAAGAGCAGTTAGGACAGAATGCAAGAAAATGTTAAATGGTCAATGTTACAAGAACCCAGGAACATCGTGGAAAGCATGAACCCACATTGTTAACTGCTAACCTTTCATGGATATATTAACATTTCGATATTTTTCTTAATATGCGAAAGAAAAACAATTAAACAATACAAGGAAGAACAGGGAAAATCACATGCATAGAAACATTTTTAATCACATTACAAAGTATTTGCAGTGGTACGGAAATCCTACTGCTAGAGGTGACTTGTAAACAATAAACCTCTTTCTTTCTTAAGAACATCACATGAATCAAAGTAATACTAAATATTAATTTACACTGATTGAAAAGACATGTTTAAAATTTCAGCTGCGGCTTGTGTTGCCCAAAATACTGTGGGGACAAGTGGGGAGGGAGATTAGTGGGCAAGTTATTTAAATAGTTTAAAAACAGAATTACCTGGAAAAACTCAGCAAGTCTGGCAGCATCGGTGGAGAAGAAATCAGTCAACGTTTCGAGCCCTCATGGCCCTTCAGCAGAACTGAAGCATAGTTTCAACAAGGGAGAAATATAAATTGGTTTAAGGTGGGTGGGGGGGAAGAGACACATTGAGGGTGTGGTGTGAGCAGATAATCAAAAGATGTCAGAGACAAAAGGGTCAAAGAGGTGTTGAAGGTGGTGGTCTTTGTCTGAGAAAAGTGCTAATTAAGAATGCAAGACAGGATATTCAAAGTACAGCTCTAGTGGGGGTGGGGTGGAAAGACTAAAGGTTTTAGTTTTAGATTTAAAAATAATGGAAATAGGTGGGGAAAGAAGAATCTATATAAATTATTGAAAAAAAAGGCGGGTGGGGGGGGGAAAAGAAACGGGGTGGGGATGGGGGGAGGGGGAGTTTAAGATCTAAAGTTGTTGAATTCAATATTCAGCCCAGAAGGCTGTAAAGTGCCTAGTCGGAAGATGAGGTGCTGTTCCTCCAGTTTGCGTTGGGCTTCACTGGAACAATGCAGCAAGCCAAGGACAGACATGTGGGCAAGAGAACAGGGTGGAGTGTTAAAATGGCAAGCGACAGGGAGGTTTGGGTCTTTCTTGCGGACAGACCGCAGGTGTTCCGCAAAACGGTCGCCCAGTTTGCGTTTGGTCTCTCCAATGTAGAGGAGACCGCATTGGGAGCAACGAATGCAGTAGACTAAGTTAGGGGAAATGCAAGTGAAATGCTGCTTCACTTGAAAGGAGTGTTTGGGCCCTTGGACGGTGAGGAGAGAGGAAGTGAAGGGGCAGGTGTTGCATCTTCTGCGTGGGCATGGGGAGGTGCCATAGGTGGGGGTTGAGGAGTAGGGGGTGATGGAGGAGTGGACCAGGGTGTCCCGGAGGGAACGATCCCTACGGAATGCCGTCAAGGGGGGTGAAACACATCTTCCCTTCACCCCCCTTGACGGCATTCCGTAGGGATCGTTCCCTCCGGGACACCCTGGTCCACTCCTCCATCACCCCCTACTCCTCAACCCCCACTTATGGCACCTCCCCATGCCCACGCAGAAGATGCAACACCTGCCCCTTCACTTCCTCTCTCCTCACCGTCCAAGGGCCCAAACACTCCTTTCAAGTGAAGCAGCATTTCACTTGCATTTCCCCTAACTTAGTCTACTGCATTCGTTGCTCCCAATGCGGTCTCCTCTACATTGGAGAGACCAAACGCAAACTGGGCGACCGTTTTGCGGAACACCTGCGGTCTGTCCGCAAGAAAGACCCAAACCTCCCTGTCGCTTGCCATTTTAACACTCCACCCTGTTCTCTTGCCCACATGTCTGTCCTTGGCTTGCTGCATTGTTCCAGTGAAGCCCAACGCAAACTGGAGGAACAGCACCTCATCTTCCGACTAGGCACTTTACAGCCTTCTGGGCTGAATATTGAATTCAACAACTTTAGATCTTAAACTCCCCCTCCCCCCATCCCCACCCCGTTTCTTTTCCCCCCCCCACCCGCCTTTTTTTTCAATAATTTATATAGATTCTTCTTTCCCCACCTATTTCCATTATTTTTAAATCTAAAACTAAAACCTTTAGTCTTTCCACCCCACCCCCACTAGAGCTGTACTTTGAATATCCTGTCTTGCATTCTTAATTAGCACTTTTCTCAGACAAAGACCACCACCTTCAACACCTCTTTGACCCTTTTGTCTCTGACATCTTTTGATTATCTGCTCACACCACACCCTCAATGTGTCTCTTCCCCCCCACCCACCTTAAACCAATTTATATTTCTCCCTTGTTGAAACTATGCTTCAGTTCTGCTGAAGGGCCATGAGGGCTCGAAACGTTGACTGATTTCTTCTCCACCGATGCTGCCAGACTTGCTGAGTTTTTCCAGGTAATTCTGTTTTTATTTTGTTTTGGATTTCCAGCATCCGCAGTAGCTTTTAGCTTTTTGTTTTTATATTTAAATAGTTTACCTGTTAAGTTTTGTGAATGGGACTGTGACGTGCCCACATATTTAGTTCTTAAATTAGTGATCTATTTTTTTGAATTCAGTATAATTTGAAAATATGACAAAATATGTTTATGCTGCCGACTTGCAGACATAATAGCTGATCATAGTCCTGAAACACATGTGAATTCACCCTGCCACACAGATTTTTTGTCTTCAAAGTCACTTGAAGCTTTAAGCTATACATCAGTGAGACTGCAAAATATGGCTGTAGAGAATACCATATTTTCCAGTATCACATCCTCAATTTTTCAATTTGAAACAAAACAGATGAATTGATGGCTCCAATAGAAATAAACAAGCATGACCTAGTAGCCATCATAGAGGCCTGAATATTGAAGGGTACACGACATTCAGGAAGGACAGGAAGCTAGGAAAAGGCTCTGTTAATTAATGATGGTATTAGCACAATAGAGAGGAATGACCTAAATTCAGGAAACCAGGAAGTAGAAGTGGTTTTGGTATTGATGAGAAATGATAAAGGCAAGAAGTCACTTGTGGAAGTGATGCACATGCCCCTAACAGTACCCACATGGTAGGACAGAGTACAAAGGAAGAAATAATGGGAACTTATAGAAAGGTACAGCGATAATCATGCGGGGGGCGGGGGGTAAATTTACAGATTGGTGAAAAAATCAGATGGGCAAAGCTAACCTAGGTGAGGAGTTCATAGAATGTTTTCAAGATAGTTTCTCGGAACAGCACATTTTGCAGCCAACCAGAAAGCAGGTTATACTAGACCTGGTATTATGCAATGAGATAGGATTAATTAATGACCTCATAGGTGAAGGGTACCCCTAGGTAGCAGCAACCATGATATGATTGAATTTTACATTCAGTTTGAGAAAGAGAGTGGGTCAAAGACTAGTATTTTAAATTCAAATAAGGCAATTATGAGGGCGTGAAAGCAGAGCTAGCTAAAATTAACTGGCAAATCAGGTTAAGGGATAGGTTAATAGAGATGCAGGGGCAGACAATTAAACGGATATTTCAGAATAGGTACATTCCAAAGAGAAAGAAAAATTCCAAGGGGAGGATCCACCATCCATGGTTAGCTAAAAAATTTAAAGACAGTATCAAACTTAAAGAAAAAGCATATAATTGCGCAAGGATGGGTGGCAGGTCAGAAGATTGGACAGAATATAAAACAGCAAAGAATGACTAAAAGATTAATAAGGAGGGAAAAATTACAGTGCGAGAGAAAACTAGCTATTTATACAAAGACAGATAGTAAGAGTTTCTATAGTATTTAAAAAAGAAAAGAGTTAATGAAGTGAGCATTGGTCCTATAGAAAGTGAGTCTGGGGAATTAATAATGGAAAATAAGGAGATGGCAGATGAATTAGAGGTATTTTGCATCAGTCTTCACTATAGAGGATTCAAGTAACATCCCAGAAATAGCTGTAAATCAGTAAATGAAAGGAAGGGAGGAACTCAGGAAAATTAGAAGTATTGTAGATTTCCAGAAGGCACTTGATAAGGTGCCACATCAAAGGTTATTATGGAAAATAAAAGCACATGGTGTAGGGGTAACATATTGGCATGGATAGAAGATTGGCTGGCTAACAGGAAACAGAGTAAATGGGTCATTTTTTGGTTGGCAAGATGAAACAAATGGTTTGCCACAGGGATCAGTGCTGGGCCTCAACATTTTACAATTTATATAAATGACTTGGATGAAGGGACTGAAGGTATGGTTGCTAAATTTGCCAATGATACAAAGATAGGTAGGAAACTAAGTTGTGAAGAGGACAAACGGAGGCTACAAAGGGATATAGATAGGTTTGGTGGGTGGGCAAAGATCTGACAAATGGATTATGTGGGAAAATGTGAAATTATCCATTTTGGCAGGAAGGATAAAAAAGAAGCATATTATCTAAATGGTTAAAGATTGCAGAGCTCTGAAGTACAGAGGGATCTGGGTGCCCTAGTGCATGAATCGCAAAAGGTTAGTATGCAGGTCCAGCAAGTAATTAGGAACGCTAATATAATTTTATTGCTTATAGCAAGGGGAATTAAATACAAAAGTAAGGAGATTATGTTTCAGTTATACAGGGCATTGGTGAGACCACATTTGGAGTACTATGTACAGTGTTGGTCCCCTTATTTCAGGAAGGATGTAAATGCATTGGAAGCTGTTCAGAAGAGGTATACCAGACCAATAGCTGGAATGGGTGGGTTGTCTTATGAGGAAAGGTTGGACAGACTTGGCTTGTATCCATTGGAGTTTAGAAGAGCAAGAGGCAGCTTGACTGAAACATATAAGATCCTGAGGACACAGCGGATGTGGAAAGGATGTTTCCTCTTGTGGGAGAATCTAGAACTAGGGTTCACTGTTTAAAAATAACGGGTAACCCATTTAAGACAGAGATGAGGAGGATTTTTTCTCTAGGGTCGTGAGTCTTTGGAACTCTTTTCCTCAAAAGGTAGCGGTAGCAGAGTCTTTGAATATTTTTAAGGCAGAAGTCAATAGATTCTTGAAAAGCAAGGCGGTGAAAGGTTATCAGGGATGGTGGGAGTGTGGAGTTGAGATTACAATCAGATTGGCCATGATCTTATTGAATGGCGGAGCAGGCTTGAAGACCAAGTGGCCTATTCCTGCTTCTAGTTCTTATGTACATATGTATGGAGGTATATATACATATATATTGGGGAAACTAGGTATATTTATCCTCGAAGAATGGGCTATCTTGCATTTTTGTGATTGTTAGGAACAATGTATAGTTTTAAGTTCAATTTATATTTTGTATTTCAGCAAGAAAGATGAAACCTGGCTTTAGTTTCATTTAGGGGTTATTGTGAGCTGGGTGCCAGGAATTCTGGGGCCCTGTTTGTATACGTGCATTTTTAATGAGGTTTTACAGCTCTTGAAGTGCAGAGATGGGTTACCAAGGGGTTAGTAGTTTAGTGAAGTTAAAAATAAAGTGGAAAAAACTGTATTATTGCCTAGTGGAAGGGGTCCAGAGACACAGAGACCGGGAAACACAGAAGGGAGTTCAGTTAGTGTGTGTATACCAGAGAGTGCAGGTAGAAAGTCTAATCTTTCTAATAAGAAATCCTGTCTATCTGCTGGGGAAGTGAGTTTATGGAACTCATGTGTTTGCTCTGAAGTTGAAGTAATAGTGAAGTTACATTGCGGTTTTTAGGTGTCTCAGGGAGATACACGAACTGAAGAAAAGCATCTAGTGAAGGCTCAGTAGTTTGCCGGAAGAAAACTCTTCGATAATGACCTATCCCAAGCAAGAAACTTTGGTGTTGAACGAATGGTAAATCTTCACTGGGGCTGTGTGTCTGTAAGAGTTGCTGGGATAAAAGAAATAGTGAGAGTTAGAATCATTTTCTGGTATCTGTATTGAAATCTTTCAAACCTTTTTATCTAGTGTAATATAGTTCATTTTTTCTTGTTTAATAAACATTTTACTCTTTGTGTTAACAGTATACTGACAGACTCTTGTGAATGTTTTCAGTAACTGACCTCCACGGTTTCTAAAAATAAAGTTAGGATCTAGCAAGCCAGGTTTCACTCTGGGATCTGACTTGTCCAGTATTATCAGCTAGGATCATAACAATGATATTTTCACCAATTCTCACAGTAGCCATCATGTGGTATTTCGGTTCTGACAATCTGCTACTCAATTAGAGGTGTTGGTATTTATGGCCAAATAGTAGAGACTTCCATATCATCAGTTTGGGCTCACCAAGGTCATTAATGAAATGATAGCATCCAATCACTGTATCATCCACTGCCCCTCACTATACATTGTGTTACAGATTTACTGTATTGCATAGAATTATTTATAAATTATAAGATAGAAGCAGGCCATTTGGCTTAACAAATGGTGACTTTTATCCTCCACACAAGCAGTAGCCTTAATTTCATTTCCCCATGCTCTTTCCCATACCACTTTATTCCCTTTACTTTTAACTACCAATTTAATCTATTTTTAAATATTAACATTGTCTCCCCTTCAACCACCAGTTGTGGTTCTGCATTCAACAGCTTCAAAATCTTTTGCCCTAAATCCCTTGTACATAGGAACATAGGAAATAGGAGGAGTAGGCCATTTGGCCCCTTGAGCCTGCTCTGCCATTCAACAAGATCATAATTAATCTTATAACTACAGTTCTTGTTTTAGACTCAACTACTAGAAACAGTTCATTTCCATCTACTCTGTCCTTTTCTTTCATACATTTAAACACCTCCATCAAACCATCTCTTAATATTCTCTTCTCTAATGAAAGGAGCCCCAATTTTGCAAGTCTTTCTTCATGTTTGTATTTCTTCATGCCAGGCAGCACCTAGTGAATCGGCACGGTACCCCCTGTATTGCCTCAGGTCCCTCAGCGTGGAGTCCAAAACTGCACAAGATATTTCAACTGTATCTTGCTACGAATTTGTATAGACTCACTGTTATATTTTGATTTTTATATTTTACATCTCTCTTCCATAAAACCAGTATTCCATCAACATTTCTATAGCTTCATCCATTTAAGGTGCAGCTTTTATGGTCTTCTGAACCTGAACCACAAATTCTTCCTCTTGTTCCTCTACATTAGCCAGCCTTTTCTCATACACACAGACAATCTATATTTAGTAGTATGTTTAGTAATACCTCTCTATATCAATATATTGTTATGATCAGGTGAGGAGATGTGGTATGACTCCCCTTTTCCCACTCCTCTTCTGACCACACCAGGTTTTTTTCCAAGGATACGCTTGCCAATTCAGTGAGTTTTGCTGTTTTGACTATAAGAGAGACAGACAGGTTTCTTTGAGCGTTTTTTTTTAAAAAGAGGATAGCTTTTATTGTACTTAATACAACCCAAGTAAAATAATAAAAACACTTCAACACATACACCCAGGATCACATATACAAAAATAGATTACAAAGTGGGAGCTTGCACGATAGTCGGGAGGAGAAGGAAGAAGGCCCACACCAGGGGTCTTGCCACTTTTGTGTCTTTTCTGCTTCCCTCTCTGGCCTGGAGAAAACAGTTTCTTAAAACACAAGAGTATTAGTTGGCTTGTCATGTGATCCTCTCTCATCTGACCAGTTACCCAAACATGGTCATGACTGGCATATTCCAGGTGGGTGGTTTTGACTTGATTAGATTACGGCTGGGTGACTTTCTTTCTCAGCCAGAGTTCATTGTCTGAGGTGATACATCTAATCCGTAATCCCCACCCAGGTAATTGTCTGGGTATTCTGTGAATAGGTTAGATGATAATCCCATTCACATTCCTTCATGGTAATTCTCTCTGATGGGGTTTTTCAGACAGATTGGCTCCACTTAATGGCTTTGGAATTTGATACGTACAGGTGATGCAAATTTTCAACCATCTTGAATCTCCGGTTTCAAGTCACTGAATTTTAAAGAGACTGAGGCAACATGGCAATCGGTGCTTTTCAGCAAGTATTTACATAGTTATTTTTCATAAAACTTTGTAACAATATTAAGAGATATGGATATGTAAATCGGACATCAAATTATGTGTACTTCATTTTGTAACCCATGTTATTTCGATCCTAGTTTTTTCATCTCCAATTCTTCTTACAGCATGCTTCTTTAATGGTCAAAAGGATGGGCCGGAGATCTATTCCCATCACTGCTCCCAGGTTGTTCTCAGGAACCTTTGTGACAATGGTTTGGGATAACCGGTCATCCCTCCTACTTGCACAAAAAAATAGCATAAACACAAGATGCACCTGACATTGCGACTCCTACTGGAATCCTGGAACAAAAAAATAGCACGCTGTACAAAACCTCTTCCTTCCCTTTGTTCAGTATCTGGCTCGGCGGCTGAGCATTCATTCAGCCCCTCAAGCTGTTCCACAATTTTCCCATGTTGGAGGTCAGAGTAGGCAGGGCCAAGTCCATTCTACAGAACCCTCCAGTCCCCACCAGATATTCTATTTTGATTACACAGGTGCAAAATTAAATTTATGGATATTAATGGTTGCCTGACTATCAGGTATATTATTTGACAATAACTTCAAAATTGCTCTAACAAGGAGGATCAAATTGACGTCAAAGCAAAAAATAATCAGCCATTGCGCAAACCATCTGCAAGCCCAGGTTTCTCGGCAATTTTACATATTAGGAGTTAAAATTGATTGCAGCATCAAGAAACACACCTAAGAGTCATTTGAACAGAAGAACATTTGTTTTTACATAATGGAAAGCAGCCTTTCGATGCTGACAAAATTGGATAACCGCAGGAGAGCAGTTTAAGCTATAATTAGATAGTAGCTTCTCCAAGAACTATTTTGACCAGCATTACACCCTATGGATTCTGGGTATCATGTAGCACTTACTGTTAATAGCTTCTACACTTCAAGTTTGCGCTTCCTGACCGGCTTTCAGAATATGATAAGAAGTTTTCTCCCCCCCACCACCGCTCCATGCCCCTTTAGGAATATTAATAGTTAAAAGGGACTGAAATTGAAACCAAATCAGAGAACAAAAGCTGGTCTGGTGGTTTAAGAATAGTTCAGATATTAAAATCATTATAAGCTAATTAATTTTATTAATCGGAATGTGGCCAGGTCCGCAACCCTTCCACTAACAGTGGTAATGCCAAATGAACATCAGAAAGCATTCAGACAGATGTGCAAGTCTGCCTGGGTAGTGCTTCTACACTTATCATCTCTGCAGCTCTTTTAGAACCCTAGAACACAGGCCATGCTTTAATCCCTTAAGTATCTCCAATACTTGATCTCTGCTGATGTTAATTTTCTCACTCTTTTTAGCCCTTAGGTTATCATCTATTTCTGGTATGGAACTTGTGTTTTCTACTATGAAGACAGGCACAAAATATTTGTTCAGTGCCTCCAGCACCTCCTCGTTCCCCATGATAACTTCCCCTGTCTCTGCTTCCAAGGGACCAATGTTTACTTTAGCTACTCTGTTCCTTTTTATATGCTTATAAATGCTCTTACAATCTGTTTTTATATTTCTGGCTAGTTTATTCTCATATTCTATTTTTTTCTCTTTTTATCAATATTTTTGGTGGCCCTTTGTTGATTTCTAAAATATTCCAAATCCTCAGACTTGCTACTGTTTTTTGGAACATTGTAAGCCTCTTCTTTTAATCTAATACTATCCTTAACTTCCTGAGTTGAAGATTGGACAGTAGTTGTTAGATGGGTCACACTTTTGTTTTGTTTAGGCAATACACCATGAACATGGGAGTAAAATAATAAACCATGTAAATAATGAGAAACGGGAAGTTTTGGAGCAGGACGAAGAAAATGCTTACCATTACAAGCGTCTCTAAACTCATATGTCATATGTATTACAGTCAAAGTCATATGTACTACAGATCTGCAAGATCTATCATCTTGTATTAATCATTTGATAAACTGTTTCAGTAAATTGCTGTATTATAACAATGGATGAACTGTTTTCAGATTTTGGCTACAAGGGTATCAGAAACTTCACTTGTGATCCAGACAACCTGTCAGTAATATTATGGGAGAGTTAAGGCTTACCTGGATGGGCACAGTTGCAATGAAGCTGCTCTACCCAGGACACAGCATCCTACCCACCACCTGAAACAAACATTCACTTTCCCTACTACGAGCACACCATGATTGCAGTGTACCATCTACAAGTTGCACTGCAACATGTGAGGGAAAATCAAATAAGGAGAAGTTATATTCAATATATTTAATCAATCAGGAGCAGTGGCGAGTTGTGCTGTCTACAAATAATGGTCCTTTTGCACACATAGATATTTCCATCCCTCCAAATAGTCAAATTTTTCCAAAAGTCAACCAACTACAACTGAAAATGTCTATAACTTTGTTTTTTTGTTCTGCAAGCTATTTGTTTTCTGTTCACGAAGAGTTCATGTTAGGGGTTTGTGCTATCAAATACGATGGAGAAATGCTAACAATATTAAGTAGTACTTATTTCTTTGTATGTCGATGCAGACAAAAATTTAATGAATATTGCAATATCCCTATTGTGCTGTTTTTACAAATGCAAAGCGAAACAAATTACTTTAAATTCCATAATTATCTAATACATCATGCTCTGTGACCTGCATGGTTATATACACTAGACTATTTGGATCAGGTTGAAATTAAAAACCAGTGTTTCATTGAAAACCATTTAAAATTAATTTGATGATAGCTGTCAAGAACATTTATTCATTCAATGAGTAAAAACAGAAGGGAAAAAAATCTTTTAAAAATAAATTCAGGCTCAAAACCCCGAACCTATGCAAAAGAATATAACTTGCAAAGAGTTTACTATTACAATGTAAAAGGGGCGAGAGTGGTATTCGCAAACCTATTTTTATTTTCATGTGGCTAGCAATTGAATTTTAGTACCAACTGTTTAGTGACAAGTTACCCTAACTGCAAAGTTACACTGGCTGAGAAAACTTCAAATCTAGTTACTAAATACCTTCCATCTACGCACTATTGAAAGGTAAAATAATAAAGTCAATAATAATAAGGTCAAATCCCTTCCTTCCCTACAGGAACTGGCATCTACCCGACAAAGTGGAAAATTGCCCAGGAACGTCCTGTCCACAGAAGAACAAATCTGATTTACTGATTACTTTCCGATTTGTAACAGCCAGACCGGACCCCAATTTTGTTATGATCCCAGGTGAGGAGGAATAAGCTGGCCCCCCTCTTTGTTCAACCCCCCTCAGTTGGTCGCAACAAGGTTAGTTTAAAAATCCTTTCACCGTGGATACCTTTTCCCAGTCCAAATGTATTTACTTTTTATAAGGACCTAATTTAACCAGGCTTCTTGAGTCAAAGAACAAACAAGTTTATTAGTTACTAAAACCAGAAGAAAAATAATAAAATGGTGCGACACACACATATACACAACTTCTTATTTCTGATCTGTGTAAGAGTCCAAATAAACCTTAAAAATTATACAAATCAGTCCTTGGCTTGTCCACAAAGCATAGATGGTGGTACAGTAGAGCTGACTTTGACAGATTCATAGTCTGTTGGAGACACTTATTGGCTTGCCCAGGGGCAGGAATTCTGGTTGGCTCTACAGGATGACTAAAGAGGATGCCTTCTTTCTTTTTACTTGTGGTCTCTGCTAGAACACACTTGCCGCCAACCCCACCCCACACCCCACCCCCCCCACCCACCACCTACCACCCCCAATGCTTCCCCCACCTCCCCCAATGCTTCCCCCACCGCAAAAAAGAGAGAGAAATCGCCTGCTTGTCTTTGCAGGAGTGACTGACTGATGTTTCTTCTTGTTTCTGTCACTCACAAACACCAGACTGCAGCCAACTTTTTAACCCATTTTCCTTGTATTCTTGGGAGGGAAAATAGCTATGTCTTGTACCCAAAGTCCATTTTTCTTTCATCTGCCATGAAACTATCATATTTTTCATAATATTATTGTGGTTTATTGTAAAGTAGGTTTATGAGTGAGCGTGTGTATGGTTCCTTATGTGTAATTCAATTTAATTGAATTGGAGTCAGAGAGACTGCAAGGTTGAAATTATCAAAAAGGAAATTAGGTGGAAAAGTCATTTGAAATGCCAATGTGTAAACATGGATGAGGGCAGCGTGTAGGGTGTGAAGGAAATTAGCATTTTTAGATAAGTGAAGAGGTTGTTTAGGTTTCAAAGGGATAGTTGGATGTTTCCAACTAACAAGATAAGCAAGGCCATGCAATTTATTTATTTTTCCAAAAGGTACTGACCATATCGGCAACATGAAAGGTTCTTATATTATAGAAAAGTAAATTTCCAAAGGCATAGTGAACAATGGAATTTACAGATTAAAGAGAGAGAAACATATATAAAGAAGGATGGAAGGCTATACTGGTGGGCCATGTAAGCTCTAAAAGGACCAGATAAACCAGCCTTGGGAAAATACCTCCAGCCACTTTTGCAGAAGTCTGCTGTATCCAGTAACCAAAGTTGGAGAAGTGCCTTTGTAATTCCACTGTTAAGTGGGTGCAGTGGTAAATTTGGATCACCTACCTAAATTTAAAATCTATTTTGGATTGTTGCCTTAAAGAGGGTGTGTAGATGGGAGTTAGGTTAATTAGGAATTTTGAGATTTGTTATAGTAACTAACTGTAATCTTGCGTATGTGCTTGAAATCTTTTCTTTTGTTAATAAATGTTTTAATTTAATTTTTTAAATCTCTGAAAGTTGTTAGCGGACTCATTACTTCCGAATTCAGTGCACAAATCTTCTCGTAATAAATGCGAATTACAAAACCGTTGTGATAGCGTGGCAAATTGTCCCTGTGGATTTGGTCCACCTGGCACACATCATCTGCTATGTCATAACACATCTGAGATATAAATTAACAGGAGATGGATTTTTGGATGACTGCTGATATGTGGGAATCCGTCTCCATTGTCTCTGCAAACGCAGGAGATTTAAAAGTCCAGTCTTTTGCATTTTGATCGAAACCTTTAAGATCCTGAGGGGTCTTGACAGAGTGGATGTGGAGAGGATGTTTCCTCTTGTGGGAGAATCTAGAACTAGGGGTCACTCATTTAAGACAGAGATGAGGAGAAATTTTCACTCAAAAGGTCGAGAGTCTCCAAAAGGCAGTGGAAGCAGGGTCTTTGAATATTTTCAAAGCAGAGCAACATAGGTTCATGATTAACAAGGGGTTGAAAGGTTATCGCGGGTAGGCTAGTTACAATCGGATCAGCCATGATCTTATTGAATGGCGGAGAAGGCTTGAAGGGCCAAGTGGCCTACTCCTAGTTCGTATGTATGTTCCATACCTTCCTTTCAAGTCCCGGTTTGAAGTAGGCCTTGACACCTCTTCAGGTGCGACATTCCATGTTTTCTCAGCACAGGTCTGTCCGTATGATCCACATTGGAATTTTCCAGAATGTGTTCACTTTCCATTATCAACTGTCTTTTCATCAGTCTTTACTTGTGTTTCTTTTAAAAACACAGGTCTCCTTTAAAAAATGTTCAATTTGCCCATAGGTAGTTGGTAGCTGCAGTTCACTGTCATGACACTTGCTTTCAATTCCAGACTTTATTAAAAGAGTTTAAATTTCACTAGCTGCCATAGAGAAGCCATGTCCCCAGACCATTAGCCTGGGCCTCTGGATTACCAGCCCAGTGGCATTAGCACTACTCTGTTGCACCATCTCCCCGTTAAAAGGGTTGGAGTAGAAGAAGTGATTGGAGAAGCACACAGGACACTTCTGGACAGTTTGCATAGGGTAAGTCTTGCTCAGGTTTGGATATCTGTTTGTCCCATTAGCAGAAAGGTTATGACAGATCTGAAGAAGCATAATTTATAGTTACATCAAGTTTATGAAATGCAATACAAAGGCCACAATTTTAGACTTATTTCTTCATTGATTGCAAGGTTATTTATGTGCGTGTGTTTTACTTAGAGGGGTTGTAAGGCAAGAGATAGAATGTAATGAATTGAAAAGGCTTCAAACCAGATTAGCAAAGATATTTTTAGAAAAGCCTGCTCATTTTATTAGAGGTATTTTATTGGACATCCAGAAGAAAATGATAAATAGAGATCAATAAAGCTTTTAAAGTATTTTACAAAAGTCTATATAGTGTTCATTATGCTAAGAACTACCCAACATAAGAAGCTTTAAAGCCCATGTTTCATTGCTTGTCATGGACTAATAGCTAGCTTTTCACTTTTTTGACTTTAGAGTTTCGACCATGTTCATCAATACACCCAAATTCAACAGCACACAGCAAATTTTAATATATCAAAATATTGGTTGCTATACGCAGCAAAAATACTCCAGAAATCATACTTCGTTCAGATGTAAAACAACCTTTATTAAACAGTAATTTAATGGCTAGTTCTGATTCACAGTTTCCAAGATGATCAGTTTGATGACCAATACCGATTGGTTAGACTTAACCTGTGCCTGTGTTTACTTAAAGTCACTTTAAGGATACACAGAAACTTTAGCAAGGGAATACATTGGGTGATTGCAGTGGATCAAAATTCTCCTAGTATGCTCAAAGAAGTGACAAACATCAGCATGGAGCCTGCACTAAGCCATTTAAGTTTGTGATACTCCTGCATTTCTTGCTATGGAACAAAAAAAAACTGGCCCTTCCGATCCACTTCAAAATCGTTCACGAAAACTTACTGCATGCAAAACAAACTCCATAATCAACACACGGTTCCTAAATGGACTATGCTTAATACCCACACATCTGGCCCTGCTGTGACGAGATCAAGGCTGTATCCCCAACCCCCAGCTCCACCTTATTAGTAGCTTGGCCAGCGTCGTTTGGTAGAAAGTTGCTGACTAGACATAGATTTTGACAGTGATACTGTTTCAGTTATGTTCACTAATTTTAGTAGACAATGCTGTACACATAACAGAAGCAAATGTATTTCAAGTATATATTTATTTAACATCTGCCACCATACAGTGCAAAACTGCGCAGCCTTTTATTTCAAAATTCATTGGCAGGATTCCAAATTATCAGACACAGTCAATCTTATTCTAAGCTTTTATCTAGCAGTCATGAGAGGTACTTTAACTTCCTCAGTGATTGCTGAGGATATTGACTTGCATGAGACGCAACAAATCCGCCACTACGCATACAGACTATGTCTGAATGCTGCTGTCCTTTGGCAAAGTGTGCTCTTTTGGAGCAGGTTATTGCTAGTTCGGCTTACTGCCTTCTCCAGTCTTTAGTTTTCTGGTGACCTGATAGGTTGAGCTGACGATATGAGCTTTCCCCTCAAACCAATGTTGCTGATGGTTCCCAGTCTGTTGCTTTTACCCGTGTTAAATTCCATTCTGTTAGATAACCAATAAGCAGCAACCAAGGAAGTAAAGCAAACACAATCAAAAATACTCACATAGTCTGCTTTTCATCTTACCCATGAAAAGAAAACAGAAAGGTTAAAGCTCACATGCTGTGCCAATGATTTTCAGCAACACATCTATAATACACCTTTTAATTACTAGCCAAAAATGCAATAAGCCTCATCTGAATTCCAAATATTAAGATCATTAGCTTACGGATTGGACAATACGATTTTTAAAAAAACCCTTTGTGTACAAATACAGCAGTAGCTTTCCCTATGAATTTTATATAAAGTCTATGATCAGGATTTTTAAAATCCTGAAATTATTTAGAATAGTGTTACGGACAGGAGGGGGCTTAATTTAAACAGCCCTGATTTCTCCTTTCACCACCTGTCTGTCACCAGGAAGGTATTTTGATTCGCTTCCCCCTTTATAAGCGGTGGCGTATTTCCCACCCCTCGGTTTTGGTGTGATCCAATTTCTATTCATAACCCCACTGCAAACTCATGATAGGATCAAATCAAAGGGTTAGTTTATTTGCACACACGGCACCATGTAGCTTCCTGTGCACTCCTACAGTAAAAGGGGGAATCAAGAAAGATAACAGGTCAAAGACTGCAGAGAAAAGAATTATTGTTTCAAGTGAGTCCAGAATTAAAATCCAATGAGGTATTCCTTCACAAAGGTTGAAACCAATGCGGTATAATTCACTTTTCCAGTACTATTGACTTCTATAAGATTAATTCATCCTTGTGTGCCTATCTTGTAGGTGATGGTAAGGGAGTTCCAACAGAAACAGTGTAGGTAGGCCAGGTATTAAATCTTGGCAGAGCCCCTTTTCTGTGTTGCTGCTCGCAGATGGCAAAATGGCAGGCTGAGCTTTGCAGTTCCACAAGGCAATAATACGGGTTCCACCAGCTAGAGGTTCATGTCACATGACTTTCAGCTCTTCACAGTGTCTTTGACAAAGGATGTGTATCCCCCATCTGGGTTCCTGAGTTGGTTAAATGTTCCAGCCATTAAGACTTGAAAAGGAAGGTTATGGGGTCCTTTGTCCTAGCAAATGGATAGGCTTCGGTTGGCCAGCCTGGCTCATGAAATCAGATGACCTTTGTATAGTTCTCCTTGAATTTGGTCTCTGCAGCCCACAGGGGGTCATTAGTGTGTCTTCAGAGATAATGAGGTGTAAGTTTCTTCAAAACTGCCAGGTAGTGCAAGGGTCACAGATAGACATAGCTTCAGCCAGTTTAAAAGGTCTTTGTCCAGTTTTTTAAATTTTAGAAATTAGCCATGAGGATGTATACATTTTATAAAAATATCCAATGTGAGGTCTTAGGTGTCCTGACAATAGTTTAAAATGAACTTACTCTAAATTAACACATTACTGGATTTAGATCCATTAAGCAATTTGTAAACTTGCATTACAAGTTTCCAACCAATCCAAGTTATGATTTAAAAAAAATTTGGGACTGGAATGCTTCTGTGATACTCCTGAAGCTGACAGGTATGTCATTCCTTTGACTTTCGGCTAGCTTGTCATTTTACAAACAAGTCTGCTACCTGCATTCAATGAGCAGTAACCTTCCAGATTGCTCTGCCTCCTGTGCTGGTTTTCTGAGGCAAGGTAATGGCTCCAGTCTTTCTCACGTATAGCATCTCATTTCAAAAATCAATCTCCATGTGTGGATTAAAAATGAAAGACATCATGCAAGGAACATGGAATGACAGATATTTTCTCATCACTGGCTGTAAAACAACAGAAACAGTACAGCAACTTTCTAAAAGGTGTCAAAATGTTAAAACAAATGTGATCAAAGAAAATTCAATAAGCAATAATTAACAGGACAAAATATCCAGTGAAGATAGCTGATTCAATTATTCGTACAGGAGTAAAATGGAAATCTTTTAATAGGTGAAAAATTGCTGCACATCACCAAAGGAGAAACTGTAGTTCTTTCAGACCCCTTAATGCTATGCTGTGTACATCCGTTTTATTTTTGGCTATGGTCATATTTTTCTCTCAGTTTAGGGAGGGCAATTAAAATTGCATGGTACCAGAACATGTAGATGTTGTGAATGGCATTTTTGCAACGTAATGACACCATGGTCCCACACATTAGCAACTCAGTTCTCGGAGCTAACACAGCAGTGATGTCCTTCAAAGATTATGCTGGATTCAAAATAAATGACTAATTTCTCAAAAGCTAACATCAATATAACCCTCAGAATAAGCAAACATTACCTTCATTACACATCCCTTCCTTAATCTCTGCCATTCTGTTCATTTTCTTTTAAATGTTTTGAATTCAACAATGATTGTTGATATAAAAACAAAAAACTGCGGATGCTGGAAATCCAAAACAAAAAACAACAATTTTAGATCCTGAACTCCCTCCTCCATCCCAACCCCCTTTCCGTTTCTTCCCCCTCCTTTTTGTTTTTTCCAATAATTTATATAGATTTTTTCCCCACCTATTTTCATTATTTTAAAATCTATACCTTTTATGCCCTTTTAGTCTTATTTCACCTCACCCCCACTAGAGCTATCTGTACCTTGCTTGTCCTCTTAATTAGCACATTCTTTTAGATAATATCACCACCTTCAACACCTCTTTGTTCTTTTGTCTGTGACATCTTTTGGTTATCTCCTCCTATCACTGCTTGCTTGTCCCAACAACACCACCCCCCCACCCCCCTCCCCCTCTTGAACCAACTTATATTTCACCCCTCTCCTATTTTTACTTAGTTCTGTTGAAGGGTCATGAGGACTTGAAACGTCAACTGTACTCTTCTCCGCCGATGCTGCCAGACCTGCTGAGTTTTTCCAGGTATTTTTTATGATTGTTGATATGATTGGGGAAAGTTAGCTTGGAGAAGTTACTGAATCCATCAAATGTGAGAATGAACTGCTAATAAAAGGTACAGTAATTAAACCTAAGATGCTTTTACATTTTATTTTAATTCAGATTCTGGGAGACTAGAATTGGTGAATTGCTTCATTTCTTTTTTTTTAAAAACAGTACTGACTGACATCCTGAGCTAAATTTTGTAGACCCATGGAAAACTGGATCTACAAGACTGCTGCTAGGATGAAGGGAGCTGAATTTAGTAATCTAAACACTGGGAGCCAGCTCAATGATACAGATCTTCCAAAATCTGAATCAACAGTTAACTAAGCACTCTCACATTAACAGATATAACAAATCCAAGATAGTTCAAAATTCCCAATCACTGCATGTCTCAGCAATACCAACAGAAATCCTCTCTCCTATTGCTTCTTACATTACAATTTCTTCTAGGTGACTTTAAAATGGATTTCCTTAAGCCGTCAAACTATAGCCTCATACAATCAGTTGCAAACAAGGCCAGTATAAACATAGGGACAAAATGGGTAGGGTAGAAATATCATTGATTTATGCATTAATTTGCATCATAATAACGAACATTCCAGTGTGCCAGAGAATTTAGTCACCACTGGAATCAGTGCTAACTTGAGCAATCCAGATGCTATTCCTCTTCCATCAGTTACATTCAATCAAATTAAAATTTCTAATATTTAGCTGAGTAACTGAGTACATGCATGTGTCTTCACTAAAGATGAGGTTACTGCCAATGTCACAGTAAAGAAGCTGAAAGAGAAACTGGGTTGGAAATAAAGAGGAACTACTAAAAAGGTTGGCAGTGCACAAAGTAGAAACATATCCATGCGATGCATCTTTGATTGCCAATGGAAATAAGGGTGGAAATTGCAGAGACACTTGCCACAATCTTCCTGAGATATGGAAGCAGTGCCAAGAGAACCTAAGAACTGCAAATATTAACACCATACGAAGAGAGGGATAAGGCTGGCCTCCATAAGCCAGTCAGCCAGCCTAACATTGGTGAGAGGAAGCCTTTAGAAATGTTTGAGAGATTAATTAGGACAAAATTAACTGGCACTTGGAAAAATTTGGGTTAAAATGAGAGTCAGATTTAAAGGTAAATTGTGCTTAACCTGATCGTGTCTTTGAAGAAATAATGGAGAAAGTTGATTAAGTGCAGTCGATGTGTATATGGATTTTCAAAAAACGTCAGCAAAGTACCATGCAATAAATTTGTTAGCAAAATGGAAGCAATTGAATGAAAGCATTACTGGCTGGATGGACACAAAATTGACTAACAGATATACTAGAGGGAAGTATGCAGTGGCGTCCCCTGGGGTGACTTTTGGGATCATGGCTTTGGGTTTGCAGATGTGAAACAAAACATTGAGGAGGGTATCAACTGACTTCAGGAGCATATACACAGATAGGTAAAATAGGCAGACATATGGAAGGTGAAATTAAACAGAGAGAAGTGCGAAGTGAATCATTTTGGTAAGAAGATTGAGGAAAGGCAATATAAACTAAGTAGCACAATTTTAGAGGTAATGCAGGAACAGAAAGACCTGGGGTTATAAGCCTCTCCAACCTCCTCCAAGATCGCTTTGGTGGACCAAATGTTTTTGCCCCATGGAACTTATTTCTCCATCCACTTACATACATGACTCTTCCAACCTCTTCCACCACTTCAACAATTTTCTGACCTTAACTGTCTTGTGGGGGACTAAGGCCTCACCCTGTATATTTTCATAAATATATAAATATCCCTATTGCTATTTCTTAAATTTTAAAACTAAACAAGATCCTTAAAATGGCTGAAGTTATGTCAGTCTGTGACCCTGAACAAAAGAAGCCATGTTGCAGTTTCAGGGAAACTCACACCTCGTTATCTGAGGAGCCACTAACAACCACCTGTGGACTGCACAGCCCAACTTCAAAGAGAGCTATACAAAGACCATCTGCATTTAATAACAGAGGCTGGCCAGATGATCCGCTCCGGCAAAAGATCTACAACCTTTCTTTCAATTCATAATGGCCGAGACATTTCACAGACTTCGAAACCCCAGCCGCATTGCAAACTATGGTTGCTGGAGACCAGGTGGAGGCCATGTGGCATAGGCCTCTGGCTTGTTAAACAAAATTAATATTGCCTTGCTGAGCTGAATAGCTGAGTCTGCTCTTTATCATCTGACTAGCAGCCTCACAGACAAATGGCTCTGCCCGGTTGGAACACCTGGCCCTATCTACATTGCTTCTGCTGGGAATTCTGTACCATCGCCTACAAGACTGAATCACCTCTGCATGTCTATCTCATTTTATGAAATCAGCACCGCCAGAAATGTGAATTATACAGCACTGGCTTTCAACCCGCCGACCTCTGTGAAGAATATCTCATTGGACTTTGATTCTGGACTCTGGAACCCACGTAAACCAATATTTATTTCCTCTGTGGTCTGTGCTGTAAAATATTCTCTATCCCTCCTTTACTGTATGAAAGTGACAGCGTGACACTGCAACCCTCCTTTCCTCATTTTAAGTGTGCGCAAATAAACTAACTGAGTTCATCCTATCTCAAGCTTGCTGTAGGGTTATTAATAGAAAATTGGATCACACCAAAACCGAATGGTTAATGGGAAATATGCCACCGCTTATGAAGAGGGAACCAAATCAAAACACCTTTCTGTTCACGGACAGGTGATAAGAGAAATTAGTGCTGTTTAAATTAACCCCTCTCCTGTCCGTAACAGTCTCCTTTTCACCATGGACATCCAATCCCTTTACACCTTCATCCCTCTCCAGATCAATCTGAGGGCCTTCTGCATCTTTGAACAAAGACCAAACTAGTCCCCAAGCATACCACACTCCTTTATCTGGTTAAACTTGATCTCACATTGAACAACTTCTCTTTTGACCCTATTCACTTCCTCCAAGTAAAAGGTGTTTTTATGGAAACTTATATGGGTCATAGTCTGTTTTTTTGATGGATACACGGAACATTTCTTGTTCCTTTTCTACTCTGGTTCCTTCTCTCACCTTTTCCCATACATCAATGAATGTACCAGTGCTGCTGCCTGCTCTCATCTCGAACTGAAAAACATCAACTTTGCTTCTAATTTTCACTCTCCCCTTCACCGACTCATCTTCAACTATTACGTTCCTCTACTTCTGTATCTCCATGTGTGGGGCTAAGCTCTCAAACAGTATCAAAGATCACCAACTTCCAGAGCCAATTTAATTGCACTTCCTCCCATTGCTTCCTGATTAGTTTCTCTGTCACATCTGTTCTGACGATGTCACATTACACACTAGTGCTTCCCTGTCTTCCTTTTTCCTTAACCAAAGATTCTCTCTACTGTGATTTACAGGGCCCATCGACATGTCCATCCTATTTCTTGCACCCCCCCCCACCATCCCGCCCTCCCAGAACCACAAGAGTTCCCCTTGTCCTCACCTCCCACCCACCAGCCTATGTTCTCAACGGATCATTCTCACCCATGTCCAGCATGATTCCACCATCAAACACGATTTCCCCTCCTCTTCCCCATCAGCATTCTGAAGGGAATGTTCCCTCTGCTACAACTTGTCCACTTTTCCATCACTCACTCCCCTTCCTGCATCACCTTCCCATGCAAGCACAGGAGATGAAGTGCAACCCCTGCCCTGTCACTTCCTCCCTTCTAAGACCCCAATCACCCCTCCCAGGTGAAACAGCAAATTACTTGTACTTCTTTCAATTTAGCATACTGTATTTACTGCTCATGATGCAATCTCCTTTACATTGGTGAGATCAAATGCAGTTAGGATGATCGCTTTGCTGAACATCTTCACTTAGATCACAACCGTGACCCTGAACTTCTGGTCATCTGTCATTTTAATTCTCCATTCCACGCCCACGCTGACTTTTCTGTCCTCTGCCTCCTACGCTGTTCCAATGAAGCCCAACATGGCCTCATCTATTGATTAGGCAATTTATAACATCGGGTACAAGTATTTTAGGTTGTAACCACTGCCCCCATTTAGTCAGGCAGCAGGAGTTGGTAATGGTTCTGCTGTTGCCAATTACGCATCCTTTAGACCCATCTTTTGCTTCTTTGCCAGTCCCATTACTACCCCATTTTGCCTTGCACCATAATCCCATTTATCATTTAATCTCTCCTCCCTTCCACCATATCAGAGACCTTCCCTTCTCCCCTGCCTCTGTACTTAGTAAAAACCTGTTAATCTCTATCTTTTGCCTGTCTGATGAAAGATCATTAACTCAAAACATTAACTCTTTCTCTCTCTTTGCAGATGATACCTGATCAGCTGAGTATTTCCAGCAATTTCTGTTTTAATTTTAGACTTCCAACATACACAGTATTCTGCTTTTGTGCTGTATACTTACACCAGGTGGCTGGACAAGCTGAGATGGCCGTTGAAATCCTTGGTTTTATAAATAAAGGCACAGAGTACAAAAGCAGGGAAATTATGCTAAGATTTTATAAAAACTGTTGTTAGGCTGGAGCATTGTGATGAATTCACACCTTAGGAAGAACATTAAGCTCTTACACAGGGTGCAGGGGAAGTTTACTAGTGTGGTACCAGGGATGAGTAACTTAAATTATATGGAAAAACTAGAGAAGCAGGGACTGTTCTCCTTAGAGCAAAGAAATTTAAGAAAAAAATTGATAGAGGTGCACAAAATCTTGATGGGCTTTGACACAGTAAATACTGTGACTCCCAGTGGGAGACAGAAACCCAGCTCTCACATGCTGTTCACAGTTAGTTCAGCTGAGAGCTGTGGGCTGGAACTGACTTCCGGAGGTCTCCTGGGTTCTCTACACAAAATGCCTGTTCTCAGCCAGACATTATACAGTCCAAAAATCAAAATGCCTGCTACCCAAACTATCGCACCATGCTCCCATATTAGGTATTGGGTTAACCCAGGTTTGGGGGCATAGTCACATCCATTGTCTTTTAGCTGAGGTAATTAACCTTTTAAATGTCTCAGCCATTAACTCGAATGGTTCTCATTTTTTCAGGTTTTGAGAGATAGGAATGATCTTTTCACACCTCCAGGGAAACCATTGTCAATGAGTTTCTGTTTATTCCTTGTGGGAACTTGCATTGAATTTCAAATGTCTTCACATGTCTGGGTATGTCTACTTGAAATCCATTTGGAGCTCTCTAGAAGCTCAACAAACATTGCAGTTGTAAAAAGACAGATGGCTTTTGGCAGCTATTTTTTATGCTCCTTGCATCCATTTAAAAGAAAGATAAGCTTTTTAACAAAATCTACATCACAACTACAGAGTGATAACAGGGCAATGGGACTAAGAGATGGTACAGTCATGCTGGGCTGAATGGCCTCCCCTACTATATTATTCTATGAAACAAAATGCTGACCAGAATTACCTATAAAGCTAACTGAGACAATTTCTAGATTAACACAGTCTAGCAGTGTCAGGATGAATTTTGGGTTCAGGCGGATTTTAATATTCTGCTTTTAGTCAGCTTTATAGCAACATCAACATAGTGGGTAACCCCCCACTTTCAACATCCTGAAAGTTACCATTTACCAGAATCTTAACAGGACCAGCCATATAAATACTGTAGCTACAAGAGCAGGTTAGAAGCTGGGAGTTCTGCAGTGAGTATCACACTTCCTGACGCCCCAAAGCCTGTCCACCATCCACAAGGCACAAGTCAGGAGTGTGATGGAACACTCACCACCTTACCTGGATGAGTTCAGCTCCAACAACACTCGAAGCTCAATACCATCCAGCACAAAGCCACCTGCTTGATTGACACCCCATCCACTACCTTAAACATTCACTCCCTCCACCACCAATGCACAGTAGCAGCAGTGTGTAGCATATACAAGATGCACTGCAGAAGCTTGTCAAGGCCCCTTGACAGTATCTTCCAAACCCACAATCTCTACTACCTAAATAGACAAGGGCTGCAGGCACATGGGAATACCACCACCTGCAAGTTCCCATCCAAGCCACATACCATCCTGACTTGGAACTATATTGTTGTTCCTTCACTGTCGCTGGGTCAAAATCCTGGAACTTCCTTCCTGACAACACTGTGGGTGTACCTACACCAGATGGACTGCAGCACTTCAAGAAGGCAGCTCACCACCACCTTCTCAAGGGCAACTAGGGATGGGCAACAAATGTTGGCCTAGCCACGGGATGCTAACATCCCGTGAACGAATAAAAAACATGTTTATCTGAAGTGCAGTTTATATACTTGCTTTTAGTTCGCCCTCATGCCATACTTTGATGATGTCAGGCCTGATTATAGCCCTCCTGTACAGTAATGGCCCCCAGAGGTTCATGATATCAGTCTGAGCAACAAATCAGTAGAATTGCACTCTACTTGGCACACCAGCTACAGCACAAGAGACATCAGCTCATTCTGTGGTGAAAATGATGCACACAAATCTGTTCCTCGTCATTTTGTGTTAATGTTTCCGTGCCACCTCACTTAGGTTTCATTTCCATTACACTAATAAACAAAGGCATTTGTGCCAGCAAGTTAACACCACCCAAATGGTGGCCATCACAAAATTCAAAATCCTTTGCACATTGTTTATTTGTATCTCTGCACTGAGTGTCAGTGATGTCAATTGAAGATTCCTACACAAAATGAAAATTAAGCAAAAAAAATTGATTGACTTAACTTAGATTCATGATCTCCAAAGTACCATTAAATTCCAGAAAATGCACCAAACACTTAACAGCAGCATCTGTTAAGTGGGCTGCCTGGTAGAAAGTAGAAAGTGAGATTGGGTCCTTCTGTCTTGGTTCTTAGACAGTAGTTCTGGGATCTGTTTAACACTTGTTTATTGGTACTACTTCTAAACAGGTTACAGAACACGCACACAGCTCCTTAAGGCATGATTCCAACCTCTCTCTTGAGAGTCCAACATATGACTGACTAGTGTCAGTGGTACATTTCCATTTACGTCATACATTAGCATATCCCATCTGTTAACCTCTCATGCTACAATAAGAACTGTCTTTTTAGATAGGAAACTAAAATCCTCTCTCAATTATAGTCTGGAGACCTGCTAGGTGGTGGCATTATCAGTGTAAACAAACTGGCCAGGCTACCCTGTCTTGCTGAGATCCCAAGGGTGGAGCAGAGGAGGGAAGGTTTGTAGAAGCATGCCCAGGAGGTAAACATGGGAACGACATTCAACTTTTAGCTGCTCTATAGTACAGGGTAACTGAAAAATACAGCGGTCCCAAACAAAAAGCAGGTTGAAGAGTCAGGTCAATTTAACTAAAACTATGGAAATGTACATCACGCCGGTCGGTATCTGTTTAACATTTGTTTATTAGTACTACAGAACATACACACAGCTCCTTAAGCATGATTCTAATCTCTGAGTCCAACACATGACTGACTAGTGTCAGTGGTACATCCTCATCTGTGTCATACATTAGCATATCCCATCTGTTAACCTCTCCTACTACAATAAAGACAGCACAGGTGGGGGGTGGTGGGCAAAACAACGCAGGGGTAGGGCCAAATCAGCATGGGGGGGGGGATTATGTTTTGATTATGGGGTCGCTTTGCTCGCGAACTGGTTGCATGCTTATCTGTCGCCAGGTGAGTCGATTACAATATACTGCAGAGGCAGAGACTAATATGAAATGAAGCACATATTATTTATTTATACAAACAAGAGTATTAATATGACGTGTGCTTCTCCAACCAGACCCTACTCCAGACTAACATTAACCTGGTAGCCCGTGCTACACAGCTATTGGGTCTTACAGTCACGTGGTCAATCTGCTCATAGTCTCTCAAAGGTGTATTACACCTCACCTTACCACATCCCTTCCCCTTTACTTGAAAGTACATTTTACAATACATTACCTATTTACAAAAATGAACTATGTACAAATTTAGTCTCTCAGAAGGCTTTTTCAAACATGTCAACAGTCATAGTTCTACGACTTTGGATGATTTACCTGAAGCCTCCTCTCAAGAGTTATCACTAGGCTCCTCAGTAGAAACCTGCACATTTGCCTCTTCAATTCTCTCAGGCTTAGAGTCTTGTAGGTGCCTCCAAAGCAAGGGAAGTTCCTTCTACCTGTGGTGCAAACTCCAACGGGAATGCTTGGAGCACTTTTACTTGTGGATCTGTTTCCCATCCCCTGATTATCCGGTCTTCCATCGATACATGGTAGGACAGGGGTCCCGTCACTGCACTAACTTCACCTGATAGTCATTTGGGCCCAGCTCCAAAGTTCTTTGTGAAAACAGCCTTCCCTACAGTGAAGTTTCTTTTACGACAATGGTAATCTTGTTGGTTTTTCTGGGCCTCCTGACTTCTCCCTACCCTCCCCCCTAAATTTGGCCTTGAGGCTGAACAGTGTTGTGAGACGTCTCTTCATTAATAACTCTCCGGGCCCAACACCAGTGGTTGTATGTGGCGTGGTTCTGTAGCTGAGCAGGAAACGTGATTATGCTATAGAGCCCCCTTCTAGTTTTTCATTCTGGTCTTGAAGGTCTGGATTGCCCTCTTGGCCAACCCATTGGATGCAGGGTGGTATGGCGAGGTCTTGACAAATGCTATGCCATTGAGAGTTGTAAATCTTTGGAACTCCCCGCTAGTGAATGCCGTTCTGTTGACAGACACTATTACCTCTGGTAAGCCGTGTATTGCGAAACTCTGACGCAATTTGTCTATGGTGGCAGCACTTCGTATACATCCATTTGGAGTGGGAGTTGATAGGTAAAAGGAAAATTGTGCCCAAAAAAGGTCCCACATCGTTAACGTAGAGGTGGACCCATCGCCTTCCTGGCCATTCCCAATGATGCAGTTGAGCAGGAGGTGGCAATTTCTGCACCTCTTAGCACTGCATGCAGCTCTTGACCATGATTTTGATTTCAATGTCCATCCCTGGCCACCATTAGTTGGGTGCCAATATTTTCATTCTGGAAATGCTGGGATGAGCACTATGCAATTCTATCAATAATGGTTGTCTTCCTCTGGGAGGCACAATGACTTTTGCTGCCCACAGTAAGATGCCATCCTGGCAGGTGAGCTCATATCTCCTGTTAAAATAGGGGTTCATTTTGTCTGACTTTGGCTCGTTAAGACTATCCTTGCAAGACTTGTTACCTGATACGCGACATTCTCTGATCTGCTTGGCATTCACTGGCGATGAATCCATTAAATTTAATAACAAGGCAAGACAAGTTCTTGAGGGATGGGGACATTCACATTGCTGTCATTCAGGGGTAATCGGCTCAGCGCATCAGCATTGGCAATCTGGCTTCCTGGCCAGTGGATAAATGTGTATTCGTAAGCAGCTAGAATCAGCGCCCACCTTTGGATGCATGCCAAGGCGATTGGGGGTATTGCCTTATCTTCCCCAAACAAGCCTAGTAGTGGCTTGTGGTTGGATACTATGGTGAGGTGGTGACCATGGATGTATTGGTGGAATTTCGTAGCACCAAATATTTGAGAGTATCTTTGTTCTGCTTCACTGAGTCTTCTTGAGACGTAGCCAATGGGCTGTTCAGAGCCATCTGCCATCCGGTGGGAGAGTACTGCCTCTACTCCGTAAGGGGATGCATCACATGTTAGAACCAATTGTTTCTTTGGGTTGAAATGTACAAGGCTGGTGAACGTAGTGACTGTTTTACTGCTGTAAAAGCCTGGTTTGTGGGGCTTGCCAAGTCCACCTGTGGTTTTTCTTGAGTAAACCGTATAATGGAGCCAGTATTGTCAACAAATTTGGGAGAAAACGAGCATGTTAGTTAACCATTCCCAAGTAGGACTTGAGTTCTTTGGCATTTTTCGGGGCTGGCTCCTCAAGAATAGCTCTCACCTTGTCTTCTACTGGGTGAAGGCTCTGCGAGTCCACCCTATGACCCAGGTAAATCACTTATTTTGCTTGGAAGATACATTTTCCCCTTTTTAAGCATACTCAGGCTTATGAGAAACACGTCAACACCACTCCCAAGTTAGCCAGGTGTTCTTCATCAGTTAGTCCTGTTACTAGGACATCATCCAGATAAACCACCACCCGGGGTAGTCCAATGGAAAACAGCACAAGCCAATGAGACTCCGAAGGGTAACCTGGTATATTAGTACAACCCCTATGTGTGTGTGCTGATAGTCACAAAATCCCAAGCTTTTCTAGCTCAACTTGCTAGTAAGCATGGCTCATGTCGAGTTTCATATATGCGGTCCCTCCTGCCAGCTTGGAGTACAATTAATCAATTTTGGTATTGGGTGCCTATCAAATCTGGCTACTTTGTTAATGGTCAACTTGCAGTCCCTGCATATTTACACACACTCTGGTCAGGCTTTAGAGTTGGAACTATGGGCTCTGCCCATTCAGAAAATTGTGCAGGTTGTAGGACTCCCAACCTTTCCAGTCTGTCTAATTCAATATCCACCTTTTCTCGTAATGCATAGGGGACTGGCCTCACCTTCAAATATCTGGGGGTTGCTCCGGGATCCAAGTGGATTTTAACTTGCAGTCCCTGAATCTTCCCGAGCTCTTCCCTGACTACAGGGCATATTTCTGTAATAATTCTTGTAGGTCTTTCATTCCGAGTTAGAAAATTTCAGTCCACTCCAATTTTATTTCCTTAAGCCAGTTCCAACCAAGTAGAGTTGGGTCCTCCCCTGCTACCATTATCAGGGCGAGGTCAGTAGACTAACCTCCGTATTGTACTGGAACCTTGCATACACCTTTCACTCATATTCTTGCCAGTATATGTCTTTAGTGAGTGGCCTCCTCCATTCAGATACTTAAACGTGTGTTCGCCTATGACTGTCGTGGGTGCCCCTATATCCACCTCCATTAGATGAGGTTTTCTGTTGACTTCTACTGTCACATAAATTGGCTCTGTCTTACCCATTTTAAAATTGTGTAGGGAGTAAATATCTGACTCTGTTTCTTCTGGCTTCTCCATTATATAAATTTCATGACTTCTGCCTTTTTGTTTGAACTTTGGCCTCAATCCTTCTTTACAATATCGCAGAATGTGCCCATTGCGATGACAGTAGAAGCACTCGGTTCTTTTAAATTGTCGTTCATTTGTAGGCTGTCTGGTTCCAATTCAATTATGAATGTGTTTTTTTTATCCGTTAAGCCATTGTTTTTTGCAGGTCTGTTAATGGCGGCTGTTTCCCGCATTTCCGCAAAGCCCTGTGCTTCTGTGCCATTTCTAGCCGGTGCCTCCCTCCCGACATGAAGAACGGCGCCAATTTGTGCTCCCTTGATTTCGTCCGAGTCCCTGACTGCACTTTCCATTGAGAGCTTCAACTCCGAGGCTTTGCTGAAACCCAAATTTGTCTCAGACAGCAACCTTTCTTGAATGGTATCTTTATTAATCCCGCACACCAACCGGTCTCTCAACGTGTCATTAATCGACATCCCGAACTCTCAGTGCTCTGTCAATTGTTAAGGCTGCTACATAACAAGCGATGGTCTCTCCAGGGGCGCGACACCGCGAATTGAATTTAAAATGCTGCATTGTTACCAAGGGTTTCAGTTGGAAATGGCCCTTCACTAGTTTCACCAACTCAAAGCTCTTGGAATCTGGGCCATTTGGTGCCGATAAGACTACAGATTAGGCCGTACGTTTTACTGCCGCATGTCGACAAGAGGATCGCCTGCCTCTTCTCCTCCCCTGATATGCGCTTGGCTTAAAAAGAAAAATGCGAGGCATTCAATATAATGTGACCAGTCATCAGTGGTCTAATCAAACTGTTCAATGCAGGCAAATTATGGGGTATTGGAGGGCGATGGCTTCAACGACTACGGTGAGTGTTTACAATTGTAATGTACTTACAATCGGCCTGCAGGCATGGCTACTTAAGAACAGTTGATTTTTCACGACTTTCCTTGGTGTCGTCTACTGGTAGTGTTTTATCTCATAGCTAGTTACATTTTGACTATGGGTCACTTTGCTCGCGAACTGGTTGCACACTTAGCTGTTGGCAGGTGAGTCAATTACAATATATGGCAGATGCAGAGACCAATATGAAATGAAGAATATACTATTTATTTGCACAAACAACAGAGCACTAACATGATTGTGTGCTTCTCCAGGCAGACCCTACTCTAGACTGTTAACCTGGTAGCCCATGCTACATAGCTGTTGGGTCTTACAGTTATGTGCTCAGTCTGCTCAGTCTCTTAAAAGCGTATTACATCTCAGATTACCGCAGGAGGCAAAACAGCACGTCTCTATTATCAGACATATACTTATTCATTAAGAAATCATGAAGGAGTCAATTGGGTCCAAGATCCTTCTCATTTGAAATAAAATGATTTTTATCCCAGCAGCTCAGAAGATTTTTACAACTGTTTTAATAGGAGTTATTATTCAAGATAACAGTTAACAGGGTTGCATGCTGACAGAACTCTGCAAAGGTTAAAAAACAAGCCCCAATTTTGTAACAGCAGTGATGTTGTTACATATGCAAAGCATACTTTACTCACTCATTTTACAATGGGTGGTAGAATACTAGCACAGCTATTAAATGGCATTTATTCCTTGTAATTCTCCATGTAGAAAAAGACTGCCAGAGGTCTGGCACAGTGGAGTACAAGATTACTACTCTACCAACAGCACAAACTGGGTCACACGGTTACATAAAAACACAAATCCTGCATATAAATAAGTTTGCATCATTAGAAGACTTTTAAATAACTGAAACAAATCACTAGTTCACAATATCAGTCATTTAGATTTTTTTTTATTCAATCACGGAATGTGGGCTTCACTGGCTGGGCCAGCATTTATTGCCCATCCTGAGTTGCCCTTGAGAAGGTGGTGATAAGCGGCCTTCTTGAACCGCTGCAGTCCATGTGGTGTAGGTACACCAACAGTGCTGCTAGGAAGGGTTCCAGGATTTTGACGCAGCAGAAGTGAAGGATCGGTGATATATTTTGAAGTCATGATGGTGAGTGACTTGGAGGGGAACTTCTAGGTGGTGGTGTTCCCATCTATCTACTGCCCTTGTCCTTCTAGATGGTAGTGGTTGTGGGTTTGGAAGGTGCCGTTGAAGAAGCCTTGATAAATTCATGCAGTGCATCTTGTAGATGGTACACACGGCTGCTACAGTACATCGGTGGTGGAGGGAGTGAATGTTTGTGGATGTGGTGCCAATCAAGCGGGCTGCTTTGCCCTGGACGTGTCAAGCTTCTTCAGTTGTGGGAGCTGTACTCATCCAGGCAAGTGGAAAGTATTCCACCACACTCCTGACTTGAGCTTTGTAGATGGAGGACAGGCTTTGGGAGGTCAGGTGGTGAGTTACTCATCGCATGATTCCTAGCCTCTGACTGCTCTTGTAGCCACAATATTTATATGGCTATTCCAGTTCAGTTTCTGGTCAATGGGAACCCCCAGGATGTTGATAGTGGCGGATTCAGTGATGGTAATGCCATTGAACATCAAGGGCCAATGGCTGGATTCTCTCTTGTTGGAGATGGTCATTGTCTGGCATTGTGTGTTGCGAAATGTTACTTGCCACTTGTCAGCCCAAGCCTGGATATTGTCCAGGTCTTGCTGCATTTGGACATGGACTGCTTCAGTATCTGAGGAGTCATGAAAGGTGCTGAACATTGTGCAATCATCAGTGAATATCCCCACTTCTGACCTTTTGATGGAAGGAAGGTCATTGATGAAGCAGCTGAAGATGGTTGGGCTGAGGACACTCCCCTGAGGAACTCCTGCAGCGATTTCCTGGAGCTGAGGTGGCTGACCTCCAACAAGCAGAGTTATCTTCCTTTCTGCTAGGTATGACTCCAACCAGCAGAGAATTTTCCCTGATTTCCACTGACTACTGTTTTGCTAGGGCTCCTTGATGCCACATTTGGTCAAATGCTGCCTTGATGTCAAGGGCAGTCACTCTCACCTCACCTTGGCAGTTCAACTCTTTTGTTCATGTTTGAACCAAGGTTGTAATAGGTCAGGAGCTGGGTGGCCCTGGCGGAACCCAAACTGGACGTCAGTGAGCAGGTTATTGCTAAGCAAGTGCTGCTTGATAGCACCATTGATGACCCCTTCCATTACTTTACTAATGATGGAGAGTAGACTGATGGGGCGGCAATAGGCTAGGTTGGACTTGTCCTGCTTATTGTGTACAGCACGTACCTGGGCAATTTTCCATATAGCCGGGTAGATGCCAGTATTGTAGCTATACTGGAACAGCTTGGCTAGGGGCTCAGCAAGTTCTGGAGCACAAGTCTTCAGTACTATTGCCAGAATATTATCAGGGCCTCCAGCTTTTGCAGTATCCAGTGTCTTCAACCGTTTCTTGATGTCACGTGGAATGAATCGCTTTGGCTGAAGACTGGCATCTGTAATGCTGGGGACCTCCGGGGAGGCTGAGATGGATCATCCACTCAGCACTTCTGGAATGCTTCAGCTTTATCTTTTGCACTGATGTGCTGGGATCCTCCATCATTGAGGTTGGGGATATTTGTGGAGCCTCTTCCTCCAGTGAGTTGTATAATTGTCCACCACCATTCATGACTAGATGTGGCAAGACTGCACAGCTTAGATCTGATCCAATGGTTGTGGGATCGCTTAGCATAGGCAGCAAGTGATAGACAGAGCTGTTTGGCACGCAAGTACTCCTGTGTTATAACTTCACTAGGTTGACACCTCATTTTTAAGGTATGCCTGGTGCTGCTCCAGGCATGCCCTCCTGCACTCTTCATTGAACCAGGGTTGATCCGCTGGTTTGATGGTAATTATAGAGTGGGAGATATGCCGGGCCATGAGGTTACAGATTGTGTTCGAGTACAATTCTGCTGTTGCTGATGGCCCACAGCACCTCATGAATGCCCAGTCTTCAGTTGCTAGATCCGTTTGAAATCTATCCCATTTAGCACGGTGGTAGTGCCACACAACACGATGGAGGATATCCTCAATGTGAGTACAGGGCTTCATCTCCACAACAGCTGTGCGGTGGTCACTCCTACCGATACTGTCATGGACAGATGCATATGCAGCAGGCAGGTTGGTAAGGATGAGATCAAGTATGTTTTTCTCTTGTTGGTTCCACCTGTCGCAGACCCAGTCTAGGAGCTATGTCATTCAGGACGCGGCCAGCTCAGTCAGTAGTGGTGCTACCAAACACCATTTCTGGTCAACGGTCAAAGACAGGTGAGCACTCAAAAAGGTAGGAAACAAGCAATAAACTTTGAAAAATATTCCCTAGAATACTTGCAAATAATATAATTTTTAAAATAATTAATAATTTTGCAGCAGACATTTACATTTTTCATTCTGAAATTTTTTTTTTACGAGCATGGAAAACCCAAGCATTTTTGACATGGGGGTAACACCTATGAAATGCTCATTGAACTCATTCCCGTTTGGAAGGGCAGTACAAAACACTTGTACACATTGCTGCCAATCAAGGCTATTATATTAGAGGATCGGTGAATATCTCAAAGTAAGAAGGATACTGTACTTCATGTGTGCCCTCAAACTGATCTCATTGAAGAAAGGATTACTTCATAGGAAAAGTGGTCAAGCTTCACCTGACCATCAGTTGCCATTAATTGGAGGCAAATACTAAGAAGCAAGTGGAAAAAATAACTTGATTAGTGCGTAACATTTTGACTAAAGGTTTCGAAACCTTATAAAAGGTATTAAAATTACAACTTTTGCCAAATGAGATATATTTCCAGTTGTTACGTGGTGTCAGTATCACACAAATATTGTTGAACACACCCAGATACAGAGTAAAGTTCCCTTCACTCTGCCCCAGTGACAATCTCAGAATAGCATCTTATAGTGCCTCATTTCTTTTTGGCATTTCCTACACTTTGTGTGCTCTCAATTGCTAATTTTTCACAGTTTAGTGTCTCGACTCACATTGACTTAAGAAGCTAGGCTGGAAATAACCAAGTTCAATCTAAAAAAAATACTTCCAACCAACAAGAGGGACAGATTCCTTCATCCATGAATTTAGCCTAGATGTAAACCCAAATTCAAGGGGTGAAATATCAGTGTGCTAATTCACTATATTACTCCTTCCCCAAATTTACAGTGTCCAACATGAGGCACAGTGGGTGAATGCTGAAGTGAAACAATAATCCTTTTTTCAGTGAGATCAGTGTGATTCAACAGAGGGCACATATGAAGTACAGCAACACTAATTCTCTAAAATTTGTTGGAAGATTAATTCTGGATGTAGGTAAAGATTTATTTTTGTTCGAAATAATTTTTAGATCAAACAACTTGTCCCAATTGATTTGTTTAGATGGTACAATTTGCTGGTTCTCTTTCACAGTATTTGGATTAGAGAACTTTGATTCTGAACTTTGGGTGAATGCTAGTTGCAATAATTTAGCACTATGCTGCAAGGCTTAGTAGAAAGTCAGTGTGAAGAATTCAATATGACCATCCAATATAATAAAGTGCACACTTTTTTTTATTCATTCATGGGATATGGGCGTTGCTGACTGTGCCAGCATTTATTGCCCATTCCCAGTTGCCCTTGAGAAGCTGGTGGTGAGCCGCCTTCTTGAACCACTGCAGTCTACATGGTGTAGGTACACTCAGTGCTGTTAGGGAGTAAGTTCCAGGAGTTTGCAGTCAATATAATAGAGGCATGCTGTTTTATCCTCTCCATGATGTACGTTTCCATAGTATTTGGTCAGATTGTTCTGACACTTCAACCTACTTTTTGTTTGGTATCACTATATTTTTCAATTACCCTATATTATAGAACAACTAAAAGTTGAATGTTATTCCCATGTTTACCTCCTGGACATGCTTCTACAATCTTTCCTCCTCTGCTCCAGCCTTGCGATCTCAGAGAAGGAACGGCGATATATTTCCAAGTGACGATAATGAGTGACTTGGATGGGAACTTCCAGTTGGTGGTGTTCCCACGTGTCTGCTGCCCTTGTCCTTCTAGATGGTCGCGGTTGTGGGTTTGGAAGATGTTGCCTAAGGAGCCTTGAAGAGTTTCTGATATGCAGAATGATACTGTCAGAATAACATCAATTTTCTTCAACAGCACAATGTGCTCTAGATGCTATTAAAAAATATTCATTTTTATTAACTCAATTGCAGCATTCATGCCCTCAAAATCCAGAAATCTATTTCAAAAAGCAATTCCATGTTTCTTGTAATTTGAAATTAAGCCACTCTACAAATTTAATTACTATTGAACACTGAAGCTGAATTAGTTGTCTCTAGCACAATGCTCAGTTTAAAAATAAACCTGTAATAGACACTTCTCATTTCTGCACAAAAGGTTAAGAACTTTCAATAGAGCGCATTAAGGCTTTTATTAAAAAAGTTCAAAGGAAGAATATTAAATATTAAAGCAAATAATTAATTTTGTACCTATAGTGCTGCTAGCCTCAAGGTTATATGCTTTAAAAGAAATGTTGCCAATATTCTCATTCATGCTAAAATGCATTCAGTTTCTAAACTACTGTCACATAACAATTGCAATAATGCAATAAAAATAAAGTGAAGCCCGACACTGGGAAGACATCACTTAAAATTGTCTTCAATACATTGTCCCGAAGTAATCTGATCTATGCGTCCAAATTAGTACTCTGCCTTTTTGCGTTAACACTGGTGGCACAAACTTCATTCCACAATAGCATCAATAGTTCAAATTATATTCAAAACAATCTTTCTGACAAGGGTATTGAGCAGTGCCAATCTTCACAGATCAGCAATTTGAATTATTCATTAACTGGCTGATAGACGAGTTTCTTTCTATGATTCTGCCCAAGAGCATCTTAGTTGTCAACATTTATTTTAGCCTTTTCGGTTTCTGCCCTTGAAACACTCCTCTCCCTCAGTGAATATGACTCAGAAGTAACAGTGCACAATGTGTAGTATAAAATATAAACAGCACAAAATGACTTAATTTGGAGACCTCAGTTGATCCTATACAAAATTGCAAGATTATTGTCTTTGCCAGTTATTCACTAATGTGGCAACCTATAATATGAAAGGCACCTATTCTACTTGTTTCTGCACAGAATATATAGCAAAGCAGATAATAACGAAGACTGAAGGAGTCAGAAATGTAAACTAGCTTGGTGCGAATAAGTAACAACCAGCATCCTTAACAAGCTGGCTATTGTGTGGGCAGCTCAAAAGATCATCGATGTTAACTAAAAACTGGTACCTGCTTTTGATTGAGTGAGATCATTCTGATAGTTTTCTGCTATTCTAAAAGTAAAAAATTGCTCTGTAGGGTAACCATGAGATGTAAAACAAATTTGATATAATTGTAAGGATGCACACAATTTCTTTGTGACATTTCAAAAGGCAAACAGGGGCTGGGTGCTCTGCTGTGAGTAGCTCACTTCCAGATCCTTCAAAGCCTCTCGGTCATCGAAAAGGGCTCGTCAGGTCTGTGATGCAATATTCTCCACTCACCTGGTTTGGTGCAGCTATAACAGCGTTTAAAGCAGCTCAAACCCATCTAGGATAGAGCAGTTTGCTTGACTGATGATCCAACCACTAGACTTGACAGTGCAATGTGGCTCTAATATTTGTGATCTACAGATGCACTGCAGCAACTTACCAAGGTTACTTTGACAGGACCTCATTCCCTTTGCCTGTCACCTTTGCCACTGAGACCCAGAAGCATGGATTTGTGACATCCAAGTTGCCCTCCAAGAGCCATAACATCCTGACACGGATTGTTATTCATTCATCAATGCTGGGTCTGAATCCTGGAATTCCCTATCAACCACCATCGTGGGAGCACCATTTCTCACACAATAAACACAAATATTTTTCACAAATAGTTCCAGTAATCTGCAGCATCAGATTAATTTACAAAGATTCAACTCAGAGCAAAGTAATGAAAATTCTTCCTCAATGACCTAAAAGGCAACGGCAGAATCCAGTTTAGTACTGGGCCATACACACCAGAAGACTGCAGATTTGATTTTTGGTCTGTGTTGAGTGCTTGAACTCAGTTAGGGAAGTAACCAGGTTGCAAGAATAAAGAGGCAAGATTCCTGCTCCTGATCATAATCCATGGATTCTTCCCTGAAGATGCATGTATGTATCAGCTTTAGGATAAGTTGAAGCATAGTTGTCATGTCCTCTAGTTCAACAGTTCATTAATGCTCATGGCCATAGGCTTAACAAATATGGAATAGTTATTTGGACAATGTACTGAAGAACTACTTGTAACTGTTCAACTGTATTTCCACAAAAGTTAGCATTTTCAGGGGGTCAGGAGGAAAATATCTTTACAAAGGGAGAATTCTACCCACTCAAAGCAAGGATTCAGAAAGGGTGAGTCAGGGAATTAACGAAATAATCTATCTTTCCTTTAAACTCACACCAGCATCCTTATCAAGGTGGTTATTAGGTGGGCAGCTCAAAAGATCATCAATGTTCTCAGCTTGTCATGAATTATATATAACAGCATTTTCTATTTGACCGTTAACAGCACCGAGAGAGAGTCAGAGGAAATACATGTTGCAAGGATGTAACCATTTTCCTGCGCTATAAGTCAAACTATTTTTTCTCCTCCTTCACCTGTGGATTGCTTAAGATTGGAAAAGAGGAGGTAAACTTCTGTTTGTGCTATTGAAGAAGTCAATCATGAATTCCCAAAGCTGTAAACTAAGTTAAGCACAAGATAAATGATCAAAAGGTAAATGATCAAAAGGAAATATCATCTGTATACATGTGCACACAGTGTAACGGAGCAGGGAACTGTTACAGAACACAGTTGCAACACAACCTATAATTTAAGTTTCCAATGAACACGCACAAAAGCAGTTCCCTGTCAAATCAGCCTAATTATAGCAGAAATACAATCATAGCAAAAACACAACGGCAACAAAATCAGATTTCTATCCAACATGGTCTCTTAATTGTAACCAAATAGGTTTTTTATAACCTGCTATACTCCAAACCTGATAAATATTTAATTCTTTGTTTCATTCCCATTTAGTAGTCATTCCTTATTCCAACAGGGTTAGAGATAAAAATGTAGTGAGGAGAATCACTTTCTCAAATGTTTTCTTCCTCTTCCTGAAGGCATTGATTTCTCACATGGTTTATTCCCACTGTCTGCTCTCCATTTACTGATTTTAAAGTAGTCTCACACTCCATTATCACATTCTCTTCAACATAGTGCATGTCATGCAAACCAGATTCTTACAGACTAAAGATAATGTTTTTTCCATTTACAAATAAAGCATTAAAATAGGTAATATCATATATACATACATTTATGAACTTGCCTGTGCTGGTAGGAGAGGAACACAGTACAGGCACCAATAACTTGCATTTAGCATACAAAAATAACATCCCAAAAGCACTTCAGAGGCTTAAGAAAGGAACAATTATCAACTTCAATGTCAACACATGGAGGTGATCTAATGTCTGGAGAGAGTCAGGAGAGAGGAGGAACAGTTAGATAAAGGAAGATGGGAAAAGAACTGCAATAACCAACACTGCCTTCTCTCTTTATTACAACATTCTGTCCTCCTGTTCTGATGAAG
Source organism: Cetorhinus maximus (assembly GCF_964194155.1). Taxonomy (NCBI): domain Eukaryota; kingdom Metazoa; phylum Chordata; class Chondrichthyes; order Lamniformes; family Cetorhinidae; genus Cetorhinus; species Cetorhinus maximus. The sequence continues at coordinate 99,506,755 of NC_135896.1, forward strand.
GGTCATACGGACTTGAAACGTCAACTGTATCCCTCTCCGCAGATGCTGTCAGACCTGCTGAATTTTTCCAGGTATTTTTGTTTTTGTTCTGTCCTCCTATATGGAAATGTCAGGAAGTCAAAGATGGGGAGAGTCAGCCAGAAACCATTCACAATTTGCATTTGTGGGTTGAAGTCAGACTTTGGGATTTTATGGTAATGCTTTAGAATTGTAATGGATGTCAAATTTGAAAAAATAATTCTATTTTGCAGTGTACAGCTGATCAAAACCTACAGACGCAATGCTGCTGGGCTACTGAGCACATGCCAGGATGTTTATACTGACTGCACACATTAGACACTCTAGCAGAGAGTCAAATCAACGCTTTGGTTTCATCACACACCAGGGTATAACAAGATATTCAAATACAAGTAACCGTGGTTTACAATGAATTTAAAATCATTTACAGCCACTAATTACAAGAATTAAATACTTCATCTGTTTCAGGGTGTGTGGCAATCAGATGTGCAAAATACCTTCAAGGAGATCTCATGATCTTAGTATCCAATAGCAGAATGGTACGGGCTACCTTAGTAGTCAGTACTGAGTAGTCTAGAGTTAGAGTCTTTAATGTAGAGGCAGGGTTTGAGTTGTAAGCACACAAGTGTAGCTGCTGAGTTCCTTTGTATATAAATAGAATGTGTTCTACATAAGAACTGTCTGCTGATCTACTCTGTCTACATTACCAACTCGGCCACCCCAAAACAAGCATGCAAACCGGATCCATTAGTCCAACTAGTGACCAGGATCCAACAGGGTGGTTATGAATGCTTGATGCTACTGAGTCAAAAAGTGATCTTGTGGAATTTTCCCTAATGTCGTCCCAATCCACTGTGACAAGACATGGTTTCAAAGCAAAATGCTTCACAACATCACCCTGTTAGACATGGTGCTGAAGCAACCTTCTCTCTAGTCAGCCTACAGACTCAACATGGTTCATCTCATTCATCTTTAGCTACGTGTCATCAAAATCATTACTCAAATGCTTGCATCCTTAAAAAAGTGTTTTTTTTTAATTCATTTGTTGGATGTGGCTGGCATTGGCAAGGCCAGCATCTGGTGCCCAGCCCTAATTATCCTCCAGAAGGTGGTGGTCACCACCTTGAATTGCTGCTGTCCATGTAGTGATGGTACTCCCAACAATGATGTTCAGAGAGATTTCCAGGATTTTGAACCGACTATGGCGAAGGAAAGGCGATAAACTTCCAAGTCAGGATGCTGCGTGACTTGGAGAAGTTGCAGATCGTGGTGTTCTCATGGACTGGGTGGCTTGCTAAGCCATTTCAGAAGGCAACTAAGAAGAGTCAACCACATTGCTGTTGATCTGAAGTCACATATATGCCAGGCCAGGTAAGGAGGACAGATTTTTTTCCCTGAAGGACATTAATGAGCCAGATGGGCTTTTTATGACAATCCAGTAGTTTCATGGTCACTGTTATTGATACTAACGTTTTCTTTCCAGATTTAATTAACTAACTGAATTTAAATTCCCAAGTTGCATGTGGGCTTGAAGTCATATCTCTGAATTACTAGTTCAGTAACACTACTCAATAGCATAACAAGGAGGGAAAAAGCTCCATTTTTTTATTTGAAGGTCACAATACCAATTCTGGCAGTGTATGTGACAGCAGGCCGAACCACGAATGCAAGTGCCAAAGACATCAGTGCTTTTGATTCTGTTTCAACTAGACACAAAGCAATACAAAAAGAGAAACACAGTTGGGCCTCAGATATAAGCCCTTCATTCCACACTAACCAATACAGGTAGGAATTCTTAGTCGTCTCCTCCTATAAACAATAGCTGCATTTTATGATTACATTTCAAATCACGGCCTCACATCTTCTGAAAGTGGCAGACAACTAGATTGCAACAGATTTATTTTCTCTGTTGAGTATTTAAATGACAATCACAGCAGACCTTTCTGTGACACAAATGGTTTTAAACTTTTTTTTTTACATTTCGCGAACGTGGCTGAAAACGGCAGACAAGCAATAACAATGTCAGCAGGCATAGCGCGTCACCAGTACAGCAGGCTGCAATTACTATCATCTTGTCATTGTCTTCTTTGGTAATTAAGAATCCACTTGCATTTTCCTTTCACTGCTGAGTAAAAAAAAAGGCTACTTTTGCTCAACCTGTCAAAGGCTCGCACAAGATATTTTGAGCAGTAATGGTGGAGCTTCAGATTCTCAAACCAATTTCTCGATCCCTGCTATTTGTCAAAGGCTAAGATACATCACTTCACATGTTCTTTCTGCTAACTCTCCCCACATTTATCTGGTCAATAAATACAAGTTAACATCAATGGGTATCACAAGAAACAAGCTAGATGGCCCAATTATATCTGAGAGCAACAGTATGCTCGAGTGAAGAATTGTCAGACAGGTTCTTGGACTATCGGAGAGACAAGGGTTATGGGCAGGAAAGGGGAGTTCAAGCCAAGACCAGGCATCAGCTATGATTTCACTGTATGGCTCGAGGGACCACATAGACTTCTTGTGCTCCTTTTTATGATGTTTTTATTGTTCTCATCAACCTATTTAATTTTCAACACCAGCAATTTGTCATTTGGAACATTCTTATTCATTAATCTAGCTCCTTCACTACTTGCATTCAAGCCAACTTAATTTATCAACAGAATTGCCCAAGGGCTTTTTTTGCCCGCAGTTTGAGCTACACAATGGGTTGGGAGGGTACAATGCTTTAAACTACCAGAAACACACTAAAACTGCTTTCTAATATGTTGTGTGGCCAGCAAAACTACTGTTGCTAAACTGAATCAGGACCAATATAAAAGCACCAAAATGATCCTCGATCCTCAGCACCAGTTAAACAAAGTCGGTCATTTTTAAGTTACACAACACAGTCAAAAAGCTTTCCACTGTCTGATGCTGCCAGTCCCCAAAACCTGAGCAAATGTTGTGCACTGGCATAAAATCATTGGCTTCTTGAATTTCTGTTAACCAAGCCATGCACCAACAACAAAGAAATTATATTACAAATTAAATGTGCTCTAAATCCTGCAGGAAGTTAAATATTTATTAAACACAAGTATATTCATCAGCGTTTAAAGAAACAAGACATGATCAAAGATATCAATTTATCTGCTGGGAGACCGAGATCATCAGTGATGAATTCCTTCTCCCTGATATTAATTATTTAATTATTCCTTCTTGTTTATCCAATATATTGCCCAGCTCAACAAATTAAACAGGATGTGGCTAGAAGTAACTGTAGCAGTGACAGGTATCTCAGGATCAATCAAAATTGGCTCTGGAAGCTTGGAGAAATTATACTGAGCAAATAGAGTTCCCGTAATCTTGTCTATGCTCCAGTTGTCCGCTTGCACTTCCCAACATCTGCAGTTGACCCTAAATGCAATATTTTAATCCGTGTTATTTTGACTCAGTTACAAACATCTTTACCTTTGGGTCAAAAATTTGTGGATTTAATCCCCACATGAGATGTTTGAATTCAACTGAGCTGACACTAGAAAGCAGCAATGAGTGAATACCATAATGCTGAGGGGACACACTTTGCAAGATTTGTTTTGTGTTCCCTATCTGTTCATTCAGGTAGACTCCTACTCCCAGTTCTTTTGTTCTCATGTTCTAGGAGACAATAGGAGGGAGTCCAGTGTTAAAGTCACAGGTCCGGTAGTGGGATACAGTTGGAAGGAGGTAGGGTGGAATCATCATGCAACATCGATGAACTGCTGAGCAAGTTTAGAGACAGGGGTGGTGGATGAAGCCAGAATCTATTTGTAAGTAGAGTTTTGGAGGTTGCACTGATTGGTGTATTTCCATGGGAATGAAGATCCAGATGTGCAGAATTGGTTGTGCAGCAGAAAGATGGTGACAAAATTGAAGGTCACCATAAAACCCAGAAGTGCCAAAGTATTGTACTTCGGGGCAGGAGAGTGAAGCAGCAAGACCATAGTTGAAGCTGAAAAACCAGTGGAAATGTTGTCCAGTCACAGTTACTTCAAATCTTAAGCAACAAAGCAGGTGATCAGAGACACAGCAGCTAAGTCTTACAATGTTGTTCAGTGCAGAAAACATGGTCCAGTGAAGACCAGGAATTTGAGAGTCAAATTCGAGGAAAGATCCAGAAATCACAGAAAAGTAGAGAAAAAAGTATTTCATTTATGTAGTGCCTTTCATGGCCAACAAACGACTCAGAGCACTTTACGGCCAATGAGGTACATTTGAAATATAGTCACTGTTGCATTACAGGAATGAGAGCCTGCATGGTTAGGATGGCAGTTCTTTTTCTAGCAGCTAACTTGTAGTTAGGGCTAAAATGCATGCACTGTTACAGCCAAGGAAAATTAAGCTATGGAAGAGATGACATTGGGGGTGAAAAAGCAAAGGATTCCAGCAGATGGCCAAGTATAGAGGTGGACAGTTAGGAGTTCTTTTTGTAACTGACCATACAGGAGCATTCCTGAGAAATGGTCATCAGTCACTTAATAGCAAATTTAAACTGCCTCCCCATTGGTGGCTGTGCTTTCAGCTGCCAAGACCTTAAACTCTGTGATTTCCTCGCTGAACCTCTGTTTCTCTTTTCTCCTCAAGACATTCATTAAAACCAACCTCTTTGGCCAAACAAAAACAAAATTACCTGGAAAAACTCAGCAGGTCTGGCAGCATCGGCGGAGAAAAGAGTTGACGTTTCGAGTCCTCATGACCCTTCAGCAGAACTGAGTGAAGTTAGGGGAGGGGTGAAATATAAGCTGGTTTAAGGTCCGGGGGTGGGGGGGGAATGTCTCTTTGCCCAAACTTTTGGTATCTGCCCTAATATCTCTTTAAGTGGCTTTTTGCTTTGTAACACTATGTGAAGCACCTTAGGACGGTTTATTCCTTAAAGGCACTGTATAAATGAGAGTTGTTATTATTATTCATGAAATGGAAGGGATGGGGAAGAGAGAAAGAAAAAAGTTGCCACGGTCAGTGGAAGGGAGAAGAAGAATCACACTCTTGGGTCGGAGAGAGAGAGAAAGAGAAGAGAGCCGCCCACTGAAGGGGTTAGAAAAAGAGACACACAGTGCCTGATCAAATTTTAGAAACATTTCAAAAATGATTTATTTTGGTGAAACAGTGCAGTGACTGGTATATAGGCAGCTAAAGTTATTATTTACATATAGCAAGGTTCCACCAGCAGCTTTAAGAACAAATACGCTTTTTGGTAATTCCAAAGGGAATATTGGTCAAAATGCCAGAAAACACCTTGCTCCTCTTTATATATACCCACAGGACTTTTTAACATGCATTTAAACCACTAGAACAGAGAGGTGCAACACTTCCTCATTACTGCACTAAAATGTCAACCTTGATTACATGCTCAAGTCCTGGAATGGATTTGAACCCAGAACACTCTGGAACAGAGAAAATGGGACAGCCACAGATGACAAGAAGGAGTGACAGCACCAAAATGTTTGGTAAAAAGAGAGAGATGGCATTAAAGACACCCCGCTGTTGATTTGGGAGAAGGAAAACAAGCTGCAAACACTGGCCATTCTACACATCTCTCATCTTTAACTATATTGCAAAAAACTCTTAAATATCACACTGTTGGCTGCTGCTGCAGTTATCTGAAGGGATTCGATGTATCAATTTTTTCATTTTTATTGCTTATGTCTTAGACACTGGAAGTGCAAATACAGAAGTCGTTGGTTCAAAATCTGGATCTCTCTACCTAAAAGCTGACACTACATGGACTGCTGTGGTTCAAGACCACCACCCTCTCAAGGACGATTAGAAATGGGCAATAAATGTTGGTCTAACCAGTAACACCCACATCCAATGCACTAATATAAAAAAAGTTCTTTCCCTTGTTCAATAAGGGCTCAATTTTAATGACCAGACAATAAAAGCGTCTTTGGGTGGTAACCATACACTGTGATGGAATCTGTGGTTTCAAAGCTTGTATTGTGTGTTTTGGAAGCCGATCCTAACTGAAAAGGAAACCTGAAAAGGAAAGAGAGGAAACTGACCAAGCCCACCGAACCACACCACCACCGCCCCCAACCCCCCTCCCAGTTTCTAAGGAAATGGAAACTGAAACGGTGATTGGAAATAGAAATGTCTAGGGAGATTGAACCTGCTTGAAAGCATACAGAAGGGACAGGTCAATCCAAGCTCAGCAGAAGTTGATGAGTCCAATGGTACAGTACGAGCAGATTAACGACAACAGGCTAGATCCAGAAGCTGAGAATAAGCAAATGTGTAGTTGCTGCAGCTGTTTCTATTACTTGGATATAACATTGGTGGATCTATGACATTCAGACCAAGTTGAGGAGGTTCCAGAGATGTGTACCACTTTTGGCGAAAACAATGCTTGTGGAACTTGGGTGTTTGCGTGCTGTCAGTTGGTGATCAGGCTTACCCCTATAAGGAGGAGCTGAAATTCTTTGCAAGGAAGAGAGTCTTGAAGGACTTTTGTGACTGAGATTGATGACCTATACCCTGAATGGACTGCTGAGCCAATTCGCAAGATCTGTCTTAGTTGTATCTGTCACCTATGTGTAGTTCATACTCGACTGTAATTTACCTGCCTCTTCATATTTAATTTATGTTGATTCTGGGTTTGAGGGTATAAGTGGTTACCCAAGATAGTATTGATTGTTTGACTCTTGTATAGTAATTTTTTTTATTTTAAAGCGTGGAATCTTGTGGCTTCATTCTTTCAGTAAATAGCTGGAATTTCAGGTTTTTTCTTTTCTTAAAAAAAAACCTACTGGTTTTAACCAAGATTGTAACAGCACCTTTCAAAGCTAGACCAATCTAGTCCCCTAGAGGCAGGTGGGGGCTAATGAATATATTTAAAATGAGACTGTTATGATGCAGTTAGTGTCCCAAAATAAGTTTGTGCTGGTCAGATTGCCAGGGGTTTCCAAATTTCCCTTAATTCACCACTTCAAATTGCAACAAGAATTACCCATCACCACCAGGATTCATCCAAGTGTTATGAAGATCAAGTTCAATTCAAACACCAGCCAAATTTGGAATCAAAGTATTATTGCTCATCAATTCCCCGTCCGTGTAGACAGTTCAAAAATTTCACACACCCATCATTACATTTCACTGAAGTCCTACTGAGCTCTCTTCCCTAAATGAATCAGACAAATGCAACAGGAATGTGATGCAAAGAACCACAGATGAAGCAAATTCTCTTTCAATATTCTTACTGCAGAATCAGCAATGTTCTGGAAGGGTTGCACAATTGTCCTCAGCCCAAATCGTGCCAGAATTGCTGTTCCTGATCACCAATCATCGACTTGTAAATCTACACATGGATATCGGCTGAGGTGAAGGATCAGGGACAGTGTGATCTATTCAGTCATATAATCTACTACTTGGGGTGGAGTGTGTGTAATTAGTTCAGTGCCATTATTCTATCATATTTCAACAGCAGCTTGGAATTCCAGATTTGGGGTGGGGATTGGGCATGGTTGGATCTTGTAAACACTTGGACCAGAACCCCAAGAATTTCCAGGCCATACTGATTGAAGGAAGAAAGAAATGGGGCAAAAAAGAGGAGGAGGTGGGAGTGGTGGTGAGAAGGGGAGGTTAGTTGTGGTCAAGAAAAGCAGGATAAGTTTAAGAGCCAATGATAATATGAATTGAAGTAACATTTTAGCCAAATTTAAAACAAATTTTTTTGTTCCTAACTGACCTCTCATCTACTGATAACCAGGGGAATAAGAGAATTTGTTTCACAAGTCAATGCAACGCAGCTCTGCGGATGTAATGCGAATCCTCAACTGGAAAACTCATGCTTGAATATCACAGTTGACCCACATTCCCTGATGATAGCATTTCACCAGGATTAGCCAGGGTATCTGACAGGCTAATCTAAAGGAGTGGCTACTTCTTTCCTCACTTAGAAATGTTTCCTAAGGAGTCAGCCAAGGAGCAGTACTGAGATATGGACCATCCCTCTCAACTGAGGATAAGTCGGTGAATGCAAGAGGGAAGAAATACAAAAATTATCCACAAGACAAGGCTATTTGCTGCACACAGAGTGAGAATTAAAGGACTTCAATTTCACAATAAATGAATCTACAAGCTGTGTTTAGATACATAATCTTTATTAAGATTAAAAAAGTACCATGTACAGCCAGAGATCAATATCACAATTCTTTCCATGTAGCTCCCTGGTGCAAGATCATCTTTTGTATTCCACTCACACTTTCAGTACAGTATTGTCAATCTCCAGCAAAGCTTTTTCCTTTCTCCTGTAAAAGATATGCTCCATACTGCTCACTTAATGCATGCCTTTGCAGAAATCTGACAAGATGAGGTACGATACAAATGCACAGCATTTCATGAGCTACTTAAAAACAAAATTAAATTCAGATTTTTAAAAAGTGTTCATATTTCACGTTAATTGGTTAGTTTGAATTTCCAGAAGACGACATCCTATTTTTCTACAAGCTGTCTCCAACGCTGTTTAACAGGAATAATTCTCTACTTTAAATTCATTGAAAGTCCTTGTGACCTACAGGGAAGGCAGTTAAACTTGCAACTCACTGTTTCCCCATAGTAGTGCCTAGAGGTTACTGAAGTTAGGCAGAAGCTGGCTTTATATTTGATAAATAAAAGGTTTTCATTATTACATACAAATAAAATCCCAAAGTTTCGAAACTATGTTTTAAAACCCAAAATCCATCTTCATCGCTGTACTTTTCTCCAGGATGTGAAGCAGGCATTTCATGGTTAATAATTAATTTGACAAAAATCTAATATAAAGCTACTGCATGACCATCACATTCACCTCTCCCTATGGTACCATGGAGTTTAAATCCAATCACCTGGAATAAATCACAGCAACTATACTATTCCAGCTCTATCTCTGGAGCTCCACAGGTTAACTCCACTTCAACCCGAACTTTGCCACTCGCATCTTATTTCACACCAAGTATGGCGAGCTTATCACCTGTCCTTTGTTTTCCGATTGCAGTATTCAGTGTAGCTGGGAGCTACATGGGCTACATCAAACCACTGATCACTTAAACTTTTCCATCAGGCATTTCTTGGCTATCTTCTGCAAAATCTCACTGTTGCAACAAACAGGATTGTTGGGCCGGAATGACGTATGTGCTATGGCTATGACTGACCAGATCAGACACTTGCTGACTATGAAGCCCGAATGCTTAACAAGGTGGTCAATGAGCTTTTCTCATCTGTGCACTTGATCAAGCCTGAATCCCCAATATATAAAAAAGTTTTTAAAGAGACTTACTCAATCTATATCTCTCAAAAGGGTGAGGCTAGACTGTGCAGTCATTCTTCTTTTCAATGTCTTCCCAGAAAAATTGGATTATGTCCTTGTTTTCCCATCTGAAATCATGAACCAATTGAAGTTGCAGCTGCTGGCCTTGCAAGCAATAATCACCACCCTGTAAATGTAACGGAGGGTAACAAAGAGAAGGCCCAGTAGGCAAACGCAATAAGTCGTTGAAGTGGTATTTGAAGCAAGCAAGAATGACTGCCAAGCCAGATTATGATGTCATGAGGCTATGGGCATCATTAAGGTGAAGTGGAATCAGTTGCTTCCCAAGACAGCATCGACACAAAAATTATCCTAAATGGTTTTTCCATCTGAGCAAGTCCAATACCCTCCAACAAACCCACAAGTGTACTTCAAGAGGCTAAGGAGAGCATCATATTGTGTGTCTGATTCAACAGGTGATAGTAAGGGCCCATCTGCATGAAGGTTGGATAAACCAGGAGAATGAACCTGTTTTTTGTCAGGAAGTGGATGCCACATCGCCTAGGCATCGCCTAGCTAGCAGGACATTCAATGTTAATGGTATTAATGCCAAGTTCATCACGTTGCTCTAGGTTTGGGGAGTTTTGGGGAGGGGGGTGGTGGTGAGAAATGAGACAGTATGGTAACATTCTTTAACAGTACCTACAACCGCTTACTCACCTTCGAGAACATAAGAACATAAGGCATAGGAACAGGAGTAGACCATTTGGCCCCTCAAGCCTGCTCCGCCATTAAATAAGATCATGACTGATCTGTTTGTGTTTCTATTTCCACATTCCCATCTACCCACGATAATCTTTGATTCCCTTGCCTAACAAGAATCTATCTACCTCTGCCTTAAAAATATTCGATGACCCACCTCCACCACCTTCTGAGGCAGAGAGTTCCAAAGTCACAAAACCGTCAGAAAAAATTTTTCCTCATCTCTGTCCTAAAAGGGCGAACCCTAGTTTTAAAACAGTGCCCCCTAGTTCTGGGCTCACCCACAAGAGGAAACATCCTTTCCACATCCACCTTGTCGAGGCCATTCAGGATCTTGTATACTTCAATCAAATCACCCCCTCACTCTTCTAAACTCCAGTGGAAACAAGCCCAGTCTGTCTAACCTTTCCTCACATGACAATCCTCTCATTCCAAGTATCAATCTAGTTAACAAAAACAGAATTACCTGGAAAAACTCAGCAGGTCTGGCAGCATCGGCGGAGAAGAAAAGAGTCGACGTTTCGAGTCCACATGACCCTTCAACAGAACTGAAGTATAGTTAGGAGAGGGGTGAAATATAAGCTGGTTTAAGGTGGGGGGGCAGGGGGAGAGAAGTTGAGGGTGGGGTGGTTGTAGCGACAAGCAAGCAGTGATAGGAGCAGATAATCAAAAGATGTCACAGACAAAAGGATCAAAGAGATGTTGAAGGTGGTGATATTATCTAAGAAAAATGCTAATTAAGAATGGATGGCAGGACACTCAAGGTACAGCTCTAGTGGGGGTGGGGTGGAAAGACTGACAAGGTATTAGTTGTAGATTTAAAAATAATGGAAATAGGTGGGAAAAGAAAAATCTATATAAATTATTGAAAAAAACAAAAGGGAGGGGGAAGAAACGGGGTGGGGATGGGGGGAGGGAGTTTAAGATCTAAAGTTGTTGAATTCAATATTCAGCCCGGAAGGCTGTAAAGTGCCCAGTCGGAAGATGAATTCAATATTCAACAACTTTAGATCTTAAACTCCCCCTCCCCCCATCCCCACCCCGTTTCCTTCATTCATTCATCAGGCCGATTACACTCTGGAACCCCCTTATTGAATCGCTCTATCTTCCTATCATGCTCTCTCCAATGCCAATAGCCTCCTCAACCCTATTCTTCCATTATCACCTTTGATCCCTCCTGTAATTTCTCCATCACCCCCTGCTCTGTGTCTTCCGATCACCTGCCAAGCCCTTAAAATTATTACGTGAAAGGTGTTACATAAATGTAAGTTGTTGAAATCTAATAGGTCAGTCTTGGAGACCAGCAACACTGGTGAACACAGTTCATCTACAGTAATAAATGTGTAATAATACAAAACATGGACAACATTCTTATATGTAAAAAGATACAAATAATCTATACCTGTACATTACATAAAAGTACACAAGTAATTGGAATTTAATGTAGCCTCAATTTTTCACCCACAATTGAAGATATTTGCAATATTGTATTAGCAATGGATCTAACTTCAGATAATAAATGATTTGACCTTTCAAACAAGCATATTTCTAATTTAACTGGAATTAAAATCCTTTTGTTTAGCAATAGGACCAAGTTGCCTAGCTCCCAGGGATTATATAGCCAGTGACTAATATAACTTAGTATAATATTTTATTAGAGCACTTAAAGAAAACTTCATGATCTAATATTTAGCAGCATTATTAAAACAGTAATGCAAAAAGGCTTCCCAAATCCATAAAACACAATGCCCCAAGTCAAAACACAATGAGATAAATTGTTACATTTAAAATAAATGCAGGCTTGATTAAAATTAAAGTTGAATTTTATTTAAGAACACTGGAATGAATAGTAACAAGCAAAATCCTGCTCATGTCCGTTAAAATGCAGTCAAGGTTTTCTTTGAATAAAAGTATGCGAATTTTAGATGAGTTTATGATGTCTTGAACCAATCTTACTTTCTAACTAGCCAAGCTGCAGGTGAATGATTTACTCCAACATTTCCTTCCTCCTTCGGGGCATGCTGGTTTCAGATTCGGATTGCCAATTCTGGTGCGATGTACTTCGAGGTCGAGGCCCAATCATTGATATTCAGGCATGTGACATCTGATCACATGACATCTACAGCATTTTGCAAATGTGGCATTGCATGATTGCCTGCAGTTTTTAATGTAACCTACCCAAGTAGACACAGAATTTGTAAAAAATGGGATTGTAGTTTAATCTTTGTTTCTCATTTCAAAAGTAAATGACCATAAATACTTTGGGTCTAGCTCCTGAGATAACACTGAGCCAGAATGTGCTGCAGGAAGGGCCTCTAATGGTGTCTGTCATTTGTTAAACTTATCCCTGCAACTTTAGCCTGAAAAACGTTTGCCCAAAATTGCTGAAAGCGTGAGCTGAGTGAACAGAGCAACAATCTCCTACATTATCACAGGATGGTTACGGCGCAGGAGACCCTTGAGCCCATTAAGCATGTGCCAGCTCTCAAGGGCAATTCAACTAGTTGCACTGCCCCACCCGCTCCCCACATTTTTTTCTTTTCAGGTGTTTATCCAATTCCATTTTAAAGATCACGATTGAATCTGCCTCCATCGCCCTTTCAGGCTGTACATTCTAGATCATAACCCCTCACTAGTCTAATAAATATAGGATATTAAGAATCTCAGAATTAAAGAATTAGGAAATAAACAGAAGAACTGAGAAAAAGAGGACGAGCTAGAGAGTGTGTGAATTCAATGTTAAAGCAGTTACAAAAAAAATGAGAGCTCAAGAGAGAAGCAAATTTCTTGTAAAAATATTGACATTTTTAAAACCTATCTCCAGAACATTGGGAACCCGGCAGATTTAGTTTGCATCGGTCAAGCAAATACAGCAACCTCCTGTTATTTAATGCATGACAATGGCGAGGTAGACAGCAAGATGCCATTTCCTTGAAGCCAACATCAGAACAGTGCGTTCCGGACAGCACATTTAAACGTGCGTCTGCCCTCACCTGAAGCTGCTGTACCATTTGTGAATAAACAATTGTGAATGCCATTAACTTCACAGCTACTCGGACAGAACATTCTGGCCCAATGTCTTTGAAAATGAGAAGAACTGTGTTAAGTATTACTGTCAGTTAATTAGGCTGTGTAATTTCAATACCATACTTAATGTATTTCCCAATACTGACGAGTCATTCTTGCTCATTACTTTTAATAGTTAACTGGCCATTAAGCTACTTGAGAAGTACAGAGTTATTGCAGGCAAGTCCTGTTTGGCCCGGTTTCTGCTGGTAAATAAAAGCATAAGAGTTCAGAAGAGTCATATCAGAATCAAAATGTTAACTCTGTTTCTCTCTCCACAGATGCTGCCTGGCCAGCATTTTGTTTTTATTATACCCTCTAATCATTTTTTTATAGTGTGCGGCTGTTTGATTTAAGTGGCCTTTAATTTTTTTGTGTCACAGCACCTGCCTGGTAACTTAAAGGGGTTGACTTGCGCATAGCCTGTAGGGGAACATTCACAGCCGCATGGTTTAGCGGGAATAGTGGGCAAGATTAACATCTGAATTTCTAAAAGTGAAAAACATTCCAGTAAATTGCCAAATTTTGACAGAATGACACATTTGAGAGATTTGGGGATTTTCTCTGTTCCACACTAACCTCTCATGAAGTTGGTCACTGCGGCATCAGAGGATTCAGGGAAAAGAGCATCAGAGCTACCATTTAGATATCAGAGTATTAACAGCCTGACCTATCCTAAAAGTTAATTTTCTCATTGAAGTAATTAGCATCCTCTTGAAAATATACCATGGCCTCCTTTCTCCAATCTCCGCACCTTCCCACTCAAGAGTATATTTGAATGCTTCTCTAAAATTCTGAAATTCTCTTATGCAGTGTAACATTTTCCTGACATAAGGGTATATTTAGTGGATTTTTGAAATGCAAGGTTTCAACTGACAACTTATTCTCTGTCAGAGTGGTTGCTGAACGAAGAGAAATATCTTACTAAATTTACCATATGTACTTATGTACTGTGACATCTGTGATAACTCATTATATATAAAGATTAAATAAGCCTTATCCACCAGTATGTTAACAATTTCACAGCATAATGCTGCATTTTAGTCAATACTGGCTGTTGCATTTTGTTATGACCACAGACATGTTAATTGCTGCGCAAACCAAATCCTAGCGGGAAACTTGGCTCATGGGCCACAACTATTTTTTTCTGTATTCTGGTAACGAGAAGGCAACATACCAATCTCAGCCGTAAGAGGTCCAGTAACATTTTTGGGTTTTTAAAAATTAAAAGTAAAAGCTTTATTAACAAAAAAAAAAGAAAACTTAAGCACACAAGATTGCAGTTACACAATTAAGGTCTTACAAAATATTCCCCCCAAAACTCTACTTGGTCAAATCCACAAGGCAACACTCCCTTATAGGTGTTTAAATATGAAAGAAATCTAGTAATATTACACAAGGCAAACTGCTGTAGCTTCAATAAACGTAGTACCATTTAACTTTCACCCTCTTCCATTTTATGGTGGAATTCACTTCAGAATAAACCTACTTGCTGCAGTCCAAAATCTTTCTGGCTTGACTAGATAGGTGATTCAAACTGCATTCCTCTTCCAGCCCAGAGCTCCAGCTATCTCACCAGCTCAAACAGCTCCAGATATCTCCAGCCATCTCCAGCTTAACAGCTATCCAGCGCAATAGCTAAAAACCAGCTATCCACAGTAACTCTAATATTTTTTTTTCTTTCATCTCAGTCCCATTGTTCTCACACCCCTTTGAAACTCAAACCCTTTCAAATATAAGGTATTTTATGTTTCCATCTTGTCTTTGCTTTTGGGTCAATAAAAATATAATAGCCACACTACTATTTACCTATGGACTCCTGCAAGATGCAAACATTTTCCTTAGTACCTCTGACTCCCCCTTGCAGAAGACAGCACAGAACCTCAAGGAGAGACAGAGAGGCAGGGGACAGGCGATGATGTGGCCCTCCCCACCTTGACAGCCCGGCAATCTGTGCCAATCAACCTCACTGGGAAGGGGGGCGTAGATGTTAGCAACAGCCCGCCATGAAAACCTGGGCCTTCTGAGGCATTGGTGCTCACACATGTTGAGAAAGCTTATGCTCGGTTTGTAGACGCTGTGTTTGGGCTCTTGCCTCCTTCGAGTTGTGTCCAGGCCCTCTACCTTGTACAGCAGCATGTGCTGAGAAGAAAGCTGCTGCTGTTGACATTGCTCCTGCATAAGCCACTTCTATGCTTATGGTGAAAGCTGACAGCAAGGATGTGCAGCTGCTGGTGAATGAAGTGCAAGATAGGAGAAGTGACTTCCAAGATGTTGGCAATCAACTGTCAAACACTTGAAGCACTCTGAGAAGGAATACTTTGAGCAGCACCCTCTCGCCTGGCCATGGCTGGAGCTTTCAATTTCACTGATCAAAGGCTTCCCCACCCTGTCAAATTTCACTGAAGCAGCTTTTCCCACTTAATGATCTGGAGCTTTGTCCAGTGATGACAACTGGTGATAAATTTATGCTGGCTGGATTTGCCTCAGTGACCCTGGCAAGTTCTCCACAGCTCAGGAAATAGGTCTGTTGTCTGTTAAAGCCAGGAGCCAAGATCCAGGCTTAAAACAGTACTTAATAGCTTATTCGATACCAAAATGCCTTACCCAATGACTCCAAGGGGTGCACCGCCACACCCCCATCACGATTGCTGTGTAACTAAGAGGAGGGCTTGACGTTAGAATCCTGGAATGAAACTGGACAGACCACCAGGCATCGACCTAGGCACCAGAAACAACAACGGCAAACCCAGCCCTATCAGTTCTGCAAAGTCCTTACTAACATCTGGGGGCTAGTGCCAAAATCGGGAGAGCTGTCTCAAACTAGTCAAGCAACAGCCGGACATAGTCATCCTCATGAAATCATACCTTACAGATAATGTCCCAGACACCACCATCCCTGGGTATGTCCTGTCCCACCGACAGGACAGACCCAGCAGAGGTGGCGGCACAGCGGTATACAGTCGGGAGGGAGTTGCCCTGGGAGCCCTCAGCATCAACTTCGGACCCCATGAAGTCTCATGGCATCAGGTCAAACATGGGCAAGGAAACCACGTACCATCCTCCCTCAGCTGATGAATCAGTGCTCCTCCATGTTAAGCATCTCTAGGAGGATGCACTGAGGGTGGCAAGGGCGCAGAATGTACTCTGGGTGGGGGACTTCAATGTCCATCACCAAGAGTGGCTCAGTAGCACAATTACTGACTGAGCTGGCCGAGTCCTAAAGGACATAGCTGCTAGACTGGGTCTGCTGCAGGTGGTGAGGGGACCAACGAGAAGGAAAAACATACTTGACCTCATCCTCACCAACCTGCCTACTGCGGATGCATCTGTCCATGACAGTATCAGTAGGAGTGACCACTGCACAGTCCTTACGGAGACTATGTCCCACCTTCACACTGAGGATATCCTCCATCCTGTTGTGTCGCACTACCACCGTGCTAAATGGGATAGATTTCAAACAGATCTGGCAACTCAAGATTGAGCATCCATGAGGCACTGTGGGCCATCAGCAGCAGCAGAGTTGTACTCAAACACAATCAGTAAACTCATGTCCCGGAATGTCCCCCACTCTACCATTACCATCAAGCCAGGGGATGAACCCTGGTTCAATGAAACCTGCATGCCAGGAGAAGCACCAAGCATA
Organism: Cetorhinus maximus; assembly: GCF_964194155.1. Taxonomy (NCBI): domain Eukaryota; kingdom Metazoa; phylum Chordata; class Chondrichthyes; order Lamniformes; family Cetorhinidae; genus Cetorhinus; species Cetorhinus maximus. The sequence goes on from NC_135896.1 coordinate 99,523,485, forward strand.
CCTAAAAATGATGTGTCAGCCTGGTGAAGCTACAACACAGGACTACTTGCGTGCCAAACAGCAAAAGCAGCAAGTGATAGACACAGCTAAGCGATCCCACAATCAACGGATCAGATCTAACTCTACACTCCTGCAACATCCAGTCGTGAATGGTGGTGGACAATTAAACAACTCACTGGAGGTGGCGGCTAAACAAATATCCCCATCCTCAATGATGTGGGAGTCCAGCACATCAGTGCAAAAGATAAAGCTGAAGCATTTGCTACAATCTTCAGCCAGAAGTGTCGAGTGGATGATCCATTTCGGCTTTCTCCGGAGGTCCCCAGCATCACAGATGCCAGTCTCCAGCCAATTCAATTCACTCCACGTGATATCAACAAGCGGCTGAAGGCACTAGATAGTGCCAAGGCTATGGGCCCTGAAAATATTCCGGCAACAGTACTGAAGACTTGTGCTCCAGAACTTGCTGCACCACTAGCCAAGCTGTTCCAGTACAGCTACAACATTGGCATCTACCTGGCTATGTGGAAAATTGCCCAGGTATGCCCTGTACACAAAAAACAGCACAAATCCAACCCAGCCAATTACCACTCCATCAGCCTATTCTACATCATCAGTAATGGAAGGAGTCATCAACAGTGTTATCAAGTGGCACTTGCTTGGCAATAACCTGCTCACTGACACCCAGTTTGGGTTCCGCCAGGGACACTTAGCTCCTAACCTCATTACAGCCTTAGTTCAAGCATGGGCAAAAGAGCTGAACTCTCAAGATGAGGTGAGAGTGACTGCCCTTGACAACAAGGCTGCATTTGACTGAGTATTGCACCAAGGATCCCTAGCAAAACTGGAGTCAATGGGAATCAGGGGGAAAACTCTCCACTGGTTGGAGTCATACCTAGCACAAAGGAAGATGGTTGTTGGAGGTCAGTCATCTCAGCTGCAGGACATCACTGCAGGAGTTCCTCGAAGTAGTGTCCTAGGCCCAACCATCTTCAGCTGCTTCATCAATGACCTTCCTTTCATCGTAAGGTCAGAAGTGGGGATGTTCGCTGAGGATTGCACAATGTTCAGTGCCATTCGCGACGACTCAGATATTGAAGCAGTCCATGTCCAAATGCAGCAAGACCTGGGCAATATCCAGGCTTGGGCTGGCAAGTAACAAGTAACATTTGCACCACACAAGTGCCAGGCATTGACCATCTCCAACACGAGAGAATCTAATCATTGCCCCATGACATTCAATGGCATTACCATCACCGAATCCCCCACTATCAACATCCTGAGGATTACAATTGACCAGAAACTGAACTGCACTAGGCATATAGCTGAAAATGGGTCAAAATCCTGGAACTCCCTCCCTAACAGCACTGTGGGTGTACCTACATCACATGGACTGCAGCGGTTCAAGAAGACAGCTCACCACCACCTTCTCAAGGGCAATTAGTGATAGGCAATAAAATGCTGGCCCAGCCAGTGAAGCCCACATCCCATGAATGAATAACAAAAAAAAATCCTGCCTGCTGTCATCCTTAGGGTATTTAACTCCCCATGTGAACCTCAACCTGCCTTCACTTTGCCTGTATAAAGCCTGCCCAATGTTTCAGGTCAATGACCTTTCATCAATCAAAAACATTAACTCTGTTTCTGTCTCCATAAATGTGCTTGATCTGCTGAATTTTTCCAGCATTTTCTGCTTAATTCCAGATTTTCAGAACCCACAATATTTTGCTTTTGTTTCTTCTGCTGGTTCTACCAAAAACCATTAATTCTTTGTACCAAGCAGGTTGGGGATTTAGAGTGAACTGCCTGACACTGTACAGAAATCATTCAATTTATTCATCACAGCCCACGGGAGGGAATAAAACTACATGTATATTAAAAAGTAACCTTGTTCTACACTGAATCAGCCTTCAAATATCTCAGTGGCAGGTGAAGGATTGTAGTGTTCCCCATGGTATCACAATGTTCCAGTGCTCAGTAATGAAACTTCTTTGAATGATTGCTGAAGAAATTGTCATAAATGAAAAGCAGCTAAAAGAACAGATGAGATGGGGAACACATCCATACTACCAGTGGACATAGAATACCTACAGAATGAAACCAAAGAAGGGGTCAGGAGGAAACTAAGACAACATAATGAAAAACATCCAGCATTAAAATGTTCAATACAGGGTGCTGAACCATGATCCCAAAAATATTTGCACACCAAATGACCAGAACAGCAAATTTGAGTTCATTTAAACTGGTCAGTAAATGTACCTCCTGAGCTTTACAACTGCAATCTGATATTCAATGGCCAGCCGTGCATGGCGCATCTAGGGATTAATGTTTCTACAAATTCAGATATAATTACAGACGTGAGTCAGAAGCCTGTAATAGAAAATGAAGAGGTGGGCTCCATAAGATCCAGTGGCCTGTCACACCGTGAAAAGCAATTCATTCCGCTAAGAAAAGCAACAGTTCTCTCAATGGATTGGTGCAGTATTCAGGGATCTTTCTGGTAGCAACTGAGATCAATTGCTAGATAATTAGATAGCATTGGGAGAAATCTAGTGATTGAGCAAATACATAAATTTGAAACTATTTGGACAAAATATATTAGAATATTGATACAGAAACGTAAACATATAAATATCACTGATGCCATTCTGTGCTGCAGAATATTCCTATAAACATTATGCAATGTTGTAACAGGATTGAGTCTGGGATAGTGAAGTGTTGAGGTAAAGGGCGGGAGGAGCGGCGAAAATAGTGGGATCAGGGACATACTCTCACCCAACAAAGACTCCCCCTACATATGCAGTGATGTCATAACAGCTATATTTCTTTGTCCTGAGATGGAAATCTGAGTCTCTGCAGCTCAGCTCTGTTTCCAGCATCATTATCAAATCTAGTTCTAAGCCTCCACCCCATTCCAGTACCCTTACCACATCTTGGTTTTAGATGAAACGAGGTTCCAAGAACAGAGGGTAATTTCTCTGCACAGATGCATTTCAGTCCTGACTTACAGATCTTATTTTGATTTGCTGGTATTCGTATGTAAATAGATAGATTTATTACTTTCCCTTTCTCAACCTTAGTCCCAACTCAATAAAAAGACTAATCTGGAGTTGAACTCAGACTCTGCCTCCTCGCAGACAATCACAGATGTGCATCAGTTTGAAGAGAAGTCTCTTAAGACTCTTTCCAAATAAAGGCAAAGAAAACCAAACTGATCTCTAGACATGCGAGCTAATGAGTGTATGTATTTACATATGAATAAAAACACATCAAAATAACACCCATTGCAAAATAATAGAACAAATAGAACTTTAAAATGTGGACCTAATTATGTCATTGGACTGGCCAAATAAGACCCTTCTCTTTCTGAGTGAATGAGTCAGGCTAGGGACTGCACAAGCTGGGTGCAACTAGCACAGCCTAAATCCTCAAATTTACCCAGCCAGCATAAATTTATCAACAGTTTGTTATCATTGGACAAAGATCCAGATCATTCTGAATCACTGACTTTTTCATTACTGAATGAAGCTGCTCTGCGGTATAGTTGCAATCATCAGCTGAATCCATGCACAAATACAGACCGAAGTTGTCCTATGAGAGATTTCACTAACGGTGTACAGCAGGTTGTAATGATAAGAAATAGGTTAGTTTCAGCTATTCACTTAGAAACTGTTGCTTGCATCAAAGCTGTTCTCTACAGCTCCATAGCAAGACAGAGGAAAGTATTCGTTTCTGGAAGGTTATTATGTATAAACAATATACTGTTATATCCATACAATTAATTTTCTATTACACAACTTAACAACAGTGTCAATAGCATAACCCCAAGTACACACCAAGTAGCAATTTCATAACATTCTAATTTTTTTTAATATCAGACTGCACTGATAAATATATACACCAAGTCCTCACTTAAGGTCGCAGATGTGTTCCTGAAAATGACAGCTTTAAATGAAACAACTTTAAATGAATCATAGGTTCCCATAGGGATCAATGTTAAAGCCAGAGTTAGGTTCCTTTGGGCATCTTTCTCCCGAAAAAGAACAATGTACAAGTTGAAATGCTGTACTATACATGTGCAGCACTGTGAATTCCTAGCTGAAATAGCTTGCAAAATAAAATACATTAAACATAAAATACAATATATAACACAATTAAATTGTTTTAAAAAATTACAGTACTCACCTCAGTGCAGTGCTTTTAGATTGATCAGGTTCCACCTAGTGACAGAAGTTGGTTGGTGCAGGCAGCAGCTGAAGTCCCAGAAGTACCTGCACTGACCAACGTCTGCCACTAGATGAATTCCAGGGATTCAGTATGAGTTCAGAACGAAAGCCAGGAGCGAAGACAGAAGCGAAGTGTGCAGCAGACAAAAGCCAGGCGCTGCTGAAGACAATCCCAAGGACAAAGGTAAGAACACAGGCCAGGAGTCAGCAAGGGCAAGAGTGGGAGGAAGAGAATACTGAGTGCGAATGCAGAAGCACTGCGGGCAAAGTAATGTGAGCAGATATGCCACAGAAGAGGAAGTGTGTGGCAAACAATGTTAAAGTGAAACTGGCAACAGTAAGAGACATATTGGCACTATATTAAGGTCGTTGGAAGTGAAACAATGCTAAGTGAGTCGAGTTAAGTGGGGACTTACTGCAGAGACAAGAATCTGCCAGCATAAATGTACCTGAAAGGTTTGTTCAGTACACAGTTGAACTGGACAACACGTCTCAAGATGAAGTATTAAAGGATTGATACTAATTAGATTTCCACACACTGACTATGCCTCAAAGAACAATTTTGAGCTACTTTCCACTCATGTAGTTACGGTATTATAGATTTTTAAGAACTGTCTGAAAAGCACGTTTGCCAGAAAGGAACTTTAAAAAAGCCTTTATTCAGGAAAGGGATGCATGGACAGACAACCTGGCACCTTTCTGTGTTGGTTCAAAACCTTATCAGACTGCTTATCTCAAGAAGGATCACAAAAGTTATTTTGAGGTTCGATGAGTGCTCCACAAACGTAAATGAGATCCTTCCATTTGCTGGTCTTCTTTCAGAACAAAGACATTAAGTGATAAACACCTTAAATGTCAAAAACTAAAAAGAATCTCAGGTGGGAGGAAGGCTGCTTGAATGGCAAATCCTAACATGGAAGCATGGTTCCACAGTTTGGGATAGCAGCCATTTTAAGTTTTGAAGGTGTATAAAATCTGGCTGCGAACAACCATTGTGTGTGCAGAACCATCTTAAACATCATGAGAAAGACACCTTGAAACAGAAGCTGCTTCTCACCAAGAGGCACCGAGGATAGTTTCCAGAAACAACTATCGGACTGCTGTGCTAAATCAGGCTACCAAGAGCCACCACCTGCAGTACCGTTAAAGTGAAAACAGGAGAACTTCACTCACTCCCAGGACCTGTTCTCTTGTTGAGCCCACCTGCAAAGGCAAGTTCCAACTCTTCAACTACAGAAGCCATCGCACCTAAGTTTAACCTCAAGTTTCAATCCCTTCACTTCAGAAAGAAGGAATTCAAGCAATGGGCCCACAACGATATCACTCAGACGGATTTAAAATCTTATCTTTAAGTATCTTTCTTTATCAGCTTTTAATCTTTCTATCTGTATTTTTGTTAATAACTAAGTAACTTTCAGAAGTAATTTTGTAGTAAACTAACCTATATCCTGTTTAAGACCAAAGCTTGTCTGATAGGTTATTTTTCAAATTGAATCACTCAAATTAAAAGGGGGCTACATATACACACAAAAATTCTTAGCTCACGGACCAGCTTGAAGAACCGCTCGTTATGTGGTCGTGGCAATAAACATTGAACAGAATAACAAAATCTAATAGTTTGGTTTGTGCCGCAGAAGTTCATTTGCATTGTGTAAATGTAGGCACGCTTAGCCCAAATAAAAATTGAAATTAGTAATTCTTCATAACGAATTTTTAAAAACAGGATAGATGTGTTTGTAAAATGTCAATTACTCTTGGGTTCCATTTACAATTTGGAATAAATTCAGTCACCATATTTGCTTTCCATTACCAAAAGTTTGAAAAGCAAAGTTAAGCTCAGACAGCAGATACAATGAAGAACTCTGCAGGCTCATAAATAACGCGATCAGTAAGTTTATTTGGTGGCTTTCACTAAATAGAAACCCATTTTTGGGTGGCGGGGGTAGGGGGGGTGGAAGCTGATAAGAATAGAATTGTGAGATAGAAAAACAAAATGCTCCTGTCACCAAACTGATCCATCACAGAATACCAACCCAGTGAGTCACTGGAATTTAAAATTCTACAGGTATTCTTTTTATATTTCAAAAGGAAACCCTGAAGAAACTACTTCTTCACTTGTGAAAGAATGTGACTGGGAGATGACCCTATGGAGTATACAAACAGCATAGAAGAGGTATATCTAGAACAAGACTTCAAAATCAAACTGACAGTAGTATAACGGGACAGAAGTTCAGCCTAAAAGAAAAGGCTATTTTATGACTGATGTCAAAACGTTTCACAGTAAAAGAGAAATGGACTTTTCAGGTATTGGAGGAAAACACCGGAATCATTCCAAGAACAGTTGAATTTCATATTGAGGCCCTAAGCAAACAATGAGCCAAACATCGGTTTATCTTGAAAATTGGTTTCAGCTTGAGTTGAAAACACATCACCACATGACCAACTTCTCAAAACTCGCACAAAACTTGGTGCTAAAAGCTGTCCCTGACTGCAGTTACCAATCTCAAACTTGTTACTGGCTAAAGCAGCCACATAAAAGATGAGAACTGGGACATCCTATGCACTCCTCCCTGCCTTTTCCCCATCACTGGTGATTATGTCAACATCCATCTAGGTCCCTCAATTCAGAATTCCCTGCTCAAGTTCCTCTGCTTTATCAATTGTGTCTTCCTAGAAGATCCTCTTTAAACCTCACTTCTTGGATCAAGTTCTGAAGATGAGTCATAACAGACTCGAAACGTTAACTCTGTCTTTCTCTCCACAGATGCTGTCAGACCTGCAGAGTTTTTCCAGCAATTTTTGTTTTTCTTTCAGATTTCCAGCATCCGCAGTATTTTGCTTTTTTCTTGTATCTTACTTGATCCCAACATTGCCTCCTTTGACTTGATGTCCAATTATTTCAGATTGCATGTCTGTCAAACACCCTAGGCTATTTTTTAAAATTATAGTCACTCTATAAATGCAATTTTTTGTTGTTGTAGTTGGGATTGCTTGCCTTAAGGGAAAGCTAAATTTGCAATTTTAAAATTTGACCAAAGATTGAGTATTCACAGTTGGGCATTTCTGATGTGCCTTTTAGATTTCAATTGAAACTACATTTTTAATGACATCTCAAGCAATAAGGGATGGGAATCAAATGCCGGCCTTGCCAACAACATCCACATACCATGAAAGAATAAAAAGACTTATGGTACCAAGCAGCTGAACTGCAGGCAGGATTCTGCTTCACCATCCCAAACCAAAATCAGACGTGGTAGTTGGAAGAAGAGAGAAATTCCATCAGTTCAGCTTACGCCCTCGTCACCATCTCAGCCTGCATTTCCCTCTCCCTGCAGAGTTCTTCCTGCCACCCACCCGCTGCTTGGAAAAGGCAGCAAAAGCATTGGAACCAGCTCCCTGGTATCTGGCCCACTTACCATCACTCGTTTAGGCAGTCATGTGGAAAATGCACTAGTCTTTCAGAAGCAATGGCAATGTACGCCAAAAGAGATGGGGAGCTTTGTAGGCACCTCCTGGCCCGTTAGTCTGGCCACCATTACCTTCATGTGTATGGCTGTTGACGCTGCTGGGAATCACATGATAAAGTAAAAACTCATGATGGTTACCAACTTTCCAAACCATAGGGTTTTTGTACCTTGTAGGCTATTAGAATAAATAATGCTCTTCATCTACCAAGTCTTCAGTGAACTATTCCTACTACTTGGATGTGCTGCAACAAATTCCAACTAGATTTTGGCCACATGAAGTGCAAGCTAGAGAAGGTGGATTCATTCACCTATTAATCCACTGCTATTAATGGAGTGCCTCTTGAGGTTGGCATCCCTTGATTTAGAGAAACAATTTTTGTCCGCTTAGACACCATTGATGGAGAGAAACAAAAAATGGTAATCTCATCTGGTCCATATCACACTTCCCAGCTTTGAAAGTTTGTACAACATGTTCAAAGGACCACAGATAAATAGTCCACTGTTCCTCTCCTCCATCATGGCAACAGACTCTATTGCCACTGTTTCCCCCTCTATTGTTTGGATTGGTCCTCAAGCCTGTGAGCAACATCTGGACATCCAAATTAAGCAGTGATACAAGATTTCTTTGTACAAACAAAACTACCTTTGGAAAATTAGGGTTGGGGGTATGAGTAAGAGATACCATGCCTTTGCATTGTGATGCTTTGATGCAACAGGAAACGGTTAGACACGCAATGTTTATTAAGTTTGAAAAACTATAACATATAGCTGAATTGAATGTAAAAAGAGTGACTCAAAGTTCCATGGTTACCACACATTCTTCCAACTGTGTGAACGAAGTAATTCAGATAATTAAGCCACTAGAATAAGAGATCACTGTTTTTATTTGGCACATGATGTTGCCAATGCATTGTCAGCAAATTTTCCAATTCTTCACATGAAGCAGCAAGTAAATCAGATGAGGAGGTCAGGAAATAAGTGACATGACAGGATTCCAAGATACAAGAACTGGGTGACAGATCTGAAATGTTAACTTTATTTTTTTCTCCACAGACGCTGCCTGACCTGCTGTGTATTTCCAGCATTTTTTTTTTGTTTTTAATTACACCATGTCTTGGATTGTTTTAACCTTTAAATTGGTCTTTCTGTATTCAGCTGACAAACTTGCACCAGTAGAACTTCAGCACATATTTTAGTACTCCAAAATGATTTATTATATAATTCATGAAATGAGCACCATAGTCAAAGCAAATTTGGTGTCTGTTTATATAGAGGAACCTAAACATATTTTTATTATGAACCAATATTTCCAAAACTAAATTAATAGCAGACGTATTTTGATTTTATGCAATAAAGGCTCAAAATCCGTTTTAATATTAAAAATGGCAACGCCGTTTCTCCCATCCCCTCCCATAATTAAATCATGGGTGCACATATTGATTAGGTTTTTTTTTTAAAAAGAGGTAGCTAGTTATGAACAGACATTCCCTCATTTAAAACATCACCCCAATATATTTAGCCAGCAGCTGTTTACAACAGGAGTGAGTATACAGTTGTTTTATAAGATATGGCCCGCAGAGCAGGCAAGTCATTTACAGAAAAAATTCTGAGCTTCAGATGGATAATTCAATCTGGTGACATCACTGGACAGCAAACTCAATATTGTATAATTAAGTCTTGCCTGGGGCAGGATAGTAGAATCAGATATCTCAGCCCAAGGTAGTCGTGCAATGACTTCACTCTTCAGCACTGGTACGAATATTTACATTTCTAATCTATCAGAACTCCAACCTTTCCCGCATTAAAACTTAAATATAATTTCCATCTTAGAACAATTAGAATGTGGTTCGAGAATAAAACTAACCAAAAAATTTAATGTGGGACAAAAAACTGATGAGACACATTTATATCTCGCCAGCAGCTTTATGCCTTTGTAGCATGAAGTAGAACCGAAAAATGAGATAGAAACGCAGAGCAAATCACACTGATAACCTTTTAGACAACAAATGACACACTAAAATGCTACAGCTTCAGTTGTCCTTCTGTGGAAGTCCTTCTATATTGAATTAACCTGTTCTGCTTTGAATATTCCTTCCTCTACTCCTGTCGTCTCCTAACCCCAAAGTCTCACTGATCTTCCTTTGCACTGCTGAAGTTTTCCATTAGTCCGGGTTTCGTGCCGATAACGACAATAAAACTGCCAGCATTCACCATCATTACCCCTCTGAAACTGACAACTTCAGGAGCCTGCATATGTGCAGATATCCAGAAGTTACAGTCAATTATTCCAAGCTCCACTAGAGCGTGCACTGTTGATGACTCTCCCCGCCCCAGCCAAGAATGCAATCCCTGAGCAATAATTGATTAAAAACTTAGCCTTCTTGTAAAAATCCTCTAGATGCTTGCAACTTGTTAAATGGAGGTGCAACAGAGTTTTTAGTGACTATGAAGTTCATAATTATCCTAAACACCCACACTGACCCCGAAAAGCCAACTTTACATTTGTGGAATATCAAATTTCTCCACTGTGGAAAAAAATTCTGCATATTTTAAAACAATAAAAAAATATAGTTTGCTTGATGTTTTAGCTTCTTAGTCCAAGTACACTCATTTAAATTTTAAATAGCAAAATAAAGTGAAGGATAACCAGTGCTTTTAACTTCCTGCTTTGTGGTCTGTGGGAATGGGCCCTACTTGCTGACATCACTGTTGCCGCATGCCTGGAGCTCCCTTGATTTGGCATCAAATTTAATGTGCCGTCAGGAAAGGGGAAATCCATAACACAAGAATCACTAGGCCTTTGTGGACAGTGTTTTTTTCTTTAAAATAAAAGGGTCAGCAGCAATCCAACCCATTGTACGATTTCACCTGCCCTCAGAGGACAGAAGACTGGGGTGGGGGCTTGAGGGAGAAAAGGAGTGAGAGTAAGGAAGGAAAAAGAAAAAAAAACACAAAATTACCAGCGAGCAAACTACCTGACACAGGTAAATACATTCTTCTACAGGATAATGACAAGCAAAATTGACAAAAGGATGAAGGCAGGCAGGAATCAACACTTGTGAGCACAGCAGATGTTAATTGCTGAGCAAACCAAATCCTAGAGCAAAGCTTGGCTTACGGGTCATACCCTTTTTTTTTTGTATTATGAAAACGTGAAGAAAACATACTGATCTCAGCAGCAAGAAGTCCGGTAACACTTTAGAGATTTTAAAAATTAAAAAGTACAAGTTTTATTAACAAGAAGAAAAGAAAACTGAAGCACGCAAGATTATAGTTACACAGAAATAGTCTTACAAACATTCCTCCAAAACGACTCCCTACTTGGTCAGGCCCACAAGTAAACACCTTCCTAGCAACACTCTCTTATAGATGTTTAACTATAAAAATCTAGTAATATTACCCAAGGCAAACCTCTATAGCTTTAATAAAGGCATACCACACAACCTCTTAACCTCTCTTCCACTCTGCTGTAGAAATCCAAGGCTTCAGAACAAGACTGCTTCTTGCAGCCCAAGACTTTACTGGCTTGACTGGATGGCTGATTCAAGCTGCATCTTCTCCCAGCCTACAGCTGTTTCCAGGAGATCTTCCTCATGCAGCCAACAGTTAACCCTAAAATATCTTTTTACTTTTTTCCCCCCCTTTCTCCTCAGGATCCATGGTTTTCACACCTCTTTGAAACTCAATTCCTTCCAAATATAAAATCTTTCATGTTTCTACTTTCTCTGCCTTCGGGTCAATAAAATGTAATATACCCTCTGCTATTTACCCATGAGGCTCCCAAAAGATGCAAAGATGTTTCTCATCACCTCTGGCTTTTCTTTCATAGTCAAACAAACTCTCAAACTTATTTAAAAATGCAAATGTTAGCTCCAACCTATTTAGTTGTACCTCAAACCCATCATATCTCATTACAAATGCATGCCTAATGCCTCTATCCTTTCATGTCTTAACCTCCCAGACAACTTGTCTCTAGTAACTTTTCCCCAACTTAATCAAATCATTTACACACACACACAAAGTCTTCTTCACAGAATAAACAATATTCCCTCAAAATATTAACATCCATTCTCACACACTCCTTGTTTCGGTACTCAGAAGTGCTCACCAATGAAAACGGCCTATCCCACATAATGAACCATTACTATACTGAATACTTAGTACCCAAATTTCTGGCAACAACATTCATAAAATGATTAACACACAATGTACAGAATAGAAAAATGTTTACAATTTCTATAATACTTGTGCAGTAAGTTGGCTAAAAGCATTATACAATAAGCAGAAAACATGGCTGGTGCTAAGCATGGGGAAAAGGAATATGAATCAAGAGGCAAGGACGGGAAGCCAAAAGGCATTCAAGCCTTGCATATAAAACCAGCCATTTCAACCACTTATAGTCTTATGGTAATGTTTAAGAATTAAAATACCTCCAGTTGTGTATCATGTTGATAACATCTGGAAAAATCACTGATTGCCTCAACAGCTCATCATTTTGTTCAAAGATCATTTACTAGTTATCAAAACCTTTGATTTCAGTAGATAAATTTGCTCACTTTTGGTCACTGCAAGAGGTTAATGTTTAAAGGCCAGGCAAAGAAACTGCACCTAACTACAGTGATGCATCAAAGTAGCCGTGGCTATTCCAAGTCCCTTTTATTCTCTTTGAACACTTAAAAGTTAGATTATATCACTTTAAAAAAAATCAAATGGTTTGTAGATGATAATATCTGAACTGAACTCCAGTCAAGCTCCATTTTCTGCATTTTAAATTGTTGACGGATTTTGAAGCCAAACAGCTTCACAAACCCATTGCCTTTGGCCAACCAGCTTATGTGGGCAAAACTGGAATTGCATCCTAATTGTAGCAAATTAAAGTTAAACTCGTTTATATTTTAAAAGTCTTAAAGTTGCTTATGCTATAAAGGGACTTCAGTGTTACAGATAATGGAGATGAACAGATTGCAACTATTGGTTTCTATTGCCAGTTCTCTCAGCGGGGATCTTTAATGCTTTATATTAGGAAAATTTTAACCACTGGGAACAAGGTAGTCCGAATTTTGACAGATGTGCTGATATTGTGTCTTTTCTTATTGAATGAAAGACTCTAAACTCAGGAGCGCAGGTGACTGGTTAATTAAAGCCAAGTCCACTAGTTCTATACTCGTCCATTTTCAGCATAATCCCAGTCAGGGCAAGGGGTGAAAAAAATAAGGGAGCAATATTTTATTAACTGACATATGATGACCTCATACACAAGAAAACTTTGAATCAGAAGGTCATTTGTCCCATGAAGTCCAACTTTTCCCACAAAACAATCATAGTCCTCTCCAAAAGTAGAATTAAGCAAAACTCCAGAATATCCTTCCCTCCTCTTAGCTGACACTTACTCATCAAACTTCACACGCTATCTGTTTACCCCTGCATGTACCTGTAGATCTCTGTTCCTTGCAGAATATTCACCTAGTCCTTTTCTGAAGAGAGTTAATTGTCACAGTTTAAAATGTTTTGAATGGGAATCGGTTCCACATTAACCACAAGTGGTACTGGAGGCAGGCCTAAAATAGGGAAGGAACGGAAGACTCAAAACTCTGGAATGCAGGTGACTGGTTAATTAAACCCAGGCCCACTAGTTCTATACTCACCACCCAATTTAAAGCACTTGATTATGTCTACATTATCCACTCATCACAAGCTGTGGCTCAGTTCATAGCACCCTCGCCTTTGAATCAGAGGGTTGTGGGTTCATGTCCCACTCCCGGAAACCAAGAACTGTGTTTGTACTCGAAAAGAGTTGCAATCTGTGACTGTTGATAACTCGAAAGAGTATCCACTCATCACAAATTAGTGTTCCCTAATACATGGAGTAGACTCCCAGGTAAAGTGGTCAATGCCAATTAGCATTTTCAAATCTGGATAATGGCCCTGCTCAGTCTCCTTTAATCTGATGAAAGCAACTTCAATTCAGCAAGTCTGTCCTTCAGCACGCTGACAGCAATAAGCAAATAATTTTAATTTGACACCAGCTGCCAGGGCAGGGGAGGGGGAATGCTTATACAGGACATGTATTCTTCCAGTTAGCTAGTTTCTGCATCATGTTTGTCCATTTTGTTTTTGAATCTAACTGGCAACTTGCATTGGTGAGTCCCTAGCTCTGTAGAAATCTTCAGCCAAAGAGTGGGAAGTTTATTACAGGATAAAAATTATTTTCAATACAACACACCATTAAAACAACCCAGCTGCTCCCCTGGCTGAAGATTGCCAGATAACTGGGCAGCCCACCTGTGCAGCAATCTTCAGCCAAGGGACATCTAATTTGTTTTAACATCCATGATATTGAAATGTATTTTATTCTGCATTAAACTTCCCACTTTTTGGCTGAAGATTGTCACAGAGACAAAGCAGCGTAGTAGACAAGGATGAGAAAGCCAAAAATGATATAGAAATTCCAATCAGATGTGGACAAACTAAAATGGTATTAATTCAACATTAGAATTGCAAATCAAAGGACAACAGTGCCAAAAGCCAGATTTATAAAAAGAGACAAAACTATGCTGTCAAACTGATTTTGAAATAAACCACATGAGCCAGAGTTCATGTATTTACTAAAAAGGGGCAAGTTTATTTCAGTAGATTATAGAAGACCCTTGAGAATGACCTAAGTAATAGAGATCCTGCTGACTGTCAGCATTCCTCATTACTCTCAAAAGATTTTCGATCTTCATTTTGACACAAGAAGCACTAAAAAATGCAAAGTTAAATATTTAGGCCAAGAAATTTGAAAAAACTCAATCCAATTTGAATATCCTCCTTGTGAAAACTGTCACAATGCTGTGGCGTATGCATGAATGATATCAATCTGTAATCTCATAGGCTGATCAAACATATATTCAACTGTTTGAAAAGGACTTTTTAAAAGCAAAAAAAAAACACTGACCTAAGATGGTTGCCACAAGTCACCTGACATCTGGTATTGAGAGTTGACCAGTTTCTGGAAAGTTCCAATGTGAATTACAATTCAGACATGCCATGACATCCTTCTGTGGAATTTCACGTCTGCTGTCATCAATAACTATTTCGAATGATTTACTGAAACTTCAATGGACCTCACATTTAGATATCTATACCACTACATCTCAAGCAGAGACAGTAAGGCAATGTTGTTACATGGAAAGATGTTCTGCCTACCTCATCAAGATGGATAATGGATATTCAGGGGTTAATGCCTGGGATGTTACAGAATGTAATTAGCCCAGCCATTAAACAATAGACAGTTGGTTCATATATCAATTAAGCAAATAGCATCTAAATTCTGAAATCATTATGGGGAGAGAGGTTATGTACTGGAGTGACCACTTTTGAAACCTGTTTTGAATACAACACACAACTGCTGAGACAATAGTCCAGAAGAACCTGCCAGTAATATTCTCCCCCCTCCTTCCCTTCTCCCTCCAGCCAAGACCCTATATCCATTAAAGTTAAAAATCTAGCATAGAGGCAGCAAATTATTTTACCGAAAGGATCCTCAGATGCTAAAATAATCAACTTTTTGGAAAAGACTGATTATATTTTAAAAAGAAATTGTCTTCAGCAACCGCAGTTTTACATCGGCTTCAACTTCACTCCTGAAACTCCAAGATCACTTAAAAATTTCTGCTGCGGCCACAAATTCCAGCAAAGGACTCAAACAGCGAACTCTCATTTTTTTTTCTACATTTCCACGTTGAACTTTAATTTCGCTAAGAAAGTAACTACCTAAAGCATAACTTGTAAATTTTGTATGGTTGTGTGTGCCTGAATGTGGATGCAAAGGTCAAGAAGCATGCTTACCTTTTTTAATATTTTCATATCTCGGTGGGTTTTTAATTCAATAAAAAAGAATTCCTTTGTTTAAAATTCAAGAAAGCCTGCCAGACTAGTTTCTTTACAACCAGCACTTAAATGGTTAAGCACAGATTGAGTAAATATCTTCATCCTTCTAAGTTTGCAAAAAAACCCTGTACAGTCAGACTTGAAGTAGTAAACTAGGGGAGTCTTTATTTAAACCCCTTCTCACATGGCCATAACACAAAACATGCATGTACTCCATTAAATCATTCGCATTATGCAGAGTCCAGGTAGACATTAATCATCATCTACTGCTGCCTGACAAATCAGCAAGAATTCAAGTTGTAATGCTACTGTTCAACACATCTCTCATTAACTGTAACAAATTGTAAATTATTTCTTTGGAAGTAATAATCTAAATTTCCTTTGCCACTGGCCTGCTGAAGAAACTACAGTACATCACTAGCAAATAGAACAGGCTCTTTGAACATGTAAATGCTGCGTTTACAAGAATCTACATCTCAATAGGACAGGATGGACACAAAAGACCAGGGAAGAAATGGCCAGCCTAAATATTGCAACAAAGACCCTTCACTTATGTGACTTGGTTTGAAGTCAGTCCTGACTGCTGGGATGGAAACTCTTTGCCAACTTCTAAGGGTCCTTCAGTTCCTTCTCTGGCAAGGGTGCATTTCAAAGACTGGTGTCAAAAATACAACCTCCCCCACCCACCCCAAACCAGATTATATTTCACCCCTTTCCTATTTATACTTAGTTCTGTTGAAGGGTCATGAGGACTCGAAACGTCAACTTTGCTCTTCTCCGCTGATGCTGCCAGACCTGCTGAGTTTTTCCAGGTATTTCTGTTTTTGTTTTGTCAAAAATACTTTACCGTTTATCTAACTTGCACCAACCAGCCTGATCTGGTTCCACTAAATGGCACAGATGTGCAACTCTGGATCGAGGCTGGAATTTGCACTTGCTTCTTCCACCACCCCCCTTATCCCATGAAGATTTATTTGTTTACCAAATAGCTGTTGCTTTGCTGGTCAGGGTCTCTACTGACTCACTATTTTGTTATTTTTAACAAATTTCCTGCTGCTCTAGTCTGTACTGCAGAAATGTTTCAAGAAAAAGACCATCCACATTTTTCCTCCAAGTTTTGCTTCTATTGAAGAACAGTGCTAATGAAAACATCAGATGGCGGTTAGCAGGGTTCTCAACCCATTTAGTATGTCTGCACTTTGCAAAGTGCTGAAAAATAGGGTATACTTTAAGCAAGTTAAGTGGCTTTACTTGCTTTTCCTTCTTTGCCCCCACACCATCCTTTAGCTGTCCCTGTGCCTTACACCATTCTGTGACGAAGGTACAGTTGCATGCCACAGCCTACACGGCCCTGGAGTTACCAACTGGAAGGTGGTGTATAGCTCAGAGACTCATCCTGCAATTTTCTCTCATTCCCTATGGTTAAGTGCCCAGTTTCAATGCTGTGCCTTCTTAGATGCCACTGCCCAGAAAGAACTAAACCATTCAGGTCGGCTCTTCAACTGTATCCAGTTGAAGCTGTCTAATGATGAGATCTGGCAATCAATAACATCAAGCAGAAGATTTATCATAACTATCAGAACAGAATTCACATGCCAACCTAATCACATCAGGAATGATCCATTCTATTCAGTTTATGTTGTTTCAAGCTGCATATGAATTCCGATTTTCCAAATATGGGAGCTGATCCAAGAGCAAAACAAGCACGCACATATTCATTGTTTGACATATTATTTAACATTTTAAACAAGAATGGCCTTTTAATGATAATTCCTGTGATTATCTTCATCCAGGTAACACGTTGGTATTTACCCTCTTCTGAACTGCAAATAATATTCACTGGATGACTGTGCTAATATAATAAGCAGACTTACAAACCATTAGCAATGATTGTGGAAGGATTGAAAGTACTAGAAAAACTAAATGCAGTAAAATAAACTACCTGTAATGTATAATAAATTAAAATTAAGGAAATCCCACAGCTTCTGTTATTAGCATGGGTGCAATTAGAATTTTAAACTCCATCTAAAGTCACATTAGGTAGGACACAAAAGATTCCAGGGTTTGATCTCTGGTCCGTATTAAACTAGTTCATCACACAGCAGGAGGTAGTAAGTATTAAAAATATCCCCAATGCTCCTTTGGAGGGGGACACGACACAAATGCAGCCAGGGTTCCTAGTCCTTGAATTTGAGTAAGCATTTGCTGAAGTCAGGATTGGGTTCCACAGCGATGCTCCAATCCTGCAAATGGATATTCTGCTGACACTTGCAATCAAGGCTCACATGTGACTGATGGTCATTTGGGTAAGATGCGTCATCATAAGAGATAGCTAATCTGGGCCACATGAGCTGCCTGCTAGTTGGTTTGCACAAGAGCAATAAGCAGCAGAGGGCTAGCGCTCTTTGGACTGCCCGAAACTTGTTGGTCTTCCAGTGCAAAGAGTTGTCCCTGACCGAGTGTTGCAGACTGGCACATTCCAAAGTCCAGGACTACGTGCTGAGGGACGCACTAAAGCTTGGGGCAGCCGCCGCAAAGGCGCAATGGGGAAGGGTCGCTGTCTAAGACCTTTCTGCCACAGTGCACCGAGGGACTGAGAACTGTTTAGAGCCCCTCGGTCTGTACAGCTCAAAATGAATGTCTGCAATTGATTGCAATATTCATTGATTGTATTGATGCACCTCGTGATACATGTTGTAAAAGTTGAACCTGATTGTACTTTTGTGATGGTGATTTTGAAATGGTTTGGAATGTTCTTCCAGATATTTTATGAATAAAGTATATTTTTCCCAAAAAAAAGCAGAGGGCTAGACACAGGTCTTCTGTTACACAGAAAGACAGCTGGGCACGTAACTGTTCATAGTACATATAGGAATCCACTCACACAGAAGTGGTCTAAAAGGTGAGTTTGATATTTTGCAAATGGATGTAGCAGAGAAACGACTAAAAGGAAATTAAGTTAGCATTTCACAATGTCATAGGAGTATTCAAGCCTCTTTTTATTCATAATTGAAAGAATCCAATCATTATTCACTTTGTTGGATAATTTCAATTGGATTAGAGATGTATAAAACTTTTCCCTCAATCACTATTAGTGTCTAATGAGAATGGTGATGGTCGAGATGAACAGTCAATTCAACATTAGTGAGATGGATGGATTTCTTAAATTAAAGGAAAAATGATAAGTGATACAATACTTGCAAACTAATGAGTTTTAACTAATTTATATATTATGCAGCTCTGGGTCCTTGCAATGTAATTTCATTAAATTAGTCAATTTACAATGCCACATCAGGACAAATAATCTGGTCACATTTAATTCTGGTGAAGATGGGCCATATTTAATTTTTTTTTAAAGAAGTAGACTTTTAGGCTTTGTGGTTGGCAACCATTTTCCGTTAAAGGAGCAAATCCATGAATGGTTTTTATTCCCTCAACCTTAACATTGCAAAGAGAGTTTAAGGTCACTTCCATTTCCATTCTATAGTTAGCAGCTGACCCAACTCTGCCAGAATTCCTTGCTCGAATCCCTTTGAAATGGCATTCCACAATAGCTGAAATTACCTTGTTTAAAACCATCAGCTGCACCTGGGACCACAGATTTTTTTTCATTTTCCTTTACCCCTCTCTAGCATTTGGTATTGATATTAGATATTATTATATATTGATATCGATTGATCACATCATCCTCTCCTCCATCACCCTCATCAGCACCACTCAAGTACAGCCAGCACATCCTCCAACAATATCCTCTCTCTCCCTGGCAACCAAGGAAATATCCAGTGACCCTTCTTTATCTACATGCTGCTCTTGGTGATATTATATATTAAGTCTCCTTTTGCTTGTAAATGTACATTGCTAACACCCAGTTCCACCACGTCATCACTTCGCTCAAACCCACAACCACCTCTGTATTATCAAACAGTGTGACATCAATCTTGGACAAGTTTAAATTTGACAAGAATTCTTTCGAATTCTTCTCCGAAAGCAAGGTGAAGATCGGCTCATCAACTAAAGTGTTAGTCATAATTATACAAGGTGCATCAGTTTCCTGCTGAATTAGAGTATGGATCAATCATCAGGCAAGGGTTAAGAGTCCATGTATGATCCTCATCTTCACTGTCTCAGAATTAATTAATGTACAGCACAAACATGGTTTCAAAATGAATTTTAACAGAAAAATGAGAAACAGAAATTGTGCCTTAGTGTAAAGGGTGGCAGTTTCCCTGTACCATTATCCCTCACCATTATCAATTAACGAACTAACTTGCCTTTTAAAACAAGAACACCACCTGTCTTATTTTGCAAAAATGTACTTTATTCATAAAATTTCTAACAAACGTACTACGTATTTCAAAATTGTCATTGCAGAAAGTGCAATGCTATCCAAATTTTCTACATAGATCATGTTGCACTCTGAAGTGTAATGCATGTAATATTTACTGTATACATTCAATAAAATCATTGCACCTCTACAGCAGCTGCCCCAAGCTTTAGTGCATCGCTCAGCACCTAGCCCTGAACCTTGGAACATGCCAGTCTGCAACACCTCAGTTGTGGGCAACTCAACACTGGAAGAGCCTCACCGAAAGCAAGTTGAGAGTGACATGTTGAGAGTAAGATTACAACAAACACCAGTCAATAATAACCAGCTTTGGGACAAGCTCAAGTTGGTAGCCATAGACAACTGATCTCTTTATACACATTCATCAGACTCCTTACTTGAGGGCAAGCCTCTGGCAAGTGTTGCTCCTCTATTTTTCCTCTAAACTTTTCACAGCTGCTTTCTAACATAGATATACACACATACACACAGCCCATTATCAAATATAACCATGTAAAAGTCAGATTTGAGAGCAATTTTTCAGGCAAAATATTAAGGGTCGATGCTTAGAGAAATAATATCTTCAAGGGTTTACATGCGTGCTTGATTTGGGCCCACACAGCATCCTAAATGAATTAGCTATCTAGATGAGTCAACTGATTGGCCAGCTGCCCTTAACCTGCTGCTATGACATGGGTGGGTGAGCCCTGGTGAGGTCCAGTCTGCTACAGTCGAACAGACTGCGTTGTTCAGTCCTGAGCCCTGGTGCAATCGGCAGATTGTTCAGTTACCAAGGTGCCTCCTCAGAGAGCACTGATTTGAACTGTGATGTTAGTGGAGCATAAGTTCAAGCAGCTCCTGGCAAAAAGTGGATCCAATACAGGCCTTTCCTGGACAGCATCTTCTACCTGCCGCCTTTTTTCAGTGAGGTGTGAAGGGGCCTGGGGGAAGCAGGGTAGCTGAGGGGTTTTGATCCATGAAAAATTTGTCAACTTTTACATGAGGTAATTACAAAAATTTTAAGCCAAAATCATGCGACTTTTACATGGGATCAACTTTTACATGGTTATATACAGTATTCTATTGTGTATATATACACTATATAGAAAACGGACATCAATATTAAATATATAGTATATTTAATACATATATTATTCAATAGCTTGCATCTATACAGCATCTTTAACATTAGTAAAGCTGCCCCTAAGCACTTCACAGGAGCATCAATGAAATATTGACAGAGTCATTTCAGGAGATATTGGGATAGGTGATCAAAACCCTGTCAAATCCTATTCAGCAGTAAACAGATCCAAGTCATTCCTGAAATTCTTTATGCTTGACTGAACTTGGAATTGGAGGATAGCCACCCGAGTTGTGTGCTGCATGCCATATTTCTGTATCTGAAAGTACAGAAAAATATCTTCTGTCCATCAAATTACTCTGGATTTGAAAACATTTCACAACATTTTAAAAAGACATTCTGGTAACTAGCAAGTACCTACACAAATACAAGTCTGTTTCACCTGTAGCCTTCAGCTTCACTGTGTCAGGTTGCCTGGAAGGCACTCAAGTCTCCCACAGGGTCTCCTGTTAATGTCAAATGTTTGTATGTCATCAAAGTGACTTTGAAATTAAAGTTTTACAAAACAATGCTTCTAGAAATACTTAATGTGAAAAGCTTCATACCTAGAGTCAGAGTTTTACAGCACGGAAAGAAGCCCTTTGGCCCATTGTGCCCACGCTGGTCATCAAGCCCCTATCTACTCTAATCCCATTTTCCAGCACTTGGCCCATAGCCTTGTAAGCTTGTAAGTTTCAAGTGTTCATCTAAATACTTATTAAATGTTGAGGGTTCCCGCCTCTACCACTCTTTCAGGCAGAGTTCCAGATACCCCCCCACCCTCTGGGTAAAAAATAAATTCCTCAAATCCCCTCTAAATCTCTTACCCCTTACCTTAAATCTATGCCCCCTGGTTACTGACACCTCCATTAAAGGGGAAAAGTTTCTTCCTATCTACACCCCTCATAATTTTGTACACATCAATCAGGTCCCCCCTCAGCCTTCCCTGCTCTAAGGAAAACAACCCCAGCCTAACTAATCTCTCTTCATAGCTGAAACGCTCCAGCCCAGGCAACATCCTGGTAAATCTCCTCTGCACCCTCTCTAGTGCAATCACATCCTTCCTATAATGTGGCGACCAGAACTGCACACAGCACTCCAGATGTGGCCTAATTAATGTTTTGTACAGGTCCATCATAACCTCCCTGCTCTTGTATTCAATGCCTTGACTTATAAAAGCAAGTATTCCATATGCTTTCTTAACTGCCTTATCTACCTGTCCTGCTGCCTTCAAGGATCTATGGACATGCCCATCAAGGTCCCTCTGTACTTCCTAGGGTCCTACCATTCATCATGTACCCCTTTGCCTTGTTAGTCCTCCCAAAACACATCACCTTGCACTTTTCAGGATTAAATTCCATTTGCCACTGTTCTGCCCTTCTGACCAGCCCTTCTATATCATCCTGTAGTCTAAGGCTTTCCTCCTTGCTATTTACCACACCACCAATTTTCATTTCATCTGCGAACTTACTGATCATACCTCCTACATTCATGTCTAGATCATTAATGTACACTACAAACAGCAAGGAACCCAGCACTGAACCCTGCAGTATGCTACTGGACACAGGCTTCCAATCACAGAAACAACCTTCGACCATCACTCTCTGCCTCCTGCCACTAAGCCAATTTTGGATCCAATTTGCCAAACTGTCCTGGATCCCACGGGCTCTTACCTTCTCGACCAGTCCCTCATGCGAGACCTTGTCAAAAGTCTTACTGAGGTCCACGTAGACTACATAACAGCACTACCCTCATCTACACAGCTAGTCACCTCCTCGAAAAATTCAATCAGATTTGTTAGACATGACCTTCCCCTGTCAAAGCCATACTGACTATCTTTGATTAATCCTTGCCTCTCCAGGTGGAGATTAATTGGGTCCCTCGGAATTTTTACCAAAAGTTTCCCTACCACTGATGTTAAGCTCACTGGCCTATAGTACCCTGATTTATCCCTACCACCTTTCTTGAATAATGGTACCACATTATCTCTCCTCCAGTTCTCTGGCACCTCTCCGGTGGCCAGACAGGATTTGAAAATTAATGTCAGGGCCCCTGCGATCTCCACCCTTGCCTCCCACAGCAGCCTGGGATACATCTCATCTGGGCCTTGGAATTTATCCATTTTTAAGCCCGCTAAACCGCTAATGCCTCCTCCCTTTCCATGCTAATTTGTTCAAGTATATTAGTCCCTCTCCCTGATTTCTATACCTACATCATCCTTCTCTATAGTGAATACAGATGCAAAGTACTCATTTAAAACCTCACCTACATCTTCCAGCTCTTCTCTCAGATTGCCACTTCGGTCCCTAATGGGCCCTACTCTTTCCCTGGCTATCCTCTGGTCCCTCGTATACTTATAAAACACCTTAGGATTTTCCTTTATTTTACCCATCAGTGTTTTTCATACCCCACTTGGCTCTCCTAATTTCTTTAGGTAACCCTCTGCACTTTCTATGCTCCTCTAGGGCTT
Organism: Cetorhinus maximus; assembly: GCF_964194155.1. Lineage (NCBI taxonomy): Eukaryota > Metazoa > Chordata > Chondrichthyes > Lamniformes > Cetorhinidae > Cetorhinus > Cetorhinus maximus. The sequence continues at coordinate 99,546,964 of NC_135896.1, forward strand.
CCGCTGTTTTAAGTCCTCGGTATCTACCACAAGCTTCCCTTTTTTTCCCCTTTCCAATCCTGTACATTCCACGACATCCAGGGTTCTCTGGGCTTGTTGGCCCCACCCTTCACCTTTGCGGGAACATGTTGGCCCTGCACACCCTCTATTTCCTTTTTGAATGACTCCCACTGCTCTGATATAACTTCCCTACAAGTAGCTGCTCCCAGTCCACCTTAGCCAGATCCTGTCTTATTGTATTAAAATCGGCCTTCCCCCAATTCAGAACCTTAATTTCCGGTCCATCTTTGTCCTTTTCCATAACTACATTAAATCTTACTGAGTTATGCTCACTATCACTGAAATGTTCCCTCACTGACACTTTAACCACTTGCCCGGCTTCATTCCCTAAAATCAGGTCCAGCCATCTCTTGTAGGGCTTTCTACATGCTGGGTTAAAAAACTTTTCTGGATACATTAAAAATTTCACCCCCTCTAAGCCTTTCACACTGTCTATCCCAGTTGACATTGGGGAAGTTGAAATCCTCCACTATTATTACTCTGTTATTTTTACACTTCCCTGAGATTTGCCTGATCACTGCATCAAAATAAACAGACTGGCATAATCATTTTGCACAGAAAGGCTTTTCTGAAAACGCTAACTTTGCAAACAAAATATTCTGAAACAGTTTGCAAAGGCTTCTACTGTACTTCCATAAATTGAAGCTATTGTTGTGCAGCTTGCCAGGAAATCTTGAAGGGAAGTTTCCATGTGAAGCATCTTGACAACAGAGGGAAACTGGAAATAACCAACGATGCTATGGCCAGCGAGTTGTACTGTAGGAGCATTTGGGTTCATTATTTTTTGAAAAAACTACATGTTGAAACAGGTTTACTCGGTTTTGAATATTCTGGCATTATTTTCTGTTTGAGACCTGTCCAATCTGTCCTTAGCAAAGTCCTCAGCTAATCCCCCTTAAAACTCCACTATAATGAATCGAGTTCAGCACCATGCTGAGTTCTTCTTTCATCACCTCTGTGCACACTTCTTTAGCCAGGATTCCCCCCACAGCACAGCGGATCCTTTGCCCATCTCCAGTATTCTCACTCTACCTAAACCCGTCCCTCTGGCTTCTCATTCTCTCCACATATCTTCATTGCCATGCTGACAGTGCCCATCGGCCCTCTGAATTTCTCTGCTCCTATCACTCACTCTAACGCATCTGCCTCTGAAATTGCAGCACTCATTCTCTTACATCCAACCCTAACATTGTCATCAAACCTACTGACAAGGGTGGTGCTGTTGTCTGGCATACCTACAAGAACTCCAGCAGCAGTAATCACTGATTCAGTATGCTACACACTGTGCCCTTCACTCTACAGGTCAGCCCGCTCTGCTACAGGCAACACTCTTAAGTCAACACGATGGATAGTTTTCCCTTCTGGTGCCTTTAAAAACAGCCATTGGTGTAATGGCAGTCGAAAGCATTAATCTGCTCCTCCCCATCTGGTTCACAAAAGTTGTAATTAATTTGCAGCTAGCTCTAAATTCTCTGATATGAAATAAAACCAGTTAAGGATCGAAGCAAAACAAGTATTTGATGAATATAAAGCTGACTTCATTATTACCATTCATGAAACTTTCAGGAGATAGGAGGGAGGAAACGCTCAGGAAAGCAAAAATTTAAAAGCATCTCCCAGAATATGTTGCATTTATAATTACATAATACAACATCTAAAAATTATGTAAATTCTTGCTGCAATTGTATAGAGCGCTGGTGAGACTGCACCTGTAATATTGTGTACAGTTTGGACTCCTTATCTAAGGAAGGATATACCTGCCATAGAGGCAGTGCAACAGAGGTTCACCAGACTAATCCTTGGGATGGCATTGTCTTATGGGGAGAGATTGAGGAAACTGACCCATATTTTCCAGAGTTTTGAAGAGTGAAAGGTGATCTCATTGAAACTTACAAAATTCTTAGTGTGTTAACAGAGAAGATGTAGCGAGGATGTTTCCCCTGGTTGGTAGTCTAGAACCATGGGACACTGTCTCAAAATAAGGGGCAGTTCATTTAAAACAGAGATGAGAAGGAATTTATTCACAGAGGGTGGTGACTCTTTGGAATTCTCTACCTCCGAGGGCTGTGGAAACTCAATCATTGAGTATATTCAAGGATGAAATCAATCAATCTCCGGATACTAATGACATCGATGTATATGAGGATACTGCGGGAAAGTAGCACTATGGAAGATGATCAGCTATGATCTAACTGAATGGCAGAGCAGCCTCAACAGGGTGAATAGCCTACTCCTGCTCCTATGTTCTTTGCTTGCTGAAACAAACACTTCCATGTAACTTCAGGAAATAATGTTTGTAACAGGTGGTATATTAATTGATAGATATACAGCAGGCCCAGCTGGGTGTATATATACTGCTAATTGTTGTCAACAATGGATCCGACACCAGCTCAGATGTGAAATAAAAACAGCCAAGGATGCAAGACAAGTGATTTGATGGATACAAACCCCTTTGACTTCACTATTCCCCTTCAGGTCATGAAAAACCCTCAAAAGCAAAAAATGTGAAAGCATCTGCTTGAATAATTTCCATTTATAAATACATAATATTACTTCCATGAATTGTGTACACTCATTGTTTGCTGGAACTGTAATTAGTGAAACTTCCTTTAAATTATGGAAACAATTCTGCAATGTTGACCTCTTGTTCAGTCACCAACTGGTTTTATTCTTGCCAGTGAGCTGCCTCTATAATGGATAGACATTAACCATTCCTTGATTAATCAACAATTCACAAACATTTATAAATTATTTCTACCCTAAATAAAGCGTTGCAAGCTCTTGCTCCAACTTGATAATTACCAGACCAAATTTTTTAAATTGCATTAAGAGAACCTGCCTTGGCATATATTAAGGCGAGGTTCCACAGTTAGGTCCAGCACCAAGCTCCAGTTGGGGTCAGGGGAAATCACTGACTGAGGAGATGTAGCTGAGACAGTCAGGCATTGGGAATATAAACATAGCTGATAAAAGTTCTTAATCAGCCTTTTTCTGGGGCCCAGGATTAACAAAAGCCTACAAGTAAGAGAATGTCCACTATATTGCTGAAACCCACATTCCCGAAAATCTTGGACGTTAAGTAGACAAAAACAAAGACTTTTTGCAATGTTTGGAGTTTCAGCCCGTAGAATGCTTCGACTATCTGCCACACAGTAGTTCCCACCACTTAGCCCACCTGCTGTTAGTGTTGGGCTGCCACTTTCATCAGGATAATGGCACTTAATCATTTGCCATTTCCACCAAAGTCAGTTACAAAGGATACTGCTTACAATATATTAATCCTGTCAACTATTTCAGTTAATTCCTCAAGTCTTGTGTATCTTGACCATAGTTACATTTAAATCCCTTCATGGATTTTTTTGGGTCTCGAGGGTTTTATGAAGCTAGATTTGGGGGTCTGTTAGGGTTGTCAAGTTCACTCATTCACCCATGGGTAGAGGTAGGAGGGAGCATTTCACCTGGTGCTGGAGATGAACAGTAATCAGTTACGGAGGGACATGGCAAAAGGCAGGGCACAATGAGCTTACTTTGGAGAATCTCACCTTCCCTGAAGGGGAGCACCTCTTCTGGCAAAAAAACAAGCTTGAAAAATGAGGCACTACGGACACAACTTATACATGATAACAGAAACTCTAACAGCCATAGAGTGGTTCCTGACTGCGAGTTTAAGTATGCGTGCCCTGCTTATAGCTCTCAGCCTTCCATTAGCAAGGATGCTTTTAGTGCCAATAATCACCTTATTAATCACAGTCTGAGATCAGTTACAACCACATACAGACACTGAGAACCTTACTCCCTGAGCAGACATAAAACATATACACATATATATCGTAAGCAGCAGCAATCATGAATGGACTATTACAATTTGCACCGTATTAAAAACCATTAATACATGGTCCGGATGTGCTGTCCCAACTATCGACTTGTTTTATTTTGATGCTTCATGGGTCAGAACCAAAAGGACACAGCCCACAATCACAGCCCAACATGGGTCACGCTCTATGCTGAGTGTCACTGAGTTTCACTGCCTGGCATCGAGAGACTACGGTGCTGTAAGCTCCTGGAGAAACAACACAAAAATCTGAATGTTAAATAAATATGCCCTGGCCAATAATAATCTCCCAACCAACATTTCCAAAAGCATTACCTGGTCACTTACTTCATTGTGGGGCCTTGTACAAATTGGCTACCACCCTATCAAAACAGTAACTACACTTCAAAATACTTTTCATTGACTGCAATCCTTCGGTTATGAAGGATGCTAGAACAATGTCTGCCTAATCTAAACTATTCCTGCAGAACAACTGGCCAATATACTCCAAATTCTAACAATTGGGGAGGGGACTCTGATACTAGGAGAATAGCTACTTCAACTGAGGAAAAATAGCACAGCATCAGAAGAGGATAACAACCTATAGGAATTGTCATTTATGTGCATGCTCAGTATGCCCCCAGACACATCAAGCCTGACTACAAGCCTATGAGGCATGAATGATGCTGAGCGAAGAACATATGCTATTGGTTTTAGGATGACACATGAGACAAGTTACGCACAGATGTTAAGATTTAACCTTAAAACCACCTTGCAGTGGGATTTAGTGACTTGGAACAACACATTCAGATGATTTCTAAGCGAGGCCAAATGCCATGCAGTGAAACCTGCATGTACGTATTAGCAACTTCAAAATTTGTTAATATTTTTCACTTTCTGTTGTGCATGGCAGACACTGGCAAAAATTTCTTACAACCGATGGGGGCAAAAAGCAGATCAGGGGCACAAGTGAAGATTGAGGATAAACAATCTGGATTAACTGCCTTAAGATCTGATGACAGTGAACATACAAAGAAGGAGCAGGAGTAGGCCATTCAGCCCCTCGAGCCTGCTCTGCCATTTAATAAAATCATGGCCGATCGGATAGTGACCTGAAATCTGCATCACCCCCTTGCTTACCAAGAATCTATCCACCTCTGCCTTAAAAACATTCAAAGATTCTGCTTCCACCACCTTTTCAGGAAGAGAGTTCCAAAGACTCACGACCCTCAGAAAATTTTTTGCCTCATCTCGGTTTTAAATGGGCAGCCCCTTATTTTTAAACAATGGCCCCTTGTTCTAGATTTTTCCACAAGACGAAACATTGTCTCCACATTCGCCCTTCAAGACCCCTCAGGATCTTGTATGTTTCAATCAAGTTGCCTCTTACTCAAGCTCCAGTGGGTACAAGCCTAGTCTGTCCAACCTTTCCTCATAAGACAACCCACCCATTCCAGGTATTAGTCTGGTAAACCTTCTCTGAACTACTTCCAACGTATTTACATCCTTCCTTAAATAAGGTGACCAATACTGTACACAGCACTCCATATGTGGTCTCATTAATGCCCTGTACAACTAAAACATAACCTCCCTACTTTTGTATTCAATTCCCTTTGCAATAAATAACATTGTTAGCTTCCCTAATTACTTGCTGCGCTTGCATACTAGCCTTTTGTGGTACTGCATGATAAAAGTTCGTAAAGAAAGGACACTTGGGAAGTTTAAACAAGGACAACGGTGAATTTGTTAGCTGAAACGTGAACAAACTCATGAGAGATTACAAAGGGTAGCAGGATATGATAAAGGAGGTCGAAACTCCAGCAGATAGAGAATTTGAGTTTGAACAAGGGAAGGAAGAAGTAGATTCAGGTGTAAGTAAAGGGCAGAACACAGATTGCAAACTGGGTCACACAAAAAGGCATTCAGCTTCTCAGCTTGCAGATGGGGAGAGAGAGCAGTGAGCAAATGCAAAAGGAAAATGGGGTACACAAATGATGCAAATAAAAGAAAAGAATGGGTGTCGCAAGTAAAGGTACCAGGAAGAGGACAGATTGAAACAATACAACAGAATAGATCTGTAAATGGTGAAGAAATGCATTGAGCAGCAGCAGCAAGCATCACACAAAGTCTGCAGTATCGTCCCTTCTGTGGTCCATGCCCTCCAAATACCCACTTATCATCTCAAAGCCAGCCTGTACCACACTCACCGCTCAAAACATTTGCACACATCGAGATATTTTTGCCAATAACCACCCACATCCACCACAAACCAGCAGCCGCAGGCCCCATTGATGTTGGGGGTGAGTAGGACACAAAACAAAGCAAGGCAGAACAGGACAGAGAAGGCAATGAAGGTAAAAAAACAGAACCAGCAACATAAAGACATAGATTATGTGCTATGATTTCCCACAAGTGCCTTACAAAAGATAAAAAATTTTCTCAGATTATTTTTGCTCATTAAATGTTTAAAGCACTTAGTCCACTACCTCTGAGCCTTTGCTCTCTGCCAGCCCGTCTCACCACTTCTTCCTAACTTAAGGTAGGCAATGCCACTGGAAGTCCACCAGAATATATAATAAAACAAAACGAATGCCCATTATGGGTTGGTTACCCAATTTCAGGTTTTAGTTTCTGGAAAATAAACTCCCTGCTTATCCTGCCAATCTGCATTTCAATACAATCTTCCTATCACACAGTAATTCACAGTTGCTCTAGAGACCAGCTTGACTGCTGCTGCTTTAAACACAAACACGTTTTCCAGGTGCTCATTGGCTTTATTAGCCATTTGCAGGCAGGCATAACTACATTTATACAACAGGTGACTATAAAATTGCATATGACTGGAGACATCCATCACCGTCTTTGTCAAAATTGATTATCAGTACCAGGGGAGGATATCAACAGCCAAGGAAGAGCACCATTTCAGTTTGCAAAAGGAAAGCAACATCTGGCAATAGGAAGCACATATGGGATTTGTTCAGAAATCAAATGACGCAATTTGAACCACAATTGTGATATGAACAGGAACTTTTATAAAAATAGAAATGGAAATATAGCCATTCATCCATCATAGTTCCAGGATTTTGACCCAGCTATCTAACAGCACCATCATCACCTCAAGGGCATTTAGGGATGGGCAATAATTGCTGGTCTTGCCATCAAAGCCCAAATCCCATGAATGTATAAAAAGGATGTTGGTCACTGAGACCAAAGCTGTTTAATATTAAAGGCAGATATAGAAAGGCAGGTAGACATCCTCAATGCAAGCACACTAATGCCTTAATAATTCAGTCAAGTCAAAAGGAGCCTAAAATGTGACCCAAGTGGGGTCCTGCTGCTGTGGTGGAATTTGATTTGATTTTTGAGCAGAGTTTAGATGTTACCTCTCTGTACACAGCACAAAACTCTATTTGTCCTCTACTTAATCTTCAAGATGAATGGCTGCACTAAAACATATCAGCTGATCTGGTTCCTCTGATGTATGTGGGCAAGCACACCCCAACAAGTTATAACTTGAAACTATAGCACTGAGCAGCAAGGCAGAATCGCAAGCCCTGTAAAGGTGAGCAGCCATATGAGCCATCAGTTCCATTTACTTGATTCAAATAAACCAGCACAGCTAAGTTGTAAATGCGCCTTGGTGTGAGAACTACTCCATTAAAGTCAAATTTTACTTTATTTTTTCATGGGATGTGGGCGTCACTGCCAAGGCCAGCATGTACTGCCCATCCCTAAGTGCCCTTGAACTGAGTGGCTTGCTAGGCCATTTCAGAGGGAAGTTAAAAGAGAACCATATTGCTGTGGGTAGGGGTCACATTTAAGCCAGCTTCTCACTTTCCATTCTCTACAATCTTGAGTCATCCAAAACTCTGCTCATTTAGGCCAGACCAGGTGAGGACAGCAGATTTCCTTCCTTAAAGGGTATTAGTAAACCAGATGGGTCTTTACGACAATCAATGATAGTTTCATGGTCAGCATTACTGAGAATAGTTTATATTCCAGATTTATTACTCAAATTTAAATTCCACCAGCTGCCATGGTGGGATTTGAACCCATGTTCCCAGGGCATTAAATTGGGCTTCTGGGTTACTAGTCCAGTGACATTACCACCAACCCACTGTCTCCCTACTTGGGTCACATTTTGATGTTGGTCATGTTAGCAGTCTTGTGCTGCTATCTAAATTGTGAAAAACCTGATAGTCTTTAATTCAGGCAAGGCACTTGTATAAAGTACACAGCGTAACAATGTTTTCAAAATTATCAGCTGCCGGGACTGTATTTAATCAGATTCTTTACGTTAAAATCTCTATCAACTTCTGAGGAAAATGGTGGAAAGTGCTATACACTTTACATGGGAGGGGTGGGGTGGGGGGGGGTAACCGGGTCGGGGCAGAGGGTGGGAGTTAGTCAGGTCAGGTCACATCGGGGCGGCGGGGGCTAGTTGGGAGATCAAAGGGAGAGTCAGACGGGATCAGCAAGAGTTATTGGGGAGTCACTTTTATAATTAGGGGAGGTGAAGCAATAATAGTATTGTCACTTGACTAATAATGCAGAGACCCAGGGTAATGGTCGAATCCCACCAAGGCAGATGGTGGAATTTGAATTCAATAAAATATCTGGAACTAAAAGTCTAATGATGACCATGAAACTATTGCCTATTGTCATAAAAACCCACCTGGTTCATTAACATCCTTTAGGGAAGGAAATCTGCCATCCTTACAAGGTCTGGCCTACATGTGATTCCAGACTCCTAAATGCCCTATGAAATGGCCTAGCAAGCCACTCAGTTCTGAAGGGAAATTAGGGATGGACAATAAATGCTGGCTGAGGCAGCAATGCCCCCATTCCATGAACAAATGAAAAAAAAAATTACCTAGGCGTTAGACTAGATTTTTTTCATGCTAACATTTCCTGGGTAATTACCTAAGTAAATTGGAACCATCCGAAGTCTCCGACTCAATCTCAGAGTTGGAGATTTTTTTTGGAGAGTCCCAAGGAGCAGGGAAATTGCCTATCAAAGTTCAAACTTCCTGGGCAATTCCCATGGAGTCTATGCATTGGGACTTCCAAGGAGTCCCATAGCGCATCTTCCAGGATATGTCCTGTCTAAGATTATTGGGAGACTAGAAGATCTGTATTTATATAGCAGCTTTAATCAAAATAAATGCCCCAAGGTGTTTAACAGGTGTGTTATAAAGCAAAATGTGACAGTGAGCCACATTAGGGCATATCACAACCAAAAATTTAGTGAAAGATGTAACTTTAAGAAGTGTCTTAAAGGAGGAAAGAGGTAGAGGGCAGAGGGGTTTAGGGAGTGAATTCCAAGAGCTTGGGCTCTCATCAGCAGAAGGCATGGTTGCCAGTGATGGAGTGATTAAAATAGGGGTGTCAAAGAAACCAGAGTTTGAGAAGCACATACGTCAGAGGGTTGTGTAACTGGAGATTAGAGACACAGAGGAGCGAGGCCATGGAGAGATTTTAAAACATGAATGAGAAATCTGAAGCCGAGGCATTGCTTAACCAAGAGCCAATACAGGTCACTGAGCAAATGGGATTACGGGTGAACGGAGCTTGGTACAATTTCGATCATGGAGAGCAGAGTTTTGGATGACCCAAGATTGTAGAGTGTAGAAAGTGAGAAGCTGGCCAGGATTGCATTGGAATCATCAAGTCTAGAGGTAACAAAGGCATGGATGAAGGATTTTGCAGATGAGCTGAGGTGCGGTGGAATCAGGTGATGTTACAGAAGTGGAAACAGATGGTCTCTGTGATCGTGTGGATTTGTGGTCAGAAGTTCATCTCAGGATCAAATAGGATACCAAGGTTGCAAGCAGTCAATGCCAAACATAAGACATCTGATGTTGCTCTAGTTAAAATAAGCTAACTCAGCATCAGGTATTAAAAAAATCTTGAATCTTGCAAATGTATATGGTATGGTACACACTACAGTGACTTGGAAGAGGTTTCGATGTTCAAGTAGAAGAAAGGGCTTAGGAACTAACAAGTTACAATGCATTCATGTAATTATTGTACAAACGTTTCAGTGAACATCTACTCCTGCTCAAATTTCAGGTTGATTTTATCAGACATTTTATCAGAACTAAGGCTTTGCATCATTATTTCTAAGTGTTGTAGGGTGTTTTTATTAAAAATTATGTTGCTGTCCTCTGCTCTGTGAAAGGCAAAATGGCTGATATAAGCCTATTGTTAAAGCAACAGTCAACATCATACAATGTGACAAAAAGAGTCACTGCTGTGGAAAAAGCATTTCTGAGTGAATAAAGCATTGACACTTGAAGAATTAGAACCAATTAATGACAAATTCTGTTCTCAGAATAAATAGGCAAATATTACAGCTGTGTTTGAAACAATCCCAATGTTTATGTATTAAATCAGAAACTAATTTAACGCAACAACCATCACACAAGATCGATATTTTACTTCACCAGAGCTCCTTATAATTCGAACCACAAGTTCCCCTATCAATAAATTTGCTGGAGGCCGAAATGCATCTTAGCTTCAAAAAGAATAACTGGAACAAAATTCCAGCGATGTGGGCCTCAACAATCATCCAAAGATGCCCACAGTCCAATGCAAGTTTTCATTTTTCTGTTCCACTTGTATATCATTAGAATGCATCAGCTTAACTTTGAGTACCTTTTTTAAAAAAAAAAAATGCTTTTTTTGGACTTAAGGCAGACTTCTGTGGGCAGAAAATTACGTAATACTCAAGCAATCGTAAAAGGATGGGGACATTTTGGATATAAAGTTTCAAAGGAATAAATGTTAACCTGCAGTTGTACAATTCATAGCGACATCAAGGATTTGCCAAATATTTTCAGGATTTTAATTTTGACAAAGGTCATAGTTTTGGTGGTGAAATGGTTTCACTTCACTGCTCTTTCCCAACTGGGACCAGGGCTTGAATTCAGGTGGAACGGTTGCATAGAGTCGGTTTATATTCCCTGCAGCATGGAAGATTAAAGGGCAATCTAAATTAGCCGTTTGTGATTGAAGTTGGTAGGGTAGATAGAGAGCAACTACTGCCTCTATGCGTGGTTGGGGGTGGTGGGAATAAATGAGTACAGGACAGAACCTTAAAGTAAGAGCGAGACTGTTCAGGGGTGATGTCAGAAAGAACTTCTTTGCACAAAGGACAGTGAAAATCTGGAACTCTTCTCCCAAAAAGCTGTTGACATGATACCAATTGAACATTTCAAAATGGAGGTAGATTTTTGTTGGGTGAAGGTTTAAGAGTTATGGAATAAAGATTCATATCTGGAGTTCAGGCATGATCGAACTGAATGGTGGAACTGGTCCCAGGGCTGAATGGCTTACCAAAGAACCATTGAAAAGTTACAGTGCAGAAAAAGGCCATTCAGCCAATCATGTTTGTGCCAGCCAGAAAAAAAAAGAGCCATTCATTTCAATTCCACTTTCCAGCACCTGGTCCATAGCCTTGCAGGTTACAGCACTTCAGGTGCAGATCCAGGTGCCTATTAAATAAGTTGAGCGTTTCAGCCTCAACCACCGATTTAGGCAGCGAATTTCAGACACCCACCACCCTCTGGGTGAAAAAGCTTTTCCTCATGTCCCCTCTAAACCTTCTACCAATCACCTTAAATCTATGCCCCCTGGTAATTGACCCCTCAGCTAGAGGAAACAAGTCTTTACTGTCTACCCTATCTAGGCCCCTCAATTTTATACACCTCAATTAGGTCACCCCTTAACCCCTTTTGTCCCAAGGAAAACAACCCTAGCCTATCCAATTTCTCCTCACAGCTGCAATTTTCAAGCCCTGTCAGCATTCTTGCAAATCTTCTCTGTACTCTCTCCAGAGCAATTATGACCTTCCTGTATTGTGGCAACCAGGTCTGTACACAAAATTCCAGTTGGGGCCTAACCAGCATTTTATACAGTTCCATCATTACATCCCTGCTTTTGTATTCAATGCCTCCTCCATTAAAGGAATGCATTTCATATGCTTTCTTTACCACCTTATCCACCTATCCTGCCACCTTCAGGGCCCTGTGGACATGCACTCCAAGGTCTCACTTCCTCAACCTCTCTCAATATCTTCCCGTTTACTGAGCATACCCTTGCTTTGTTTTCCCTCCCCCAAATGCATTACCCCACACTTTTCTGGATTGATTTCCATTTGCCACATTTCTGCCCACTCAACCAAACCATTGATATCATTCTAGAGACAACAGCTATCCTCTTCACTATCAACTACACAGCCAATTTCTGTGTCATCTGCAAATTTTCCCAATCATACCTCCCACATTTATGTCCAAATCATTAATATATACAACAAACAGCAAGGGCCCCAACGTTGAGCCCTGTGCAACACCATAGAGCCATAGAGGTCTACAGCACAGAAAAAAGCCCTTCGGCCCATCAAGTCTGTGCCGGTCAAACAAGTACCTAACAATTCTAATCCTATTTTCCAGCACTAGGCCCATAGCCTTCTATGCCATGGCATCGCAAGTGCACATCCAAATACTTCTTAAATGTTATGAGGGTTTCTGCCTCTACCACCCTTTCAGGCAGAGAGTTCCAGATTCCCACCACCCTCTGGGTGAAAAAATTCTTCCTCACATCCCCTCTAAACCGCCTGCCCCTTACCTTAAATCTATGCCCTCTGGTGATTGATCCCTCCACCAAGGGGAAAAGTTCCTTCCTGTCTACCCTATTTATGCCCCTCAATTTTATACACCTCAATCATATCCCCCCTCAATCCCCTCTGCTCCAGGGAAAATAACCCCAGTCTATCCAATCCCTCCTGATAACTAAAACTCTCCAGTCCAGGAAACATCCTGGTAAATCTCCTCTGCACACTCTAGTGCAATCACATCCTTCCTATAACGCAGATTCCAGAACTGCACACAATAATCTAGCTGTGGCCTAACCAGTGTTTTATACAGTTCCAGCATAACCTCCCTGCTCTTATATATTCTATGCCTCAGCTAATAAAGGCAAGTATCCCATATGCCTTCTTAACCACCTTATCAACCTGTCCCGCTACCTTAAGGGACCAGTAGACATGTACATCAAGGTCCCTCTGATCCTCAGTACTTCCCAGGTTCCTACCATTCATCATGTATTCCCGTGCTTTGTTTGTCCTGCCCAAGTGCATCACCTCACACTTATCCGGATTAAATTCCATTTGCCACTGATCAGCCCGTCTATATCCTCCTGTAATCTAAGGCTATCCTCCTCACTATTTACCACCCCATCAATTTTTGTGTCATGCGCGGACTTACTGATCAACCCTCCTACATTCAAGTCTAAATCGTTTATATATACCACAAACAGCAAGGGACCCAACACCGATCCCTGTGGAACCCCACTGGACACAGGCATCCGGTCACAAAAAAACCCTCGACCATCACCCTCTGCTTCCTACCACTCAGCCAATTCTGGATCAAATTTGCCAAACTGCCTTGGATACCATGGGATCTCACCTTCATTATCAGTATCCCATGCGGGATCATATCAAAAGCCTTGTTGAAGTCCAAGTAGACTACGTCAAATGCATTGTACTCATCTACACACCTGGTCACCTCTTTGAAAAATTCAATCAAATTGGTCAGACATGACCTCCCCTTAACAAAACCATGCTGACTGTCCTTGATTAATCCCTGCCTCTCCAAGTGTAGATTAATTCTGTCCCTCGGAATTGCTTCCAATAGTTTCTCCACCACTGAGGTTAGGCTGACTGGCCAGTAGTTCCCTGGTTTATCCTTTCTCCCTTCTTGAATAACGGGACCACATTGGCTGTCCTCCAGTCCTCTGGCACCTCTCCTGTGGCCAGAGAGGTGTTGAAAATTATTGCCAGCGCCTCTGCTATCTCCTCCTTTGCCTCACTCAACAGCCTGGGATACATTTCATCCGGGCCTGGAGATTTATCTACTTTTAAGCCTGCCAGACCATTTAGAACCTCCTTTCTTTCTATGTTAATTTCTTTAATTATATCACAGTCCTTCTGCCTGATTTCCATACCCACGTCGTCCCTCTCACTTGTGAACACCGACACAGAGTATTCATTTAGAACCCTACCTACGTCTTCTGGATCCACACACAAATTACCACTATGATCGTTCATGGGCCCTACTCTTTCCCTAATTATCCTCTTACTCTTAATGTACTTGTAAAATAACTTTGGATTTCCTTTATTTTACCTGCCAATGTTTTTTCATGCCCCCTTTTTGCTCTCCTAATTTCAAGTTCCCCCCTACACATTCTATACTCCTCTAGGGCTTCCACTGTTTTGAGCCCTCGGTATCTGCCATAAGCCTCCCTTCTCTTTATCCAATCCTGTATATCCCTCGACTTCCAAGATTCCCTGGATTTGTTGGTCCTACCCTTTGTCTTTACTGGGATATGTTGGCCCTGTACTCTCCCTATTTCCTTCTTGAATGTGTCCCACTGCTCTGACGCAGATTTACCTAAAACTGCTGCTTTCAGTCCACTCTGGCCAAATCATATCTGATCTTATTAAAATCGGCCTTCCCCCAATTTAGAACTTTGATTTCTGGCCCATCCTTGTCCTTTTCCAATACAATCTTGAATCTAACAGAGTTATGATCACTATCTGCAAAATGCTCCCCTGCTGATACTTCTACCACTTGCCCGGCTTCACTCCCTAAAATTAAGTCCAGGACCGCCCCCTCTCTTGTAGGACCTTCTACATACTGGCTTAAAAAGCTCTCGTGGATGCATTTTAAGACTTCCGCTCCCTCTAAACCTATCACACTATGACTGACCCAGTTAATGTTGGGGAAGTTGAAATCCCCCACTATTACTATCCTATTACCACTGGAAACCTTTATCCACACTGACTTTGAGGGCACTAAATTAATGAGCTTGGCCAATAAAAAAACAGATAGTCGTTTGGTAGGACAGAGCTGAAGTTTTACTGTAAAAAAAATAGACATGGTGAAGCTTTTCATCTTGCACTCATCAGGACACTATGTAAGAATACCAATGTCAGGGGAAAACAACAATTTATACTGTATGAGAAGAGTGCTGATTGGTTGGTAAATGGACTCTGATTGGTAGAGGTGTTGCCATGGAGAATGCACAGTGATGGTGACTGACAGTTAACTGCCAAGTATCATTTGAAATTTAAACCAGGCAGCTTGACACCGATTGGTTTCGGCATTACCCTGAGGAATGAGTAAGCGAATGGCTGTCACTTATTTTGTTCAGCTGATACAGGCACAATATGTGTACATGTTCTGTCTGCAAAGACCAGGGCTCTGCGTAGTAATATATGTAGCTTCCAGTACATGCAAATGCACCACACTGCGAGCCCAACTATCTTAAATTGGTTGTCAGCATAATTCTTAACACTGCAGATTATTCAGCAAATGTTGTCCAATTGCGTAATCACATCCAATGTTAGACGCCGTGTTTTGAGTTTTGCAAGCACAGGCTGATTGGGTAACAGTCTGCACCTTGCTCATTGCGAAAAGAGGACATACTGTTTGATACGATCCGTCAATATTTGGGATGTAGGGCCTACATACCCAGCACCACACTAGCTCTAAAATTCATATACCTACTACTCATTTGGGTGATAGGCAGAACATGTTTTTGGTTTGGCAGCAGCACCCCGTTATTGGCAAATACTACTCCTGTTGCCACTGCATAGTAGCAGCATTAAACAGCTAGCTTCAATTGTTGCTCAATTTTTGAGATACCTTGCTCTTCCAGGGTAATCTGAGGTAAACTGGGCACTTTTCAGGGCTGAAAATGACAGCCTTAGGCCCATTCATGAGTTTGCGTGATGTACAGCCATTATCCCGCAGGATGCCTTTAATGCACCCTATATCAGCATCAAGCTTGCATGGTGAGCAAATGGCCCGGGCCCTATTTACAAGTTTGCCAATAAGACCAATCTTATAGCGTGCGGAACTGTAAGAATCCCAACGCATATTTCGACCAGCTTGCGATAGACCATTGTTGAAAACCCCGTGACAGATTTCTCAACTAGTATGTCAAGGGGAGTTCATTTGACTGCTCCATTTCAAAGGTGAATTTGAGGGACGATAGAACCCATTAAGACATGCAAGGAAATTACTACATATGGCTGCAGATTTAAATATAGTGAACGTATGATTCACATATCGGAAATATGTTAGTAGTCAAATTAGTTAATAGTCTCTTTTTTTTTTGCAATACAAAAAGAGATCACTTACTGCTGTTGTAAAATGAAAAAGACACAAAGCACTCCAAGTAAACAGTACCAAGAAAAAAAATTGCAATATAGCACCATGACCTACAGGGTACACAAGCTCAAAGACATACACTATATTGCTAAGAATTACAGCTGTTTTACACAATAATTTTGTTACATATAAAAAGCACATTTAACACATTAAGAGCGGACACTTACAGCCATCATTAAATAGGGATCCTCATCACAATTACCCAAAGAATATCTGAGATGATGTGTCTGGTAGGCTGCTAGTTCTACTGGAAGTAAAAACATGCTTAATTTTTTTTTTTAAAAAGAGATCAAATATTCTCATGCTCATTTTATCAGCATAATTTTCTTCCTCTTTACCAAATTTCCCCAAACTAAGGGCTGTTGCCAGGTTGCAGGCAAATAGAACCAAGCGGCCATCGTTCATGCAATTCATAGCAGTGAGTGCAAGAAGCCTATTTGGTTATACATTCACGTTGTAAGGTATGCAAAAGCAGCCCAGATGCACGACTCCCTTAATTTTTGCTGCCTTCCTAGGGAATAAGTGACTGATCTTGGCCTTTTTACAGGATAACATACCCGAGATAAGTCACTGTGAAGAACAGGCGTAAACCTGAATCTCTGTTAGACATCATCCAGAGACGCATGTTGGGCACCTTGGGAACATAAAGGTTAATAGTCAAACTTTCACGTATATTGCAGAAACAGGTTTTCCAAGGTAAGAAGAATTGTTCTGAACTGTTGTGAAAGGAATGCATAGCTTGGTTTCTGATAAGTAATGGGCTTAAGCAAAGAAATACATGACGTAATGATGTCAGATACGAGTTAAGGTCTAACTTTGGAGGACTGGGTAATAAACATGGATAGGTGATTCACTCATATTCATATCAGTTAATAAAGATTATTCTTCAAAAGGGTTAAGTAGTTAGATCAGGAAGTCTTATTTGAAGCAAGTAGCTATGGAGTAAACAACTACAGCTGTCTACATACTGTCTTCAAAAGATTGGGAATATGCAAGCCTTATCTACACCCCTTTGGCTCATGAATGCTAGAATTTAGAGGCATGGATATGCAGACTAAGTACACAGCACAGTAAATAGCTATTACCTAGCTGAATACTTTACTAAACAGCAACCAAGATATATGCATGAGAGAAGACAGATTAGAAGGCATCTCCAAGAGCTCTCATTGTTACCATGTAGGTAACAGGTAGAGTGGAGGACAAGCTATACATCCTTAATATTATTTCAGGCTTTGAAGTTAAAATTTAAATGATTTGCTCAAAACCTCCAATAAGCTTTGTTCACAAGTGTATTTTACATCTGGACGAAGTTCATAAAAGGTCCACAATAGTGCTTCATTATGAGTTGCTATTGTTCAAGGTGCCTGGATCAGACGTGAGCAGATTCACTCATCCCTGGTACTATCACATGAGTTCTTGCAGCTTGGGGGTGGTGTGGGGGGAACACTAATGAACAGGAACTCTGTTTACAAGACAGGATTTAAGATGCATAGTCAGCTGAATGCTGTAGTTCAGTGCAATAAAAAACATTCCATCTGTCAAATGCAATATACACAAATGAAGCAAATGCCACATCAAATCCTCCACACTCATGACAATAAATCAATGTAAAATAATTCATCCCTTTCTGACATTTTCTTTTCAAACCCTGATCGCTTTACACAATATGTTGAGAGTTAAAGATTGCTTACATGTCAATTTAGCAATAAGAGTTTTATTTTACAAATGAAGAAATATCACCGCGATCTACAGTTCAGCTATGCTGTCGTACAGCCTTTAAGGCTTGCGACGTAAAATTGGACCTACTTTCTGGTTTCAGTGCATTACAGATCAGGAACCAAGGGGAGAAAAAGTGTATATTCCAATGCTGTATTACTGATTTCTTGTATGTGCGATATATTTATGAAGTAGTCTTGAAATACATAATAGGAGAAGTTTTAACATTCAAGTCTTAATTTGAAGTTTATTCTTTTTAATTAACTTAATTATGCAACAATAAAAACATAATACAGTACAGCTAGCATGTCTTATAATCCAATCCTGCATAATTCATGATCTAGACTGTGCATCAAATTATCTTGCTCATTATGTGCAGCTTAAATGCGTACCTTGGTAAAAATAATGAATATATTGTATAATTAAATTTCACAGTACATCTATCTTCCAGCCGGCACCAGTACAATCTACTAAAATTGATTTATCTCTGAAATTCAGCGAATGCCATTCAGACATCAAACAAAAATGCAAATGCCACCTTGCTTCAACAGTCTATAAGCAAAATTGGTTAGAAGAACTTTGTCAATGGTGCAATTCACACTTGTCAAATGAGGGCCTCAAGGTAGATGTTCTCCCTCTTATCAATAAAGCAATAGAGTTCATCGTGAAAATGTGAAAGAAGTTAAGAGTGGAAATCCAGTCAGCCCAAAAATATAAAAGCAATCACCTTCCCCATACAAAACACTTCAATCTCTTTCAATTATGAATTCAACTTAGACAAAAAGGATGCAGTGAAAGAACATAATGGTGATATGAATCTAAACATGCAAATAATGAAGTGCTCCTTTAGAGATATCTCTATGCAGCTGCAACTATTCATCTTTTAGGCTCTCTACATATTCCCCACTATGGGCTGCTTGTTAACCTATCACATTCCAGCTACAGAGGGGATCACATTCAGGACACCAGATTCTCCATGAGGATAATTAATACAACTTGTATGAGTGTTATGACACAGCAGATGGTAAATGCTGAGCTGTTCGAATCCTAGGGAGAAACTTGAAACAACTGTCACAACTAATTTTCAATTTGTGCCTCAAATTCAGTATAGACCACCAAGTCTTATAGGCTTTTACAAAACTAGTTTAAACATTTATTAATAAGAGAAATGATTTTAAATACAGACATAGATCTACAAATCCTATGATAATTTCTAAATCCCCTAATCAATCTAACTCCCAGTTACACTTTCGTTAAGACAACAGTAAAACACAGACTTTAAAAGACCTGGGCAAAGAAACATGATACCACGAACAAGTCAAATTCAAAGTGAGTTTTCATCACTTCAGTCCTATGAAGACATCAGCTTGAGGCATAGATACTGAAGGCTTTTTCACACTTGTAAGATCTTAAAAATGCCTACCCTTAGATAAAACCTTTGCTCCTTTATACATATTTTCCCCTTTAAATGCAGATATCCATTGTTTCACTAGGTCTTTGGACTTTATCATCCTGGTAATAAAAACCACTCCTAGCACTAAGTTTTACCAGTGATCTTTGGGAAAAATAAACACACTGGGCAGAATTTTGCCCTCGGATGGCGGGCGGGCCCCACCAGCTCGGCAGCAGTCAGACAGCTGGCCCCTGCCACCGAAACGGGGCTCACTGCCATTTTGAGTGGGCGGGCCAATTAAGGCCCGCCCAGCGGCGTGCCCGACAGGAACCGCTATGCGCTTCCTGTGTTTGTGGGTTGGGGGGTGGGGGGGAAAAGAGGGATTCCCCATCTGTCAAAGAGCGCACTGCTCCCTGAGGCAAAGTCCTGTCTCAGGGAGATTAGTGACAGGTAAGAAAAGTCAAAAAATAGAAAAATTATTAACACGTCCCCCTCATGTGACAATGTCACGCGAGATGGGACATGTTAATAAAAATGACAAACTTTATTTGACGTTTTAAAAACGGACATGAAACCTCATCCCGCCAGTGGATGAGGTTTCATGTATTATCAGGAGCCCGCTGGGGCTCCTGGCCTGCCCGCCAGCCTTAAGGTTGGACAGACAGGTCTTTAATTATCTTAATTAGCCTGTCAATGGCCTTAATTGGCACACATTTACAATAAATGTGACAATGGGCCACCACATAGAATCTCAGAATTGTTACAGCACAGAAAGAGGCTTTTCAGTCCATTGTGTCTGCACCAGCTCTCTGAATGGACAATTCACCTAGTGCCAATCCCCTGCCTTCTCTCCATAATCCTGTACATTCTTCCTTTTCAGATAACAATCAATTCCATCTTGAATGCCTCGAATGAATCTGCCTCCGCCACACTTTCAGGCACTACATTCCAGATCCTAACCACTCATTGAGTGAAAGGTTTTCCTCATGTCCCCATTGCTTCTTTTGCCAATGACCTTAAACCTCATTCTCGATCCTTTCGTGAGTGGGAACAGTTTCTCCCTATCTACTCTGTCTAGACCCCTCATGATTTTGAACACCTCCGTCAAATCTCCTCTCAGCCTCCTCTTCTCCAAAGAAAAGAGTTCTAACTTCTTCAATCTATCTTCGTAATTGAAATTCCTCATCCCTGGAACTATTCTTGTGAATCTTTTCTGCGTTCTCTAATGGCTTCACATCCTTAACTGCGACACCCAGAAGTAGATGCAATAATCCAGCTGAGGATGAACCAGTGTCTCATACAGATTCAACATAATCTCCTAGATGTGTATGCTATGCCCTTATTTATAAAGCCTCGGATATTTTATGCTTTATTAACTGCTCTCTCAATCTGCCTTGCTACTTTCAACAATTCATACACATATACACCCAGGTCCCTCCACTCGTGCACCGCAATTATAGACTTGTACCCTTCATTTTATATTGTATCTCTGCATTCTTCTTACCAATATGAATCACTTCACACTTCTCCACATTGAACTTCATTTGCCACTTCTCTGCCCATTCCAACAACTTGCCTATGTTCCTTTGAAGTTCTACACTATCCTCCTCACAGTTTACAATGCTTCTAAGTTTCATATCATCTGCAAGTTTTGAAACAGTGCCCTGTACACAAAGGTCTAGGTAGGTCATTAATATATATCCAAAAGAGCAAGAGTCCCAACACTGACCCCTGGGGAACTCCACTACAAACCTCTCTCAGCCCTAAAAACATACATTAACCACTATTGTTTCCTGTCAGTCAGCCAATTACATATCCATGTTGCCACTGTCCTTTTCATCCCACTAACTCTAACTTTGCTCACAGTTGTTTTCTGGCATTTTATTAAATGCCTTTTGGAAGTACATGTACATTGGATTAGCAACATCAATCCTCTCTTAAAGCATCAAAAACTCCAGCAAGATAGTTAAACACAATTTGCACTTAACGAATCAGTGCTGGCTTTCCCTAATTAACCCACATTTGTCCAAATGACTATTAATTTTGCCCCGAATTACTGTTTCTAGAAGTTTCCCCACCACCATGTTGTTGCTGGGCTTGCACATCCTGACCTCAGCCATAGAGGGCACGGCACTCTACTATCTTAGATACACCGACTGCCACCATACATTTCTCAGAGGCTAGAGCAATCTAGCCAAGGTTATTCCAAGGATGTAATTAATGCAGACTTTTGTTGGATAACATACATGCCAAAATGCAATCAAAGCATCACAATTCACAATGCCACTGCGTGGCATTCTTCAACGAAGGGAGAGAACAGATTCTGAATTTATGGATTTCCCTAGATCACTCAATGTCACTATAATTCAATCATGTAAAGGTAACAGGCCACAATGCTTTTGCTCGATGATCAAAGTTATTGGGAATGGCAGGTAAATAAAAACTGAAAGGTTGCCACAAAGTAACCTGAGCAGACTGCAGTATCAGCTGCTGTGAGAGAGTAAAGCACTTGTCACAGGTCCTCACCTTTCCCAAAATATACCTGGGTCTTGCCCAAGAGGAACAGGACCTACTTATCCTGATCAGCTTCTGGCCTGGGCCAAAAAATAATTTCACCAGAAATTTATAAATGCATTAACAAAAAAAAACCAAGTACAATCTGAGAAATGTCCAGCATTTTGTTTTTATTTCAATATCCAGCACCTGTAGTACTTTGTTCTTGTAAAGTTCCATCTTCCTCATTTCAGTCAGCAAATAAATGATATTTTTCTGCCAAAGGTAACATAGATTATTCCTTTAATCTCCTAGCCGGCTCACTTCTATGTCAGGCCAAGTACTCCACTGGGCTCCTTTTCAGTTTATAAACTGTAAAGACAATAAAGTGATGTGATGGTTTCAAATCTATCATGTGTCAACATGTAACCATGCTGACTTTTAAATTATATTACAACATCAGTGCCGATTTTAATTCAGCTTTGGAATGTAATCACACTTCACATTTAGAATCAAAAAGAATTTAAAATTCAAAATCTGTTTTATACACATATACCTTCCATAGCAAAAGGAAAATAATTTTCAATCACCCAAAGTAGTATTCCCATTTGTATAATATGGCTACAGCTAAATTGTAATTTAGATTAGATAGAAACTAAAGAACACATAAGAACATAAACATAAAAAAGCCTGTTCTGCCATTCAATAAGATCATGACTGATCTTCTACCTCAACTGCACTGTTCCTCTCTCTCCCCCCATATCCCTTAATATCCAAAATCTGTAGTCTCTAACTTGAACATAATCAACAACTGAGCATCCACAACCCTCTGGGGCAGGGAATTCTAAGGATTCACAATCTTTTGAATGAAGAAGTTCCTTCTCATCTCAGCTCTAAATGGTCAACAACTAATTCTAAGACTGTAACCTCTAGTTCTAGACTCCTAGGCCAGGGGAACCTCCACCCAGCATCTACTCTGTCAAGCCCTTTAAGAATTTTATATGTTTCACTGAGATCACCTTTCATTCTTCTAAACTCTACAGACCTTGTTTACTCAATCTCTCCTCATTAGATAGACTCCAGGGATGAGGCGGTTGTCCAGTGAGCCACACTGCACTCCCTCTAAGCAAGTATGTCTTTCTTTACTCTTGCTCGCCATTTGCTTTGTAATAAAAGTTCACATACTATTTGCTTTCCTAACTGCTTGCTGCATCTGAATATTTGGTGATTTGCGTACAAGGATACTAACAAGGATCTGTACTGTTGGGATGATCTGGACCTGAACCATGCTAGCGCTGGTGTTGTTGCGAGCATATAACTAGGGAAGTAGAGAGGATTATAAACTGAATAGTGGGGGCAAGGGATCAAATTTCGGAAGATGTGGTAAACCAAAGAGTAGAGACAAGGCAAGAGAAAAGGTACCAATATGGGAAATAATAAACAGACAGTGACAGGAAGGGACAGAGTGCAAATCTAAGAGTAAATCAGCAGATAATCACAGATAAGGCTAGGTACTACAAAAATAATAAAGGGACAGGACTAAAGGCTCTGTATCTAAATGCACGTAGCATTCCAAACGAAACAGGAACTGATAGCACGAATATAAATAAATAAGTATGATCGGGCAGCCATTACAGAGACATGGCTCAAGATGACAGATTAGGGCCTGAATATTGAAAGGTACATGACATTTAGGAAGGACAAGCAGCTAGAAAAGGTGGAGGGGTGGCTCTGTTAATTAATTATCACATTAGGGAAGGATAACCTAAGTTCAGGAAACCAGGATGTAGAAGTGGTTGGATAGAGCTGAGAGGTTATCAGTGGTAGGCAGCAAATGGGGTTAGGTTACAATCAGATCAGCCATGATCTTATTGAATGGCGGAGTAGGCTCGAGGGGCCAGGTAGTAGCCTACTCCTTCTCCTAATTCATATGTTCGTATGTTACATTTCCTAGTACCTCACCTTCTAAAAATTACTCTGCTTTTCTATTTTCCTTCACATAACTTCACATTTCTCAACATTACATTCCATCTGCCACATTCTTCTCTACTCATTTGACTGGTCTATATCCTTTGCAGCATTGCTGCACCACACCCCCCACCCCGCCCCCACCCTCCCCACCCCCCCTCCCCACCTGATCTCACAGCTTACTTTCCCACCTATCTTTGTATTGACAGCAAACTTTAATATAATACACTTGGTCTCCTCATTTAAGTCACTGATATAGGCTATAAATAGCCAAGACCCAAGTTCTGCCCTTGCAGTACCCCATGAGTTACAATGCCAATGTGAGGCTGTTTATTCCTGTTTTCTGTCTATTAACCAATCTACGCTAATATGTCATCACCAATCGTTCAAGCCCTAAATTTGTACAATAACCATTTATGTGCAACATATCAAATGCATTTTGAACATACACAAGAATGTGCTCATTGAGACATTAATGATCCTCCAATCCAGTCAAAGTGACTTGTTTGGAAAAATCCAAGTTCTTATTTACAGGAGAGCACACTGTTACTGAAGTGTTTGTGGAATTTGTTCTACAGATCACAAGTTTCCTGTAATTAGTCAAAGGAAACCACCTCACCTCAAACTGATCTCCCGCAAGGGCAATCTCCAACTTCCCTTAAAGCTTCCCCCGCCACCAAGATCACCCAAGTCTTTCAACACAAGCATAGATCCAACACTATACTGAGGAACCTCCAAACCAAACTGCTGAGGAATCCACATGGAGAGTTTGTTTGCCCACTTGTGGAATACACCATGTTTCTCATGGGGAGGCATCTTATTAACCACACCCTGCAAGTTGGGGAATCCCAGCCTCCATTGCATGTTTACCTGCCCAGACTCCATTAATGAGCCAAGTGACAGGTCATTCATCACTAATACCTAGAAGAATGTGGGCTCAGCTGTCCCAGGTATATTATGTAATCTGCCTCAGAAAATTTACTCAATTCGAAGCTGCGTTTTAGATGATCCAGCAAAACTTTCTCACCTTTCTGTTCTAAACTTCTGGATATAAAGGCCAACAATTCCATTACATTTTGATTATTTTTGTACCTGACTACTACATTTTAATTATACATGCACATGTTAAAATCTCTTGACCTTGATCTTAGTGATAAGAAATCTTTATTGGGAACAAACTGCAGCTGTTTAAATTGAGAGCAATCTAAGTGATTTTATGAAGATTAAAAGCGGGGTCAGACAGGGGTGTATTTCTTCCAAGATTTATTCGGTTTGCATTGTGATAATTTTCTTAGATGGAGGGCCTTACTGGATTGTTAGTTGGAGGTTGCAAACTTAATAATAGAAGATCTGCTGATGACACCATTCTTATTGCTGATTCTGAAAGGAAACCGCAAAAGATTTTGGCTAGAGCAGAGTGAAAATGAGAAGGGCTGAGCATAAATTGTAAGAAAACAAAATGCCTAGCAGCGTCCAAAACGAAAATCCGACCAGAGTGCAAGATCTCAGAGAAGAACAAAAAGTTCAAACAGCTCGACAAATTTTGTTACTGTGGAAGTATGTTAACATTGGATGGAAAGTGCCATCAAGAAATAAGACGAAGGACTGGAATTGCCAAATATGCATTTCAAAAACTGAAAGATTATGATCTTGGGTATAACTTGGGTAACACAATAGAAGACTATCTATCACATTTGTTAATGAAGATTATTGCTATAGCAAATGTAATACAGATGAGTGCACAAAGTTAGAAAGAGACATTGATAGATTAAGTAAGTGAGTGAAATTGTGGTAGATTGATCTTAGTGCAGTTAAGTATGAGATCTTCCTTTTTAGACTAAAAGGATAGATCCAAGTAAATTAGCCATGAAAACAAAGCTGAGAATCATGGAATACTATATCACGCCGATTGTGACATACGGAAATGAGTGTTGGACAATCAGTGAAGCAACACAGAAGAATTGGGGCTGCAGAGTTGTGTTTTTGAGGTGAATAGTGAAGATATCTTGGACAAGTAACACTACCAATGAAGAGGTGCTAGTAAAATCTGAGACCAAAAGAACTCTGCTGACCAAGATCAGGAAGAGACAGTTGAAATTTCTTGGGCACGTAATAAGAAATCATGATTTAGAAAGTCTGATGGTGGTAAATATTGATGGTAAATGTGATCGAGGTAGACAAAGAACGATCTTTTTAAAGAGGCTCGCCAAGTGGATGAATGTACCAATGAAGGTGATCCGCGCCTCGAGAAAAATATTAACATGGAGGTCCATGGTCGCCAACGCCCTCTTAAGACATGGCACCTAAAGAGAGAGAGGCATGGGTCCCAAAGCTCTTTGGATCTCCACTGTTTCCAGCCTTTCATGAAGTAATACTTGGATCTATCCTTTTAGCCTAAAAAGGAAGATCTCATACTTAACTGCACTAAGATCAATCTACCACAATTTCACTCACTTACTTAATCTATCAATGTCTCTTTCTAACTTTGTGCGCTCATCTGTATTACATTTGCTATAGCAATAATCTTCATTAACAAATGTGATAGATAGTCCTCTATTGTGTTACCCAAGTTATTTGAATAGTTGAGGCCCCAGCACAAATACTCATAGGTCACCACCACTTAATTTCTTCCAATTCACATATATAACCACTATCCCTACTCTGCCCTCCACTACCTAACCACCTCCTATCCAGTACAATAATATTCCTTCAATTACATGAGCTTTAATTTTAGTCATCAGTACCTTACGTGGAACCTTACTGAATGCCTTCTGGAGGTTCATGTGGACAACATCCATAGACATTCCCTTGTCTACTATAGTTACTTCTTCAAAATATTCAGTCAGGTGGTCCACCCTTTACAAATCCACATTGGCCCTCTTTAATTAGTTCAAATTTTCCAAGTACTCAGTTACTCTGTCCTAAATTGCAGATTCTAATAACTTCCCCATAACAGACAATAGATTAACATGTCCATAAGTCTCCGGTTTCTCAATGTAACTCCATCAGTTTAAAAAGTTAAGCATCAATTTTTCAATCAAAAAGGGATTATGTTTGAACTAAGTGCACTTTGGAAGGGTGACTACATTATCTGAAATTTACTCATCTACTTCCTTTAAAACTACAGGGTGGAAACCATCAGGTCCCAGGGGCTGGTGAGTGTTCATTTCCATTATTTTTTCCAATACTATTTTCATGTTTATGTTAACGTTAGTGAATTCCCAATCCTTGGTACATTAATTTTCCCAGAATGTCCTTTTCATCTACTCTGAACACTGACCCAAGTAATTATTCAACAAGTCTGACATTTCCTTGTGTGTATGTCATTGTACATAGCACAAACTGAAATAAAATGGGGCGATATTATAAGCTAATGATACCAGAACCAATGCAAAAAACCTGTAAGCAGTTGAAAAAAAAATCCAATAATGCTGGACATAAAACTTCAATTTCTCAAAGAAAGAATCAGCAGGTCAGGTGTTATTAGGTGCTGAAAAAAAATGCCCAATGAGGCTCAACCTGTACAATTTTCTTCTTAAATCAAGTGCTGGTGTAAGCTAATTTTACTGCTGCTTGGAAGTTACAGTCAATTTAAGAAGTCTCCTGATCAGCCATGATCAGCTCTACTGAATAGATACAAATCAGGCTTACATTGCTCTTTTATGAGTATTCCTTTTGATTCAAGGGTTATTAAGTGCTGAACCAGCACAGTACTCTCAAACGTTTAGTTATCTTAAAAGTAACTGCGTTGAAAGTTGTTCAAATCATTAAAGAAAAAGGAGTCGAGGAGATTTGATAGAACAATTGAGAGGCAGAGAACTTCCACAGATTAGGGCCTAGTGTTATGACGCAGCAGATGATGTATGCCAGGCGGATCAAATCCATGAGGGAAACTTGATCTCACAGTCACAACGGTTTTGCAATTCATATTTATTTTGAGATGTGTGCCCTGAATTCAGCAGTAATAAGACCATCCAGATTTCAGAGACAATTTTAGAAAACTAAATTAAATATTTATTAACAAAAGATAAGATTTTTTAAAATATTCATTCACGGGATGTGGGCTTTGCTGGCTGGGCCAGCATTTATTGCCCATCCCTAGCTGCCCTTGAGAAGGTGGTGTTGAGCTGCCTTCTTGAACTGCTGCAGTCCATGTGATGTAGGTACACCCATAGTGCTGTTAGTGCACATACATCTACAAATTACAACTATTATAACTCCTAAGACCCCTAATTAATCTGATTTCCAGTTACATCCCTGTTAAGGTAATGGTAAAATAAATAGATTTAAATAGATCCAGGCAAGTCAACAGAATACCCTGGACAGTAGAATCAAAGTGGCTTTTCCCAGCTTCAGTTTCTGTAGACAGCAGCTTAATGCACAAATACTGGAGGCTTTCTGCACTTCTGGTAGATCTTACAAAACCTTCCCGGACATAAAGCCTCATTTCTCTTTATACATGTTTCTCCCTTTTATTGCAAATTCCATTGCTCCCATATGTCTTTGGAACTTCATGTTTCTCGTAATATAAATGATTGCATGGTGCTATTATCAGTAACCTTTAGGAAAAATAAACACACTGCTTGGCCTCGCTTCTCTGGTTAGTGTAACATCCTACATCTCTCTGAAATTCAAACTACCCTGATATATCTAAAAATGCAAATTCTCCTCACCTCACATTCTAAAACTTCAGCCATGTTAACATATTTCAAACCTGCCTTCTTTTGATGAATCAAAGCACACGTGCACACACAGAAACTATCCAAAGCCCACTATTAACCTATTTTTTTTACAATAAATCACAATAATATTATGAGATTTATTACACTATTGTAACACTAGAAGACTGAAAGCCCAGCAGTCAATAATGGGGTGATGAAACTGGACAGTGCACAAGAGGCCAGAGTTGGAAGAATGCAGAGTTTTGATAATTCTTGGTCTATTGCCTTTGCATTCTTGAAACAGACATCATCTTAATCTTTATAAGATTGGAAAGTGGCTGACGAGATGACACGTGGGGAATAAAGGATCAAGTTTTCCTGAATTTTAGCATCATCTAGACACCATTTCCTCTAGCACCCTATCTGAATCACTGACGTACACTATGAACAGAAGCAGCCCAAGAATGGAACTGTGTGGGACACCATTATCGACTTCCAAGCACTGAGAAACTGTTCTTAATTCCTTCTGTTTCCTCCTTTTTAACCAGTTTTTAAAAGCAATTTAACGCTCTTTCCGAATTCATTACCATGAATCTTCTGCATTCGTCTTCTTGTCAAAGGCCTTTGTCAATATCCACCGCATTTCCTCCAATCTATTCATTAGATTTGCCAAATATTATATTTCTTTCTGGACTCAGGTTGGCTGGTTTTCAATTTTCAACCCATCAAGAACAATTTTCTGCTAACTGGTAACTAAACGCCAATTTTATTTTTCTTTATTCTTTCATGGGATGTGAGCATTACTGGCAAGGCCAGCATTTGTTGCCCATCCCCAATTGCCCTTGAATTGACCTTGCTAGGTCATTTCAGAGGGCAGTTAAGCGTCAACCACATTGCTGTGGGTCTGGCGTCTTGAAGGCACAATCTCAAACTAAAGAAAAACCTATATGATTGAGCACAGGAGCCAAGGTCTATCGCTTCTGTCATGCCCAAGGTATTCTGGGAAGGGACCAAAGAACTTGCCCTATACACATGGATATTGGTAAATCTGGATGTCTTGCCTCAGATAGAGGCAGGCTGACTTGAGGAATCATTTCAAAATCCTTGCTGTCCGCTCATTCTCCGAGGGCAACAGGAATTTCAAGAGTGCCCATCCAACCAGCAAGAGCGGTTGCATATTGCCGTGTAACTTGGGTCAACTCTTCATTGCCTTCTGAAATCGCATAGAAAGCCACTCAGTTCCCAGGGACACGCAATAAATTCTGGCCTTGTCAGTAATGCCCACATCCCGAGAACAAAGAAATTCTCCTAACTGATAGGCAGTAAACAGAAAAAGTCTAAATTGAAATGTATTGTTAAAAAAATGCACTTTGACAAATAAGGCAAAGCAACGCCAAATAAATTTTTGCTTTCTTTAAAGTGGTCCCTTCAGTTATTTTAATTCTAGAAAATTAATGATAAATCAGTAACTACAAGTGGGGCTTCACTGTGCAAAGTTGTGACACTATCAGGGTGCAAATCTACAGCACAAACTTGATGTTACAGAATTTGAGTAATGATGAAAAAGAGAATCTGTCAAAGCTTTTTGTCTTACACTCATCAAGACAGACATAAGAATGCCAAATTTCAAAGAGAGCAACAATTTATATTGCATGAGAAAAGGGTGCTGATTGGTTGGCAAGGTGAGACTGATTGGTCAAGGCATTGCCATTGAGAATGCATGAGGGAACTATTGTTCCTCCATGCTTTTGTTTAATTCAAAAAAGGTGCAATGCCTGGACATATTCCTTTTGCCTGTGGAGGACAGGTCCCCGTGTATGAATACATGTAGCTTCTAGCAAGCGTAACTGAGCCACATTGTGAGCCCAACTGGTAATCTCAAATTGTTTGTTAGTGTAATTCGTAGCATAATTGGGATTGTTCAGCAAGTGCCATCCAATTGTGGAATCATATCTAACACTAGGCATTATGTTCCGAATTTTGCAAGCACCGGCTGGTTCAGTACAGTCAGTACTCTGCCTAACAGCTGAAGGGACGTGCTGTTTGATACGATCTTGCTGAAGCATGGAGACAATAGCAAGGACGCCTCAAGATGAAGTCACTTAGAAGTCAAGTGAATATCAGCTTGACTTTGATGGTTGCACTCTCATTTCTGAATCAGAAGATTGAGAGTTTAAGCCCAACCCCAGAGACTTGAGCACATAATCCAGACTGATATTCCCAAACAGTAGTTTGGGAATGTGGGCACAGTCAGAGTGTTATTATCTCGATGAGTCAAAATGTCTGCCCTTTCAGATGGGCGTAAAAGGTCCCATGGCACTACTTGAAGATGAGAAGGCAAGCTTTCTTTGTTATGACCAATATTTATCTCTCAGCAATATCCCCAAGACCAGACTCTGTGGTAATTATCATATTACTTTTTTGTGGGAGCTTGTTGTGCACAAATTAGCTACAAAGTTTCCCACATGACAGCTGTGATTACACTTTTAAAAGATAATTGGCTGTGAATTTTCTTGAAAAAAGGCTGAGGGGTGACCGAATAGAGGTGTTTAAACTTATGAAACATTTCAATAGAGTGGATACAGAGAGATTGTTTCCTCTCATGGGAAAAAGCATATCTTGAGGTCAGCAATATAAGATAGTCACCAAGAAATCCTATAGAGAATTCAGTGGAATCTTCTTCACCCAGAGAGTGGTAAGACTATGGAACTCGGTACCATAGGGAGTGGTCCAAGGAATAGTACAGATGCATTAAAGGGAAAGCTGGACATATATGAGGAAGAATAAAGGGTTGCAATGTTAGATTTAGATAAGGGAAGGCGGGACGAGGCTCAAGTGAAGCATAAACACCACATGAGCTGGTTGGGGCAAATGGCCTGCTTCTATGTTGTATATACCATGTAAAATTTAAAAATGAGGAATGGCCACTGTTGTCAAGGCCATCATTGTAGAGGAGCAGACCCTTCACAGGATTCCCTGTGGCTGCAGCTGTGGCCCTCTGATCCCTATGGCTCTGGGATTGGGGTGGGGATTCGGAGTGAGCGATGGCATCCCCCACCCCTCCAACCACACCACCGTCCCCCCTCCTACACACCAACCGCCCCCAACATCCACCAACTAAACCGTGGCTGACACAGAGATCATATATTTTCATTGTTGAGAAAAAAACATATTCTAACTGTCACTAATACAGATCACATGCAAGTGAATACACAGAATAGCATAAGGAAAATGCATTAGTAAGCAGCAAGGTTTTAAATCTTCAAGCAAACCTAAACATCATATTGACATTTTTATTCTAAATGTTAATAAGACAGGGATATCAGTTCAAAGCCTCATATTTATTTTCAAGGTTCTCCGCAGCGGTTTATAATTTCCAGCAGCAACACCTACACTACATGCTGGTCTGAATTTACAACTATATTGTGATAGTCTATAAATTGCCTGTAAACAGTATCCTGAAGTGATTTTTCTAGGAGGTGACCAAGGAGAATGACATTTTGCAACACAAAACAGATTTCAGACAGAACAGAGAACATTTGCGTTCGACCTTTGACAAGCAAAATATTTGTTGAAGCATAAATACACTTCTGCTTTCTAATTTTTTTTTAACATTTGTGCTATGATGCACAGTATTCAGCCTAGGGTTTTACTCTTGAAGTCATTCCCTTCCCCCTGCGCACTGTTCCAGCCACTGTTTTTTCTTCATAGTCCAACAAGATGTTCCCTATCACTTGTAACACATCTAATACTGCATTATTCAAGTTACTTCACACTCATTAAAACCCCACCTGCTAACCGCAGTGAAGATAACCAAGGAGGGGAAAAGCAAAAAAGCAACAAGGGGTCTCATTAACTAATAAAATTCTAGGCAGTTGTGTCTTTGTTTTGTAACAGATTAGATCTACAAAATATTCAGGAAAAAGAGAGTGGGGGTGGCATGACTGATCAAAGACACTATTTCAGCACTGGAGAAGGATGATGTAGCTGAGCAGTCAAGGAGAGTGTCTGCTGGGTTTAAGGAATAGAGGAATAATCATAATGCTGGAGGTATACTATAGGCAAGGGCTCATAATCTTTTGATGCTGTGTCAACCTTCACCCTATCATGTTATTAAAAATTCCAACCCAACACCCCCTTCTAACACAATGAGTATTAGAATACCAAATCCCAACAGGACGATGAAAGCCAGTGATTCAAATTAACCATAATGATAATGGCGGATGCTACACCAGAGAAAGAGAAATAAGTAGAGTCCTGAACAACTTTAACCACCCAACCCAATCCTTTAATGGCAAAGTCAGCCTCCCTCTTTCCTCCTCTCGACTCCTTCACAAATATCCAGTGATATCGATTCAAAGGACACAGACACTCGGACTAGGCCTATCCATCTGTGAGAGAAGCACGTAGCCATGAGTCCAAAGCTCAAAGTCTAAGGACTGAGGAAAATAATGATGACACATTCAGCTACTTTATTAATTCAGGCTGACAACATTGAAGGAGATGATCACATTTTTCTCTCATCTCAACACCAAATTCCAACATGGATTACAGTTTTGTTGCAGACCCGGGAACTGGCAAGAAGGTTAAGATCAGAAATACACAACCTGAAGAGATGGTGGAATCAGATTCCATAGGAGCTTTCAAAAGGCAATTGGACATATCTGAAGATGATTCACTTGCAGGGTTATGGGGTAAAAGCAGGGGTGTGAGCCTAATTTGGACAGCTCTTTCAAAAGGCCAACACAGACAACAGATTAGATGCCCTCTTTTTGTGCTGTAAGATTCTATGATCTAGTTTATACTAATCAATTAAAAATAAGGAACACAAAATCATCACTTAATTGCCAATAATGAACTCAAATAGATAGAAAATTTTCATAGCGAACCCAGCTGAACATTTAAATTTATTATACTCAGGCCCCAGTCCAATATAGTTTTTCAGCTTTGATTGCTTTGTGGAAACTCCCCAACTATCATACAGGATGTAGCTATACTGTACATTAGTAACTCACCTTACAATACAACATGACCACACAAGCCCTTAAAAATTAACAGAATACCAGCGGCAGCAAATGTTGCTGATGACATGAATATAAAGCAGGGGAGGCATGGCAGGTCTGATATCAGAGATTCACATTTTTGTGGGTCCAGCAAGCTGCCAATAGATTCCACTACGATCTAAATTTTCACAGCTCGATTTGTTATGTCGTGTAGCAATCATTCATGGGTCTTCAGCTTCCTGCAAGACCCAATTTGAAGCAACAGCAAAACAGCAAGTAATTAAAGGATAACAGATAAAGAAGGCTGTGGGTCTTCATTTGAGTCCAGCTTTCCTAGCATGCAGCTCAAATGTGAAAGTGCCTTATACTCTGAGTGACCTCATTGTGAGGAGAGACAGCCACATTTTCTGCACCTGACACTCAAAAAGGCTTTTGCCCGTTTGTTAAAATTAAGTTTTGTCTGGCTATTGATTTGCAAGTGGTTGATTGTTTAAACAATGCTGCATTAAATGCACCAGTAAAAGTTCTCTGAATCAGGGCTATAATTACTATTACCAATAATTGTATTATCATTTAGAAAATACAACCAACTAATCATCAATAAATCTAAAAATGGCAAGAGCAATCTCCATTTTCACATTTCGCTTTATAGATTTGTTCCTGAAGTGTAGACAATGCAGCTGAAGACATTAAGGGTCAACAACATTGTGTGGAACCAGAGTCATAGGCAAGGCCAGACAAGACCCTAATTAGGTCTTATCCCAGATTTGGAAGGGATCACAGATTCCCTTCCGTGAAAGACATTCCTAAACGACTTTTATTGTTAATGTAAACAACAGGCAACTTTTGTGGTATTTTTCTCTTTTCTTGACACTAAATGGTTAAATTCATTTAACTCAATGTCACAATTTACCATGGAGATCCAGTATGTAGGCTCTTGAGTTGCTAGTCCAGTACCATAACCATAACACTGCCTTACTGCCCCTTGTCTTTTAGTTCCCTGCATGTATGATAAGCCCCATCATAGTCAACACAAACCTCTGTCCTTCCAGAGCTGATCACTAGATGGTACATCAGAATGGACTGGAACACAAACATTCCACCGCTGTACAAACTGAAGCAAATTAATGCACAAATGTGTGTAAATTACAACATGCTGAATCATAAAGTAGTTTACCACCGTACAACTTCCATTCCAACACATCAATAACCGTACATGCAATGCATCTTCCTAAAACTTTCCTAACCTACTGTACAACAATTCAGTGTATTTCACTTTCTTCGAAGTTAAAGATAAACAAATGCTTTGTTTTGCCCATCTAAATTTCTTTTAACTTGCACACCACTTCATCTCTTGCAGCAGCATAAGCAGCATTTATTAAGTAACCAGATGTCAATGATGAAACCAAAAGAGTCACATTTAACTACCTGACAGGCAGATGTAGGTCAAATATTCTCCCTGACCTCCTGTCGCTAGAAACGGAATCTTTTTTTTCGTTCTTCGCTTAACCTGGACTGCTGCAAGCATTCTTTCATCATGTGGAGCAAAAATCTCCTTGCTGATAGCAGATTTGGCACTCATCTTGGATTGGAAGAGAAGGCAGCTTACTTAATGTACCTAAACAAAAAAGAAAGTAATTTAATTTTGTACATTTAATCAGATGCAAGAATCCACACAGCAACGACAAAGTTTACTTAAAGATAAAAAGGATAAGATTGAAATCGCATCTCAGGCTCTGGAATTTTTTCAAACCATACAAACAAATGATCAGCATACTCTCATCACCATCATCAGACAACAGATAAAGGTTACTCGTAAACATAGTTCAGTGAAATTCAGGCTGAACAAAAACTCTGGGAAAAATTAAGTTTGAGACACAATGAGCTGAATTTTCCATTCGTCGGGAGGGCGGAACTGACCCAATCGCAGGCGAGCGCGGACCCGATTGGGGCCGCGTTGCCATTTTACGTGGGCGTGCCAATTAAGGCCCGCCCAGCGTGACATCCGCAGGGAAGTGCTACGCACTCCCTGTGCGGGCGGGGAGAGGGGGAAGAATCCCACAAAATTGAGTGCGCTCTTTCACGCATGTGCACGAAAGAGCGCACTCATCTCCCTGAAGCTAAGTGCTGCCTCAGGGAGATCGCCTCGACTTTTAAAAATATTTAAAAATAGAAAAAAACATTCCCTTACATGTCCCCTCATGTGACAATGTCACATTGGGCAGGATTTTACCGTCACATGAGTTGGGACATATTCATAATTTCCATAACTACTTTATTACAATTTTTAAAACCCTACATGAAACCTCATCCCGCCAGGTTTCATGTTTTTTCTAGTTGCCACCGGGGTTCCTGGCCTGCCCGCCAACCTTAAGGTTGGACAGGCAGGTCCTTTAATTGCTTAATTGATCCTGCCAATGGCTTCAAGTGGCCATTGACAGGTTGGTGGGCCTGCAGCTGATTTTGCTGCGCCCCCGCCTTCCTGAAAATTTAAATGGGGCGGGGTGACGTCGGGGGTTCCGCCCGACGTCATCCCGCGTCATTTTACACGTTGGCGAGCGGGCCCCGCTTCCCGACGGTAAAATCCTGCCCAATATGTTAAAATAGATTCCAATTTGTTAGTAACGGCTTGCAGTTTGAGCACAGACGAACTGATGGATGCACTGTGCATAGTAGCTGCAGAGAGAACAAAACTCTATCCAAACAGGAGCATGAAATGCAAACCAGGTCGCAAATCATTGAAAATTGTCCATGGTCTAAGGCCAAGGCAAGTTTGCATGGGCAATGCTTGGAGACCCAGTACTTAAGGTTTGCCAGTCCCAATGCCATACCATTAGTGAGTGTAAGTCAACTTACCACAAAGGAAAGTCTTGTTTACCCTCCATAAAAAAATTGTTTAGAAAAATGCATCTAGCTCACACACACATACTTTGAAAGATAATACTTTAAAAGTTTGCTGAACTGAAGGAAGAGTGTACACTAGGCAATACATTATTTATGCATATTAATTTTTAGCATCATGTATTTCATAGTAACTTGGTAAATCCCCAAAAAATGGTACACTACAAATCCACAATACCAGATGAGCCTTGGCTCAGAGATAACACACACTCATAGCCAGAAGATTATGGGTTTGAGCCCCGCCTCAGGACTTGAGCAAGTAGTCGTAGATATGCATAACGTACTGCATTGTCCACTGTGCTGTGTTTTGGATGAGAAGTTAAACTGAGGCTCCATCTACTCTCTCAGGCAGACAAAGATCATATGACACCATTTGAAGAGCAGCGGAGTCCTCCCAGTGTCCCAGCCAACATTTCTTCCTCAAACTTCTAAAATTAGATGATCCAATCATTTATTTCATTATTTGTGAGACCTTGTTCTGCACAATTTGACTGATCTTAACCGTACATTACAACAATAAACACTTGAAAAAGCACAACTGGTTGGAAAGAAATTTTATTTTACTAGCACCTTTCATAACATCAGAACGCCCTAAAGCGCCTGAAGTATTTTTGAAGTGCAGTCACTGTAGTAATGTAGGAAATGCAGCAGCTAATTTTACAGCCACACAATTAAAAATACATTTTCTGGTCATTAAGTGATATTGATTGAAGGATAAAATTTGGTATGAACATCAGGGTTGACTCTTCTCCATAATAGTGCCATTGGATCTTTTACATCTACCTGTTAAAGCAGACAAGGCCTTGGTTTAATATCTGATCCAAAAGATGGCAGGCACCTCTGACAGTACATGTCCTCAGCCTTGATTTTTGCGCTCAAGTCTCTGAAATGAAAATTGAACCCACAAACGTCTGACTCAATGGTGACACAAGCACTTTGGGCCATCCTGAGTTTGCCTCATTTACCTTATTGCTGTTTATGGGGTTTTGCTCTGGGCAAATTGGCTGACAGATTTTTGAATTTGCAATAGTGAATACACTTTAACAAAAGTACTTAATTGGATGAAAAATGTTATAGGATGATTGGAGGTCATGAAAGGCACTTATTATCAAAAGCTCATTCTTGTCTTTTACTACTTTAGACAGAAACACTACATCATACTGTGAAAGAAAAGAATTTATCAGAATGGTAACAAACTATGCATCTATATAGTTGGCATTTAAGGATACATGATCACATAGTGTATGATTATAGTGTCTGTACCTTTGGTAATTGTGAAATCTACATGGTCAACTCATGGGAGCTCAGGCTGATAATTATAAAGTTAAAAAACAATTATAGTAACCACTTCAAATCAAGATGTTAACTGTTAAAAAACTGCCACAATAGTGCTGCATCACAGAGTGTGTCATATCCTTATGGAGTATTTTTCTTAATAAATTGTGGAGCAGTTTTTGACCACAGAAGTAATCCAGATACAGGTCAAGTATCCTTTATCCAAAACCCTCAGGGCCGATTGCATTTCAGATCATTTTGGTTTTCGGATACCGCGTACAGACCTAGGCCCACTTACATTATAATAGCCGAAGCCAAAGCCTAGGCTTGCTGAAGTAAATAAAGTAAATGGCTGGAAAAGTAAGATGTACCATTGAATAATAAATACAAGGTGCGGTCGGCGAGGTTCATGTCAGCTCAGGTCACAGACTTCCCATGCCAAAGGTCAATGAGGTTCAAAAAAAGTGAGATATTTTTGGATGTATTCAGTTTTCGGATTTACGGATAAAGGATACTCGACCTGTAATATTCAAATGCAGTAACGAGCCATGGATGGAAGTACAATATAGAACGTGTGACTGACACCCCACTAATCAGAAGTGCACATATATGGTATTGGAACAAAAGGTTTGGGTACAGTTATGATGCCCACTACTAACAGAGAAAGTTTACGCTAATATAATGATAACACTTCTTAGGGCAAGGCCCTGCAAAGCATCCAATGTCCTTAGAACTGTATTCCAGCAAGTTTCAAGAGGGAATAAAATTGGAACAAAAACCAAGCTACGTTTTCCCCAATAACATTCACTGCAAATTCTGAAGCAGAGCCAAACTTCTGAGACAGTGCAAAACTACATAACTCAGTCAAGTTCTTTGAGCCAAGTGTTCTGCTCTCATTAAGAATATTCAAGTGTAACAAAATGTTCTTCTACTGATTCTTTGATATTACACGCTCCAGGGGTTCATTGTGCAGAATATCAGGTTATGGCTATTAAAGTGCTTTCAGTTTGTAGCTTTGACTCTAAAACTAATACCAAATGCTGTTTTAGCTCTCCTTGTTCTCCTGCCTCCAAGCAAGTTATGGTGAACAATCCCAGGTGTGCTCAGCAATGCCATATTTCAAAGAACCATTGAAGGAAACAAGTTTATCAAGGCTCAAGATTTTAATTCCATTATCTATTAGTGAGCACAACTGTGCTAAGGGTATATAAAACCATTGAAAAAATTAGAGCAGTAAAAGAAAACCCAAGATTGCCAGCAGCAGCTTGATTTCTCAGCTCTATGAAAGGTAACAGTTCAACCAGTATTGGCAGCATTTAAAAATGTATTTTATACCTGAAAGGGTGCATTAACAAGGGATATGCAATACTCTAAACTAATGGCATAGTCTAACATAAGGAACCAAGATCTTTGATCTAAGTATTATTTTCCTGGTTTCTACATAATCTACTTTTCACTGTCTTCCTAATACTTTCTATAATTATAGATAGCACACTGGCACTAGTAAAAAGGCAATAGTGGATCATGTGTGTCTGACTCAACAGCCAAAGGGAAAACTGACCAATAAGCCATCATTTCTAGATAGTAGAAGGGATTTACTAACACCAAAGAGAATATTGCACCCTGTTATTCTACATGGCACTTCTGGGAGAGGTGGCATTGAGCAACAAAAACCAAGGACCTTATAGGAGCCAGACGAAACGGAATTGTTTTTCTATGAGGGCTAGAAGTACAACTGAGTGATCAGTAGAGAGGGAAGGAAATCAAGAAACTGGAGATGGGTCACATGGAACAGATATATTGGACTAGAGAGTGTAGAATATTTTGAGCTGGAGCTTGGGAAGCAGACAGGAAGAGAGAGCAAGCGAGCTTAGAAAATTGCAGAGGGTCAAGTGGGAGTTGGGATGAGGGTGTTTAGGACATACGTGGAAGCCAAAACACACACAAACTGACACAGAAGGAAACAAGGTTACATTGGACAAGAGCAAAGGCTTAATTAATTACCATAGGACCTCAAATGACTGTGGATCTACCT